>NW_028270171.1:26946864-27546864 GCF_037043375.1 Chiloscyllium plagiosum
AATTTAGCATGGCCAATTCACCCTGACCTGCACATCTTTGGACTGTGGGAGGAAACCCACGCAGACACGGGGAGAATGTGCAAACTCCACACAGTCAGTCGCCTGAGGCGGGAATTGAACCCGGGTCTCTGGCGCTGTGAGGCGAGTCCAACAGATTTATTTGCAAGTACAAAGGAGCAACATTGCAAAAACAAGTACTTCCAAATAACCTGGTGTTGTGTGATTTTAGCTTTGTCCACCCCAGGTCCGTCACTGCCTCCTTCACAACAGCAGTGAGGGTCAAAATGTTTAAAATAGAGTCATGATTTGGAGTTGCAGGCGTTGGACTGGGGTGGACAAAGTTAAAAATCACACAACACCAGGTTATAGTCCAACAGGTTTAATTGGAAGCACACTAGCTTTCGGAGCGACGCTTCATCAGGGAATGGGAGAGAATGATAGTGTCGAGAGAGGGACAGGGAGGGAATATAGTCCCATTACGCACATCTGGAGCCTATTTCACTCTGAGTTCAGCAACTATTCTGTGATCTATACCTGCCTCACCCCACAGCCCTTAGCATAACAAAGTAACTAGCAGTCTCAGGTTTAAAATTAACTGTTTATTAAACATCCCACCATTCAGCAGAGAAGCGTTTGGACTTTCTGACTATCACCTGATGAAGGGGCAGCGCTCCGAAAGCTAGTGCTTCCAGTTAAACCTGTTGGACTATAACCTGTGTTGTGTGATGTTAAACTTTGTACAGAGCTGAAAATGTGTTGCTGGAGAAGCGCAGCAGGTCAGGCAGCATCCAGGGAACAGGAGAATCGACGTTTCGGGCATATGCCCTTCTTCAGGAATGAGGAAAGTTTGTCCAGCAGGCTAAGATAAAAGGTAGGGAGGAGGGACTTGGGGGAGGGGCGTCAGAAATGTGATAGGTGGAAAGAGGTCAAGGTGAGGGTGATAGGTCAGACTGGGGTGGGGACAGAGGTCAGGAAGAAGATTGCAGGTTAGGAAGGCGGTGCTGAGTTCAATGGATTTGACTGAGACAGGCTGGGGGGAGGGGAAATGAGGAAACTGGTGAAATCCAAGTTCATCCCTTGTGGTTGGAGGGTTCCTAGGCGGAAGATGAGGCGCTCTTCCTCCAACCGTCGTGTTGTTGTGGTCTGGTGATGGAGGAGTCCAAAGACCTGCATGTCCTTGGTGGAGTGGGAGGGGGAGTTGAAGTGTTGAGCCACGGGGTGGTTGGTCCGGGTGTCCCAGAGGTGTTCCCTGAAACGCTCCGCAAGTACACCCCAGCCCAACCCCGGAATCTCCAAATGATGATCAACAGGTCATAGCCCAACAGGTTAAAAATTAGAAGGACAGCGTCCTGGTGTTGTGTGATTGTTAAAATAAGAGAGGGCCCTGAAGTGGAATGTATTTGCCATCTCTGGACCTCAGCCACCCAAACACTTCCCTTCCCCACAAGCACCGGGCCCCCACAAGCACCAGGCCCCCACAACCACAGGGTCCCCACAACCACAGGGTCCTCACAAGCACCAGGCCCCCACAAGGTCCCCACAAGCACCAGGCCCCACAACCACAGGGTCCCCACAAGCACCAGGCCCCCACAACCACAAGGCCCCCACAAGGTCCCCACAAGCACCGGGCCCCCACAACCACAGGGTCCTCACAAGCACCAGGCCCCCACAAGATCCCCACAAGCACCAGGCCCCACAACCACAGGGTCCCCACAAGCACCAGGCCCCCACAACCACAGGGTCCCCACAAGCACCAGGCCCCCACAACCACAGGGTCCTCACAAGCACCAGGCCCCCACAAGATCCCCACAAGCACCAGGCCCCACAACCACAGGGTCCCCACAAGCACCAGGCCCCCACAACCACAGGGTCCCCACAAGCACCAGGCCCCCACAACCACAGGGTCCTCACAAGCACCAGGCCCCCACAAGGTCCCCACAACCACAGGGTCCCCACAACCACAGGGTCCTCACAAGCACCAGGCCCCCACAAGGTCCCCACAAGCACCAGGCCCCACAACCACAGGGTCCCCACAAGCACCAGGCCCCCACAACCACAGGGTCCCCACAAGCACCAGGCCCCCACAACCACAGGGTCCTCACAAGCACCAGGCCCCCACAAGGTCCCCACAACCACAGGGTCCCCACAACCACAGGGTCCTCACAAGCACCAGGCCCCCACAAGGTCCCCACAAGCACCAGGCCCCCACAACCACAGGGTCCCCACCAGCACCAGGCCCCCACAACCACAGGGTCCCCAACCCCACAACCACAGGGTCCCCACCAGCACCAGGCCCCCACAACCACAGGGTCCCCAACCCCACAACCACAGGGTCCCCACCAGCACCAGGCCCCCACAACCACAGGGTCCCCACCAGCACCAGGCCCCCACAACCACAGGGTCCCCAACCCCACAACCACAGGGTCCCCACCAGCACCAGGCCCCCACAACCACAGGGTCCCCAACCCCACAACCACAGGGTCCCCACCAGCACCAGGCCCCCACAACCACAGGGTCCCCAACCCCACAACCACAGGGTCCCCACCAGCACCAGGCCCCCACAACCACAGGGTCCCCAACCCCACAACCACAGGGTCCCCACCAGCACCAGGCCCCCACAACCACAGGGTCCCCAACCCCACAACCACAGGGTCCTCACCAGCACCAGGCCCCCAGCGAGGGCCGCTGTCTGTCTTTGAGCTTACACAGAGAGTCAGGGAGGTGTGAGCGGGGAAACCCATCTATAGGTTACCACCCGAACGAGGTCAAGGGGCCTCGCCACCTCCCCCACCAAAAATTGCTGAGTTTCTCCAAGCATTTGCGACGCGCTCTCGCTTCTGCTCGTGTCCCTCGTTTCTGTCCATTTCTCCTTCGGCGTGACTAGACATTACCACGTTGTTCTATCACGTTTCCGTGGCAGGAAAGGTGATTTCCGACTGGCGATACCTTGAAATTCTGACGTGAAACCGAAATAAATGCGTAAATCCCAATTTTATCCATCCCAGCGTTCAGGCCCATATCTGCATATGAGGTTCTCTCGCCAATGGAACGGGGGAGGAAAGGTTGTCACCCCATTGGCTGCGGAGTTGCCACTCATGGTACAGCCCCGCCTCCCCCTGGTGTCACTAATGGCACAGCGCGGCCTTCCGATTGGTGCAGCAGGGTAGTGGGCGGGCTCACAGTCAAGTGTGTCCTACCCCCTGCTGGAGAGTCAGTCCAGAGAATTAGAGGTGAACGTGCATTTTGATAGCGCCCTTCACAGCCACTGAGAGGCAGAAAGTACTTGACAGGGAATGCAGGCCTTCTGGAAGTGGTGACCGTAATTGCTGCAAGAAATGCAGAGCCAAGCTACGCGCAGCAAGATCCCACAAACTGGAATGTGACAAATATTCTGTCGACGAATATTAAATTGTAATAGTTTATTTGTCCATGAGTTGATTTCGTCATCGCCCAGTTGACCATTTATTGACCATCCCTAATTGCCAGAGAACATCGAGCAGTCAACCAGGCTGGGTAACGAATGGCAATTTCCTTTCCTGACTGACATTAGGGATCAGAGTCGCCAAGTGTGGACCTGGAAAAACACAGCAGCATCCGAGTAGCAGGAGAATCGACGTTTCGGGCAGAAGCCCTTCATCAGGAACGTGGTGGGGGGGGGGGGCGGAATGGGGACTGAGGGATAAATCTGGGGGTGGGAATTTGGAAGGTAACTGGGAAGGCAACAGAGGTGGCGGGTGACGGTGATCGGTTGGTGGGAAGGGTGGAGTGGTTAGGTGGGAAGGAAGATGGACAGGTAGGACAGCTCAAGATGGCAGCTTGGAGGGTTGGACGTGAGGGGAGGGGGGAACTTAGAAATTGGTAGAGCTACGAAAATTCTTTTCGTAGGTCGGAGATACGATGGAGGGCATTGTTGATCACGTGGGAGGGGAAATTGCGGGTCCTTGAAATAGGAGGCCATCTGGTGTGTCCTGGAGTGGAACTGCTCCTCGCAGGAGCAGATACAACAGAGGCGAAGGGATTGGGAGTAAGGGATAGCGTTTTTACAGGAGGGGGGAATGGGAGGAGGTAGCCGTGGGAGTCAGTCGGTTTGAAATAGATGTCCATGCTGAGCCGGTCGCCGGAGAATAGAGACAGAGAGGTTCAGGAAGCGGATGGGGGGGGGGGGGGGAGGTGTCTGAGATAGCCCATGTGAACGTGAGGTCAGAGGTCAGGGGTGGAAGGTGTTTGTGAAGTTGATGAACTGGTCAACCTCCTTGTGGGAGAATGAGGTGGCACTGATATAGTAATCAATGTAGCAGAGGAAAAGGTGGGGGGGTGGTGCTGGTGTAACTACAGTATTATTCGGAATCAGAACAATGGGTTCTTGTAGCGCTTTGGTAGCGTTCCCATCACTAAGCCAGGAAACCTGACTTCAAGTCCCATCTGCATCAGAGGTGTTCGGTGCTGACTGGTGAAGCAAAGACAATGTTGGGAAAAAAAAACAGAAATCATACGCTGAATTGGTTTTGAGGAGATTAAAGTGTGACTATGAAAGCTACTGGCAGGAGTTTAGATTGCTTTCTAGTTTTGGGGCAGCACGGTGGCTCAGTGGTTAGCACGGCTGCCTCACAGCACCAGGGTCCCAGGTTCGATTCCAGCCTCGGGCTACTCTCTGTGTAGAGTTTGCACGTTCTCCCCGTGTCTGCGTGGGTTTCCTCCCACAGTCCAAAGGTGTGCAGGTCAGGGTGAATTGGCCATGCTAAATTACCCAGAGTGTTAGGTGCTTTAGTCAGAGGGAAATGGGTCTGGGTGGGTTGCTCTTCGGAGGGTCAGTGTGGGCTTGTTGGGCCGAAGGGCCTGTCTCCACACTGTAGGGAACCTAATGTAAAGATTTATGCTGATGGTGCAAATGATAACACAACCCTGACATTTCTCACAACTTCTCAAAATGTCTTCCAGATAAAAAAGCAACAACTTGACATAAAGCTGCAGAGAAGAGGTATTTCTCGCACAGCAGCCAAAGCTACAGGGACAGTCACTTAGTTGGTATTATCACTATGCAATCTCGTAACCAATAAGATGAACACTAGAGCTTGTAAAGTAGCACTTAATTTTATAAATAACGGGCTGTTTGATATAACTGGTCAGTGTCTGAATCAGTGATATTGACTTGAGAAAAAAAACCCCCTGAGAGTTAGTTTGTGGGGTGTATCAGATTCCTGAGTTTTAATTGTTTGAAATATTCAAACAGCGATTATTTGCAGGACATTGCCCATGCGAATGTTCTCAGTGCTTTGAAATAAGTAAAGCTGCTGTGCTGCTGCCAGACCATGGGATTGTTGTCTCATCAGAGAGAGGTGACTGGTGCTGCTTTAACCTGAGGGTCACCACGTCTCAGGTGAGGGGAGAGGTTAGGAAGGAGACGCAACCCCAGCTGCACTTGAACCCATGTCATTATAGACAATAGGTGCAGGAGTAGGCCATTCTGCAAAGGCATCATCACCCTCATCTACAAGCAGAAGGGGGAGAGGGAAGAAAATAGAAATTGGAGACCGATCTCACTGTTAAACACAGACTACAAAATCTTGTCAAAGGTCATCGCCAACCGGGTCAGGTCTGCTCTGGGGTCGGTGATTCACCCTGACCAAACCTGTGCTGTGCCGGGCAGGAAGATCGCTGAGAGTCTCGCACTCCTCAGGGATACGATCGCCTACGTGCAGGACAGGGGGGTGGACACCTGCCTCACCAGCCTGAACCAGGAGAAAGCCTTTGACAGGATATCACACAGGTATATGAGAGATGTTCTCTCCAAAATGGGCTTTGGGGAGGGAATCTGCAATTGGATCAGACTGCTCTACACCAACATTGTCAGTGCAGTCTCAATCAACGGGTGGGAATCAGATAGCTTCCCAGTCAGATCTGGGGTCAGGCAGGGCTGCCCTCTCTCTCCTGCCTTGTTTGTGTGTTGCATAGAGCCATTTGCCGAGTCCATCAGGAAGGATGCGAGCCTGAGAGGGGTGACTATTCCTGGCAGCGGGGGCCTGCAGGTTAAGGCCTCCCTGTACACGGATGACGTCGCCGTTTTCTGCTCGGATCCGCTGTCCGTGCGCAGACTCATGTGCATATGTGACCAGTTCGAACGGGCCTCGGGGGCCAAGGTCAACCGAGGCAAGAGCGAGGCCATGCTCTTCGGGAACTGGGCCGACCAATCCTCGATCCCCTTCACCGTCAGGACCGACCACCTGTAGGTGCTGGGTATTTGGTTCGGGGGGGGGCTGGGGAGTGCGCCAAGTCTTGGGAGGAGCGTATCAGCAAAGTGAGGCCGAAACTGGGCAGATGGAAGCTACGGTCGCTCTCCATCGCGGGAAAAAACCTGGTCATCAGGTGTGAGGAACTGTCATTGCTATTATACGTGGCACAGGTCAGGCCTATTCCCAGAACCTGTGCCGCTGCAGTCACCCGGGCCATCTTCCAGTTTATATGGAGGTCAAAGATGGACCGGGTCCGAAGGGACTCGCTGTACAAAGACCGGTGCAATGGGGGAAAAAATATACCCAATGCCACCCTCACCCTGATGGCCACCTTTGCGTGTGGCTGCATCAAGCTGTGCGTGGATCCCCGGTACGCAAACACCAAGTGTCACTACGTACTGAGGTTCTACCCGTCCCCGGTGTTGGGAAGGATGGGCCTGGCCTCGCTGCCGCGGAACGCTCCGAGTAGTTGGACCGTTCCGTATCACCTGTCCTTCGTGGAGAAGTTTATGAAGAAAAACACCTTTGACCACAAGGCCATCAGGAAGTGGTCAGCACGTAGTGTCCTTGAGACCCTTCGGGAAAAGGAGAGGGCGGATCCTATCGAGCGGTTCCCTGAGCAGACTGTCAAAGCCATTTGGCAGAATGCCTCATCGCCAGAACTTTCCAACAAGCACCAAGACATGGCTTGGCTGGTGGTGAGAAGGGCTCTGCCTGTGAGATCCTTTATGCAGGCCTGGACTCTCAGCCGCACCGCACGCTGCCCTCGAAGCGGCTGCGGGGGGGGGGAACGAGACTGTCACACACCTCCTTCTGGAATGTGCCTACGCAGGGGAAGTCTGGAGAGGAATGCAGTGGTGTTTGTCGAGGTTCGTCCCGAGCAGCGCCGTGACGCGGGACTCCGTGCTCTACGGCCTGTTCCCCGGGACGCACACCGAGACGAACATCAACTGTGTCTGGAGGATCATCAACTCGGTGAAGGACGCTCTCTGGGCGGTCCGAAACCTGCTGGTCTTCCAGCTGAAGGAGTTGACCCCGACTGAGTGTTGCAGACTGGCACATTCCAAGGTCCAGGACTACGTGTTGAGGGACGCGCTGAAGCTTGGGACAGCTGCCGCCAAGGCGCGGTGGGGAAAGACCACCCTGTAACATCTGCCTGTCTGAGAAGAACAGGGGGCCCACGTATCGAAACAGGGTAATCATTCATCGCACTAACCTGTGAATATGAATGATTACCCTGTTTCGATACGTAAAGAAATGGAATGTTTACAGAATGATGACATGTCCAATTGTATAGATTAAATATATATGAATAAAGTATATTTTTGAAATTAAAAAAAAAATTCTGCACACATACACACACACATATACACATACATATACACACACATATATACATATAAACATACACACACATACACATATACATATACACACATACACACACATACATATACACATACACATATACACACACATATACACACACATACACACACATATACACACACATACACACATAAACACATACACATACACACACACATACACACACATACACACACGCATACACACACACATACACATACATATACACATACACACATATACACATACATATACACACACATACACACACATACACATATAGACACATACACACATACACACACATACACATATTCACACACATATATACACATAAACATACACACACATATACACACACATACACACACTTACATACACATATACACATACACACACACATATACACATATATATACACATACACACACACATATACACATACACATATATACACACACACACATATATACATACACACACATATACACACACATACACACACATACACACATACACATACACACATAGACACATACACATACACATACACACATAGACATAAACATACATGAGGGGAGTGAGGTCAGTGTGGGGGAGGGGGGAGTGTGCACAGTGTGGGGGAGGGGGAGTGAGCTCAGTGTGGGGGAGTGAGCTCAGTGTGGGGGAGGGAGGGGGGAGTGAGGTCAGTGTGGGGGAGGGGAGAGTGTACACAGTGTGGGAGGGGGAGTGAGCTCAGTGTGGGGGAGGGAGGGTGGAGTGAGCTCAGTGTGGGGGATGGGGGAGTGAGTTCAGTGTGGGGGAGGGGGGAGTGAGTTCAGTGTTTCCTCCCACAGTCCAAAGATGTGCAGGTCAGGTGAATTGGCCATGCTAAATTGCCCGTAGTGTTAGGTAAGGGGTAAATGTAGGGGTATGGGTGGGTTGCGCTTCGGCGGGTCGGTGTGGACTTGTTGGGCCGAAGGGCCTGTTTCCACGCTGTAAGTAATCTAATCTAATCTAATCTAACATGCACACACACACATGCACATGCACACACATACATGTGCACACTCACATGCACACACACACATATACACACATGCACACACAGACACACACGTGCATACACATGCACATGCACACACACGTACACACATACACGCATACACATGCACACACAGACACACACATACTTGCACACACACATGCACACACACATGTACACACATACACACACAGACACACACATGCACATACACACACACATGCGCACACACACATGTACACACATATACACACACATACCCGCACACATACAGACACACACACATGCACACACATATACACATGCGCGCGCACACACAGACACAGACACATGCACACACATATACATATACACACGCACGCACACACATATACACATGCACACACCCACACACCCACACACATATACACATGCGCACACCCACACACACACATATACACATGCACACACCCGCACACACATTTGCACATACCCACACACACACACGTGCACACACATATACACATGCACATACACACACATGCACATACCCACACACCCACACCCACAAACACATATGCACATACCCACACACCCACACACACACATACATATGCACATACCCACACACATACACATATAAACATGCACACACCTACATTTACACATATGCACATACCCACACACATATACACATGCACGCACACACATATGCATATAATCACACACGCACACACACACACAGACTTTTTCCTGCCAATTTTTGTCAAGTTCCCACTGTGCCCTGTACAGGGCAATGTTAGACAGCTTATCTGGGGAAGGGGGTGTCCAGGGTACACGCCTGTGTAGAACTCCAGGGAAAGTGCGGGGGGGAAAGAGAGAGGGCGGGTGGTCAGTCATTTGGAGACGGTGCCTGGGCTCCCATCGATGTCCAGGACTGTTCTCGGCAGGATTTCAGTGAGCCGAGTTAGTTTTTAATCACTGTCAACAAAAAACACAATCAATGTAGGAAACACCTCTTTGATGTAATGTTTCAATCGGGACTTCGAGATCGCCTTCGGATAATTGATATTCAGATAATCAAGGTTCCTCTGTATTTTGAAACAAAAATGGTTTGTGGAGACCTGCTCCATTCTGAATATATTAAAATTCTCATTGCATCTCGGAAGCCTTTTTTATGAATCCAGGGAAAAGCCAGGTTCACAATTGCTACCTGCTGGCATTCTATTGAGACTTAGCAGTGGCTGGTAAAACCGATGTGAAATGATTGAACCATTCAGCTCCTTCCATAGAATTAACCTGGCCGCAACTGTTCACATTATATATTAATGATCTGGATGAAGGGACTGGGGGCATCCTAGCGAAGTTTGCCGATGATACAAAGTTAGGTGGACAGGCAGGTAGTACTGAGGAAGTGGGGAGGCTGCAGAAGGATCTAGACAGTTTGGGAGAGTGGTCCAGGAAATGGCTGATAGAATTCAATGTGAGCAAATGTGAGGTCTTGCACTTTGGGAAAAAGAATACAAGCATGGACTACTTTCTAAACGGTGAGAAAATTCGTAAAGACAAAGTACAAAGGGATCTGGGAGTGCTAGTTGAGGATTCTCTAAAGGTAAACATGCAGGTTGAGTCCGTGATTCAGAAAGCGAATGCATTTATCTCAAGAGGGTTGGAATATAAAAGCACCGTTGTGCTACTGAGACTTTATAAAGCTCTGGTTAGGCCCCATTTGGAGTACTGTGTCCAGTTTTGGTCCCCACACCTCAGGAAGGACATACTGGCACTGGAGCGTGTCCAGCAGAGATTCACACGGATGATCCCTGGAATGGTAGGTCTAACATATGAGGAATGGCTGAGGATCCTGGGATTGTATTCATTGGAGTTTAGAAGATTAAGGGGAGATCTAATAGAAACTTACAAGATAATACATGGCTTGGAGAGGGTGGACGCTAGGAAATTGTTTCCGTTAGGCGAGGAGACTAGGACCCGTGGGCACAGCCTTAGAATTAGAGGGGGTAAATTCAGAACAGAAATGCGGAGACATTTCTTCAGCCAGAGAGTGGTGGGCCTGTGGAATTCATTGCCACGGAGTGCAGTGGAGGCTGGGACGCTAAATGTCTTCAAGGCAGAAATTGATAAATTCATGATGTCACAAGGAATTAAGGGCTACGGGGAGAATGCGGGTAAGTGGAGTTGAAATGCCCATCAGCCACGATTGAATAGCGGAGTGGACTCGATGGGCCGAGTGGCCTTACTTCCATTCCTATGTCTTATGGTCTTATGGAAACACAGAGCCTTGAGATGCTGACATTAAATTGTTCAACACCAAACGCAGAATGATGAGTTTAGGATGTACCGTTGACCTAGATATAAATGTTTGTCACAAAAGAGGCTAATGTTTACAAATATGTTGAGAACAAACATTGATCCAGGTGGTGTGCTGGTGTGACACAGCTGTCTAAACATATCCCAAGTGATGTTTGTGGTTTCAGATCTTTCTTGCTGTTTAATATTGTTCTGCTCAGTACAGAGCATGGTGTGTGGAAAGGATGTGGAAAGGTAACAGTTTCTCCAGTGCAGTGGTTGCTCAGCGATACCCAGGGAGCCCCCTCCCCCTCTGACCACACGATCCAGGGGGAGGAAACAGGCCGAGATCCTCTACAACGCAGCCCCGTTTCCATGGAAATGAACAGGTCCAGAGGAAGAGGCCTGTTGCTGACAGGAGTTGCTGATAAACCACCAGGAGACTCAGGTACGGGTTATAATCTTTTATGCAAGACAACCCAAAGACAGTTGTCCTGACAGTCTGAGAGTAATTGCTGAGAAAATCCATCTGTCCTTGTACCTTACACACCTCGAGTCACATCTCCAGTTTCTGTCATCACCAACTCACAACCAGATGTTAACTGGACGTCATTAACTTCTCTCGTGAGAATGTAGGAAATAGGGACAGGAGGAGGGTATGTGACCCCTCAAGCCTCCCAACATTCAACAGAACCATTGGCTGATCTGCCCTCGGCATCAATTCCTCTATTGTCAGCTCCCTCATATTCCAATAACTTAGCTAGCTCCTCTTTAAGTACTTCCCATGATCTAGCCTCCGGAACTCTCTGGGATCAGACATTCAACTTTAGGAGAAGAAATTCCTTCATTTCTCAATTTTAATATTGGAATATCGTGTTCCACACTCGGAATATTGTGTTCACGTCCGGTCACCTCATTATCGGAAGGATGTGGAAGCTTTAGAGAGGGTGCAGAGGAGACTTACCAGGATGCTGCCTGGATTGGAGGGAATGTCTTATGAAGAAAGATTGAGACGGCAGAGATAGATTCGTTACACAGAGAGTGGTGGGTGCATGGAATGCACTGCCAGTGGTGGTAGTGGAGTCAGAGAAATTGGGGACATTTAAGTGACTCTTGGATAGGCACATGGACGCTAGGAGAAAGAGAGGACTGCAGATGCTGGAGATCAGAGTCAATACTGTGGTGCTGGAAAAGCACAGCCGGTCAGGCAGCATCTGAGGAGCAAGAGAATTGATAAGCCCTTCATCAGGTTCATTCCAAAACGTCGATTTTCCTGCTCCTCGGATGCTGCCTGACCTGCTGTGCTTTTCCAGCACCAGCCACTCGACATGGAAGATAGTACAATGAAGAGTACTTGGTTAGTCTGATCTTAGAATAGGATAAAAGGGCAGCACAACGATGAGGGCCGAATAGCCTGTACTGTTCTATGTTCTATGTAAATGAGTGCCTCCTTATTCTATAACTATGTCAGTAATTCAAGATTCCCAACATTTATCCTGTCAAGCCCCTTCAGAATCTTGGATGTTTCGATAAGATCACTACCTATCTTCTAAACTCTGGTAAGTATTTCGGTAAAAATAGGGCCTGTAGATGCTGGAAACAGAGTCGAGATCAGAGCGGTGCTGGAAAAGCACAGCAGGTCAGGCAGCATCCGTGGAGCAGGAAAATCGATGTTTCGGGCAAAAGCCCTTCATCAGGAATACAGGTAAGTATAAGTTGAATATGTTTAACCGTACTTGATAAGTCAGCCAGGAGTTACATCCGAGTGAATCCCTCGCCAATGCCAATATATCCTTTATTCAATATGAGGACTAACACTGTACACAATATTCCAGGTACAGGCTCACCAACACCCTGTACAGCTGTAATGAGATTCTCCTACTTTTAAACTCCTAACCCCCAGTGATAAAGGCCAAACTCCATTTGCCTTCTTAATTATTTGATGCCTTATTATCTATTGATTGGAAGATTAATTTTCCTTGAGCAAAATTGTCAGATACAGAAGACAGAGAACGTGGGTAAATAAATACTTACACCTTGAAAAATGTCCAGATTACAGAGGAGGAAGTGCTGGATGTTTTAAAACGCATAAAAGTGGATAAATCCCCAGGACCTGATCAGGTGAACCCGAGAACTCTGTGGGAAGCTACAGAAGTGATTGCTGGGCCTCTTGCTGAGATATTTGTATCATCGATAGTCACAGATGAGGTGCCAGAAGACTGGAGGTTGGCAAACGTGGTGCCACATTTAAGAAGGGTGGTAAAGACAAGTCAGGGAACTATAGACCGGTGAGCCTGACCTTGGTGGTGGGCAAGTTGTTGGAGGGAATCCTGAGGGACAGGATTTACATGTATTTGGAAAGGCAAGGACTGATTAGGGGTAGTCAACATGGCTTTGTGTGTGGGAAATCATGTCTCACAAAGTTTTGGAGAAGTAGCAAAGAGGATTGATGATGGCAGAGCAGTAGATGTGATCTATATGGACTTCAGTAAGGCGTTCAACAAGATTCATCATGGGAGACTGATTAGCAAGGTTAGATCTCAGGGAATACAGGGAGAAACAGAACTGGCTCGAAGGTAGAAGTTAAAAATCACACAACACCAGGTTATTAACATTTTTTAAAACTTTCTAACACTGACACCTCCACATTGAGGGGAGAAGACAGAAGGTGGTGGGAGGCCTGTGACCAGTGGAGTGCGACAAGGATCGGTGCTGGGTCCACTACTTTTCATCATTTACATAAATGATTTGGATGCGAACATAAAAGGTACAGTTAGTAAACTTGCAGATGACACCAAAATTGGAGGTGTAGTGGACAGCGAAGAAGGTTACCTCAGATTACAACAGGATCTTGACCAGATGGGCCAATGGGCTGATGAGTGGCAGATGGAGTTTAATTCAGATAAATGTGAGGTGCTGCATTTTGGAAAGGCAAATCAAGACAGAACATATACACTTGGCATACAGGTTCATAGTTCCTTAAAAGCGGAGTCGCAAGTAGATAAGCCAGTGAAGAAGACGTTGGGTATTCTTTCCTTTGTTGGGCAAAGCATTAAGTATAGACATTGGGAGGTCATGTTGCAGCTGTACAGGACATTGGCTAGGCCACGTTTGGAATATTGCGTGCAATTCTGGTCACCCTCCTACAGGAAGGATGTTGTAAAATGTCCGTTTGTCAGTAGATGGATGTCCGTCAGTATTCACATTGGAAAAGGGCAATGTTAGTGAGAATACGGAGATATAGGCTCCAAGATTAGATGAGATTGAGGTTGACAAAGAGGAGCTTTTAGCAATTTTGAAAGATCTGAGAATAGATAAGACCACTGGGGTGGATGGGATTTATCCTAGGATTCTCTGGGAAGCCAGGGAGGAGATTGCAGAGCCTTTGGTTTCGATCTTTATGTCATCATTGTCTACAGGTGTACAGAAGACTGGTGGATAGCAAATGTTGCTCCCTTGTTTAAGAAGGGGAGTCAGGACAACCCTGGGAATTACAGGCCAGTGAGCCTTACTTCTGTTGTGGGTAAGGTGTTGGAAAAGGTTATATGAGATAGGATTTATAACCATCTGGAAAGGAATAATTTGATTACGGATAGTCAACAGGGTTTTGTGAAGGGTAGGTCACGCCTTGCTAACCTTACTGCGTTCTTCAAGAATGTGACAAAAACAAGTAGATGAGGGTAAAGCGGTTGATGTGGTGTATATGGATTTCAGTAAGGCGTTTGATAAGGTTCCCCACGGTAGACTATTGCACAAAATACGGAGTCGCGAGACTGAAGGTGATTTAGCGGTTTGGCTCAGAAATTGGCTCGCTGAAAGAAGACACAGGGTGGTGGCTGATGGGAAATGTTCATCCTGGAGCTCAGTTACCAGTGGTGTGCCACAGGTGACTGTTTTGGGCCCACTAGTATTTGTCATTTTTATATGTGACCTGGATGTGGGCGTAGGAGGCTGGGTTAGCAAGTTTGCGGATAACACTAAGGTCAGCAGAGTTGTGGATAGTGCCAAAGGATGTTGTGGGTTACAGAAGGACATAGATAAGATTCAGGGCTGGGCTGAGAGGTGGCAAATGGAGTTTAATGTGGAAAAGTGTGAGGTAGGTCACTTCAGAAGAAGTGACCGAAATGCAGAGTACTGGGCTAATGGTAAAATTCTTGGCAGTGTAGATGAAAGAGAGATCTCGGTGTCCAGGTGCCTAAATCCCTGAAAGTTACCACCCAGGTTGAGAGAGTTGTTGAGAAGGTATATGGTGAGTTGGTATTTATTTGTAGGAGGATTGAGTTTCAGAGCCACGAGGTCATGCTGCAGCTGTATAAGACACTGGTGTGGTCGCACCTGCCGTATTGTGTACAATTCTGGTCACCGCATTATAGGAAGGATGTGGAAGCTTTGGAAAGGGTTCAGAGGAGATTTACTAGGATTTTGCCTGGTATGGAAGGAAGGTCTTACGAGGAAAGGCGGAGGGAACTAAGACTGCTTTAGCTGGAGAGAAGAAGATTGAGAGGTGACTTAATCGAGACGTATAAGATAATCAGAGGGTTAGATCGGGTGGACAGGGAGAGCCCTTTTCCTCGGATGGTGATGGCTAACACAAGGGGACATAGCTTTAAATTGAGGGGTGATAGATTTAGCACAGATAACGGGGGTAGTTTCTTTACTCAGAGAGTATTGGGCGTGGAATGGCCTGCCTGCTACAGTAATAGACTCGCCGACATTAAGGGCATTTAAATGGTCATTGGACATACATGTGGATAATAATGGAACGGTGCAGGTTAGATGGGCATCAGATTAACTTCACAGCTCGGTGCAACATCGAGGGCCGAAGGGCCTGTACTGCGCTGTAATGTTTTATGTTCTATATTCTATGAAACTTGAAAGTGTTCAGAAAAGATTTACAAGGGTGTTACCAGGGTTGGAGGGTTTGAGCTGCTGGAAGAGGCTGAACAGGCTGGGGCTGTTTTCCCCGGAGCGTCGGAGGCTGAGGGGTGACCTTATAGAGGTTTATAAAATCATGAGGGGCATGGATAAGATAAATAGGCAAAGTCTTTTCCCTGGGGTCGGGGAGTCCAGAACTAGAGGGCATAGGTTTAGGGTGAGATGGGAAAGATATAAAAGAGACCTGAGGGGCAACTTTATCACACAGAGGGTGGTGCATGTCAGAGGATGTGGTGGAGGTTGGTACAATTACAACATTTAAGAGGCATTTGGATGGGTATATGAATAGGAAGGGTTTGGAGGGATGTGGGCCGGGTGCTGGCAAATGGGACAAGATCGATATGGGATATCTGGTTGGCGTGGACGGGTTGGACTGAAGGGTCTGTTTCTGTACTGTACATCTCTATGACTCGATGACTCTTTCTGACAGTGTGTTCTAAAATCTGAGAAAACCATTTGACAAAGAACATAAGTTTTTCCTTTGTTCAGTAAAGAACAACAACACATACTTCCTGTTTCTGTACAGGAGGAGGAAGGGGGGGGGGTGACATAATTACCGGCAAAAGTCTTTGTCCCGCTTCTTTTAGACAAGCAGTAAATTATCTTCACAGCTCGGAGATTATATAACAGTATACCATCATTCTTGATCAACAGAAATAATTGGACTTATTAATCCATTCTACTTGAAGTGGGATTCTTGGATATTGTTTTGTTTTTCAGATGAGCAGAAAAAGATATGCAGACGGTTTAACCAACAATTTTGAGTTTGTGAATTTCTTTGCAGACTTTCAACAACACAGCGATGGACAAGCCACCCCAAACCAATCAAGTCATTTGTTAATAAACGATCTTAATATTGGACAACTACTGTGGAAACATCTTTCCAAAATGGCAGTGGAGGAGGCTGTTTCAGTTAGAGCTCATCCGCTCTGTCCATTTCTGTTGCTTTTTTTAAACCTCTTGTGTCTTTTTTTCCTCTTTTCTTCCTTCACGGCGATGTCCTGAATTCTCGGCTTCAGCATGGACTCAGACTCTCAGCCTCAGTCGGACCCAGCAAGGTGACCTTTTGGCTTGGCATGAGTCCCTTGTCCCGGTGTGGGCACAGCTTGGGACCTCGGGCCTCGGGATGTTTCCAGAACGGTCTCCCTGCCTCAAGATGAAGCCCAGCACGGACTGGAGTCAGGCCCCGGTATGGACTGGAGTCAGGGCCCGGTGTGTTCTGGAGTCAGGGCCCGGTGTGGACTGGAGTCAGGGCCCGGTGTGGACTGGAGTCAGGGCCCGGTGTGGTCTGGAGTCAGGGCCTGGTGTGCTCTGGAGTCAGGGCCCGATGTGGACTGGAGTCAGGGCCCGGTGTGGTCTGGAGTCAGGGCCCTGTGTGGATTGGAGTCAGGGCCCGGTGTGGTCTGGAGTCAGGGCCTGGTGTGCTCTGGAGTCAGGGCCCGATGTGGACTGGAGTCAGGGCCCGGTGTGGTCTGGAGTCAGGGCCCTGTGTGGATTGGAGTCAGGGCCCGGTGTGGTCTGGAGTCAGGGCCCTGTGTGGATTGGAGTCAGGGCCCGGTGTGGACTGGAGTCAGGGCCCGGTGTGGTCTGGAGTCAGGGCCCGGTGTGGTCTGGAGTCAGGGCCCGGTGTGGACTGAAGTCAGGGCCCGGTGTGGACTGGAGTCTGGGCCCGGTGTGGTCTGGAGTCAGGGCCTGGTGTGGTCTGGAGTCAGGGCCCGGTGTGGTCTGGAGTCAGGGCCCGGTGTGGACTGGAGTCAGGGCCCTGTGTGGTCTGGAGTCAGGGCCCTGTGTGGATTGGAGTCAGGGCCCGGTGTGGTCTGGAGTCAGGGCCCGGTGTGGTCTGGAGTCAGGGCCCGGTGTGGTCTGGAGTCAGGGCCCGGTGTGGATTGGAGTCAGGGCCCGGTGTGGATTGGAGTCAGGGCCCGGTGTGGTCTGGAGTCAGAGCCCAGTGTGGACTGGAGTCAGGGCCCGGTGTGGTCTGGAGGCTGGGTACTTTTGTGGACTGGGTTGAAAGGTCTGTTGCTCTGTACTTTTTATTTCTCTATTTGCTGGACGTATTATTTCATTATTTTCCTAATTTTTGTTTGTAAGGACTGTAAGTGGCGACTTGTAAACATTTCACTCTCCTCATGTTGAGTACGTGTGACAGTAAAGCTAATTCAATGCGATTTAATTGATAACGTTAAATGTATTGAGAATCAGGCCTGTAGGACCGACAACTCAGTGAGAGACGCTCTTTGATCTGCCCGAAACCTGTCACATTCTTAACTCTCGGATGATCTTATCAAAAGATCCCAATGCCTCGGGTGGTGACTCGATTGTCAAACTCAGTTCTCTTTAAAGGAAAGACCACACCACAAACATTGCCAAGAGAAAGCTACGAGTGCAGTGCTCTCATCGAAACGTCCCTTCCATGAGAATGCGTGTTGACCTCAAACTCAACATTATCTAATTTTATTTGCTGTCCCATTTCTTCTGTCGCCACTTCCCACCTTCCTCTTATCTGTCCGTGCTGCCCCTTACAATGATAGAATCCCTCCAGTTTGGAAACAAGCCATTTTGCCCATCGGGTCCACACTGACCTTCTAAACCTCATCTCACCTGAGCCCTGGAGAGATTTAACGTCCAATTTAATATTCTCATGATATTTTTAAAACAGAAACCAAACGTTTCTGTTTGATTCCAGGCCACAACGGACTTTATTTGTTCTCTCTCTTACATGACCCTTTTTTCTCACTTGGTAACTCACTCTGGATATATAAATTTATCCCAATTACGTATTTCATTTACTTCATCGAAAGACGGTGGCTCAGTGGTTAGCACTGCTGCCTCACAGCGCCAGGGACCCGGGTTCAATTCCAGCCTCAGGCGACTGTCTGTGTGGAGTTTGCACATTCTCCCCGTGTCTGCGTGGGTTTCCTCCCACAATCCAAAGGTGTGCAGGTCAGGGCAGATTGGCCATGGGAATTTGCCCCATAGCGTGCAGGAATGTGTAGGTTAGCCATGGGAGATGCAGGGTTTCAGGGATAGGGTCCGGGGATGAGTCCTGGTGGGATGTCCTTCAGAGGATCGGTCTGGGCTTGTTGGGCCGAATGGCCTGTTTCCACACTGTGGGGATCCTATGGACACTAACTATTTTTCCTTCCTTGCATTGAAACCCCCACGGCGACTGTGTGCATGCATTTTTAGAATGCTTTCAAATTTCAGGTACAATATCTCCCCCCCCACCCCCCCCATACCCACAGGGGATATGTCCCAGGACCTACTGCAGAGGCCTGAACCAAGGATAGGAGCAAACCCATTCACTTTAATGGGATATTTACCTTCCCAGCAACACCCTGATCCGGAATGTTCCCTGTAATATGTTCGGGCCACGGTAAACCACGGGGAAGTGAAACGGCAGGAAACGATTCTGCAGATATGGGGGGCCGCCTCCCCCCCACTAGTTCTCTTTAATGTTTTAGAATGCGGTGTGAGCCTTCACATAACTTCTCACTATGATAGGTGTGTTTGTGGTGTGGTCTTTCCTTTAAAGAGAACTGAGTTTGACAATCGAGTCACCACCCGAGGCATTGGGACCACACCTGGGTCTTTTGATAAGATCATCCGAGAGTTAAGAATGTGACAGGTTTCGGGCAGATACAAAGAGCGTCTCTCACTGAGTTGATGGTCCTACAGGCGCAGTCGGTGTTTGTCTCAGTGCTTCTCCCCCACCCCCCTCCCCCACTCCCCTCCCCAGGGAGTGGATCGGAGCAGCAGAGTTCTGAGTCACAGACTGCTCGGGACAGTTTTTTTCCCTAAGAATTTCTACTTTGGAATCTGTACCTAGGTCCCTTTATACTTAAGATGGCGCCATAAGGGGGGACTTGTAAACCTGTCATGTGATCTTAACTCTCGTATGGCCTGGTGGAATACCGCATAAGTGTGCGATGCTCCTCAAAGAAATATATCCAAATAAACGGTGACCAAAGACAGGAAATGTCCTGAAAGAATGTCTACCGACTTGACTAAGAGCAGGGCATGAAACAGTGAGAGAACACTTTAATTATCAAGGCAATGAGACCTACCCCCGAGAGGAACTGACCTTAAAACAATTGGGATGGACCTAAATAAATTGATAAACACGATTCGGAGATGCCGGCGTTGGACTGGGGTGGACAAAGTTAAAAATCACACAACACCAGGTTATAGTCCAACAGGTTTAGCACAACCACCTGGTGAGGGAGCAGTGCTCGGAAAGCTGGTGCTTACAATTTAACCTGTTGGACTATAACCTGGTGCTGTGTGATTTTTAACATTATCTTGATGAAGTGAGCAAAATAGCCAAAAACAGGAGGAAAAACCGAGACTTAAACAACCAAGGCCATTGGACTCAGAACACTGAGTAAGATGTAGCCTGAAGGTGGACACAGATGAACGAGAGCAAGAATTTTAAGTTCCATGTACTCTCACGAAGTGAAGTGATTTGCACATAGAGAAGTGAAGGATAAAAAACTAAATTCAGCACTCATTGGAGTGGGCCCAGCAGCACGGACTGGAGTGGGCCCAGCAGCACGGACTGGAGTGGGCCCAGCAGCACAGACTGGAGTAGGCCCAGCAGCACAGACTGGAGTAGGCCCAGCAGCACGGACTGGAGTGGGCCCAGCAGCACGGACTGGAGTGGGCCCAACAGCGCGGACTGGAGTGGGCGCAGCAGCACAGACTGGAGTGGGCCCAACAGCACGGACTGGAATGGGCCCAGCAGCACGGACTGGAGTGGGCCCAGCAGCACGGACTGGAGTGGGCCCAGCAGCACGGACTGGAGTGGGCGCAGCAGCACAGACTGGAGTAGGCCCAGCAGCACGGACTGGAGTGGGCCCAGCAGCACGGACTGGAGTGGGCCCAGCAGCACGGACTGGAGTAGGCCCAGCAGCACGGACTGGAGTGGGCCCAGCAGCACGGAATGAGTGGGCCCAGCAGCACGGACTTGAGTGGGCCCAGCAGCACGGACTTGAGTGGGCCCAGCAACACAGACTGGAGTAGGCCCAGCAGCACGGACTGGAGTGGGCCCAGCAGCACGGACTAGAGTGGGCCCAGCAGCACAGACTGGAGTGGGCCCAGCAGCACGGACTTAAGTGGGCCCAGCAGCACAGACTGGAGTGGGCCCAGCAGCACGGACTGGAGTGGGCCCAGCAGCACGGACTAGAGTGGGCCCAGCAGCACAGACTGGAGTAGGCCCAGCAGCACGGACTGGAGTGGGCCCAGCAGCACGGACTGGAGTGAACCCAACAGCACAGACTGGAGTGGGCCCAGCAGCACGGATTGGAGTGGGCCCAGCAGCACGGACTTGAGTGGGCCCAGCAGCACAGACTTGAGTGGGCCCAGCAGCACGGACTGGAGTGGGCCCAGCAGCACAGACTGGAGGGGGCCCAGCAGCACGGACTTGAGTGGGCCCAGCAGCACAGACTTGAGTGGGCCCAGCAGCACAGACTGGAGTGGGCCCAGCAGCACGGACTGGAGTGGGCCCAGCAGCACAGACTGGAGTGGGCCCAGCAGCACAGATTGGAGTGGGCCCAGCAACACATACTGGAGTAGGCCCAGCAGCGCAGATTGGAGTAGGCCCAGCAGCACAGACTGGAGTGGGCCCAGCAGCACAGATTGGAGTGGGCCCAGCAGCACAGACTGGAGTGGGCCCAGCAGCACAGACTGGAGTGGGCCCAGCAGCACAGATTGGAGTGGGCCCAGCAGCACGGACTGGAATGGGCCCAGCAGCACAGACTGGAGTGGGCCCAGCAGCACAGACTGGAGTGGGCCCAGCAGCACGGACTGGAGTGGGCCCAGCAGCACAGACTGGAGTGGGCCCAACAGCGCGGACTGGAGTGGGCGCAGCAGCACAGACTGGAGTGGGCCCAACAGCACGGACTGGAATGGGCCCAGCAGCACGGACAGGAGTGGGCCCAGCAGCACGGACTGGAGTGGGCCCAGCAGCACGGACTGGAGTGGGCGCAGCAGCACAGACTGGAGTAGGCCCAGCAGCACGGACTGGAGTGGGCCCAGCAGCACGGACTGGAGTGGGCCCAGCAGCACGGACTGGAGTAGGCCCAGCAGCACGGACTGGAGTGGGCCCAGCAGCACGGACTGGAGTGGGCCCAGCAGCACGGACTGGAGTAGGCCCAGCAGCACGGACTTGAGTGGGCCCAGCAGCACGGACTTGAGTGGGCCCAGCAACACAGACTGGAGTGGGCCCAGCAACACGGACTGGAGTGGGCCCAGCAACACGGACTGGAGTGGGCCCAGCAACACGGACTGGAGTCGGCCCAGCAGCACGGACTGGAGTGGGCCCAGCAACACGGACTGGAGTGGGCCCAGCAACACGGACTTGAGTGGGCCCAGCAGCACGGACTGGAATGGGCCCAGCAGCACGGACTGGAGTGGGCCCAGCAGCACAGACTGGAGTGGGCCCAGCAGCACAGACTGGAGTAGGCCCAGCAGCACGGACTGGAGTGGGCCCAGCAGCACGGACTGGAGTGGGCCCAGCAGCACAGACTGGAGTGGGCCCAGCAGCACGGACTTGAGTGGGCCCAGCAGCACAGACTTGAGTGGGCCCAGCAGCACGGACTGGAGTGGGCCCAGCAGCACAGACTGGAGTGGGCTCAGCAGCACAGATTGGAGTGGGCCCAGCAACACATACTGGAGTAGGCCCAGCAGCGCAGATTGGAGTAGGCCCAGCAGCACAGACTGGAGTGGGCCCAGCAGCACAGATTGGAGTGGGCCCAGCAGCACAGACTGGAGTGGGCCCAGCAGCACAGACTGGAGTGGGCCCAGCAGCACAGATTGGAGTGGGCCCAGCAGCACAGACTTGAGTGGGCCCAGCAGCACAGACTTGAGTGGGCCCAGCAGCACGGACTGGAGTGTGCCCAGCAGCACGGACTGGAGTGGGCCCAGCAGCACAGACTGGAGTATGCCCAGCAACACAGACTGGAGTAGGCCCAGCAGCACAGACTGGAGTGGGTCCAGCAGCACAGACTGGAGTGGGCCCAGCAGCACAGACTGGAGTAGGCCCAGCAGCACAGACTGGAGTGGGTCCAGCAGCACAGACTGGAGTGGGCCCAGCAGCACGGACTGGAATGGGCCCAGCAGCACGGACTGGAGTGGGCCCAGCAGCACAGACTGGAGTGGGCCCAGCAGCACGGACTGGAGTGGGCCCAGCAGCACGGACTGGAGTGGGCCCAGCAGCACGGACTGGAGTGGGCCCAGCAGCACGGACTGGAGTGGGCCCAGCAGCACGGACTGGAGTGGGCCCAGCAGCACGGACTGGAGTGGGCCCAGCAGCACGGACTGGAGTGGACCCAGCAGCACGGACTGGAGTAGGCCCAGCAGCACGGACTGAAGTGGATTCTGGGTAATCCAAGATGGAGGATGGGGAAAATTTCTAGCTGTAAGAGCTGCTCCTTTTTGGGGTTATTTTAGGTGTTGGAGGTGATTTCCTCGAATTCCAGGAGCAGCAATTCCTGTTTTATGTGCTGCTGCATTGTTTTGGAACTTTGGAAAAAGACAGTCAAAACAACAGCAGTTTTAAGCGGGAGAAGAGCAGGCAATGGAAGCACATGGTGAGGTCAGTGCAGGAGAGAGAGAGAGAGAGAACCTGCACAGTTACCGCCTTTGCTGTTTGAATTTGTGTATCGCTGGACATCGGAGTGCATCTGGGAAAATTAACAAACAGTGAAATTCACAACTAATCTTGGAGGAACTGTTGGGCGAAGTTCACAGCACAGAATCAGATAAGTTAATTGTTGTTTTAGGTCTGTCCAAGAGAAAGGCTGCAGTAGTGAGTACAGTGGGTTCTTTCTTGATTATATGTTTTTGGAGATAAGTCTCTTGTTTAAACTTAAAACATAAGCCATAGCTATTAATTTAACCTGGGGCAGTGTTTGTAGAGGCATAAGACGGTGTTAATGTCTGGGTCTGTAGATTGTGAAGGAGCAAAAATGGCCTTTGCAGTGATATGTACTTAGAACATAGAACAGAGAACAATACAGCACAGAACAGGCCCTTCAGCCCACGATGTTGTGCCGACCACTGATCCTCATGTATGCACCCTCAAATGTCTGTGATCATGTGCATGTCCAGTAGTCTCTTAAATGTCCCCAATGACCTTGCTTCCACAACTGCTGCTGGCAAGGCATTCCATGCTCTCACAACTCTCTGCGTAAAGAACCCGGCTCTGACATCCCCTCTATACTTTCCTCCAACCAGCTTAAAATTATGACCCCTGGTGTTAGACATTCCTGCCCTGGGAAATAGTCTCTGGCTATCGACTCTATCGATGCCTCTCATTATCTTGTATACCTCAATTAGGTCCCCTCTCCTCCTCCTTTTCTCCAATGAGAAAAGTCCGAGCTCAGTCAACCTCCCTTCGTAAGATAAGCCCTCCAGTCCAGGCAGCATCCTGGTAAACCTCCTCTGAACCCTCTCCAAAGCATCCACATCTTTCCTATAATAGGGCGACCAGAACTGGACACAGTATTCCAAGTGCGGTCTAACCAAAGTTTTATAGAGCTGCAACAAGATCTCATGGCTCTTAAACTCAATCCCCCTGTTAATGAAAGCCAAAACACCATATGCTTTCTTAACAACCCTGTCCACTTGGGTGGCCATTTTAAGGGATCTATGTACCTGCACACCAAGATCCCTCTGTTCCTCCACACTACCAAGAATCCTACCCTTAATCCTGTACTCAGCTTTCAAATTCGACCTTCCAAAATGCATCACCTCGCATTTATCCAGGTTGAACTCCATCTGCCACCTCTCAGCCCATGTCTGCATCCTGTCAATGTCCCGCTGCAGCCTACAACAGCCCTCTATACTGTCAACGACACCTCCAACCTTTGTGTCGTCTGCAAACTTGCTGACCCATCCTTCAATCCCCTCATCCAAGTCATTAATAAAAATTACAAACAGTAGAGGCCCAAGGACAGAGCCCTGTGGAACACCACTCACCACAGACTTCTTGTCAGATGTGGGAGTTTAAAGAGAGTTTAATGGTTGCTGAGAATTATATCTGCCATAAATGCTGTTGGATGCGAATCTTATCAGCTCGAGTGGATCGGTTGGAGAGACAGATAGAAGTGATGAGGAATTTGCAACAGCAACAGTATGTGATGGATGGCAGTTATAGGAAGAGGGGGGGGGGAAAGTCTCCGATACAGTCACATCGATGGGTTAACTCCAGGAAGGGTGAGAGAGGTCGGCACCTAGGGCAGGAGTCTTTTGTGGCTATCCCCATTTCAAACAGGTATGCTGTTTTGGAAAATGTAGGGGGTGATGAATTCTCAGGGGAACGTAGCACGAACAGCCAAGTTTCTGGTATTGAGACTGGCTCTAATGCAACAAGGGGTACATTGGCTTCCAAGAGATCAATTGTGTTAGGGGATTCTGTAGTCAGAGGTACAGACAGACGTCTCTGTGGCCAGCAGAGAAAAAACAGAATGGTGTGTTGTTTCCCTGGTGCCAGGATCAAGGATGTCTCAGAGAGGGTGCAGAATGTTCTCACGGGGGAGAGGGGCCAGCAGGAGGTCATTGTCCACATTGGAACCAACGACATAGGAAGGGAAAAGGTTGAGATTCTGAAGGGAGATTACAGAGAATTAGGCAGAAATTTAAAAAGGAGGTCCTCAAGGGCAGTAATATCTGGATTACTCCCAGTGCTACGAGCTAGTGAGGGCAGGAATAGGAGGATAGAGCAGATGAATGCATGGCTGAGGGACTGGTGTATGGGAGAAGGATTCACACTTTTGGATCATTGGAATCCCTTTTGGGGGAGAAGTGACCTGTACAAGAAGGACGGATTGCACCTAAATTGGAAGGGGACTAATATACTGGCAGGGAGATTTGCTAGAGCTGCTCGGTTGGGGGGGGATGGGACCCTGGGACCCAGGGAGATAGTGAGGAAAGAGATCGATCTGAGACGGGTACAGCTGAGAACAGAAGTGAGTCAAACAGTCAGGGCAGGCAGGGACAAGGTAGGACTAATAAATTAAACTGCATTTATTTCAATGCAAGGGGCCTAACAGGGAAGGGAGATGAACTCAGGGCAGGGTTAGGAACATGGGACTGGGATATCATAGCAATTACGGAAACAAGGCTCAGGGATGGACAGGGCTGGCAGCTTAATGTTCCAGGATACAAATGCTACAGGAAGGACAGAAAGGGAGGTAAGAGAGGAGGGGGAGTGGTGTTTTTGATAAGGGATAGCATTACAGCTGTGCTGAGGGAGGATATTCCCGGAAATACATCCAGGGAAGTTATTTGGGCAGAACTGAGAAATAAGAAAGGGATGATCACCTTATTGGGATTGTATTATAGACCCCCCAATAGTCAGAGGGAAATTGAGAAACAAACTTGTAAGGAGAACTCAGCTATCTGTAAGAATAATAGGGTGGTTATGGTCGGGGATTTTAATTTTCCAAACATCGACTGGGACTGCCATAGTGTTAAAGGTTTAGATGGAGAGGAATTTCTTAAGTGTGTACAAGACAATTTTCTGATTCGGTATGTGGATGTACCGACTAGAGAAGGTGCAAACCTTGACCTACTCTTGGGAAATAAGGCAGGGCAGGTGACTGAGGTGTCAGTGGGGGAGCACTTTGGGGCCAGCAAACATAATTCAATTAGATTTAAAATAGTGATGGAAAAGGATAGACCAGATCTAAAAGTTGAAGTTCTAAATTGGAGAAAGGCCAATTTTGACGGTATTAGGCAAGAACTTTCGAAAGCTGATTGGAGGCAGATGTTCGCAGGTAAAGGGACGGCTGGAAAATGGGAAGCCTTCAGGAATGAGATAACGAGAGTCCAGAGAAAGTATATTCCTATCAGGGTGAAAGGAAAGGCTGGTAGGTATAGGGAATGCTGGATGACTAAAGAAATTGAGGGTTTAGTTAAGAAAAAGAAGGAAGCATATGTCAGGTATAGACGGGATAGATCGAGTGAATCCTTAGAAGAGTATAAAGGAAGTAGGAGTATACTTAAGAGGGAAATCAGGAGGGCAAAAAGTGTACATGAGACAGCTTTGGCAAATAGAATTAAGGAGAATCCAAAGGGTTTTTACAAATACATTAAGGACAAAAGGGTAACTAGGGAGAGAATAGGGCCCCTCAAAGATCAGCAAGGCGGCCTTTGCGTGGAGCCACAGAAAATGGGGGAGATACTAAATGAATATTTTGCATCAGTATTTACTGTGGAAAAGGATATGGAAGATATAGACTGTAGGGAAATAGATGGTGACACCTGGGAAAATGTCCATATTACAGAGGAGGAAGTGCTGGATGTCTTGAAACGGTTAAAGGTGGATAAATCCCCAGGGCCTGATCAGGTGTACCCGAGAACTCTGTGGGAAGCTAGAGAAGTGATTGCTGGGCCTCTTGCTGAGATATTTGTATCATTGATAGTCACAGGTGAGGTGCCGGAAGACTGGAGGTTGGCAAACGTGGTGCCACTGTTTAAGAAGGGCGGTAAAGACAAGCCAGGGAACTATAGACTGGTGAGCCTGACCTCGGTGGTGGGCAAGTTGTTGGAGGGAATCCTGAGGGACAGGATGGACATGTATTTGGAAAGACAAGGACTGATTTGGGATAGTCAACATGGCTTTGTGCGTGGGAAATCATGTCTCACAAACTTGATTGAGTTTTTTGAAGAAGTAACAAAGAAGATTGATGAGGGCAGAGCAGTAGATGTGATCTATATGGACTTCAGTAAGGCATTCGACAAGGTTCCCCATGGGAGACTGATTAGCAAGGTCAGATCTCATGGAATACAGGGAGAACTAGCCATTTGGATACAGAACTGGCTCAAAGGTAGAAGACAGAGGGTGGTGGTGGAGGGTTGTTTTTCAGACTGGAGGCCTGTGACCAGTGGAGCGCCACAAGGATCGGTGCTGGGTCCTCTACTTTTTGTCATTTACATAAATGATTTGGATGCGAGCATAAGAGGTAGTTAATAAGTTTGCAAATGACCCCAAAATTGGAGGTGTAGTGGACAGCGAAGAAGGTTACCTCAGATTACAACAGGATCTTGACCAGATGGGCCAATGGGCTGAGAAGTGGCAGATGGAGTTTAATTCAGATAAATGTGAGGTGCTGCATTTTGGGAAAGCAAATCTTAGCAGGACTTATACACTTAATGGTAAGGTCCTAGGGAGTGTTGCTGAACAAAGAGACCTTGGAGTGCAGGTTCATAGCTCCTTGAAAGTGGAGTCGCAGGTCGATAGGATAGTGAAGGTGGCGTTTGGTGTGCTTTCCTTTATTGGTCAGAGTATTGAGTACAGGAGTTGGGAGGTCATGTTGCAGCTGTACAGGACATTGGTTAGGCCACTGTTGGAATATTGCGTGCAATTCTGGTCTCCTTCCTATCGGAAAGATTTTGTGAAACTTGAAAGGGTTCAGAAAAGATTTATAAGGATGTTGCCAGGGTTGGAGGATTTGAACTATAGGGAGAGGCTAAACAGGCTGGGGCTGTTTTCCCTGGAGCGTCGGAGGCTGAGGGGTGACCTTATAGAGGTTTATAAAATCATGAGGGGCATAGATAGGATAAATAGACAAAGTCTTTTCCCTGGGGTCGGGGTGTCCAGAACTAGAGGGCATAGGTTTAGGGGGAGAGGAGAAAGATATAAAAGAGACCTAAGGGGCAACGTTGTCATACAGAGGGTGGTACGTGTATGGAATGAGCTGCCAGAGGAAGTGGTGGAGGCTGGTACAATTGCAACATTTAAAAGGCATCTGGATGGATATATGAATAGGAAGGGTTTGGAGGGATATGGGCCGGGTGCTGGCAAGTGGGATTAGATTGGGTTGGGATATCTGGTCGGCATGGACGGGTTGGACTGAAGGGTCTGTTTCCGTGCTGTACATCTCTATGACTCTAAGTGGGCCCAGCAGCACGGACTGGAGTGGGCCCAGCAGCACGGACTGGAGTAGGCCCAGCAGCGCGGACTGGAGTAGGCCCAGCAGCACGGACTGGAGTGGGCCCAGCAGCACGGACTGGAGTGGGCCCAGCAGCACGGACTGGAGTGGGCCCAGCAGCACGGACTGGAGTGGGCCCAGCAGCGCGGACTGGAGTGGGTCCAGCAGCGCGGACTGGAGTAGGCCCAGCAGCGCGGACTGGAGTAGGCCCAGCAGCACGGACTGGAGTGGGCCCAGCAGCATGGACTGGAGTGGGCCCAGCAGCACAGACTGGAGTGGGCCCAGCAGCACAGACTGGAGTAGGCCCAGCAGCACGGACTGGGGTAGGCCCAGCAGCATGGACTGGAGTGGGCCCAGCAGCATGGACTGGAGTAGGCCCAGCAGCACGGACTGGAGTAGGCCCAGCAGCACGGACTGGAGTGGGCCCAGCAGCACAGACTGGAGTAGGCCCAGCAGCACAGACTGGAATGGGCCCAGCAGCACAGACTGGAGTGGGCCCAGCAGCACAGACTGGAGTGGGCCCAGCAGCACAGACTGGAGTAGGCCCAGCAGCACAGATTGGAGTAGGCCCAGCAGCACAGACTGGAGTGGGCCCAGCAGCACAGACTGGAGTAGGCCCAGCAGCACAGACTGGAATGGGCCCAGCAGCACAGACTGGAGTGGGCCCAGCAGCACGGACTGGAGTGGGCCCAGCAGCACAGACTGGAGTGGGCCCAGCAGCACAGACTGGAGTGGGCCCAGCAGCACAGACTGGAGTAGGCCCAGCAGCACAGACTGGAGTAGGCCCAGCAGCACAGACTGGAGTGGGCCCAGCAGCACAGACTGGAGTGGGCCCAGCAGCACAGATTGGAGTGGGCCCAGCAGCACAGACTGGAGTGGGCCCAGCAACACAGACTGGAGTGGGCCCAGCAGCACAGACTGGAGTGGGCCCAGCAGCACAGACTGGAGTGGGCCCAGCAGCACAGACTGGAGTGGGCCCAGCAGCGCGGACTGGAGTGGGCCCAGCAACACAGACTGGAGTGGGCCCAGCAGCACAGACTGGAGTGGGCCCAGCAGCACAGACTGGAGTGGGCCCAGCAGCACAGACTGGAGTGGGCCCAGCAGCACAGACTGGAGTGGGCCCAGCAGCACAGACTGGAGTAGGCCCAGGAGCAGCAGGGTTTCAGGACATTGACGTTCGAAAAGAGTTTGTGTTCCTGGCGGTTTTCCATTCAGTGCAGAGTCACAGTGCTGGTGGAAGTGAGGTTCGGCCCAGAACAAGGCCTGGCAGCATCCACAGTGGCTGGATCAGCGAGGTGGGCCCGAAGGGGACTCATGACAGCGGCGGAGAATGTGAGGCCTGCAGATGCTGGAGATCAAAGTCTAGATTAGGGTGGCGCTGGAAAAGCACAGCAGGTCAGGCAGCATCCGAGGAGCAGGAGAATCGACGTTTCAGGCATAAGCCCCTCATAAGGAGTTGGAGGGGTGTTGAAGGGGGATGAGAGATAAATAGGAAAGGGGTGGGGCTGGGGGGCAGGTAGCTGGGAAGGTGATAGGTGGAGGGTGATGGTGATAGGTTGGAGAGGAGGGTGGAGTGTTTAGGTGAGAAGGAAGTTGCCAGCAGTGGATTCCAGTTTGGTGAGTGTGGTATCTGGCGACATCAGTGGCAGCTGCATTGGTGAGGCCCAGCGAGGACTTGGAGTGGGGAGGCTGGAGTGGAGGCAAGACGGCGACTTCCATTCCAACGGCCGCGGTGAAAGGGACTTGGGCCTGGTCACCTGTCCCAGGGCCCATGGCTCATGACCGAGCACCTAACAAGAAGGACTGTAAAATTGGTCACTTTTTCTTCATTTCTTCATTTTTCTGCCTTTATATTTTACGTCTTAGTTTCTTATTCTGGGTTTGAAGATCGCGCCAGAGAGTGACGACACTACACGTCTCCCTGTGTTTTGTAACAAAATGAATGTGACAATAAATAAATCAAATAAATAAAAACCAAATAAATCTCTGCGTTTCCAAATGTTGAGTAATCCTCTCCCTCAGAATGTTTTCCAATAATTTCTCCATCACTGACATCAGACTAACAATTCTGTAATTACTTGGCAAATCCTTGCTGTCCTTCTTGAACACAGGAACCACATCCACTATCCTCCAGTTACCGGCACTTAGACCTGTGACTGACAAGATATTAGATTAGATTACTTAGTGTGGAAACAGGCCCTTCGGCCCAACAAGTCCACACCGACCCACCAAAGCGCAACCCACCCATACACCTACATTTACCCATTTACCTAACACTACGGGCAATTTAGCATGGATTGTGGGAATTGTGGGAGAAAACCCACACAGACATGGGGAGAATGTGCAAACTCCACACAGAGAGTAGCCCGAGGCTGGATTGGAACCTGGGACCCTGGTGCTGTGAGGCAGCAGTGCTAACCACTGTGCCACCGTGCCGACCATATTAAATGTCTCCTCCAGGGCCCCAGCAATCTCCTCCCTTGCTTCCCATTGCACCCTGGGATACTTCCCATCAGGCCTTGAGAATTTAAATGCCGTTATGTCCACGAAAACATTGAATACCTCCTCCTCGTTATAGAACATAGAACATTCCAGCACAGTACAGACCCATAGAACAATCCAGGCGCAGTACAGGCCCATAGAACAATCCAGGCGCAGTACAGGCCCATAGAACAATCCAGGCGCAGTACAGGCCCTTAGAACAATCCAGGCGCAGTACAGGCCCTTAGAACAATCCAGGCGCAGTACAGGCCCTCAGAACAATCCAGGCACAGTACAGGCCCAAAGAACAATCCAGGCGCAGAACAGACCCGTAGAACATTCCAGCACAGTACAGGCCATAGAACATTCCAGCACAGTACAGGCCCATAGAACAATCCAGGCGCAGTACAGGCCCATAGAACATTCCAGCACAGTACAGGCCCATAGAACATTCCAGCACAGTACAGGCCCATAGAACAATCCAGGCGCAGTACAGACCCATAGAACAATCCAGGCGCAGAACAGGCCCATAGAAAACTCCAGCGCAGTACAGCCCCATAGAACAATCCAGGCGCAGTACAGGCCCATAGAACATTCCAGCACAGTACAGGCACATAGAACAATCCAGGCGCAGTACAGGCCCATAGAACATTCCAGCACAGTACAGACCCATAGAACATTCCAACACAGTACAGGCCCATAGAACATTCCAGCGCAGTACAGGCCCATAGAACATTCCAGCACAGTACAGGCCCATAGAACATTCCAGCACAGTACAGGCCCATAGAACAATCCAGGCGCAGTACAGGCCCATAGAACATTCCAACACAGTACAGGCCCATAGAACATTCCAGCGCAGTACAGGCCCATAGAACATTCCAGCACAGTACAGGCCCATAGAACATTCCAGCACAGTACAGGCCCATAGAACAATCCAGGCGCAGTACAGGCCCATAGAACATTCCAGCGCAGTACAGGCCCATAGAATATTCCAGCGCAGTACAGGCCCATAGAACAATCCAGGCGCAGTACAGACCCATAGAACATTCCAGCACAGTACAGGCCCATAGAACATTCCAGGCGCAGTACAGGCCCATAGAACATTCCAGTGCAGTACAGGCCCATAGAACATTCCAGCACAGTACAGGCCCATAGAACAATCCAGGCGCAGTACAGGCCCATAGAACATTCCAGCGCAGTACAGGCCCATAGAACAATCCAGCGCAGTACAGGCCCATAGAACAATCCAGGCGCAGTACAGGCCCATAGAAGAATCCAGGTGCAGTACAGGCCCATAGAACATTCCAGCGCAGTACAGGCCCATAGAACAATCCAGGCGCAGTACAGGCCCATAGAACAATCCAGCGCAGTACAGGCCCATAGAACAATCCAGGCGCAGTACAGGCCCATAGAACATTCCAGCGCAGTACAGGCCCATAGAACAATCCAGGCGCAGTACAGGCCCATAGAACAATCCAGGCGCAGTACAGACCCATAGAACATTCCAGCACAGTACAGGCCCATAGAACATTCCAGGCGCAGTACAGGCCCATAGAACATTCCAGTGCAGTACAGGCCCATAGAACATTCCAGCGCAGTACAGGCCCATAGAACATTCCAGGCGCAGTACAGGCCCATAGAACATTGCAGCGCAGTACAGGCCCATAGAACATTCCAACACAGTACAGGCCCAGAGAACACTCCAGCGCAGTACAGGCCCATAGAACATTCCAGCACAGTACAGGCCCATAGAACATTCCAGCACAGTACAGGCCCATAGAACAATCCAGGCGCAGTACAGGCCCATAGAACATTCCAGCGCAGTACAGGCCCATAGAACATTCCAGCGCAGTACAGGCCCATAGAACAATCCAGGCGCAGTACAGGCCCATAGAACAATCCAGCGCAATACAGGCCCATAGAACAATCCAGGCGCAGTACAGGCCCATAGAACATTCCAGCGCAGTACAGGCCCATAGAACAATCCAGGCGCAGTATAGGCCCATAGAACATTCCAGCGCAGTACAGGCCCATAGAACAATCCAGCGCAGTACAGGCCCATAGAACATTCCAGCACAGTATAGGCCCATAGAACAATCCAGGCGCAGTACAGGCCCATAGAACATTCCAGCACAGTACAGGCCCATAGAACAATCCAGAACAGTACAGGCCCATAGACCAATCAAGGCACATTACAGGCCCATAGAACAATCCAGGCGCAGTACAGGCCCATAGAACAATCCAGCGCAGTACAGGCCCATAGAACATTCCAGCGCAGTACAGGCCCATAGAACATTCCAGCACAGTACAGGCCCATAGGACAATCCAGGCACAGTACAGGCCAATAGAACAATCCAGCGCAGTACAGGCCCATAGAACATTCCAGCGCAGTACAGGCCCAGAGAACAATCCAGCACAGTACAGGCCCATAGAACATTCCAGCGCAGTACAGGACCATAGAACAATGCAGGTGCAGTACTGGCCCATAGAAGAATGCAGGTGCAGTACAGACCCATAGAACATTCCAGCGCAGTACAGGCCCATAGAACAATCCAGCGCAGTACAGGCCCATAGAACAATCCAGCGCAGTACAGGCCCATAGAACATTCCAGCGCAGTACAGGCCCATAGAACAATCCAGCGCAGTACAGGTCCATAGAACAATCCAGCGCAGTACAGGCCCATAGAACAATCCAGGCGCAGTACAGGCCCATAGAACTTTCCAGCGCAGTACAGGCCCATAGAACAATCCAGCGCAGTACAGGCCCATAGAACATTCCAGCACAGTACAGGCCCATAGAACAATCCAGCACAGTACAGGACCATAGAACAATCCAGCACAGTACAAGCCCATAGAACAATCCAGCACAGTACAGGACCAAAGAACAATCCAGCGCAGTACAGGCCCATAGAACAATCCAGGCGCAGTACAGGCCCATAGAACAATCCAGGCGCAGTACAGGCCCATAGAACAATTCAGGCGCAGTACTAGCCCATAGAACAATCCAGCGCAGTACAGGCACATAGAACAATCCAGCACAGTACAGGCCCATAGAACAATCCAGGTGCAGTACAGGCCCATAGAACAATCCAGGCGCAGTACAGGCCCGTAGAACAATCCAGCACAGTATAGGACAATAGAACAATCCAGCACAGTACAGGCCCATAGAACAATCCAGGCGCAGTACAGGCCCATACAACAATCCAGGCGCAGTACAGGCCCATAGAACAATCCAGGCGCAGTACAGGCCCATAGAACAATCCAGGCGCAGTACAGGCCCTTAGAACAATCCAGGCGCAGTACAGACCCATAGAACATTCCAGCACAGTACAGACCCATAGAACATTCCAGCACAGTACAGGCCCATAGAACAATCCAGGCGCAGTACAGGCCCACAGAACATTCCAGGCGCAGTACAGGCCCATAGAACAATCCAGGCGCAGTTCAGGCCCATAGAACAATCCAGGCGCAGTACAGGCCCATAAAACATTCCAGCACAGTACAGGACCATAGAACAATCCAGCGCAATACAGGACCATAGAACATTCCAGCACAGTACAGGCCCATAGAACAATCCAGCGCAGTACAGGCCCATAGAACAATCCAGGCGCAGTACAGGCCCATAGAACAATCCAGCGCAGTACTGGCCCATAGAACAATCCAGCGCAGTACAGGCCCATAGAACATTCCAGCACAGTACAGGCCATAGAACATTCCAGCGCAGTACAGGCCCATAGAACATTCCAGCGCAGTACAGGACCATAGAACAATCCAGGCGCAGTACAGGCCCATAGAACAATCCAGGCGCAGTACAGACCCATAGAACATTCCAGCACAGTACAGGCCCATAGAACAATCCAGCACAGTACAGGCCCATAGATCAATCCAGCACAGTACAGGACCATAGAACAATCCAGCACAGTACAGGCCTATAGAACATTCCAGCACAGCACAGGCCCATAGAACATTCCAGCGCGGTACAGGCCCATAGAACATTGCAGGCGCAGTACAGGCCCATAGAACATTCCAGCACAGTACAGGCCCATAGAACAATCCAGCGCAGTACAGGCCCATAGAACATTCCAGCACAGTACAGGCCCATAGAACATTCCAGCGCAATACAGGCCCATAGAACATTCCAGGCGCAGTACAGGCCCATAGAACAATCCAGGTGCAGTACAGGCCCATAGAACAATCCAGGCGCAGTATAGACCCATAGAACATTCCAGCACAGTACAGGCCCATAGAACATTCCAGGCGCAGTACAGGCCCATAGAACATTCCAGTGCAGTACAGGCCCATAGAACATTCCAGCACAGTACAGGCCCATAGAACAATCCAGGCGCAGTACAGGCCCATAGAACATTCCAGCGCAGTACAGGCCCATAGAACAATCCAGGCGCAGTACAGGTCCATAGAAGAATCCAGGTGCAGTACAGGCCCATAGAACATTCCAGCGCAGTACAGGCCCATAGAACAATCCAGGCGCAGTACAGGCCCAAGAACAATCCAGGCGCAGTACAGGCCCATAGAACATTCCAGCGCAGTACATGCCCATAGCACAATCCACGCCCAGTACAAGCCCATAGAACATTCCAGCGCAGTACAGGCCCATAGAACAATCCAGCGCAGTACAGCCCCATAGAACAATCCAGGCGCAGTACATGCCCTTAGAACAATCCAGGCGCAGTACAGGCCCATAGAATATTCCAGCGCAGTACAGGCCCATAGACAATCCAGGCGCAGTACAGGCCCATAGAACAATCCAGGCGCAGTACAGACCCATAGAACATTCCAGCACAGTACAGGCCCATAGAACAATCCAGGCGCAGTACAGACCTATAGAACATTCCAGCACAGTATAGGCCCATAGAACATTCCAGCACAGTATCGGCCAATAGAACAATCCAGGCGCAGTACAGGCCCATAGAACAATCCAGGCGCAGTACAGGCCCATAGAACAATCCAGGTGCAGTACAGACCCATAGAACATTCCAGCGCAGTACAGGCCCATAGAACAATCCAGGCGCAGTACAGGCCCATAGAACAATCCAGGCGCAGTACAGACCCATAGAACATTCCAGCACAGTACAGGCCCATAGAACAATCCAGGCACAGTACAGACCCATAGAACATTCCAGCACAGTACAGGCCCATAGAACAATCCAGGCGCAGTACAGGCCCATAGAACAATCCAGGCGCAGTACAGGCCCATAGCACATTCCAGCGCAGTACAGACCCATAGAACATTCCAGCGCAGTACAGGCCCATTGAACAATCCAGGCGCAGTACAGGCCCACAGAACATTCCAGCGCAGTACAGGCCCATAGAACAATCCAGGCGCAGTACAGGCCCATAGAACAATCCAGGCGCAGTACAGGCCCATAGAACATTCCAGCGCAGTACAGGCCCATAGAACAATCCAGGCGCAGTACAGGCCCATAGAACAATCCAGGCGCAGTACAGGCCCATAGAACTTTCCAGCGCAGTACAGGCCCATAGAACAATCCAGCGCAGTACAGGCCCATAGAACATTCCAGCACAGTACAGGCCCATAGAACAATCCAGCACAGTACAGGACCATAGAACAATCCAGCACAGTACAAGCCCATAGAACAATCCAGCACAGTACAGGACCAAAGAACAATCCAGCGCAGTACAGGCCCATAGAACAATCCAGGCGCAGTACAGGCCCATAGAACATTCCAGCGCAGTACAGGCCCATTGAACAATCCAGGCGCAGTACAGGCCCACAGAACATTCCAGCGCAGTACAGGCCCATAGAACAATCCAGGCGCAGTACAGGCCCATAGAACATTCCAGCGCAGTACAGGCCCATAGAACAATCCAGGCGCAGTACAGGCCCATAGAACAATCCAGGCGCAGTACAGGCCCATAGAACTTTCCAGCGCAGTACAGGCCCATAGAACAATCCAGCGCAGTACAGGCCCATAGAACATTCCAGCACAGTACAGGACCAAAGAACAATCCAGCGCAGTACAGGCCCATAGAACAATCCAGGCGCAGTACAGGCCCATAGAACAATCCAGGCGCAGTACAGGCCCATAGAACAATTCAGGCGCAGTACAAGCCCATAGAACAATCCAGCGCTGTACAGGCACATAGAACAATCCAGCACAGTACAGGCCCATAGAACAATCCAGGTGCAGTACAGGCCCATAGAACAATCCAGGCGCAGTACAGGCCCGTAGAACAATCCAGCACAGTATAGGCCAATAGAACAATCCAGCACAGTACAGGCCCATAGAACAATCCAGGCGCAGTACAGGCCCATACAACAATCCAGGCGCAGTACAGGCCCATAGAACAATCCAGGCGCAGTACAGGCCCATAGAACAATCCAGGCGCAGTACAGGCCCTTAGAACAATCCAGGCGCAGTACAGACCCATAGAACATTCCAGCACAGAACAGACCCATAGAACATTCCAGCACAGTACAGGCCCATAGAACAATCCAGGCGCAGTACAGGCCCATACAACAATCCAGGCGCAGTACAGGCCCATAGAACAATCCAGGAGCAGTTCAGGCCCATAGAACAATCCAGGCGCAGTACAGGCCCATAGAACATTCCAGCACAGTACAGGACCATAGAACAATCCAGCGCAATACAGGACCATAGAACATTCCAGCACAGTACAGGCCCATAGAACAATCCAGCGCAGTACAGGCCCATAGAACAATCCAGGCGCAGTACAGGCCCATAGAACAATCCAGCGCAGTACTGGCCCATAGAACAATCCAGCGCAGTACAGGCCCATAGAACATTCCAGCACAGTACAGGCCATAGAACATTCCAGCGCAGTACAGGCCCATAGAACATTCCAGCGCAGTACAGGACCATAGAACAATCCAGGCGCAGTACAGGCCCATAGAACAATCCAGGCGCAGTACAGACCCATAGAACATTCCAGCACAGTACAGGCCCATAGAACAATCCAGCACAGTACAGGCCCATAGATCAATCCAGCACAGTACAGGACCATAGAACAATCCAGCACAGTACAGGCCTATAGAACATTCCAGCACAGCACAGGCCCATAGAACATTCCAGCGCGGTACAGGCCCATAGAACATTGCAGGCGCAGTACAGGCCCATAGAACATTCCAGCACAGTACAGGCCCATAGAACAATCCAGCGCAGTACAGGCCCATAGAACATTCCAGCACAGTACAGGCCCATAGAACATTCCAGCGCAATACAGGCCCATAGAACATTCCAGGCGCAGTACAGGCCCATAGAACAATCCAGGTGCAGTACAGGCCCATAGAACAATCCAGGCGCAGTATAGACCCATAGAACATTCCAGCACAGTAAAGGCCCATAGAACATTCCAGGCGCAGTACAGGCCCATAGAACATTCCAGTGCAGTACAGGCCCATAGAACATTCCAGCACAGTACAGGCCCATAGAACAATCCAGGCGCAGTACAGGTCCATAGAAGAATCCAGGTGCAGTACAGGCCCATAGAACATTCCAGCGCAGTACAGGCCCATAGAACAATCCAGGCGCAGTACAGGCCCATAGAACAATCCAGGCGCAGTACAGGCCCATAGAACATTCCAGCGCAGTACATGCCCATAGCACAATCCACGCCCAGTACAAGCCCATAGAACATTCCAGCGCAGTACAGGCCCATAGAACAATCCAGCGCAGTACAGGCCCATAGAACAATCCAGGCGCAGTACATGCCCTTAGAACAATCCAGGCGCAGTACAGGCCCATAGAATATTCCAGCGCAGTACAGGCCCATAGAACAATCCAGGCGCAGTACAGGCCCATAGAACAATCCAGGCGCAGTACAGACCCATAGAACATTCCAGCACAGTACAGGCCCATAGAACAATCCAGGCGCAGTACAGACCTATAGAACATTCCAGCACAGTATAGGCCCATAGAACATTCCAGCACAGTATCGGCCAATAGAACAATCCAGGCGCAGTACAGGCCCATAGAACAATCCAGGCGCAGTACAGGCCCATAGAACAATCCAGGTGCAGTACAGACCCATAGAACATTCCAGCGCAGTACAGGCCCATAGAACAATCCAGGCGCAGTACAGGCCCATAGAACAATCCAGGCGCAGTACAGACCCATAGAACATTCCAGCACAGTACAGGCCCATAGAACAATCCAGGCACAGTACAGACCCATAGAACATTCCAGCACAGTACAGGCCCATAGAACAATCCAGGCCCAGTACAGGCCCATAGAACAATCCAGGCGCAGTACAGGCCCATAGCACATTCCAGCGCAGTACAGACCCATAGAACATTCCAGCGCAGTACAGGCCCATTGAACAATCCAGGCGCAGTACAGGCCCACAGAACATTCCAGCGCAGTACAGGCCCATAGAACAATCCAGGCGCAGTACAGGCCCATAGAACAATCCAGGCGCAGGACAGGCCCATAGAACATTCCAGCGCAGTACAGGCCCATAGAACAATCCAGGCGCAGTACAGGCCCATAGAACTTTCCAGCGCAGTACAGGCCCATAGAACAATCCAGCGCAGTACAGGCCCATAGAACATTCCAGCACAGTACAGGCCCATAGAACAATCCAGCACAGTACAGGACCATAGAACAATCCAGCACAGTACAAGCCCATAGAACAATCCAGCACAGAACAGGACCAAAGAACAATCCAGCGCAGTACAGGTCCATAGAACAATCCAGGCGCAGTACAGGCCCATAGAACATTCCAGCGCAGTACAGGCCCATTGAACAATCCAGGCGCAGTACAGGCCCACAGAACATTCCAGCGCAGTACAGGCCCATAGAACAATCCAGGCGCAGTACAGGCCCATAGAACAATCCAGGCGCAGTACAGGCCCATAGAACATTCCAGCGCAGTACAGGCCCATAGAACAATCCAGGCGCAGTACAGGCCCATAGAACAATCCAGGCGCAGTACAGGCCCATAGAACTTTCCAGCGCAGTACAGGCCCATAGAACAATCCAGCGCAGTACAGGCCCATAGAACATTCCAGCACAGTACAGGCCCATAGAACAATCCAGCACAGTACAGGACCATAGAACAATCCAGCACAGTACAAGCCCATAGAACAATCCAGCACAGTACAGGACCAAAGAACAATCCAGCGCAGTACAGGCCCATAGAACAATCCAGGCGCAGTACAGGCCCATAGAACAATCCAGGCGCAGTACAGGCCCATAGAACAATCCAGGCGCAGTACAGGCCTATAGAACAATTCAGGCGCAGTACAAGCCCATAGAACAATCCAGCGCAGTACAGGCACATAGAACAATCCAGCACAGTACAGGCCCATAGAACAATCCAGGTGCAGTACAGGCCCATAGAACAATCCAGGCGCAGTACAGGCCCGTAGAACAATCCAGCACAGTATAGGCCAATAGAACAATCCAGCACAGTACAGGCCCATAGAACAATCCAGGCGCAGTACAGGCCCATACAACAATCCAGGCGCAGTACAGGCCCATAGAACAATCCAGGCGCAGTACAGGCCCATAGAACAATCCAGCGCAGTACAGGCCCATAGAACAATCCAGGCGCAGTACAGACCCATAGAACATTCCAGCACAGTACAGGCCCATAGAACAATCCAGGCGCAGTACAGACCTATAGAACATTCCAGCACAGTATAGGCCCATAGAACATTCCAGCACAGTATCGGCCAATAGAACAATCCAGGCGCAGTACAGGCCCATAGAATATTCCAGCGCAGTACAGGCCCATAGAACAATCCAGGCGCAGTACAGGCCCATAGAACAATCCAGGCGCAGTACAGACCCATAGAACATTCCAGCACAGTACAGGCCCATAGAACAATCCAGGCGCAGTACAGACCTATAGAACATTCCAGCACAGTATAGGCCCATAGAACATTCCAGCACAGTATCGGCCAATAGAACAATCCAGGCGCAGTACAGGCCCATAGAACAATCCAGGCGCAGTACAGGCCCATAGAACAATCCAGGTGCAGTACAGACCCATAGAACATTCCAGCGCAGTACAGGCCCATAGAACAATCCAGGCGCAGTACAGGCCCATAGAACAATCCAGGCGCAGTACAGACCCATAGAACATTCCAGCACAGTACAGGCCCATAGAACAATGCAGGCACAGTACAGACCCATAGAACATTCCAGCACAGTACAGGCCCATAGAACAATCCAGGTGCAGTACAGGCCCATAGAACAATCCAGGCGCAGTACAGGCCCATAGCACATTCCAGCGCAGTACAGACCCATAGAACATTCCAGCGCAGTACAGGCCCATTGAACAATCCAGGCGCAGTACAGGCCCACAGAACATTCCAGCGCAGTACAGGCCCATAGAACAATCCAGGCGCAGTACAGGCCCATAGAACAATCCAGGCGCAGTACAGGCCCATAGAACATTCCAGCGCAGTACAGGCCCATAGAACAATCCAGGCGCAGTACAGGCCCATAGAACAATCCAGGCGCAGTACAGGCCCATAGAACTTTCCAGCGCAGTACAGGCCCATAGAACAATCCAGCGCAGTACAGGCCCATAGAACATTCCAGCACAGTACAGGCCCATAGAACAATCCAGCACAGTACAGGACCATAGAACAATCCAGCACAGTACAGGCCCATAGAACAATCCAGCACAGTACAGGACCAAAGAACAATCCAGCGCAGTACAGGCCCATAGAACAATCCAGGCGCAGTACAGGCCCATAGAACATTCCAGCGCAGTACAGGCCCATTGAACAATCCAGGCGCAGTACAGGCCCACAGAACATTCCAGCGCAGTACAGGCCCATAGAACAATCCAGGCGCAGTACAGGCCCATAGAACAATCCAGGCGCAGTACAGGCCCATAGAACATTCCAGCGCAGTACAGGCCCATAGAACAATCCAGGCGCAGTACAGGCCCATAGAACAATCCAGGCGCAGTACAGGCCCATAGAACTTTCCAGCGCAGTACAGGCCCATAGAACAATCCAGCGCAGTACAGGCCCATAGAACATTCCAGCACAGTACAGGCCCATAGAACAATCCAGCACAGTACAGGACCATAGAACAATCCAGCACAGTACAAGCCCATAGAACAATCCAGCACAGTACAGGACCAAAGAACAATCCAGCGCAGTACAGGCCCATAGAACAATCCAGGCGCAGTACAGGCCCATAGAACAATCCAGGCGCAGTACAGGCCCATAGAACAATCCAGGCGCAGTACAGGCCTATAGAACAATTCAGGCGCAGTACAAGCCCATAGAACAATCCAGCGCAGTACAGGCACATAGAACAATCCAGCACAGTACAGGCCCATAGAACAATCCAGGTGCAGTACAGGCCCATAGAACAATCCAGGCGCAGTACAGGCCCGTAGAACAATCCAGCACAGTATAGGCCAATAGAACAATCCAGCACAGTACAGGCCCATAGAACAATCCAGGCGCAGTACAGGCCCATACAACAATCCAGGCGCAGTACAGGCCCATAGAACAATCCAGGCGCAGTACAGGCCCATAGAACAATCCAGGCGCAGTACAGGCCCTTAGAACAATCCAGGCGCAGTACAGACCCATAGAACATTCCAGCACAGTACAGACCCATAGAACATTCCAGCACAGTACAGGCCCATAGAACAATCCAGGCGCAGTACAGGCCCATACAACAATCCAGGCGCAGTACAGGCCCATAGAACAATCCAGGCGCAGTTCAGGCCCATAGAACAATCCAGGCGCAGTACAGGCCCATAGAACATTCCAGCACAGTACAGGACCATAGAACAATCCAGCGCAATACAGGACCATAGAACATTCCAGCACAGTACAGGCCCATAGAACAATCCAGCGCAGTACAGGCCCATAGAACAATCCAGGCGCAGTACAGGCCCATAGAACAATCCAGCGCAGTACTGGCCCATAGAACAATCCAGCGCAGTACAGGCCCAGAGAACATTCCAGCACAGTACAGGCCATAGAACATTCCAGCGCAGTACAGGCCCATAGAACATTCCAGCGCAGTACAGGACCATAGAACAATCCAGGCGCAGTACAGGCCCATAGAAAAATCCAGGCGCAGTACAGACCCATAGAACATTCCAGCACAGTACAGGCCCATAGAACAATCCAACACAGTACAGACCCATAGAACAATCCAGCACAGTACAGGCCCATAGATCAATCCAGCACAGTACAGGACCATAGAACAATCCAGCACAGTACAGGCCTATAGAACATTCCAGCACAGCACAGGCCCATAGAACATTCCAGCGCGGTACAGGCCCATAGAACATTGCAGGCGCAGTACAGGCCCATAGAACATTCCAGCACAGTACAGGCCCATAGAACAATCCAGCGCAGTACAGGCCCATAGAACATTCCAGCACAGTACAGGCCCATAGAACATTCCAGCGCAATACAGGCCCATAGAACATTCCAGGCGCAGTACAGGCCCATAGAACAATCCAGGCGCAGTACAGGCCCATAGAACAATCCAGGCGCAGTACAGACCCATAGAACATTCCAGCACAGTACAGCCCATAGAACATTCCAGGCGCAGTACAGGCCCATAGAACATTCCAGTGCAGTACAGGCCCATAGAACATTCCAGCACAGCACAGGCCCATAGAACAATCCAGGCGCAGTACAGGCCCATAGAACATTCCAGCGCAGTACAGGCCCATAGAACAATCCAGGTGCAGTACAGGCCCATAGAAGAATCCAGGTGCAGTACAGGCCCATAGAACATTCCAGCGCAGTACAGGCCCATAGAACAATCCAGGCGCAGTACAGGCCCATAGAACAATCCAGGCGCAGTACAGGCCCATAGAACATTCCAGCGCAGTACATGCCCATAGCACAATCCACGCCCAGTACAAGCCCATAGAACATTCCAGCGCAGTACAGGCCCATAGAACAATCCAGGCGCAGTACAGGCCCAGAGAACATTCCAGCACAGTACAGGCCCATAGGACAATCCAGGCACAGTACAGGCCAATAGAACAATCCAGCGCAGTACAGGCCCATAGAACTATCCAGCGCAGTACAGGCCCAGAGAACAATCCAGCACAGTACAGGCCCATAGAACATTCCAGCGCAGTACAGGCCCATAGAACAATCCAGGCGCAGTACAGGCCCATAGAACAATCCAGGCGCAGTACAGGCCCAGAGAACATTCCAGCACAGTACAGGCCCATAGGACAATCCAGGCACAGTACAGGCCAATAGAACAATCCAGCGCAGTACAGGCCCATAGAACTATCCAGCGCAGTACAGGCCCAGAGAACAATCCAGCACAGTACAGGCCCATAGAACATTCCAGCGCAGTACAGGACCATAGAACAATGCAGGTGCAGTACTGGCCCATAGAACAATCCAGGTGCAGTACAGACCCATAGAACATTCCAGCGCAGTACAGGCCCATAGAACAATCCAGCGCAGTACAGGCCCATAGAACAATCCAGCGCAGTACAGGCCCATAGAACATTCCAGCGCAGTACAGGCCCATAGAACAATCCAGCGCAGTACAGGCCCATAGAACAATCCAGCGCAGTACAGGCCCATAGAACAATCCAGGCGCAGTACAGGCCCATAGAACTTTCCAGCGCAGTACAGGCCCATAGAACAATCCAGCGCAGTACAGGCCCATAGAACATTCCAGCACAGTACAGGCCCATAGAACAATCCAGCACAGTACAGGACCATAGAACAATCCAGCACAGTACAAGCCCATAGAACAATCCAGCACAGTACAGGACCAAAGAACAATCCAGCGCAGTACAGGCCCATAGAACAATCCAGGCGCAGTACAGGCCCATAGAACAATCCAGGCGCAGTACACGCCCATAGAACAATCCAGGCGCAGTACAGGCCCATAGAACAATCCAGGCGCAGTACAGGCCCATAGAACAATTCAGGCGCAGTACAAGCCCATAGAACAATCCAGCGCAGTACAGGCACATAGAACAATCCAGCACAGTACAGGCCCATAGAACAATCCAGGTGCAGTACAGGCCCGTAGAACAATCCAGCACAGTATAGGCCAATAGAACAATCCAGCACAGTACAGGCCCATAGAACAATCCAGGCGCAGTACAGGCCCATACAACAATCCAGGCGCAGTACAGGCCCATAGAACAATCCAGGCACAGTACAGGCCCATAGAACAATCCAGGCGCAGTACAGGCCCTTAGAACAATCCAGGCGCAGTACAGACCCATAGAACATTCCAGCACAGTACAGACCCATCGAACATTCCAGCACAGTACAGGCCCATAGAACAATCCAGGCGCAGTACAGGCCCATACAACAATCCAGGCGCAGTACAGGCCCATAGAACAATCCAGGCGCAGTTCAGGCCCATAGAACAATCCAGGCGCAGTACAGGCCCATAGAACATTCCAGCACAGTACAGGACCATAGAACAATCCAGCGCAATACAGGACCATAGAACATTCCAGCACAGTACATGCCCATAGAACAATCCAGCGCAGTACAGGCCCATAGAACAATCCAGGCGCAGTACAGGCCCATAGAACAATCCAGCGCAGTACTGGCCCATAGAACAATCCAGCGCAGTACAGGCCCATAGAACATTCCAGCACAGTACAGGCCATAGAACATTCCAGCGCAGTACAGGCCCATAGAACATTCCAGCGCAGTACAGGACCATAGAACAATCCAGGCGCAGTACAGGCCCTTAGAACAATCCAGGCGCAGTACAGACCCATAGAACATTCCAGCACAGTACAGACCCATAGAACATTCCAGCACAGTACAGGCCCATAGAACAATCCAGGCGCAGTACAGGCCCATACAACAATCCAGGCGCAGTACAGGCCCATAGAACAATCCAGGCGCAGTTCAGGCCCATAGAACAATCCAGGCACAGTACAGGCCCATAGAACATTCCAGCACAGTACAGGACCATAGAACAATCCAGCGCAATACAGGACCATAGAACATTCCAGCACAGTACAGGCCCATAGAACAATCCAGCGCAGTACAGGCCCATAGAACAATCCAGGCGCAGTACAGGCCCATAGAACAATCCAGCGCAGTGCTGGCCCATAGAACAATCCAGCGCAGTACAGGCCCATAGAACATTCCAGCACAGTACAGGCCATAGAACATTCCAGCGAGTACAGGCCCATAGAACATTCCAGCGCAGTACAGGACCATAGAACAATCCAGGCGCAGTACAGGCCCATAGAACAATCCAGGCGCAGTACAGACCCATAGAACATTCCAGCACAGTACAGGCCCATAGAACAATCCAACACAGTACAGACCCATAGAACAATCCAGCACAGTACAGGCCCATAGATCAATCCAGCACAGTACAGGACCATAGAACAATCCAGCACAGTACAGGCCTATAGAACATTCCAGCACAGCACAGGCCCATAGAACATTCCAGCGCGGTACAGGCCCATAGAACATTGCAGGCGCAGTACAGGCCCATAGAACATTCCAGCACAGTACAGGCCCATAGAACAATCCAGCGCAGTACAGGCCCATAGAACATTCCAGCACAGTACAGGCCCATAGAACATTCCAGCGCAATACAGGCCCATAGAACATTCCAGGCGCAGTACAGGCCCATAGAACAATCCAGGCGCAGTACAGGCCCATAGAACAATCCAGGCGCAGTACAGACCCAGAGAGCATTCCAGCACAGTACAGGCCCATAGAACATTCCAGGCGCAGTACAGGCCCATAGAACATTCCAGTGCAGTACAGGCCCATAGAACATTCCAGCACAGTACAGGCCAATAGAACAATCCAGGCGCAGTACAGGCCCATAGAACATTCCAGCGCAGTACAGGCCCATAGAACAATCCAGGCGCAGTACAGGCCCATAGAAGAATCCAGGTGCAGTACAGGCCCATAGAACATTCCAGCGCAGTACAGGCCCATAGAACAATCCAAGCGCAGTACAGGCCCAAAGAACAATCCAGGCGCAGTACAGGCCCATAGAACATTCCAGCGCAGTACATGCCCATAGCACAATCCACGCCCAGTACAAGCCCATAGAACATTCCAGCGCAGTACAGGCCCATAGAACAATCCAGCGCAGTACAGGCCCATAGAACAATCCAGGCGCAGTACAGGCCCATAGAAGAATCCAGGTGCAGTACAGGCCCATAGAACATTCCAGCGCAGTACAGGCCCATAGAACAATCCAGGCGCAGTACAGGCCCATAGAACAATCCAGGCGCAGTACAGGCCCATAGAACATTCCAGCGCAGTACATGCCCATAGCACAATCCACGCCCAGTACAAGCCCATAGAACATTCCAGCGCAGTACAGGCCCATAGAACAATCCAGCGCAGTACAGGCCCATAGAACAATCCAGGCGCAGTACATGCCCTTAGAACAATCCAGGCGCAGTACAGGCCCATAGAATATTCCAGCGCAGTACAGGCCCATAGAACAATCCAGGCGCAGTACAGGCCCACAGAACAATCCAGGCGCAGTACAGACCCATAGAACATTCCAGCACAGTACAGGCCCATAGAACAATCCAGGCGCAGTACAGACCTATAGAACATTCCAGCACAGTATAGGCCCATAGAACATTCCAGCACAGTATCGGCCAATAGAACAATCCAGGCGCAGTACAGGCCCATAGAACAATCCAGGCGCAGTACAGGCCCATAGAACAATCCAGGTGCAGTACAGACCCATAGAACATTCCAGCGCAGTACAGGCCCATAGAACAATCCAGGCGCAGTACAGGCCCATAGAACAATCCAGGCGCAGTACAGGCCCAGAGAACATTCCAGCACAGTACAGGCCCATAGGACAATCCAGGCACAGTACAGGCCAATAGAACAATCCAGCGCAGTACAGGCCCACAGAACATTCCAGCGCAGTACAGGCCCAGAGAACAATCCAGCACAGTACAGGCCCATAGAACATTCCAGCGCAGTACAGGACCATAGAACAATGCAGGTGCAGTACTGGCCCATAGAACAATCCAGGTGCAGTACAGACCCATAGAACATTCCAGCGCAGTACAGGCCCATAGAACAATCCAGCGCAGTACAGGCCCATAGAACAATCCAGCGCAGTACAGGCCCATAGAACATTCCAGCGCAGTACAGGCCCATAGAACAATCCAGCGCAGTACAGGCCCATAGAACAATCCAGCGCAGTACAGGCCCATAGAACAATCCAGGCGCAGTACAGGCCCATAGAACTTTCCAGCGCAGTACAGGCCCATAGAACAATCCAGCGCAGTACAGGCCCATAGAACATTCCAGCACAGTACAGGCCCATAGAACAATCCAGCACAGTACAGGACCATAGAACAATCCAGCACAGTACAAGCCCATAGAACAATCCAGCACAGTACAGGACCAAAGAACAATCCAGCGCAGTACAGGCCCATAGAACAATCCAGGCGCAGTACAGGCCCATAGAATAATCCAGGCGCAGTACACGCCCATAGAACAATCCAGGCGCAGTACAGGCCCATAGAACAATCCAGGCGCAGTACAGGCCCATAGAACAATTCAGGCGCAGTACAAGCCCATAGAACAATCCAGCGCAGTACAGGCACATAGAACAATCCAGCACAGTACAGGCCCATAGAACAATCCAGGTGCAGTACAGGCCCATAGAACAATTTCGGCGCAGTACAGGCCCGTAGAACAATCCAGCACAGTATAGGCCAATAGAACAATCCAGCACAGTACAGGCCCATAGAACAATCCAGGCGCAGTACAGGCCCATACAACAATCCAGGCGCAGTACAGGCCCATAGAACAATCCAGGCACAGTACAGGCCCATAGAACAATCCAGGCGCAGTACAGGCCCTTAGAACAATCCAGGCGCAGTACAGACCCATAGAACATTCCAGCACAGTGCAGACCCATAGAACATTCCAGCACAGTACAGGCCCATAGAACAATCCAGGCGCAGTACAGGCCCATACAACAATCCAGGCGCAGTACAGGCCCATAGAACAATCCAGGCGCAGTTCAGGCCCATAGAACAATCCAGGCGCAGTACAGGCCCATAGAACATTCCAGCACAGTACAGGACCATAGAACAATCCAGCGCAATACAGGACCATAGAACATTCCAGCACAGTACAGGCCCATAGAACAATCCAGCGCAGTACAGGCCCATAGAACAATCCAGGCGCAGTACAGGCCCATAGAACAATCCAGCGCAGTACTGGCCCATAGAACAATCCAGCGCAGTACAGGCCCATAGAACATTCCAGCACAGTACAGGCCATAGAACATTCCAGCGCAGTACAGGCCCATAGAACATTCCAGCGCAGTACAGGACCATAGAACAATCCAGGCGCAGTACAGGCCCTTAGAACAATCCAGGCGCAGTACAGACCCATAGAACATTCCAGCACAGTACAGACCCATAGAACTTTCCAGCACAGTACAGGCCCATGGAACAATCCAGGCGCAGTACAGGCCCATACAACAATCCAGGCGCAGTACAGGCCCATAGAACAATCCAGGCGCAGTTCAGGCCCATAGAACAATCCAGGCACAGTACAGGCCCATAGAACATTCCAGCACAGTACAGGACCATAGAACAATCCAGCGCAATACAGGACCATAGAACATTCCAGCACAGTACAGGCCCATAGAACAATCCAGCGCAGTACAGGCCCATAGAACAATCCAGGCGCAGTACAGGCCCATAGAACAATTCAGCGCAGTGCTGGCCCATAGAACAATCCAGCGCAGTACAGGCCCATAGAACATTCCAGCACAGTACAGGCCATAGAACATTCCAGCGAGTACAGGCCCATAGAACATTCCAGCGCAGTACAGGACCATAGAACAATCAAGGCGCAGTACAGGCCCATAGAACAATCCAGGCGCAGTACAGACCCATAGAACATTCCAGCACAGTACAGGCCCATAGAACAATCCAACACAGTACAGACCCATAGAACAATCCAGCACAGTACAGGCCCATAGATCAATCCAGCACAGTACAGGACCATAGAACAATCCAGCACAGTACAGGCCTATAGAACATTCCAGCACAGCACAGGCCCATAGAACATTCCAGCGCGGTACAGGCCCATAGAACATTGCAGGCGCAGTACAGGCCCATAGAACATTCCAGCACAGTACAGGCCCATAGAACAATCCAGCGCAGTACAGGCCCATAGAACATTCCAGCACAGTACAGGCCCATAGAACATTCCAGCGCAATACAGGCCCATAGAACATTCCAGGCGCAGTACAGGCCCATAGAACAATCCAGGCGCAGTACAGGCCCATAGAACAATCCAGGCGCAGTACAGACCCAGAGAACATTCCAGCACAGTACAGGCCCATAGAACATTCCAGGCGCAGTACAGGCCCATAGAACATTCCAGTGCAGTACAGGCCCATAGAACATTCCAGCACAGTACAGGCCCATAGAACAATCCAGGCGCAGTACAGGCCCATAGAACATTCCAGCGCAGTACAGGCCCATAGAACAATCCAGGCGCAGTACAGGCCCATAGAAGAATCCAGGTGCAGTACAGGCCCATAGAACATTCCAGCGCAGTACAGGCCCATAGAACAATCCAAGCGCAGTACAGGCCCATAGAACAATCCAGGCGCAGTACAGGCCCATAGAACATTCCAGCGCAGTACATGCCCATAGCACAATCCACGCCCAGTACAAGCCCATAGAACATTCCAGCGCAGTACAGGCCCATAGAACAATCCAGCGCAGTACAGGCCCATAGAACAATCCAGGCGCAGTACATGCCCTTAGAACAATCCAGGCGCAGTACAGGCCCATAGAATATTCCAGCGCAGTACAGGCCCATAGAACAATCCAGGCGCAGTACAGGCCCATAGAACAATCCAGCACAGTACAGGCCCATAGAACAATCCAGGCGCAGTACAGACCTATAGAACATTCCAGCACAGTATAGGCCCATAGAACATTCCAGCACAGTATCGGCCAATAGAACAATCCAGGCGCAGTACAGGCCCATAGAACAATCCAGGCGCAGTACAGGCCCATAGAACAATCCAGGTGCAGTACAGACCCATAGAACATTCCAGCGCAGTACAGGCCCATAGAACAATCCAGGCGCAGTACAGGCCCATAGAACAATCCAGGCGCAGTACAGACCCACAGAACATTCCAGCACAGTACAGGCCCATAGAACAATCCAGGCACAGTACAGACCCATAGAACATTCCAGCACAGTACAGGCCCATAGAACAATCCAGGCGCAGTACAGGCCCATAGAACAATCCAGGCGCAGTACAGGCCCATAGCACATTCCAGCGCAGTACAGACCCATAGAACATTCCAGCGCAGTACAGGCCCATTGAACAATCCAGGCGCAGTACAGGCCCACAGAACATTCCAGCGCAGTACAGGCCCATAGAACAATCCAGGCGCAGTACAGGCCCATAGAACAATCCAGGCGCAGTACAGGCCCATAGAACATTCCAGCGCAGTACAGGCCCATAGAACAATCCAGGCGCAGTACAGGCCCATAGAACATTCCAGCACAGTACAGGCCCATAGAACATTCCAGCGCAGTACAGGCCCATAGAACAATCCAGGCGCAGTACAGGCCCATAGAACATTCCAGCACAGTACAGGCCCATAGAACAATCCAGCGCAGTACAGGCCCATAGGACATTCCAGCGCAGTACAGGCCCATAGAACAATCCAGGCGCAGTACAGGCCCAGAGAACATTCCAGCACAGTACAGGCCCATAGGACAATCCAGGCACAGTACAGGCCAATAGAACAATCCAGCGCAGTACAGGCCCATAGAACATTCCAGCGCAGTACAGGCCCACAGAACATTCCAGCACAGTACAGGCCCATAGAACATTCCAGCGCAGTACAGGACCATAGAACAATGCAGGTGCAGTACTGGCCCATAGAACAATCCAGGTGCAGTACAGACCCATAGAACATTCCAGCGCAGTACAGGCCCATAGAACAATCCAGCGCAGTACAGGCCCATAGAACAATCCAGCGCAGTACAGGCCCATAGAACATTCCAGCGCAGTACAGGCCCATAGAACAATACAGCGCAGTACAGGCCCATAGAACAATCCAGCACAGTACAGGCCCATAGAACAATCCAGCACAGTACAGGACCATAGAACAATCCAGCACAGTACAAGCCCATAGAACAATCCAGCACAGTACAGGACCAAAGAACAATCCAGCGCAGTACAGGCCCATAGAACAATCCAGGCGCAGTACAGGCCCATAGAACAATCCAGGCGCAGTACAGGCCCATAGAACAATCCAGGCGCAGTACAGGCCCATAGAACAATCCAGGCGCAGTACAGGCCCATAGAACAATTCAGGCGCAGTACAAGCCCATAGAACAATCCAGCGCAGTACAGGCACATAGAACAATCCAGCACAGTACAGGCCCATAGAACAATCCAGGTGCAGTACAGGCCCATAGAACAATCCAGGCGCAGTACAGGCCCGTAGAACAATCCAGCACAGTATATGCCAATAGAACAATCCAGCACAGTACAGGCCCATAGAACAATCCAGGCGCAGTACAGGCCCATACAACAATCCAGGCGCAGTACAGGCCCAAAGAACAATCCAGGCGCAGTACAGGCCCATAGAACAATCCAGGCGCAGTACAGGCCCTTAGAACAATCCAGGCGCAGTACAGACCCATAGAACATTCCAGCACAGTACAGACCCATTGAACATTCCGGCACAGTACAGGCCCATAGAACAATCCAGGCGCAGTCCAGGCCCATACAACAATCCAGGCGCAGTACAGGCCCATAGAACAATCCAGGCGCAGTTCAGGCCCATAGAACAATCCAGGCGCAGTACAGGCCCATAGAACATTCCAGCACAGTACAGGACCATAGAACAATCCAGCGCAATACAGGACCATAGAACATTCCAGCACAGTACAGGCCCATAGAACAATCCAGCGCAGTACAGGCCCACAGAACAATCCAGGCGCAGTACAGGCCCATAGAACAATCCAGCGCAGTACTGGCCCATAGAACAATCCAGCGCAGTACAGGCCCATAGAACATTCCAGCACAGTACAGGCCATAGAACATTCCAGCGCAGTACAGGCCCATAGAACATTCCAGCGCAGTACAGAACCAGAGAACAATCCAGGCGCAGTACAGGCCCATAGAACAATCCAGGCGCAGTACAGCTCCATAGAACATTCCAGCACAGTACAGGCCCATAGAACAATCCAACACAGTACAGACCCATAGAACAATCCAGCACAGTACAGCCCACAGATCAATCCAGCACAGTACAGGACCATAGAACAATCCAGCACAGTACAGGCCTATAGAACATTCCAGCACAGCACAGGCCCATAGAACATTCCAGCGCGGTACAGGCCCATAGAACATTGCAGGCGCAGTACAGGCCCATAGAACATTCCAGCACAGGACAGGCCCAAAGAACATTCCAGCGCAATACAGGCCCATAGAACATTCCAGGCGCAGTACAGGCCCATAGAACAATCCAGGCGCAGTACAGGCCCATAGAACAATCCAGGCGCAGTACAGACCCACAGAAGATTCCAGCACAGTACAGGCCCATAGAACATTCCAGGCGCAGTACAGGCCCATAGAACATTCCAGTGCAGTACAGGCCCATAGAACATTCCAGCACAGTACAGGCCCACAGAACAATCCAGGCGCAGTACAGGCCCATAGAACATTCCAGCGCAGTACAGGCCCATAGAACAATCCAGGCGCAGTACAGGCCCATAGAAGAATCCAGGTGCAGTACAGGCCCATAGAACATTCCAGCGCAGTACAGGCCCATAGAACAATCCAGGCGCAGTACTGGCCCATAGAACAATCCAGGCGCAGGACAGGCCCATAGAACATTCCAGCGCAGTACAGGCCCATAGCACAATCCAGGCGCAGTACAAGCCCATAGAACATTCCAGCGCAGTACAGGCCCATAGAACAATCCAGCGCAGTACAGGCCCATAGAACAATCCAGGCGCAGTACAGGCCCTTAGAACAATCCAGGCGCAGTACAGGCCCATAGAATATTCCAGCGCAGAACAGGCCCATAGAACAATCCAGGCGCAGTACAGGCCCATAGAACAATCCAGGCGCAGTACAGACCCATAGAACATTCCAGCACAGTACAGGCCCATAGAACAATCCAGGCGCAGTACAGACCTATAGAACATTCCAGCACAGTATAGGCCCATAGAACATTCCAGCACAGTATCGGCCAATAGAACAATCCAGGCGCAGTACAGGCCCATAGAACAATCCAGGCGCAGTACAGGCCCATAGAACAATCCAGGTGCAGTACAGACCCATAGAACATTCCAGCGCAGTACAGGCCCATAGAACAATCCAGGCGCAGTACAGGCCCATAGAACAATCCAGGCGCAGTACAGACCCATAGAACATTCCAGCACAGTACAGGCCCATAGAACAATCCAGGCACAGTACAGACCCATAGAACATTCCAGCACAGTACAGGCCCATAGAACAATCCAGGCGCAGTACAGGCCCATAGAACAATCCAGGCGCAGTACAGGCCCATAGCACATTCCAGCGCAGTACAGACCCATAGAACATTCCAGCGCAGTACAGGCCCATTGAAGAATCCAGGCGCAGTACAGGCCCACAGAACATTCCAGCGCAGTACAGGCCCATAGAACAATCCAGGCGCAGTACAGGCCCATAGAACAATCCAGGCGCAGTACAGGCCCATAGAACATTCCAGCGCAGTACAGGCCCATAGAACAATCCAGGCGCAGTACAGGCCCAGAGAACATTCCAGCACAGTAGAGGCCCAGAGAACAATCCAGAACAGTAAGGCCCATAGAACAATCCAGGCGCAGTTCAGGCCCATAGAACAATCCAGGCGCAGTACAGGCCCATAGAACAATCCAGCGCAGTACAGGCCCATAGAACATTCCAGCGCAGTACAGGCCCACAGAACAATCCAGCGCAGTACAGGCCCATAGAACATTCCAGCGCAGTACAGGCCCATAGAACAATCCAGGCGCAGTACAGGCCCATAGAACATTCCAGCACAGTACAGGCCCATAGAACAATCCAGGCGCAGTACAGACCCATAGAACATTCCAGCACAGTACAGGCCCATAGAACAATCCAGGCGCAGTACAGGCCCATAGAACAATCCAGGCGCAGTACAGGCCCATAGCACATTCCAGCGCAGTACAGACCCATAGAACAATCCAGGCGCAGTACAGGCCCATTGAACAATCCAGGCGCAGTACAGGCCCACAGAACATTCCAGCGCAGTACAGGCCCATAGAACAATCCAGGCGCAGTACAGGCCCATAGAACAATCCAGGCGCAGTACAGGCCCATAGAACATTCCAGCGCAGTACAGGCCCATAGAACAATCCAGGCGCAGTACAGGCCCATAGAACATTCCAGCACAGTACAGGCCCATAAAACAATCCAGGCGCAGTGCAGGCCCATCGAACAATCCAGGCGCAGTACAGGCCCACAGAACAATCCAGCGCAGTACAGGCCCATAGAACATTCCAGCGCAGTACAGGCCCATAGAACAATCCAGGCGCAGTACAGGCCCATAGAACAATCCAGCGCAGTACAGGCCCATAGAACAATCCAGGCGCAGTACAGGCCCATAGAACAATCCAGCACAGTACAGGCCCATACAACATTCCAGCGCAGTACAGGCCCATAGAACAATCCAGGCGCAGTACAGCCCCATAGAACATTCCAGCACAGTACAGGCCCATAGAACAATCCCGGCGCAGTACAGGCCCATAGAACAATCCAGCACAGTACAGGCCCATAGAACAATCAAGGCACAGTACAGGCCCATAGAACAATCCAGGCGCAGTACAGGCCCATAAAACAATCCAGCGCAGTACAGGCTCTAGAACATTCCAGCGCAGTACAGGCCCATAGAACAATCCAGGCGCAGTACAGGCCCATAGAACATTCCAGCACAGTCCAGGCCCATAGAACAATCCAGGCACAGTACAGGCCAATAGAACAATCCAGCGCAGTACAGGCCCATAGAACATTCCAGCGCAGTACAGGCCCATAGAACAATCCAGCGCAGTACAGGCCCATAGAACATTCCAGCGCAGTACAGGCCCATAGAACAATCCAGGTGCAGTACAGACCCATAGAACATTCCAATGCAGTACAGGCCCATAGAACAATCCAGCGCAGTACAGGCCCATTGAACAATCCAGCGCAGTACAGGCCCATAGAACATTCCAGCGCAGTACAGGCCCATAGAACAATCCAGCGCAGTACAGGCCCATAGAACAATCCAGCGCAGTACAGGCCCATAGAACAATCCAGGCGCAATACAGGCCCATAGAACTTTCCAGCACAGTACAGGCCCATAGAACAATCCAGGCGCAGTGCAGGCCCATAGAACAATCCAGGCGCAGTACAGGCCCACAGAACAATCCAGCGCAGTACAGGCCCATAGAACATTCCAGCGCAGTACAGGCCCATAGAACAATCCAGGCGCAGTACAGGCCCATAGAACAATCCAGCGCAGTACAGGCCCATAGAACAATCCAGGCGCAATACAGACCCATAGAACATTCCAGCACAGTACAGGCCCATAGAACAATCCAGGCGCAGTACAGACCCATCGAACATTCCAGCACAGTACAGGCCCATAGAGCAATCCAGGCGCAGTACAGGCCCATAGAACAATCCAGGCGCAGTACAGGCCCACAGAACATTCCAGCGCAGTACAGGCCCATAGAACAATCCAGGCGCAGTACAGGCCCATAGAACAATCCAGGCGCAGTACAGGCCCATAGAACATTCCAGCGCAGTACAGGCCCATAGAACAATCCAGGCGCAGTACAGGCCCATAGAACATTCCAGCACAGTACAGGCCCATAGAACAATCCAGGCGCAGTGCAGGCCCATAGAACAATCCAGGCGCAGTACAGGCCCACAGAACAATCCAGCGCAGTACAGGCCCATAGAACATTCCAGCGCAGTACAGGCCCATAGAACAATCCAGGCGCAGTACAGGCCCATAGAACAATCCAGCGCAGTACAGGCCCATAGAACAATCCAGGCGCAGTACAGGCCATAGAACAATCCAGCACAGTACAGGCCCATAGAACATTCCAGCGCAGTACAGGCCCATAGAACAATCCAGGCGCAGTACAGGCCCATAGAACATTCCAGCACAGTACAGGCCCATAGAACAATCCAGGCACAGTACAGGCAAATAGAACATTCCAGCGCAGTACAGGCCCATAGAACAATCCAGCGCAGTACAGGCCCATAGAACAATCCAGCGCAGTACAGGCCCATAGAACAATCCAGCGCAGTACAGGCCCATAGAACAATCCAGCGCAGTACAGGCCCATAGAACAATCCAGGCGCAGTACAGACCCTTAGAACATTCCAGCACAGTACAGGCCCATAGAACAATCCAGGCGCAGTACAGACCCATCGAACATTCCAGCACAGTACAGGCCCATAGAGCAATCCAGGCGCAGTACAGGCCCATAGATCAATCCAGGCGCAGTACAGGCCCACAGAACATTCCAGCGCAGTACAGGCCCATAGAACAATCCAGGCGCAGTACAGGCCCATAGAACATTCCAGCGCAGTACAGGCCCATAGAACAATCCAGGTGCAGTACAGGCCCATAGATCATTCCAGCACAGTACAGGCACATAGAGCAATCCAGGCGCAGTGCAGGCCCATAGAACAATCCAGGCGCAGTACAGGCCCACAGAACAATCCAGCGCAGTACAGGCCCATAGAACATTCCAGCGCAGTACAGGCCCATAGAACAATCCAGGCGCAGTACAGGCCCATAGAACAATCCAGCGCAGTACAGGCCCATAGAACAATCCAGGCGCAGTACAGGCCCATAGAACAATCCAGCACAGTACAGGCCCATAGAACATTCCAGCGCAGTACAGGCCCATAGAACAATCCAGGCGCAGTACAGGCCCATAGAACATTCCAGCACAGTACAGGCCCATAGAACAATCCAGGCACAGTACAGGCAAATGGAACATTCCAGCGCAGTACAGGCCCATAGAACAATCCAGCGCAGTACAGGCCCATAGAACAATCAAGGCACAGTACAGGCCCATAGAACAATCCAGGCGCAGTACAGGCCCATAAAACAATCCAGCGCAGTACAGGCTCTAGAACATTCCAGTGCAGTACAGGCCCATAGAACAATCCAGGCGCAGTACAGGCCCATAGAACATTCCAGCACAGTACAGGCCCATAGAACAATCCAGGCACAGTACAGGCCAATAGAACAATCCAGCGCAGTACAGGCCCATAGAACATTCCAGCGCAGTACAGGCCCATAGAACAATCCAGCGCAGTACAGGCCCATAGAACATTCCAGCGCAGTACTGGCCCATAGAACAATCCAGGTGCAGTACAGACCCATAGAACATTCCAGCGCAGTACAGGCCCATAGAACAATCCAGCGCAGTACAGGCCCATTGAACAATCCAGCGCAGTACAGGCCCATAGAACATTCCAGCGCAGTACAGGCCCATAGAAAAATCCAGCGCAGTACAGGCCCATAGAACAATCCAGCGCAGTACAGGCCCTCAGAACAATCCAGGCGCAGTACAGGCCCATAAAAATTTCCAGCACAGTACAGGCCCATAGAACAATCCAGGCGCAGTGCAGGCCCATAGAACAATCCAGGCGCAGTACAGGCCCACAGAACAATCCAGCGCAGTACAGGCCCATAGAACATTCCAGCGCAGTACAGGCCCATAGAACAATCCAGGCGCAGTACAGGCCCATAGAACAATCCAGCGCAGTACAGGCCCATAGAACAATCCAGGTGCAGTACAGACCCATAGAACATTCCAGCACAGTACAGGCCCATAGAACAATCCAGGCGCAGTACAGACCCATCGAACATTCCAGCACAGTACAGGCCCATAGAGCAATCCAGGCGCAGTACAGGCCCATAGAACAATCCAGGCGCAGTACAGGCCCATAGCACATTCCAGCGCAGTACAGACCCATAGAACAATCCAGGCGCAGTACAGGCCCATAGAATAATCCAGCGCAGTACAGGCCCATAGAACAATCCAGCGCAGTACAGGCCCATAGAACAATCCAGCGCAGTACAAGCCCATAGAACAATCCAGGCGCAGTACAGGCCGATAGAACGTTCCAGCGCAGTACAGGCCCATAGAACAATCCAGGCGCAGTACAGGCCCATCGAACATTCCAGCACAGTACAGGCCCATAGAACAATCCAGTGCAGTACAGGCCCATAGAACATTCCAGCGCAGTACAGGCCCATTGACCAATCCAGGCGCAGTACAGGCCCACAGAACATTCCAGCGCAGTACAGGCCCATAGAACAATCCAGGCGCAGTACAGGCCCATAGAACAATCCAGGCGCAGTACAGGCCCATAGAACATTCCAGCGCAGTACAGGCCCATAGAACAATCCAGGCGCAATACAGGCCCATAGAACAATCCAGCACAGTACAGGCCCAGAGAACAATCCAGGCGCAGTGCAGGCCCACAGAACAATCCAGGCGCAGTACAGGCCCATAGAACAATCCAGCGCAGTACAGGCCCGTTAGAACAATCCAGGCGCAGTACAGACCCATAGAATATTCCAGCACTGTACAGGCCAATAGAACAATCCAGGCGCAGTACAGGCCCATAGAACAATCCAGGCGCAGTACAGGCCCATAGCACATTCCAGCGCAGTACAGACCCATAGAACAATCCAGGCGCAGTACATGCCCATAGAACAATCCAGCGCAGTACAGGCCCATAGAACAATCCAGCGCAGTACAGGCCCATAGAACATTCCAGCGCAGTACAAGCCCATAGAACAATCCAGGCGCAGTACAGGCCGATAGAACGTTCCAGCGCAGTACAGGCCCATAGAACATTCCAGCACAGTACAGGCCCATAGAACAATCCAGTGCAGCACAGGCCCATAGAACATTCCAGCGCATTACAGGCCCATTGAACAATCCAGGCGCAGTACAGGCCCACAGAACATTCCAGCGCAGTACAGGCCCATAGAACAATCCAGGCGCAGTACAGGCCCATAGAACATTCCAGCGCAGTACAGGCCCATAGAACAATCCAGGCGCAGTACAGGCCCATAGAACATTCCAGCACAGTACAGGCCCATAGAACAATCCAGGCGCAGTGCAGGCCCATAGAACAATACAGGCGCAGTACAGGCCCATAGAACAATCCAGCGCAGTACAGGCCCATAGAACAATCCAGCGCAGTACAGGCCCATAGAACATTCCAGCGCAGTACAGGCCCATAGAACAATCCAGGCGCAATACAGGCCCATAGAACAATCCAGCGCAGTACAGGCCCATAGAACAATCCAGGCGCAGTACTGGCCCATAGAACAATCCAGCACAGTACAGGCCCATAGAACATTCCAGCGCAGTACAGGCCCAGAGAACAATCCAGGCGCAGTACAGGCCCATAGAACATTCCAGCACAGTACAGGCCCATAGAACAATCCAGGCACAGTACAAGCAAATAGAACAATCCAGCGCAGTACAGGCCCATAGAACAATCCAGCACAGGACAGGCCCATAGAACAATCAAGGCACAGTACAGGCCCATAGAACAATCCAGGCACAGTACAGGCCCATAGAAAAATCCTGCGCAGTGCAGGCCCATAGAACATTCCAGCGCAGTACAGGCCCATAGAACAATCCAGGCTCAGTACAGGCCCATAGAACATTCCAGCACAGTACAGGCCCATAGAACAATCCAGGCACAGTACAGGCCAATAGAACAATCCAGCGCAGTACAGGCCCATAGAACAATCCAGCGCAGTATAGGCCCATAGAACATTCCAGCGCAGTACTGGCCCATAGAACAATCCAGGTGCAGTACAGACCCAGAGAACATTCCAGCGCAGTACAGGCCCATAGAACAATCCAGCGCAGTACAGGCCCATTGAACAATCCAGCGCAGTACAGGCCCATAGAACATTCCAGCGCAGTACAGGCCCATAGAACAATCCAGCGCAGTACAGGCCCATAGAACAATCCAGCGCAGTACAGGCCCATAGAACAATCCAGGCGCAGTGCAGGCCCATAGAACTTTCCAGCGCAGTACAGGCCCATAGAACAATCCAGCGCAGTACAGGCCCATAGAACATTCCAGCACAGTACAGGCCCATAGAACAATCCAGCACAGTACAGGACCATAGAACAATCCAGCACAGTACAAGCCCATAGAACAATCCAGCACAGTACAGGACCATAGAACAATCCAGCGCAGTGCAGGCCCATAGAACAATCCAGGCGCAGTACAGGCCCATAGAACAATCCAGGCGCAGTACAGGCCCATAGAACAATCCAGGCGCAGTACAGGCCCATAGAACAATCCAGGCGCAGTACAGGCCCATAGAACAATCCAGGCGCAGTACAGGCCCATAGAACAATCCAGGCGAAGTACAGGCCCATAGAACAATCCAGCACAGTATAGGCCCATAGAACAGTCCAGCACAGTACAGGCCCATAGAACAATCCAGCACAGTACATGCCCATAGAACATTCCAGCACAGTACAGGCCCATAGAACAATCCAGCACAGTACAGGCCCATAGAACAATCCAGGCGCAGTACAGGCCCATAGAACAATCCAGCACAGTATAGGCCCATAGAACAATCCAGCACAGTACAGGCCCATAGAACGATCCAGGCGCAGTACAGGCCCATACAACAATCCAGGCGCAGTACAGGCCCATAGAACAATCCAGGCGCAGTACAGGCCCATAGAACATTCCAGCACAGTACAGGCCCATAGAACAATCCAGGCGCAGTACAGGCCCATACAACAATCCAGGCGCAGTACTGGCCCATAGAACAATCCAGGCGCAGTGCAGGCCTATAGGACAATCCAGGCGCAGTACAGGCCCATAGAACAATCCAGGCGCAGTACAGGCCCATAGAACAATCCAGCGCAGTACAGGCACATAGAACAATCCAGCGCAGTACAGGCCCATAGAACATTCCAGCGCAGTACAAGCCCATAGAACAATCCAGGCGCAGTACAGGCCGACAGAACGTTCCAGCGCAGTACAGACCCATAGAACAATCCAGGCGCAGTACAGGCCCATAGAACATTCCAGCACAGTACAGGCCCATAGAACAATCCAGTGCAGTACAGGCCCATAGAACATTCCAGCGCAGTACAGGCCCATAGAACAATCCAGGCGCAGTACAGGCCCACAGAACATTCCAGCGCAGTACAGGCCCATAGAACAACCCAGGCGCAGTACAGGCCCATAGAACAATCCAGGCGCAGTACAGGCCCATAGAACATTCCAGCACAGTACATGCCCATAGAACATTCCAGCACAGTACAGGCCCATAGAACATTCCAGCACAGTACAGGCCCATAGAACAATCCAGGCGCAGTGCAGGCCCACAGAACAATCCAGGCACAGTACAGGCCCATAGAACAATCCAGCGCAGTACAGGCCCATAGAACAATCCAGGCGCAGTACAGACCCATAGAACATTCCAGCACAGTACAGGCCCATAGAACAATCCAGGCGCAGTACAGGCCCATAGAACAATCCAGGTGCAGTACAGGCCCATAGCACATTCCAGCGCAGTACAGACCCATAGAACAATCCAGGCGCAGTACAGGCCCATAGAACAATCCAGCGCAGTACTGGCCCATAGAACAATCCAGCGCAGTACAGGCCCATAGAACATTCCAGCGCTGTACAAGCCCGTAGAACAATCCAGGCGCAGTACAGGCCGATAGAACGTTCCAGCGCAGTACAGGCCCATAGAACATTCCAGCGCAGTACAGGCCCATAGAACAAGCCAGTGCAGTACAGGCCCATAGAACAATCCAGTGCAGTACAGGCCCATAGAACATTCCAGCGCAGTACAGGCCCATTGAACAATCCAGGCGCAGTACAGGCCCACAGAACATTCCAGCGCAGTACAGGCCCACAGAACAATCCAGGCGCAGTACAGGCCCATAGAACAATCCAGGCGCAGTACAGGCACATAGAACATTCCAGCACAGTACAGGCCCATAGAACAATCCAGGTGCAGTGCAGGCCCATAGAACAATCCAGGCGCAGTACAGGCCCACAGAACAATCCAGCGCAGTACAGGCCCACAGAACATTCCAGCACAGTACAGGCCCATAGAACAATCCAGGCGCAGTACAGGCCCATAGAACAATCCAGGCGCAGTATAGGCCCATAGAACAATCCAGCACAGTACAGGCCCATAGAACATTCCAGCGCAGTACAGGCCCATAGAACAATCCAGGCGCAGTACAGACCCATAGAACATTCCAGTGCAGTACAGGCCCATAGAACAATCCAGGTGCAGTACAGGCCCATAGAACAATCCAGGCACAGTACAGGCCCATAGAACAATCCAGGCGCAGTGCAGGCCCATAGAACATTCCAGTGCAGTACAGGCCCATAGAACAATCCAGCGCAGTACAGGCCCATAGAACAATCCAGCACAGTACAGGCCCATAGAACAATCCAGCACAGTACAGGCCCATAGAACAATCCAGGCGCAGTACAGACCCATAGAACATTCCAGCGCAGTACAGGCCCATAGAACATTCCAGCACAGTACAGGCCCATAGAACAATCCAGCGCAGTACTGGCCCATAGAACAATCCAGCGCAGTACAGGCCCATAGAACATTCCAGCACAGTACAGGCCATAGAACATTCCAGCGCAGTACAGGCCCATAGAACATTCCAGCGCAGTACAGGACCATAGAACAATCCAGGCGCAGTACAGGCCCATAGAACAATCCAGGCGCAGTACAGACCCATAGAACATTCCAGCACAGTACAGGCCCATAGAACAATCCAACACAGTACAGACCCATAGAACAATCCAGCACAGTACAGGCCCATAGATCAATCCAGCACAGTACAGGACCATAGAACAATCCAGCACAGTACAGGCCTATAGAACATTCCAGCACAGCACAGGCCCATAGAACATTCCAGCGCGGTACAGGCCCAAAGAACATTGCAGGCGCAGTACAGGCCCATAGAACATTCCAGCACAGTACAGGCCCATAGAACAATCCAGCGCAGTACAGGCCCATAGAACATTCCAGCACAGTACAGGCCCATAGAACATTCCAGCGCAATACAGGCCCATAGAACATTCCAGGCGCAGTACAGGCCCATAGAACAATCCAGGCGCAGTACAGGCCCATAGAACAATCCAGGCGCAGTACAGACCCATAGAACATTCCAGCGCAGTACTGGCCCATAGAACAATCCAGCGCAGTACAGGCCCATAGAACATTCCAGCACAGTACAGGCCATAGAACATTCCAGCGCAGTACAGGCCCATAGAACATTCCAGCGCAGTACAGGACCATAGAACAATCCAGGCGCAGTACAGGCCCATAGAACAATCCAGGCGCAGTACAGACCCATAGAACATTCCAGCACAGTACAGGCCCATAGAACAATCCAACACAGTACAGACCCATAGAACAATCCAGCACAGTACAGGCCCATAGATCAATCCAGCACAGTACAGGACCATAGAACAATCCAGCACAGTACAGGCCTATAGAACATTCCAGCACAGCACAGGCCCATAGAACATTCCAGCGCGGTACAGGCCCATAGAACATTGCAGGCGCAGTACAGGCCCATAGAACATTCCAGCACAGTACAGGCCCATAGAACAATCCAGCGCAGTACAGGCCCATAGAACATTCCAGCACAGTACAGGCCCATAGAACATTCCAGCGCAATACAGGCCCATAGAACATTCCAGGCGCAGTACAGGCCCATAGAACAATCCAGGCGCAGTACAGGCCCATAGAACAATACAGGCGCAGTACAGACCCATAGAACATTCCAGCACAGTACAGGCCCATAGAACATTCCAGGCGCAGTACAGGCCCATAGAACATTCCAGTGCAGTACAGGCCCATAGAACATTCCAGCACAGTACAGGCCCATAGAACAATCCAGGCGCATTACGGGCCCATAGAACATTCCAGCGCAGTACAGGCCCATAGAACAATCCAGGCGCAGTACAGGCCCATAGAAGAATCCAGGTGCAGTACAGGCCCATAGAACATTCCAGCGCAGTACAGGCCCATAGAACAATCCAAGCGCAGTACAGGCCCATAGAACAATCCAGGCGCAGTACAGGCCCATAGAACATTACAGCGCAGTACTTGCCCATAGCACAATCCACGCCCAGTACAAGCCCATAGAACATTCCAGCGCAGTACAGGCCCATAGAACAATCCAGCGCAGTACAGGCCCATAGAACAATCCAGGCGCAGTACATGCCCTTAGAACAATCCAGGCGCAGTACAGGCCCATAGAATATTCCAGCGCAGTTCAGGCCCATAGAACAATCCAGGCGCAGTACAGGCCCATAGAACAATCCAGGCGCAGTACAGACCCATAGAACATTCCAGCACAGTACAGGCCCATAGAACAATCCAGGCGCAGTACAGACCTATAGAACATTCCAGCACAGTATAGGCCCATAGAACATTCCAGCACAGTATCGGCCAATAGAACAATCCAGGCGCAGTACAGGCCCATAGAACAATCCAGGCGCAGTACAGGCCCATAGAACAATCCAGGTGCAGTACAGACCCATAGAACATTCCAGCGCAGTACAGGCCCATAGAACAATCCAGGCGCAGTACAGGCCCATAGAACAATCCAGGCGCAGTACAGACCCATAGAACATTCCAGCACAGTACAGGCCCATAGAACAATCCAGGCACTGTACAGACCCATAGAACATTCCAGCACAGTACAGGCCCATAGAACAATCCAGGCGCAGTACAGGCCCATAGAACAATCCAGGCGCAGTACAGGCCCATAGCACATTCCAGCGCAGTACAGACCCATAGAACATTCCAGCGCAGTACAGGCCCATTGAACAATCCAGGCGCAGTACAGGCCCACAGAACATTCCAGCGCAGTACAGGCCCATAGAACAATCCAGGCGCAGTACAGGCCCATAGAACAATCCAGGCGCAGTACAGGCCCATAGAACATTCCAGCGCAGTACAGGCCCATAGAACAATCCAGGCGCAGTACAGGCCCATAGAACATTCCAGCACAGTACAGGCCCATAGAACAATCCAGAACAGTACAGGCCCATAGACCAATCAAAGCACATTACAGGCCCATAGAACAATCCAGGCGCAGTACAGGCCCATAGAACAATCCAGCGCAGTACAGGCCCATAGGACATTCCAGCGCAGTACAGGCCCATAGAACAATCCAGGCGCAGTACAGGCCCAGAGAACATTCCAGCACAGTACAGGCCCATAGGACAATCCAGGCACAGTACAGGCCAATAGAACAATCCAGCGCAGTACAGGCCCAGAGAACAATCCAGCACAGTACAGGCCCATAGAACATTCCAGCGCAGTACAGGACCATAGAACAATGCAGGTGCAGTACTGGCCCATAGAACAATCCAGGTGCAGTACAGACCCATAGAACATTCCAGCGCAGTACAGGCCCATAGAACAATCCAGCGCAGTACAGGCCCATAGAACATTCCAGCACAGTACAGGCCCATAGAACAATCCAGGCGCAGTACAGACCTATAGAACATTCCAGCACAGTATAGGCCCATAGAACATTCCAGCACAGTATCGGCCAATAGAACAATCCAGGCGCAGTACAGGCCCATAGAACAATCCAGGCGCAGTACAGGCCCATAGAACAATCCAGGCGCAGTACAGGCCCATAGAACATTCCAGCGCAGTACAGGCCCATAGAACAATCCAGGCGCAGTACAGGCCCATAGAACAATCCAGGCGCAGTACAGACCCATAGAACATTCCAGCACCGTACAGGCCCATAGAACAATCCAGGCACAGTACAGACCCATAGAACATTCCAGCACAGTACAGGCCCATAGAACAATCCAGGCGCAGTACAGGCCCATAGAACAATCCAGGCGCAGTACAGGCCCACAGAACATTCCAGCGCAGTACAGGCCCATAGAACAATCCAGGCGCAGTACAGGCCCATAGAACAATCCAGGCGCAGTACAGGCCCATAGAACATTCCAGCGCAGTACAGGCCCATAGAACAATCCAGGCGCAGTACAGGCCCATAGAACATTCCAGCACAGTACAGGCCCATAGAACAATCCAGAACAGTACAGGCCCATAGACCAATCAAGGCACATTACAGGCCCATAGAACAATCCAGGCGCAGTACAGGCCCAAAGAACAATCCAGCGCAGTACAGGCCCAAAGGACATTCCAGCGCAGTACAGGCCCATAGAACAATCCAGGCGCAGTACAGGCCCAGAGAACATTCCAGCACAGTACAGGCCCATAGGACAATCCAGGCACAGTACAGGCCAATAGAACAATCCAGCGCAGTACAGGCCCATAGAACATTCCAGCGCAGTACAGGCCCAGAGAACAATCCAGCACAGTACAGGCCCATAGAACATTCCAGCGCAGTACAGGACCATAGAACAATGCAGGTGCAGTACTAGCCCATAGAACAATCCAGGTGCAGTACAGACCCATAGAACATTCCAGCGCAGTACAGGCCCATAGAACAATCCAGCGCAGTACAGGCCCATAGAACAATCCAGCGCAGTACAGGCCCATAGAACATTCCAGCGCAGTACAGGCCCATAGAACAATACAGCGCAGTACAGGCCCATAGAACAATCCAGCGCAGTACAGGCCCATAGAACAATCCAGGCGCAGTACAGGCCCATAGAACTTTCCAGCGCAGTACAGGCCCATAGAACAATCCAGCGCAGTACAGGCCCATAGAACATTCCAGCACAGTACAGCCCCATAGAACAATCCAGCACAGTACAGGACCATAGAACAATCCAGCACAGTACAAGCCCATAGAACAATCCAGCACAGTACAGGACCAAAGAACAATCCAGCGCAGTACAGGCCCATAGAACAATCCAGGCGCAGTACAGGCCCATAGAACAATCCAGGCGCAGTACAGGACCATAGAACAATCCAGGCGCAGTACAGGCCCATAGAACAATCCAGGCGCAGTACAGGCCCATAGAACAATTCAGGCGCAGTACAAGCCCATAGAACAATCCAGCGCAGTACAGGCACATAGAACAATCCAGCACAGTACAGGCCCATAGAACAATCCAGGTGCAGTACAGGCCCATAGAACAATCCAGGCGCAGTACAGGCCCGTAGAACAATCCAGCACAGTATAGGCCAATAGAACAATCCAGCACAGTACAGGCCCATAGAACAATCCAGGCGCAGTACAGGCCCATACAACAATCCAGGCGCAGTACAGGCCCATAGAACAATCCAGGCGCAGTACAGGCCCATAGAACAATCCAGGCGCAGAACAGGCCCTTAGAACAATCCAGGCGCAGTACAGACCCATAGAACATTCCAGCAGAGTACAGACCCATAGAACATTCCAGCACAGTACAGGCCCATAGAACAATCCAGGCGCAGTACAGGCCCATACAACAATCCAGGCGCAGTACAGGCCCATAGAACAATCCAGGCGCAGTTCAGGCCCATAGAACAATCCAGGCGCAGTACAGGCCCATAGAACATTCCAGCACAGTACAGGACCATAGAACAATCCAGCGCAATACAGGACCATAGAACATTCCAGCACAGTACAGGCCCAGAGAACAATCCAGCGCAGTACAGGCCCATAGAACAATCCAGGCGCAGTACAGGCCCATAGAACAATCCAGCGCAGTACTGGCCCATAGAACAATCCAGCACAGTACAGGCCCATAGAACATTCCAGCACAGTACAGGCCATAGAACATTCCAGCGCAGTACAGGCCCATAGAACATTCCAGCGCAGTACAGGACCATAGAACAATCCAGGCGCAGTACAGGCCCATAGAACAATCCAGGCGCAGTACAGACCCATAGAACATTCCAGCACAGTACAGGCCCATAGAACAATCCAACACAGTACAGACCCATAGAACAATCCAGCACAGTACAGGCCCACAGATCAATCCAGCACAGTACAGGACCATAGAACAATCCAGCACAGTACAGGCCTATATAACATTCCAGCACAGCACAGGCCCATAGAACATTCCAGCGCGGTACAGGCCCATAGAACATTGCAGGCGCAGTACAGGCCCATAGAACATTCCAGCACAGTACAGGCCCAAAGAACATTCCAGCGCAATACAGGCCCATAGAACATTCCAGGCGCAGTACAGGCCCATAGAACAATCCAGGCGCAGTACAGGCCCATAGAACAATCCAGGCGCAGTACAGACCCATAGAAGATTCCAGCACAGTACAGGCCCATAGAACATTCCAGGCGCAGTACAGGCCCATAGAACATTCCAGTGCAGTACAGGCCCATAGAACATTCCAGCACAGTACAGGCCCATAGAACAATCCAGGCGCAGTACAGGCCCATAGAACATTCCAGCGCAGTACAGGCCCATAGAACAATCCAGGTGCAGTACAGGCCCATAGAAGAATCCAGGTGCAGTACAGGCCCATAGAACATTCCAGCGCAGTACAGGCCCATAGAACAATCCAGGCGCAGTACAGGCCCACAGAACAATCCAGGCGCAGCACAGGCCCATAGAACAATCCAGGCGCAGTACAGGCACATAGAACATTCCAGCACAGTACAGGCCCATAGAACAATCCAGGTGCAGTGCAGGCCCATGGAACAATCCAGGCGCAGTACAGGCCCACAGAACAATCCAGCGCAGTACAGGCCCACAGAACATTCCAGCACAGTACAGGCCCATAGAACAATCCAGGCGCAGTACAGGCCCATAGAACAATCCAGGCGCAGTATAGGCGCATAGAACAATCCAGCACAGTACAGGCCCATAGAACATTCCAGCGCAGTACAGGCCCATAGAACAATCCAGGCGCAGTACAGACCCATAGAACATTCCAGTGCAGTACAGGCCCATAGAACAATCCAGGCGCAGTACAGGCCCATAGAACAATCCAGGCACAGTACAGGCCCATAGAACAATCCATGCGCAGTGCAGGCCCATAGAACATTCCAGTGCAGTACAGGCCCATAGAACAATCCAGCGCAGTACAGGCCCATAGAACAATCCAGCACAGTACAGGCCCATAGAACAATCCAGCACAGTACAGGCCCATAGAACAATCCAGGCGCAGTACAGACCCATAGAACATTCCAGCGCAGTACAGGCCCATAGAACAATCAAGGCACAGTACAGGCCCATAGAACAATCCAGCGCAGTACTGGCCCATAGAACAATCCAGCGCAGTACAGGCCCATAGAACATTCCAGCACAGTACAGGCCATAGAACATTCCAGCGCAGTACAGGCCCATAGAACATTCCAGCGCAGTCCAGGACCATAGAACAATCCAGGCGCAGTACAGGCCCATAGAACAATCCAGGCGCAGTACAGACCCATAGAACATTCCAGCACAGTACAGGCCCATAGAACAATCCAACACAGTACAGACCCATAGAACAATCCAGCACAGTACAGGCCCATAGATCAATCCAGCACAGTACAGGACCATAGAACAATCCAGCACAGTACAGGCCTATAGAACATTCCAGCACAGCACAGGCCCATAGAACATTCCAGCGCGGTACAGGCCCATAGAACATTGCAGGCGCAGTACAGGCCCATAGAACATTCCAGCACAGTACAGGCCCATAGAACAATCCAGCGCAGTACAGGCCCATAGAACATTCCAGCACAGTACAGGCCCATAGAACATTCCAGCGCAATACAGGCCCATAGAACATTCCAGGCGCAGTACAGGCCCATAGAACAATCCAGGCGCAGTACAGGCCCATAGAACAATCCAGGCGCAGTACAGACCCATAGAACATTCCAGCACAGTACAGGCCCATAGAACATTCCAGGCGCAGTACAGGCCCATAGAACATTCCAGTGCAGTACAGGCCCATAGAACATTCCAGCACAGTACAGGCCCATAGAACAATCCAGGCGCATTACAGGCCCATAGAACATTCCAGCGCAGTACAGGCCCATAGAACAATCCAGGCGCAGTACAGGCCCATAGAAGAATCCAGGTGCAGTACAGGCCCATAGAACATTCCAGCGCAGTACAGGCCCATAGAACAATCCAAGCGCAGTACAGGCCCATAGAACAATCCAGGCGCAGTACAGGCCCATAGAACATTACAGCGCAGTACATGCCCATAGCACAATCCACGCCCAGTACAAGCCCATAGAACATTCCAGCGCAGTACAGGCCCATAGAACAATCCAGCGCAGTACAGGCCCATAGAACAATCCAGGCGCAGTACATGCCCTTAGAACAATCCAGGCGCAGTACAGGCCCATAGAATATTCCAGCGCAGTTCAGGCCCATAGAACAATCCAGGCGCAGTACAGGCCCATAGAACAATCCAGGCGCAGTACAGACCCATAGAACATTCCAGCACAGTACAGGCCCATAGAACAATCCAGGCGCAGTACAGACCTATAGAACATTCCAGCACAGTATAGGCCCATAGAACATTCCAGCACAGTATCGGCCAATAGAACAATCCAGGCGCAGTACAGGCCCATAGAACAATCCAGGCGCAGTACAGGCCCATAGAACAATCCAGGTGCAGTACAGACCCATAGAACATTCCAGCGCAGTACAGGCCCATAGAACAATCCAGGCGCAGTACAGGCCCATAGAACAATCCAGGCGCAGTACAGACCCATAGAACATTCCAGCACAGTACAGGCCCATAGAACAATCCAGGCACAGTACAGACCCATAGAACATTCCAGCACAGTATCGGCCAATAGAACAATCCAGGCGCAGTACAGGCCCATAGAACAATCCAGGCGCAGTACAGGCCCATAGCACATTCCAGCGCAGTACAGACCCATAGAACATTCCAGCGCAGTACAGGCCCATTGAACAATCCAGGCGCAGTACAGGCCCACAGAACATTCCAGCGCAGTACAGGCCCATAGAACAATCCAGGCGCAGTACAGGCCCATAGAACAATCCAGGCGCAGTACAGGCCCATAGAACATTCCAGCGCAGTACAGGCCCATAGAACAATCCAGGCGCAGTACAGGCCCATAGAACATTCCAGCACAGTACAGGCCCATAGAACAATCCAGAAACAGTACAGGCCCATAGACCAATCAAAGCACATTACAGGCCCATAGAACAATCCAGGCGCAGTACAGGCCCATAGAACAATCCAGCGCAGTACAGGCCCATAGGACATTCCAGCGCAGTACAGGCCCATAGAACAATCCAGGCGCAGTACAGGCCCAGAGAACATTCCAGCACAGTACAGGCCCATAGGACAATCCAGGCACAGTACAGGCCAATAGAACAATCCAGCGCAGTACAGGCCCAGAGAACAATCCAGCACAGTACAGGCCCATAGAACATTCCAGCGCAGTACAGGACCATAGAACAATGCAGGTGCAGTACTGGCCCATAGAACAATCCAGGTGCAGTACAGACCCATAGAACATTCCAGCGCAGTACAGGCCCATAGAACAATCCAGCGCAGTACAGGCCCATAGAACAATCCAGGCGCAGTACAGACCCATAGAACATTCCAGCACAGTACAGACCTATAGAACATTCCAGCACAGTATAGGCCCATAGAACATTCCAGCACAGTACAGGCCCATAGAACAATCCAGGCGCAGTACAGGCCCATAGAACAATCCAGGCGCAGTACAGGCCCACAGAACATTCCAGCGCAGTACAGGCCCATAGAACAATCCAGGCGCAGTACAGGCCCATAGAACAATCCAGGCGCAGTACAGGCCCATAGAACATTCCAGCGCAGTACAGGCCCATAGAACAATCCAGGCGCAGTACAGGCCCATAGAACATTCCAGCACAGTACAGGCCCATAGAACAATCCAGAACAGTACAGGCCCATAGACCAATCAAGGCACATTACAGGCCCATAGAACAATCCAGGCGCAGTACAGGCCCATAGAACAATCCAGCGCAGTACAGGCCCATAGGACATTCCAGCGCAGTACAGGCCCATAGAACAATCCAGGCGCAGTACAGGCCCAGAGAACATTCCAGCACAGTACAGGCCCATAGGACAATCCAGGCACAGTACAGGCCAATAGAACAATCCAGCGCAGTACAGGCCCATAGAACATTCCAGCGCAGTACAGGCCCAGAGAACAATCCAGCACAGTACAGGCCCATAGAACATTCCAGCGCAGTACAGGACCATAGAACAATGCAGGTGCAGTACTGGCCCATAGAACAATCCAGGTGCAGTACAGACCCATAGAACATTCCAGCGCAGTACAGGCCCATAGAACAATCCAGCGCAGTACAGGCCCATAGAACAATCCAGCGCAGTACAGGCCCATAGAACATTCCAGCGCAGTACAGGCCCATAGAACAATACAGCGCAGTACAGGCCCATAGAACAATCCAGCGCAGTACAGGCCCATAGAACAATCCAGGCGCAGTACAGGCCCATAGAACTTTCCAGCGCAGTACAGGCCCATAGAACAATCCAGCGCAGTACAGGCCCATAGAACATTCCAGCACAGTACAGCCCCATAGAACAATCCAGCACAGTGCAGGACCATAGAACAATCCAGCACAGTACAAGCCCATAGAACAATCCAGCACAGTACAGGACCAAAGAACAATCCAGCGCAGTACAGGCCCATAGAACAATCCAGGCGCAGTACAGGCCCATAGAACAATCCAGGCGCAGTACAGGCCCATAGAACAATCCAGGCGCAGTACAGGCCCATAGAACAATCCAGGCGCAGTACAGGCCCATAGAACAATTCAGGCGCAGTACAAGCCCATAGAACAATCCAGCGCAGTACAGGCACATAGAACAATCCAGCACAGTACAGGCCCATAGAACAATCCAGGTGCAGTACAGGCCCATAGAACAATCCAGGCGCAGTACAGGCCCGTAGAACAATCCAGCACAGTATAGGCCAATAGAACAATCCAGCACAGTACAGGCCCATAGAACAATCCAGGCGCAGTACAGGCCCATACAACAATCCAGGCGCAGTACAGGCCCATAGAACAATCCAGGCGCAGTACAGGCCCATAGAACAATCCAGGCGCAGTACAGGCCCTTAGAACAATCCAGGCGCAGTACAGACCCATAGAACATTCCAGCACAGTACAGACCCATAGAACATTCCAGCACAGTACAGGCCCATAGAACAATCCAGGCGCAGTACAGGCCCATACAACAATCCAGGCGCAGTACAGGCCCATAGAACAATCCAGGCGCAGTTCAGGCCCATAGAACAATCCAGGCGCAGTACAGGCCCATAGAACATTCCAGCACAGTACAGGACCATAGAACAATCCAGCGCAATACAGGACCATAGAACATTCCAGCACAGTACAGGCCCATAGAACAATCCAGCGCAGTACAGGCCCATAGAACAATCCAGGCGCAGTACAGGCCCATAGAACAATCCAGCGCAGTACTGGCCCATAGAACAATGCAGCGCAGTACAGGCCCATAGAACATTCCAGCACAGTACAGGCCATAGAACATTCCAGCGCAGTACAGGCCCATAGAACATTCCAGCGCAGTACAGGACCATAGAACAATCCAGGCGCAGTACAGGCCCATAGAACAATCCAGGCGCAGTACAGACCCATAGAACATTCCAGCACAGTACAGGCCCATAGAACAATCCAACACAGTACAGACCCATAGAACAATCCAGCACAGTACAGGCCCACAGATCAATCCAGCACAGCACAGGACCATAGAACAATCCAGCACAGTACAGGCCTATAGAACATTCCAGCACAGCACAGGCCCATAGAACATTCCAGCGCGGTACAGGCCCATAGAACATTGCAGGCGCAGTACAGGCTCATAGAACATTCCAGCACAGTACAGGCCCAAAGAACATTCCAGCGCAATACAGGCCCATAGAACATTCCAGGCGCAGTACAGGCCCATAGAACAATCCAGGCGCAGTACAGGCCCATAGAACAATCCAGGCGCAGTACAGACCCATAGAAGATTCCAGCACAGTACAGGCCCATAGAACATTCCAGGCGCAGTACAGGCCCATAGAACATTCCAGTGCAGTACAGGCCCATAGAACATTCCAGCACAGTACAGGCCCATAGAACAATCCAGGCACAGTACAGGCCCATAGAACATTCCAGCGCAGTACAGGCCCATAGAACAATCCAGGCGCAGTACAGGCCCATAGAAGAATCCAGGTGCAGTACAGGCCCATAGAACATTCCAGCGCAGTACAGGCCCATAGAACAATCCAGGCGCAGTACAGGCCCATAGAACAATCCAGGCGCAGTACAGGCCCATAGAACATTCCAGCGCAGTACAGGCCCATAGCACAATCCAGGCGCAGTACAAGCCCATAGAACATTCCAGCGCAGTACAGGCCCATAGAACAATCCAGCGCAGTACAGGCCCATAGAACAATCCAGGCGCAGTACAGGCCCTTAGAACAATCCAGGCGCAGTACAGGCCCATAGAATATTCCAGCGCAGTACAGGCCCATAGAACAATCCAGGCGCAGTACAGGCCCATAGAACAATCCAGGCGCAGTACAGACCCATAGAACATTCCAGCACAGTACAGGCCCATAGAACAATCCAGGCGCAGTACAGACCTATAGAACATTCCAGCACAGTATAGGCCCATAGAACATTCCAGCACAGTATCGGCCCATAGAACAATCCAGGCGCAGTACAGGCCCATAGAACAATCCAGGCGCAGTACAGGCCCATAGAACAATCCAGGTGCAGTACAGACCCATAGAACATTCCAGCGCAGTACAGGCCCATAGAACAATCCAGGCGCAGTACAGGCCCATAGAACAATCCAGGCGCAGTACAGACCCATAGAACATTCCAGCACAGTACAGGCCCATAGAACAATCCAGGCACAGTACAGACCCATAGAACATTCCAGCACAGTACAGGCCCATAGAACAATCCAGGCGCAGTACGGGCCCATAGAACAATCCAGGCGCAGTACAGGCCCATAGCACATTCCAGCGCAGTACAGACCCATAGAACATTCCAGCGCAGTACAGGCCCATTGAACAATCCAGGCGCAGTACAGGCCCACAGAACATTCCAGCGCAGTACAGGCACATAGAACAATCCAGGCGCAGTACAGGCCCATAGAACAATCCAGGCGCAGTACAGGCCCATAGAACATTCCAGCGCAGTACAGGCCCATAGAACAATCCAGGCGCAGTACAGGCCCATAGAACATTCCAGCACAGTACAGGCCCATAGAACAATCCAGAACAGTAAGGCCCATAGAACAATCCAGGCGCAGTGCAGGCCCATAGAACAATCCAGGCGCAGTACAGGCCCATAGAACAATCCAGCGCAGTACAGGCCCATAGAACAATCCAGCGCAGTACAGGCCCATAGAACATTCCAGCGCAGTACAGGCCCACAGAACAATCCAGCGCAGTACAGGCCCATAGAACATTCCAGCGCAGTACAGGCCCATAGAACAATCCAGGCGCAGTACAGGCCCATAGAACATTCCAGCACAGTACAGGCCCATTGAACAATCCAGGCGCAGTACAGACCCATAGAACATTCCAGCACAGTACAGGCCCATAGAACAATCCAGGCGCAGTACAGGCCCATAGAACAATCCAGGCGCAGTACAGGCCCATAGAACATTCCAGCGCAGTACAGACCCATAGAACAATCCAGGCGCAGTACAGGCCCATTGAACAATCCAGGCGCAGTACAGGCCCACAGAACATTCCAGCGCAGTACAGGCCCATAGAACAATCCAGGCGCAGTACAGGCCCATAGAACAATCCAGGCGCAGTACAGGCCCATAGAACATTCCAGCGCAGTACAGGCCCATAGAACAATCCAGGCGCAGTACAGGCCCATAGAACATTCCAGCACAGTACAGGCCCATAGAACAATCCAGGCGCAGTGCAGGCCCATAGAACAATCCAGGCGCAGTACAGGCCCACAGAACAATCCAGCGCAGTACAGGCCCATAGAACATTCCAGCGCAGTACAGGCCCATAGAACAATCCAGGCGCAGTACAGGCCCATAGAACAATCCAGCGCAGTACAGGCCCATAGAACAATCCAGGCGCAGTACAGGCCCATAGAACAATCCAGCACAGTACAGGCCCATACAACATTCCAGCGCAGTACAGGCCCATAGAACAATCCAGGCGCAGTACAGGCCCATAGAACATTCCAGCACAGTACAGGCCCATAGAACAATCCAGGCGCAGTACAGGCCCATAGAACAATCCAGCACAGTACAGGCCCATAGAACAATCCAGGTGCAGTACAGGCCCATAAAACAATCCAGCGCAGTACAGGCTCTAGAACATTCCAGCGCAGTACAGGCCCATAGAACAATCCAGGCGCAGTACAGGCCCATAGAACATTCCAGCACAGTACAGGCCCATAGAACAATCCAGGCACAGTACAGGCCAACAGAACAATCCAGCGCAGTACAGGCCCATAGAACATTTCAGCGCAGTACAGGCCCATAGAACAATCCAGCGCAGTACAGGCCCATAGAACATTCCAGCGCAGTACTGGCCCATAGAACAATCCAGGTGCAGTACAGACCCATAGAACATTCCAGCGCAGTACAGGCCCATAGAACAATCCAGCGCAGTACAGGCCCATAGAACATTCCAGCGCAGTACAGGCCCATAGAACAATCCAGCGCTGTACAGGCCCATAGAACAATCCAGCGCAGTACAGGCCCATAGAACAATCCAGGCGCAGTACAGGCCCATAGAACTTTCCAGCACAGTACAGGCCCATAGAACAATCCAGGCGCAGTGCAGGCCCATAGAACAATCCAGGCGCAGTACAGGCCCACAGAACAATCCAGCGCAGTACTGGCCCATAGAACATTCCAGCGCAGTACAGGCCCATAGAACAATCCAGGCGCAGTACAGGCCCATAGAACAATCCAGCGCAGTACAGGCCCATAGAACAATCCAGGCGCAGTGCAGACCCATAGAACATTCCAGCACAGTACAGGCCCATAGAACAATCCAGGCGCAGTACAGACCCATCGAACATTCCAGCACAGTACAGGCCCATAGAGCAATCCAGGCGCAGTACAAGCCCATAGAACAATCCAGGCGCAGTACAGGCCCACAGAACATTCCAGCGCAGTACAGGCCCATAGAACAATCCAGGCGCAGTACAGGCCCATAGAACAATCCAGGCGCAGTACAGGCCCATAGAACATTCCAGCGCAGTACAGGCCCATAGAACAATCCAGGCGCAGTACAGGCCCATAGAACATTCCAGCACAGTACAGGCCCATAGAACAATCCAGGCGCAGTGCAGGCCCATAGAACAATCCAGGCGCAGTACAGGCCCACAGAACAATCCAGCGCAGTACAGGCCCATAGAACATTCCAGCGCAGTACAGGCCCATAGAACAATCCAGGCGCAGTACAGGCCCATAGAACAATCCAGCGCAGTACAGGCCCATAGAACAATCCAGGCGCAGTACAGGCCCATAGAACAATCCAGCACAGTACAGGCCCATAGAACATTCCAGCGCAGTACAGGCCCATAGAACAATCCAGGCGCAGTACAGGCCCATAGAACATTCCAGCACAGTACAGGCCCATAGAACAATCCAGGCACAGTACAGGCAAATAGAACATTCCAGCGCAGTACAGGCCCATAGAACAATCCAGCACAGTACAGGCCCATAGAACAATCAAGGCACAGTACAGGCCCATAGAACAATCCAGGCGCAGTACAGGCCCATAAAACAATCCAGCGCAGTACAGGCTCTAGAACATTCCAGCGCAGTACAGGCCCATAGAACAATCCAGGCACAGTACAGGCCCATAGAACATTCCAGCGCAGTACTGGCCCATAGAACAATCCAGGTGCAGTACAGACCCATAGAACATTCCAGCGCAGTACAGGCCCATAGAACAATCAAGCGCAGTACAGGCCCATTGAACAATCCAGCGCAGTACAGGCCCATAGAACATTCCAGCGCAGTACAGGCCCATAGAAAAATCCAGCGCAGTACAGGCCCATAGAACAATCCAGCGCAGTACAGTCCCTCAGAACAATCCAGGCGCAGTACAGGCCCATAGAACTTTCCAGCACAGTACAGGCCCATAGAACAATCCAGGCGCAGTGCAGGCCCATAGAACAATCCAGGCGCAGTACAGGCCCACAGAACAATCCAGCGCAGTACAGGCCCATAGAACATTCCAGCGCAGTACAGGCCCATAGAACAATCCAGGCGCAGTACAGGCCCATAGAACAATCCAGGCGCAGTACAGACCCATAGAACATTCCAGCACAGTACAGGCCCATAGAACAATCCAGGCGCAGTACAGACCCATCGAACATTCCAGCACAGTACAGGCCCATAGAGCAATCCAGGCGCAGTACAGGCCCATAGAACAATCCAGGCGCAGTACAGGCCCATAGCACATTCCAGCGCAGTACAGACCCATAGAACAATCCAGGCGCAGTACAGGCCCATAGAATAATCCAGCGCAGTACAGGCCCATAGAACAATCCAGCGCAGTACAGGCCCATAGAACAATCCAGTGCAGTACAGGCCCATAGAACATTCCAGCGCAGTACAAGCCCATAGAACAATCCAGGCGCAGTACAGGCCGATAGAACGTTCCAGCGCAGTACAGGCCCATAGAACAATCCAGGCGCAGTACAGGCCCATCGAACATTCCAGCACAGTACAGGCCCATAGAACAATCCAGTGCAGTACAGGCCCATAGAACATTCCAGCGCAGTACAGGCCCATTGAACAATCCAGGCGCAGTACAGGCCCACAGAACATTCCAGCGCAGTACAGGCCCATTGAACAATCCAGGCGCAGTACAGGCCCACAGAACATTCCAGCGCAGTACAGGCCCATAGAACAATCCAGGCGCAGTACAGGCCCATAGAACAATCCAGGCGCAGTACAGGCCCATAGAACATTCCAGCGCAGTACAGGCCCATAGAACAATCCAGGCGCAATACAGGCCCATAGAACAATCCAGCACAGTACAGGCCCATAGAACAATCCAGGCGCAGTGCAGGCCCACAGAACAATCCAGGCGCAGTACAGGCCCATAGAACAATCCAGCGCAGTACAGGCCCATAGAACAATCCAGGCGCAGTACAGACCCATAGAATATTCCAGCACTGTACAGGCCCATAGAACAATCCAGGCGCAGTACAGGCCCATAGAACAATCCAGGCGCAGTACAGGCCCATAGCACATTCCAGCGCAGTACAGACCCATAGAACAATCCAGGCGCAGTACATGCCCATAGAACAATCCAGCGCAGTACAGGCCCATAGAACAATCCAGCGCAGTACAGGCCCATAGAACATTCCAGCGCAGTACAAGCCCATAGAACAATCCAGGCGCAGTACAGGCCGATAGAACGTTCCAGCGCAGTACAGGCCCATAGAACATTCCAGCACAGTACAGGCCCATAGAACAATCCAGTGCAGTACAGGCCCATAGAACATTCCAGCGCAGTACAGGCCCATTGAACAATCCAGGCGCAGTACAGGCCCACAGAACAATCCAGCACAGTACAGGCCCATACAACAATCCAGGCGCAGTACAGGCCCATACAACAATCCAGCACAGTACAGGCCCATAGACATCCATATCCCCCCGACATCCAGGGTTTCCTGGAACTACTGCCCTTCCCCTTCACTCTCAGACAAACAGGTTGGCTCTGTGTTCTCTCACCACTACCTTCTGCAGAGTCTCTCAAAGGAAGGCAACGGGGATGAAGGAAACAGAAGCTGTTCCCCAGGGGACACTGAGGAACTCAGGAAGGGATCTCAAAGCGTGGAGAGCTGTGAAATTCCTCATTGAATCTTCTGCGCAGGTCAAGGCCTCCCTGGACATTTCCTGCTCGGATCCCGCACAGACTCACGAGGAGCTCTGACTGGTTCAAACTGGCCTGGGCAGCCAAGGTAACTCGAGGCAAGAGCGAGGCCGCATTCTTTGGGAGCTGTGCCGACCGATCCTTTATCCCCTCCACCGTCAGGTGACCTGAAGGTGCTGGGGATATGGTTCAGAGGGAATGGAGCATGAAATAGAAACGGGAATAGTCAACCGACCCTGGTCCAAAATGTGGGACCATCATTCCATCTCTGGAGTGGAACTAAATAAATCACTTGACACTCAGGGTGGAGTCTACTGCTAGCATTAAAGATTAGATGACCTACAGTGTGGAAACAGGCCCTTCAGCCCAACCAGTCCACACCGACCCTCTGAAGAGTAACCTACCCAGACCCATCTCCCTCTGACTAATGCACCTAACACTACGGGCAATTTAGCACGGCCATTTCACCCTGACCTGCACATCTTTGGACTGTGGGAGGAAACCGGAGCACCCAGAGGAAACCCACGCAGACACGGGGAGAATGTGCAAACTCCACACAGTCAGTCGCCCGAGGCTGGAATCGAACCTGGGTCCCTGGTGCTGTGAGGCAGAATTAAAGTGTTTATAGAAATTATACCAATGGGAACAGACCTCTGTGGGCCCAGAGGCTTCTTTCCCGAACAAAGGAAAGACATAAACGTTCATACGTTTGTATTCAGTCCGCCTTTGACATTTACTGACCAATCGCATTGCTAATTGATCACACACACGTCCAATCAGGTTCATCGTGTGACTGCATGGTCAGTGATGGACAGCCCTCGGTTTTCCGTGATCTCGCAGTGTTTACCGGACACCCGTATTTCTCAGGAGAAAGTGAGGTCTGCAGATGCTGGAGAGTCAGGGTCGAAAAGTTCGTTGCTGGAAAAGCACAGCAGGTCAGGCAGCGTCCGAAGAGCAGGAGAATCGATGGTTCGAGCATAAGCCCTTCATCAGGAATGCGCTTATTCTGGAAACGTTGCCTCTCCTGCTCCTGGGATGTTGCCTGACCTGCTGTGCTTTTCCAGAGCTACACTTTTTGACCCTTATCTCAATCCTTGGGGCTTGCACAGTGCCTGCTGTGTTTAAGCACATTGGAACGCTGCTGACCTCTGCACCTGTAATTAAACCCTCCCTGCTCGTAGCATGGGGTCCTCCCTTATTGTCTCGGGCTGTCTTATGTATTCGTAGATTCACACAGTGCAGAAAAGGTGCTTCGGCCCAGCAAATCTGTACTAATATAAAGTACTAATCCCAATTTCCTGCTGTTGACCAGAAAGATTTTTAGTGAATTTCTTTAATGTTTATTGTGTTATTGTGGTTCTGTTCTCCGAGCTGGGAATTTGTGTTGCAGATGTTTCGTCCCCTGTCTAGGTGACATCCTCAGTGCTTGGGAGCCTCCTGTGAAGCGCTTCTGTGATCTTTCCTCCGGAATTTATAGTGGTTTGACTCTGCCGCTTCCGGTTGTCAGTTCCAGCTGGGAGAAGATTTGTAGCTCGGGTGCTCGTTGTTGTGGAACTGGAACTGACAACCGGAAGCGGCAGAGACAAACCACTATAAATGCCGGAGGAAAGATCACAGAAGCGCTTCACAGGAGGCTCCCAAGCACTGAGGATGTCACCTAGACAGGGGACGAAACGTCTGCAACATAAATTCCCAGCTCGGCGAACAGAACCACAGCAACGAGCACCCGAGCTACAAATCTTCTCACAAACTTTGATGTTTATTGTGTTTCAAACAATTACCACACAATGACTAGTGATGTTATTGCTGGACTGTTAGTCCAGACACCTAGGTAATATTAACGAGTTTTGAGAAGATCTGTAGCTCAGGTGGAGGTTCTGGATGTAGGTTTGATTAGATTGGATTAGATTATATTACGTTACAGTGTGGAAACAGGCCCTTCGGCCCAACAAGTCCACACCGACCCGCCGAAGCGCAACCCACCCATACCCCTACATTTACCCCTTACCTAACACTACGGGCAATTTAGCACGGCCAATTCACCTGACCTGCACATCTTTGTGACTGTGGGAGGAAACCGGAGCACCCGGAGGAAACCCACGCAGACACGGGGAGAACGTGCAAACTCCACACAGTCAGTCGCCTGAGGCGGGAATTGAACCCGAGTCTCTGGCGCTGTGAGGCAGCAGTGCTAACCACTGTGCCACCGTGCCACCCACCGTGCCGTTCATTTTCAGACGTTTCGTCACCACACTGGGTAACCTAATAAGATGTTAGATTAACCTAGTATGGTGACGAAACGTCTGAAAATGAACCTTCCAGCTCAGCGAGCAAACCCTACATCCAGAGCCAGGTAATGTTCTGGGGTTCAACTCCCACCATGGCAAATGGTGCAATTTGAATTCAGTAAAATCTGGAGTTAAGAGTCTAATGATGACCATGAATCCATTTTCAATTGTCAGGAAAAACCCAATGAATTCACTAATGTCCTTTAGGGAAGGAAACTCCTTACCTGGTCTGACCTCCATGTGACTCCAGACCCACAGCCATCTGGTTGACTCTTAGTTAGGAATGGAGAATAAATGCTAGCCTAGCCAGTGACATCCTCTGAATGAATATTTTTAAAAATTCAAAATCTATAACTACGATTATTTGGAAATCTTAACTGACCCTTTTCTTTTTACCCTGAGATGGATCTCAAGTTTTTAAAATCAACTCAGCATTGACAGATCCTCAGGGATTGAGATTTCTCAACCGAAGGTTTTGGCAGCGATACAAGACACTGACATCTGTTGGAGGAAGGCCATATTGCAGCTGGTCAGAGAGAGAGAGGTCTCCCTCAGCTCTCCATCGCTGAGGAATTTATCTCAACGCATCTGTGAGTTTGTTGTGGACAAGTCGATGCAGTGATTAGTCAGTAACCCCATTCCCATTACATCGAGCAACAACTGCGGAAGGTGAACTAGATGGATGTTAAATTCTTTCTCCGCCCAATCACCGGGCGTATCACCGGTGATTTTAAAGTACTTTGTGATTCTGTTCAGAAAAACAGAAACATCGCAGTTATTTTTATAATATCTGTATATGACAATGGAAACAAAGTTTTACATTATAATTTCTCTATAATCACAATCCAATGAACAGTCAAGTGAAATATAAAAAGGATTATTTGCAAGTCTCAGATTGTCCACAGAATTAGGCCTCAGGCTCTCATTACCTTTAACTGTTTGATTGTTGACCATCAACTCAGTGAAAGATGGACTTTGGTCTGCCCAAAAGGTATTGCAGAGCAAGGAGTTGATCTTGACCAAGTATTGCAGACTGACACATTTCAAGGTCCAGGACAAACACATTCCAAGGTCTAGAACTGGCATATTCCGAGGTCCAGGACTGGTATATTCCGAGGTCTAGGATTGGCATATTCCAAAGTGCTGAGGGACACACTGAAGCTTGGGGCAGCTGCTGCCAAGGGGCAGTGGGGAAAGACCCCTGTCTGAGGGCTTCCTGCTGAAGGGAAACAGGGGTCTGTTCAGTTATCGGACCCTCCCAGTGCCTCAAATACATAAAATTAGTGTCTTGCATCAATAAGAAATGCCTTTGGTTTGTTTTGCTGGATAGAGCCCAACGTTTGTTAGTTTCTCCATATGCTACTGTACAGGCCTGAACCGCTTTAGTGACTATTAATGTGTCAGTGAGTGAAACAGTGTCAGTCTAATGGGAAGCCCAGTGTTGACTCTGGACACTGCCCTCCCTCCTGTTGCTGGGCAGTGGGATATCACCATGAGCCCTTGTTCTGATCACTTTAATCTGTCCCATCCAATCCCAGTTGGGCTCCTGATTTGGAATGAGCCCCGTACCCTGTGTACCTGAGGTTAGGGAATCTCCAGGGACTGGCCGGGTTGGTCCCATCGAAAACTGTGATCCTCAGGGAAAGGAGGAGGTGGGCGACAGTGAATGCACTGCCTCACTTACACCTGCCCACTCTGTCCCATCAATTTTAAACGGCTGAGGCTGTGTGTACACACAAGGCAGGCTGTCCCCATGTATCCATCAGACAGTGTCCCCCCAGGACATTAGCCTGGGCCTCTGCATTACTAGTCCAGTGGCACTACCACCCAGCAGCATCGCCCCTTAACTGGCACCTTAACTGGCATTTCAACTGGAATGTTATCAGTGCTTCTGATCATTCCCTGCTGCCTCTACACCCACTCCCCCCCACCCACCCCCAAGACCTATGTACCCCACAAACCCCGAGAGTGACCTCTGCACCCATAACCCCCCCAGGGTGACCTCTGAACCCATTCCCCTAGAGTGACCTCTGAACCCACTCCCCCTCAGAGTGACCTCTGTACCCACTTCCCCCTCACCACCTCAGGCGACCAACACGGTGTTAAAACCCAGTGACTCCCTCCCTAACAGCCCCCATCCACTGGGCCATGGTTGTCAGGGAGCTCACTCCAGAGGCCCTGGGTCTGGGGGTGCAGTGGGAGCCAGGACAACACCAAAAGCCATATGACCTCCCCCACACCCCCCCCCCCCCCCCCCCACAACACCACCTACAACTCGCTGTCTTCACCAATGAGGAACTCAAACAGGAGTCACCATCACCCAGGGACGGGCTCCTGCCCCACATCCAGACTGTGCTGGTGTCCATGGAAACCAGATAAACCAGCAAGGGTTACACCTGAAGGGGCAAAGTGGGTATGGGGGGGATGTAAAACATTTGGTGGATCCTCACTGATGTGGCCTGAGGGAGAGAGGGGTGTGCGTTGTTATTGTTAACTATATCCAGGGACCATGGATGGAAGGCGGCTGCTGAGGAAGCTGTTTCGAGCGTTAAATTGACCGAGTGGGAAAGTTGGGGATCAAACAGAATGGAGGCCGGATTAGCGAACTTCGGAAAATCCCAAAGAGACTCGAGGAGGGGTTTCATGGTTCTCCAACCTTTGAAATCCCTTTGAGTTCCTCGATGTTTGTAAATTGTTCATAAAGTCCTTTGAGAAAAGCCCCTCTGTCCACAAGTCCATCAGGAAGTGGTCATCACGTAACGTCCTGCGGGAAAAGGAGAGGGTGGATCCTGTCGGGTTGTTCCCTGGGCAGACTGTCAAAGTCATTCGGCAGAATGTCCCAAAACCAGAACTTCCCAACAGGCCCCAAGACATCACTCGGCTGGTGGGGAGCAGGGCCTACTCCTGGACTAGGTGGTTGTCCCTGAAGTGGATGAACAAGTCGTTCAGTTGTAACGACAAGCAGAAGGAGAAGGGAATGAAAGTGGACGGACCACTTGGTACTGACCATGACACCAAAACCAATACCAGCAAAAATATCCTCACTCACATCTGGGGCCAGAAGCGCAAGTTGGCAGAGTTCTCGCACAGACGAGTCAAGCAACAGCCTGACATCGTCATACTGACAGAATCATACCTCACGGAAAATATCCCAGACACCCCCAGCACCATCTCCGGATATGTCCTGTCCCACCAGCCGGACAGACCCAGCAGAGGTAGCGGTGTACAGTCAGGAGGGAGTTGCCCTGGGAGTTGTCAACATTGACTCCTGACCCCATGAATTCTCTTGGTTAAACATGAGCAAGGAAACCTCCTGCTGATTACCATGTACCATCCCCCCCTGAAAAAGGAGAGGTAACGTTGCTGATGAAGGGCTTATGCTCGAAATGTTGACTCTCCTGCTCCTCGGGTGCTGCCTGACCGGCTGTGCTTTTCCAGCGCCACACTTTTTGACTCTGATCTCCAGCATCTGCGGTCCTCACTTTCCCCTCCCCTCCTCCCTCAGCTGCTGGATCAGTATTCCACCATTTTGGACATCACTCAGAGGAAGTTCTGAGGTTGGCAAGGGCCCAGAATCTACTCTGGGTGGAGGGATTTCAATGTCCACCACCAAGAGTGACTCGGCTGCAGTACTACGGACCGAGCTGGTCGCGTCCTAAAGACTGGGTCTGCCACAGGGTGGTGAGGGAGCCAACATATGTCACCTCATCTTTACCAGACAGCTGGCTGTAGGTCATCTGTCCATGACCCCAGTACCACGAAGGGTGACCGCCACATAATCCTTGTGGAGACAAATTCCTGCCTTCGCGTTGACAACACCACACATCATGTCGTGTGGCACTATCTCCACGTGAAACGGGAAAGATTTTGAACAGCTGTAGCAGCTCTAGACTGGGCACCCACGAGGAGCTGGGCACTCTCAAGAGGGCTGTACTGGTGAAACGACACCTCCTTGTGGAATGGGCCTTTGTGAAGGAAGTCTGGAGAGAGACGCAGTGGGTTGTGTCGAGGCTCGTCCCGAGCAGCTCCATGAGGCGGGACTCTGTGCTCTACGGTCTGTTCCCCGGGACACACACCGAGACAAACACCGACTGCGCCTGGAGGACCATCAACTCAGTGAGAGACGCTCTTTGATCTGCCCGAAACGTGTTGGTCTTCCAGAGCAAGGAGCTGACCCTGACCGAGTGTTACAGACTGACACCTTCCAAGGTCCAGGACTACGTGCTGAGGGGCGCAAGATGGTGGCAGATTGGGCTTGTCTACTGCTTCTGCTGTTCTTCTCCCTTTACTTACTTCTCTTGTTTTATTTCCAGGGGTTTTTTTTGTAGTATTTTTCTCGCAGCCCACCTTCTGGAGAGAGGCAGCGGCGGTATTGGGTTCATTGAGCCTGGCGGTCAGCGAGGTGTCCCGTGTGAGGTAACGGCTGGGTGGGGGCAGCTTGGACTCTCGGTTAGTTCCCACGCCCAGCACGTGGACAGACGGCGTGTCCGAGGTTATGGCGTGGACGGCGGCCGGGATTGGGGCTTTGGCGATCTGACATGCCGGCGCGGTGATGGAAGCTCCCCCTGCACCCCCCCCCCCACCACCACAGGGGAGATCGAGCCAGCCCAGGGAAAGCGTGGTGAAGCCGAGGACATCGAACCCCTCATAGGGAATGCCGTCCCGGCATGGCGTACAAAGACGGCAGTGGTTGAACATTATTTTTTTAATTTTATTTTTATTTTTATCTTTCCTGCCACTCTTAGCATTAAGTTGAAAAATAATGTTTAACTTTTAATGTTTAACTTTCCTCCATATTTCTTTCTACCTTGTTATTAAGTTTTTATAGCTGGAAATGTGTTGCTGGAAAAGCACAGCAGGTCAGGCAGCATCCAGGGAACAGGAGAATCGACATTTCGGGCATAAGCCCTTCTTCAGGAATCCTGAAGAAGGGCTTATGCCCGAAACGTCGATTCGCCTGTTCCCTGGATGCTGCCTGACCTGCTGCGCTTTTCCAGCAACACATTTTCAGCTCTGATCTCCAGCATCTGCAGCCCTCACTTTCTCCATTAAGTTTTTATACCTGGGCACTTGCACCTGAGCTTCCACCTCACAGCACCAGGGACCCGGGTTCGATTCCCACCTCAGGCGACTGACTGTGTGGAGTTTGCACATTCTGTCTGCGTGGGTTTCCTCCGGGTGCTCCGGTTTCCTCCCACAGTCCAAAGATTAGGGTGAATTGGCCGTATTGCTCAGGGATGTGTAGGTTAGGTGCATGAGTCAGGGGTAAATGTAGAGTAACAGGGGAATGGGTCTGGGTGGGATAGTTTTTGGAAGGTCAGTGGGCCAAAGGGCCTGTTTCCACACTGCAGGGATTACTAAAAGAAGATGGTGCTGTGTGCGGCGATATTGTACTCCTGTTCTTAGAGAGTGCACGTGACAATAAAGTCTGAAGCTGAAAGGGGGGGGCAGCTATGGAGGATGGGCAAGAGGGAGAGGTACTGACTGAGGTGTTTCAATCAAAGAGCATCAAGGGCTCGGGATGCCTCATCGCCAGAACTTTCCAACAAGCACCAAGACATGGCTTGGCTGGTGGTGAGAAGGGCTCTGCCTGTGAGATCCTTTATGCAGGCCCGGACTCTCAGCCACACCACACGCTGCCCTCGAAGCGGCTGCGGGGGGGACGAGACTGTCACACACCTCCTTCTGGAATGTGCCTACGCAGAGGAAGTCTGGAGAGGAATGCAGTGGTGTCTGTCGAGGTTCGTCCCGAGCAGCGCCGTGACGCGGGACTCCGTGCTCTACGGCCTGTTCCCCGGGACGCACACCGAGACGAACATCAACTGTGCCTGGAGGATCATCAACTCGGTGAAGGACGCTCTCTGGGCGGTCCGAAACCTGCTGATCTTCCAGCTGAAGGAGTTGACCCCGACTGAGTGTTGCAGACTGGCACATTCCAAGGTCCAGGACTACGTGTTGAGGGACGCGCTGAAGCTTGGGGCAGCTGCCGCCAAGGCGCGGTGGGGAAAGACCACCCTGTAACATCTGCCTGTCGGAGAAGAACAGGGGGCCCGCGCAGTCATTTGGGCTCCGCTGACGCCTCAGCTAATTATATGGGCATATGATTGAAAAATGTACAGACCTGTATAAAAATGATAAACTCTGATCTCTGTATGTACATGTTTACATACGTATGGCATGACCAACTGTACAGACCATCAAATTATTTTATGAATAAAGTATATTTTTGAAATAACAAAAAAGGGCTAGGGACTGCAGTCACCCTTGGGCTGTGCATGCCTGACAAAGAATGTGCATTATGAGCATCAGTCGCATTGTGAATGCATCGAGATACCTCAGAATATAACATGTTGTAGAGACAACTTTGTGCCAAATGCCCTTTCTGCAATATGCAACAGCTTTCCCCTCGGACTGTGTACTTGACGTAAAATGAATCTGGTAAATAATTAGAGCATTTTCATTGCAACGAGTGGAATATTTTGTTTTGTGATGTTTAACGTTTTTGCAAATATTCACAGCGAAATGATTTCGATTGCAAATTTTTGTGAGCGTAGTTTACATTTTTGGGGAGAATTAGTGGACACTTCTGAGAGCTGTAGGTCTGGAGGATGTTACAAACCTACCTCTGGGAGATAATTTGAAAGGATTTCTAGATACAGGAGAGGGTTTTTAAAATTGAGGCACAGTCATCCTGGACGCCTATGGATGTGAACATTGATTTATTTGCTGTCACATGTACCAAGATACAGTGAAAAGTGTTGTTTTGCATGCTCTACAGGCCAATCAGACCATACAAGGTGCATCAGGGTAGCAGAGCAGAGTACAGTGTTACAGCTAGAGAGAAGGTGCAGAAAGCGAGAGACAGAGAGAGAGAAAGATAGAGAAAGAGGGGGAGATAGAGGGGGACAGAGAGAGAGAGATCAGAATTAGCATTTGAGAGGTCTGTTCAAAAGTCTGATAACAGCGGGGAAGAAGCTGTTCTTGAATCTGTTGGTATGTGTTTTCAAACTTTTGTCCTTCTCAATGGAAGAGGGTGGGAGAGAGTATAACCGGGGTGGGAGGGGTCTTTGATGATGTCGGCTGCTTTCCCGAGGCAGCGAGAAGTATAGATGGAGTCAATGGGGTGGAAGGCTGGTTTGGGTGATGGACTGGGTTGTGTTCATGACTCTCTGACGTTCCTTGCGATCCTGGGAAGAGCAGTCGCCAAACCATCCCCCCCGCCCAACCAAGGTGGGATGCATCCGGAAAGTGCAGCTATAATAATTGGTGAGAGTCTTTGTGGAGATGAGAGAGCTGGGTGAGTGGGAGGTGGTGACATTTTTGGAGGAGCTGCAGGACGGGAGGCCGACCAGGGCAGCATCGAAATATAAAGAGGACTCTTTATAACTGAATGTTTTCTAGTATTTTCCATGTGACGTGATACCTCACTGAACTGCAGATACAGGGCTAACACCCTTTCCCAAAACATCAAAGCGCCTAATAAACAAGGACAAAATGAAGATGACAATAAAGGCCACCCTGTTCCCAAAGTCATGGAGATGTGCAGCATATAAACAGACCCTTCAGTCCAACCCGTCCATGCCGACCAGATATCCCAACCCAATCTAGTCCCACCTGCCAGCACCCGGCCCATATCCCTCCAAACCCTTCCTATTCATATACCCATCCAGATGCCTCTTAAATGTTGCAATTGTACCAGCCTCCACCACATCCTCTGGCAGCTCACTCCATACCCGTACCACCCTCTGCATGAAAGAGTTGCCCCTTAGGTCTCTATTATATCTTTCCCCTCTCACCCTAAACCTATGCCCTCTAGTTCTGGACTCCCCCACCCCAGGGAAAAGACTTTGTCTATTTACCCTACCCATGGTCCTCATAATCTTGTAAACCTCGATAAGGTCACCCCTCAGCCTCCGACAGGCTCCAAGTGATCACCAAAGAACTATATGATCGTCTAGAATCATTGCAACATGAGGGGAAAGAAAAAGATTGTCCCGAGAAACAAGTAAAATGGACCTTCTGGATAACCTGGGAATGGGAGGGGGGGGGGGGGGCAATGATATTCCGAATGTGGTGACCATCTCACATGCCCGTCAGAAAGATTTTGGTTGAAATCGGGGATTGACCAGCTCCAGGACATCACCAGACCCTCAACGCTGGGTTGCGAGTCAGCCAGCAAAACGCCTCCTTCAGAGGAAGATTTTTTTTAATTTCAAAAATCAACTTTATGTGTAAAGATACAGATACACGTAGTCACAAGAGCAGTTCGATTCGGTACAGTGTTTTCATTTGGAGAATAGGGTGGCACGGTGGCTCAGTGGTTAGCACCGCTGCCTCCCAGCGCCAGGGACCCGAGTTCAATTCCAGCCTCGGGCGACTGTGTGGAGTTTGCACATCCCACCCCCCCCCCCCACCCTGTGGGTTTCCTCCGGGTGCTCCAGTTTCCTCCCCCAATCCAAAGATGTGTGTGTTCGGTGAATTGGCCACGCTAAATTGTCTGTACTGTTCAGGGGCGGTTAGATGCATTAGTCAGGGGTAAATGTAGAGTAATGGGGTAGGGGAATGGGTCTGGGTGGGTTACCCTTCGAAGGGTCGGTGTGGACTTGCTGGGCTGAATGGCCTGTTTCTACACTGTAGGGATTCTATGATATTGTACTGATACGAGATTATATTTACACAGATTTGAGGTACTGGGAGGGTCTGATATCTGAATGAAACACACAATGTACTTTGGCAGGAAGACCTGGAGGATGGAGCAGGATCCAGTCCAAAGAGCCCCATGTTCACTGGCTCCAGTTCAGTCTGATCCAGGTCATTGCCATTTCTGTCCAATTCACTCAGCAGCGAGGGGTCCAGAGAAAGCCCACCTCCTGATGCTGGGAAGCACGAGATTCCGCGGACAGCTCAGATCCAGGAAAATGGCAGCGCGCACGCTCCGAATCAGGAACAGGAAACAACAACAGCTCAGGCCGATTCAGGACCCAGCATAAAGGCTGGCGCTTTCGGGCTACACCCTCACCCTGATGGAACCTGATCACCCCTCTCCCTTGGGGGGGCGGGGGGAGCCCTGATCGACGGGCAAAGCACCCTCCCAGGGGAAACAGGACAGATCTCCCTGCCCTGAGCAAGGGGTAATACCCAGATCCCCCTGCGCTGGTTGAGGGTACTATAGATGGCCCACACCAGAAGAGGGCAGGAGCACGCCCAGCGACAGGACCAGCTTTAAATCCTTATTGCACAGCAAAGTGATCGAAAAAAAAAATCTCTGTGGGTTTGAAAATTGCCAGGATTAATGTGCGTAGCATTAAATCGATGACGCAGTGTGTTTCCCTGGTGGGGGCTGGCTTGGCCAACATTAAAGCTGGGCTCCTGTTTCTGTGGGAGCGTGGATACCCTGCCTCAGAAGTGACAGGGAGTGGTCCAGTTTCAGGGCCCACAGGCAGAAGGGACACGATAGCCGTTCCTCTGGCCTGGGGATTGTGCTGTGAGGAGGCAATGTCACCATTTCCGAGGTTAAGGAGGTGGTGGACGGGTGCCTCCCTGGAGCAGACGTCACGTACAGACACGCTCCCCTGAGACTAATTACCGGGTGTGCCCCGTTGGGACAGAGTGAGCGGCTGGACCTCCTGTGGCTGCTCCCACTGCTGGTGGCCATGTCCAGGCCGGAGTCTGCAACTGCATCTTCGATGGGGCTGACGATCCGGCGGGGGGGGGACAGTAAACTGGACGCCACGTCCAGAGCCCTGATGGACACGGTAAAAGATGCCAAGCTGCACGACGTCTTCAGCGCCCCTGCAGACGGAGCTCAGCGTAGATACACCTGGTCACGGGCAGACGGGTCTATCCGTTCAAGGATAGATTACCTGTTTGTGTCCCGAACGCTCTCGGTCAGATCCACCGACGTCAAGCCGGTGTTCTTCTCCGACCACTGCCTCCTGCTGGCCGACAGGACGAGCAGCGGGCTGGTAAGGGAACGTGGAAGCTGAACACCAAGCTGTTGACCCCGGGAAACATTGAGGAGCTCAAGAGGGACTACGCAGGTTGGAGAACCGTGAAGCCCCTCTTTGAGTCCCCAGCGGACTGGTGGGAAACAGTAAAAGGGAACATCAAGAGGTTCTTCATCCTCAAAGGTGTTCAGGAGGCGAGAGAGAGGCGGGGAAAACTGTCCCAGCTCCAGGAAAGTATGCAGAACCTGCTCCTGCTGCAGACGATGGGGGTGGATGTCACGGAGGACCTCAAGGAGGTGAAGGGCCAGCAAGCCTCACTCTTTGCTTCGGAGGCCTCCAAGATAATCTTCCGGTCCAGGGTCCGCTCGGTGGAGCAGGATGGGACGTGCTCACGTTTCTTCTTCCAGAAGGTGCACAAAGAGAGCTCTGTGCTCAGCAGCCCAAAGGAAGAAGATGGATCGATAACGTCATCTCAGTCTGACGTCATGAGGATCAGTAAATCCTTCTACGCCAGTCTGTATGACGCGAAGCCGACCGACAGCGCGGCTCCCAGTCGTTCCTGTCCTCTATCACGGAGATCTTAGACGACAGAACACGGGAGAGGCTGGACCAGCCGCTATCTCTGGATCAAAACTATAAGAACTGTGGATGTGGTAAATCAGAAACAAAAATAGAAATTACTGGAAAATCTCAGCAGGTCTGGCAGCATCTGTGATGAGAAATCAGAGCTAACGCTTCAGGTGTGGGGACCCTTCCTCAGATGTTGGCCTCATTGTCGCACAACGCTTTGAATAGTTGGACCATTCCTTATCACCTGGCCTTCCTGGAGACATTTGCAAAGAAAACCCCCTTTGACCACACGTCCATCAGGAGGTGGGTCAGCACATAGTGTCCTCGAGACCCTGTGGGAAAAGGAGAGGGTCGATCCTGTCGGGTTGTTCCCTGGGCAGACTGTCAAAGTCATTCGGCAGAATGTCCCATCACCAGAACTTTCCAACAAGCCCCAAGACATCACTCGGCTGGTGGGGAGAAGGGCACTGCCTGTCAGATCCTTCATGTACGCCCGGTCGGTCTGTGCCACCGCACGCTTTTTTTTATTACAAAAATATACTTTATTCATAAAATACTTTGATGGTCTGTACAGTTGGACATGCCATACATATGTAAACATTCCATTTGTTTGCATACCGAAACAGAGTAATCATTCCTATTTACAGGTCTGTACAATTACATTTTTAGCTGAGGCGTCAGCGGAGCCCAAATGACTGCGTGGGCCCCCTGTTCTTCTCCGACAGGCAGATGTTACAGGGTGCTCTTTCCCCACCGCGCCTTGGCAGCAGCTGCCCCAAGCTTCAGCGCCTCCCTCAACACGTAGTCCTGGACCTCGGAATGTGCCAGTCTGCAGCACTCAGTCGGGGTCAACTCCTTCAGCTGGAAGATCAGCAGGTTTCGGACCACCCAGAGAGCGTCCTTCACCGAGTTGATGATCCTCCGGGCACAGTTGATGTTCGTCTCGGTGTGCGTCCCGGGGAACAGACCGTAGAGCACGGAGTCCCGCGTCACGGCGCTGCTCGGGACGAACCTCGACACAACCCACTACATTCCTCTCCAGACTTCCTCTGCGTAGGCACATTCCAGAAGGAGGTGTGTGACAGTCTCGTCCCCCCCCCCCGCAGCCGCTTCGAGGGCAGCGTGTGGTGCGGCTGAGAGTCCGGGCCTGCATAAAGGATCTCACAGGCAGAGCCCTTCTCACCACCAGCCAAGTCATGTCTTGGTGCTTGTTGGAAAGTTCTGGCAATGAGGCATTCTGCCAAATGGCTTTGACAGTCTGCTCAGGGAACCGCTCGATAGGATCCGCCCTCTCCTTTTCCCGAAGGGTCTCAAGGACACTACGTGCTGACCACTTCCTGATGGACTTGTGGTCAAAGGGGTTTTTCTTCATAAACGTCTCCACGAAGGACAGGTGATACGGATCGGTCCAACTACTCGGAGCGTTCCGCGGCAGCGAGGCCAGGCCCATCCTTCCCAACACCGGGGACAGGTAGAACCTCAGTACGTAGTGACACTTGGTGTTTGCGTACCGGGGATCCACGCACAGCTTGATGCAGCCACACGCAAAGGTGGCCATCAGGGTGAGGGTGGCATTGGGTGTATTTTTTCCCCCGTTGCCCAGATCTTTGTACAGCGAGTCCCTTCGGACCCGGTCCATCTTTGACTTCCATATAAACTGGAAGATGGCCCGGGTGACTGCAGCGGCACAGGTTCTGGGAATAGGCCAGACCTGTGCCATGTATAATAGCAATGACAGTTCCTCACACCTGATGACCAGGTTTTTTCCTGTGATGGAGAGCGACCGTAGCTTCCATCTGCCCAGTTTCTGCCTCACTTTGCTGATACGCTCCTCCCAAGACTTGGCGCACGCCCCAGCCCCCCCCGAACCAAATACCCAGCACCTTCAGGTGGTCGGTCCTGACGGTGAAGGGGATCGAGCCGCACGCTGCCGTTGTAGTAGCTGAGCAGAGGCTGATGACCACATTTGGTACCCATGGGGATGGCCTCAACCGGGACCTTGGGCTCATGTCACACTACAGGTGACCCCACTACACTATACACTTTCACACACACACTCTTACATACTCACACGCTCACACAGGCCCTCTCTCATATACAATCGCTCTCTCTCATACACACACATACACCCCACACACACCCACCCTCATAGAGGCTTATACTCCATCAGACACACACACACACTTCATCAAGCTTGCACACATGCAAACACACACTCTCTCACGCACACTCACATGTTCACACTCACACTCTCTCATGCACACACACCTATATGTCTGTGGGATGAAGGTGTATTTGCAGAATTATATTTGCAGATACATTCTATTTTGCTCAATAAGCGCACAATGTGCAGGCAGGCAATCCATGATATATTTTATAAATTCCACTTAGGAAATAGGACTAGTCTGACTCAAGATTGGGATACAGACAGACCCTAACCGCACATGTTTAATGCAATGTCTGAGCTCAGATGTCACTTTTTAAAATATAAAACCTTAAGCTCTCTCAGGAATGTTCTAGGATTTACATATTAATGAACCAAAACCTGCGATCCATTCTCAAAGACTGGATTACAAAGACCACAAATTCTGTGTCGCACAGTCCTGCACCTCCATCATACCTGATGTTTTTAAATTTCAAAAATATACTTTATTCACAAAATATTTTGATGATCTGTACAATTGGTGATGCCATACATACGTAAACATTCTATTTCTTTACATGCAGAGATTGGAATTAGTCATTCATATATACCGGTCTGTACGCATCCCTGATGAAGGGCTTTTGCCCGAAATGTCGATTTTACTGCTGCCTGAACTGCTGTGCTCTTCCAGCACCGCTGATCCAGAATCTGGTTTCCAGCATCTGCAGTCATTGTTTTTACCTTGTATGTTTACCATCCATATATTTAGCTGAGGCTTCAGCAGAGCCCCCTTACTGTGTGGGCCCCCTGTTCTTAGGCAGGCAGATGTTAGATTAGATTTTTTTTTAGATTACATTACATTACAATGTGGAAACAGGCCCTTCGGCCCAACAAGTCCACACCGACCCGCCGAAGCGCAAACCACCCATACCTCTACATTTACCCCTAACCTAACACTACGGGCAATTTAGCATGGCCAATTCACCTGACCTGCACATCTTTGTGACTGTGGGAGGAAACCGGAGCACCCGGAGGAAACCCACGCAGACACGGGGAGAACGTGCAAACTCCACACAGTCAGTCGCCTGAGTCGGGAATTGAACCCGGGTCTCTGGTACTGTGAGGCAGCAGTGCTAACCACTGTGCCACCGTGCCGCCCATGTTAGAACATAGAACATAGAACAATACAGCACAGAACAGGCCCTTCGGCCCACGATGTTGTGCCGAACATTTGTCCTAGCTTAAGCACCCATCCATGTACCTATCCAATTGCCGCTTAAAGGTCACCAAAGAACGGTGGTCTTTCCCCACCGCGCCTTGGCGGCAGCTGCCCCAACCTTCAGCGCGTCCCTCAACACGTAGTCCTGGACCTCGGAATGTGCCGGTCTGCAACACTCAAGTCGGGGTCGACTCCTTCAGCTGGAAGACCCACAGGTTTCAGACGGCCCAGAGAGCGTCTTTGAGCGAGTGGACCATCCCCCAGGTATCATACCTGACAGAGCCGCAGCCATCCCAACGAGATCGCCTACAAACACAACTACCACTGTATAGGTGAGCGACTACACCTGACCCACTACAGTGTCTGTGACCCGGTGCTGACTGACCCGCGGGGACCACTCTCTCGTTAACGTTAGTGGGTTGTCAGGGAGGTGTCGCAGTGAAACCCATACGGGGTTTAACACTATAACGAGGTAATGGAGCCTCGCCACCTCCCCACCAAAAATTGCTGAGTTTCTCCAAGCACTTTCTGACACTTCCCTCCCGCTTTCCTCATGTCCTCCTATACCGGCCCCTTTTACATCGAGGTGACCACCTCTTATTAAGTCTTTCGATCCCCGTTTTCAGTATAACATCACATATACCGACACATTGAAACCGTAAATCCGAACTCAAATTAAATCAGACACCATTGATCTTATCGATTATAGAATTTCACTGCGTATTTGCATATTCGCATCCATTCGCCGACTGGTTGGATATTTTCCGGCAGCGCATTGGTGAAGGATGTGTCAGTCAGAGACGAGTCCCACCATTGCTCAATTTCCATTGGCCAATCCTAATCACGCCCCTTCGCCTTGCGACCGTCCGATTGGTGCAGTGGTCTGGGGGCGGGTCTGCTACCAGGGCGCGGACTCCGCCTCTTCAGAGAGGACGGAAAGACTTGCATTTTGATGGCGCCTTTCCACGTTTTTGAAAATCACTACTAGTGCTTCAGAGTTAATGCAGGGATTTTTGAAGAGGTCACTCGTTAGTGAGATAACTACCACGGAAGGTCACACAATAAGATCCCACAAACATGAGCAGACCTATATTTAGGTGACGAAAGCAAAAATACAGCAGACTCTGGAGTTCTTAACTTATTTTGGGGTGTGGGGCGTCGCTGGTCAGACTGGCATTTATGTCTTGAGATAATATCAGAAATATTTATTTTATGTGACCAATGGCCAAAGGCATCTCCAGTGGCCAAAGGCATCAAGGATTGCAGTATATCAGACCTGTTTCTTATTGATCAAGTGGGGTATTTCTTAGATTACTTACAGTCTGGAAACAGGCCCTTCAGCCCAACAAGTCCACACTGACCCTCCGAACAGTAACCCACCCAGATCCGTTTCCCTCTGACTAATGCACCTAACACTACGGGCAATTTAGCGTGGCCAATCTGCCCTGACCTGCACATCTTTGTGACTGTGGGAGGAAACCGGAGCACCCGGAGGAAACCCACGCAGACACGGGGAGAATGTGCAAACTCCACACAGTCGCCTGAGTCGGGAATTGAACCCGGGTCTTTAGCGCTGCGAGGCAGCAGTGCTAACCACTGTGTCACCGTGCCACCCTCATGTTTCCAGGCAGAGCAATAATTGATCATTAGGACCAAAGAGAGGAAAAGGAACAGTGAGGACAGAAGGAGTGACGGCGGGGGGGGGGGGGGGGGGGGGGAGGGTGGATTCGGTGATATGAAAAGAATTGGGTTTCAGTGTGAAACTGCTGAGCAAACCTGGATGCTGAGTCCCTCTGAGAGGGGATTCTTTTGGATCCAGACTAAGCATGGTTGGGGTTGGGGGGGGGGGGGGGGGGTAAACACTAAAAGGTGATATAGAAGATGGTATCAGCAATAACATTAGCAAATTTGCTGATGATACTAAGCTGGGTGGCAGGGTGAAATGTGATGAGGATGTTAGGAGATTACAGGGTGACCTGGACAAGTTAGGTGAGTGGTCAGATGCATGGCAGATGCAGTTTAATGTGGATAAATGTATGGTTATCCACTTTGGTGGCAAGAACAGGAAGGCAGATTACTACCTCAATGGAATCAATTTAGGTAAAGGGGCAGTACAAAGAGATCTGGGTGTTCTTGTACACCAGTCAATGAAGGTAAGCATGCAGGTACAGCAGGTAGTGAAGAAGGCTAATAGCATGCTGACCTTGATAACAAGAGGGATTGAGTATAGAAGGAAAGAGGTTCTTCTGCAGCTGTACAGGGCCCTGGTGAGACCACACCTGGAGTACTGTGTGCAGTTCTGGTCTCCAAATTTGAGGAAAGACATTCTGGCTATTGAGGGAGTGCAGCGTAGGTTCACGAGGTCAATTCCTGGAATGGCAGGATTACCTTACACTGAAAGACTGGAGCGACTGGGCTTGTATACCCTTGAGTTTAGAAGACTGAGAGGGGATCTGATTAAGACGTATAAGATTATTAAAGGATTGGACACTCTGGAGGCAGGAAACATGTTTCCGCTGATGGGTGAGTGCCGAACAGAGGACACAGCTTAAAAATACAGGGTAGACCATTTAGGACAGAGATGAGGAGAAACCTCTTCACCCAGAGAGTGGTGGCTGTGTGGAATGCTCTGCCCCAGAGGGCAGTGGAGGCCCAGTCTCTGGATTCATTTAAGAAAGAGTTGGATAGAGTTCTTAGGGATAGTGGAATCAAGGATTATGGAGATAAGGCAGGCACAGGATACTGATTAGGAATGATCAGCCATGATCATATTGAATGGTGGTGCAGGCTCGAAGGGCTGAATGGCCTACTCCTGCACCTAATGTCTATTGTCATAAGGTGCGACGCTGCAAGTGAGAGAATCCCGGATGACGACAGATATCAAAGGGAGAATGAGAGAGAGAAATGCTTTGTTCAAAATTGCATTTGTAACTTGAGTTGAAGACAGAAGATGCAAAGTAATATAATATTTCCAAGTTTGCAGGTGACACGAAAATTAAGTGGGAGTGCGGACCACTTGATGTGAACATGCTTTAGGGTAATTCAGACAGACTGAGTGACTGGGCAGATACCTGACAGATGCATTATACCGTGGATAACTGTGAAGCTGGCCATTTTGATGGAAAAAACCAGGATAACAGTGTGTTATTTAAGTGGTGATAGAATGGTTAAGGTGAGGGCACTAAATATAAATGTAATCCCTCCACATTTGCAGATGGCACGAATCTGAGTGGGTGGGTGAGCTGAGGGGGGTGAGCTGTGGGGAGGGGGGGGGGTGAGCTGAGGGGGGGGGGTGAGCTGTGGAGGGGTGTGAGCTGTGGAGGGGGATGAGCTGTGGGGGGGATGAGCTGTGGGGGGGGTGAGCTGTGGAGGGGGGTTAGCTGTGGAGGGGGATGAGCTGTGGGGGGGATGAGCTGTGGGGGGGGTGAGCTGTGGAGGGGGGTGAGCTGTGGAGGGGGATGAGCTGTGGGGGGGGTGAGCTGTGAAGGGGGGTGAGCTGTGGAGTGGTGTGAGCCGTGGAGGGGGATGAGCTGTGAGGGGTATGAGCTGTGGGGGGGGTGAGCTGTGAAGGGGGGTGAGCTGTGGGGGGAGGTTAGCTGTGGAGGGGGGTGAGCTGTGGAGGGGGGTGAGATGTGAGGGGGATGAGCTGTGGGGGGGGTGAGCTGTGAAGGGGGGTGAGCTGTGGAGTGGTGGGAGCTGTGGAGGGGGGTGAGCTGTGGAGAGGGGTGAGCTGTGGAGGGGGGTGAGCTGTGGAGGGGGGTGAGCTGTGGAGTGGTGGGAGCTGTGGAGGGGGGTGAGCTGTGGAGGGGGGTGAGCTGTGGAGTGGTGGGAGCTGTGGAGGGGGGTGAGCTGTGGAGGGGGGTGAGCTGTGGAGTGGTGGGAGCTGTGGAGGGGGGTGAGCTGTGGAGGGGGGTGAGCTGTGGAGTGGTGGGAGCTGTGGAGGGGGGTGAGCTGTGGAGGGGGGTGAGCTGTGGAGGGGGGTGAGCTGTGGAGTGGTGGGAGCTGTGGAGGGGGGTGAGCTGTGGAGGGGGGTGAGCTGTGGAGTGGTGGGAGCTGTGGAGGGGGGTGAGCTGTGGAGTGGTGGGAGCTGTGGAGGGGGGTGAGCTGTGGAGGGGTGTGAGCTGTGGAGGGGGGTGAGCTGTGGAGGGGTGTGAGCTGTGGAGGGGGGTGAGCTGTGGAGTGGTGGGAGCTGTGGAGGGGGGTGAGCTGTGGAGGGGGGTGAGCTGTGGAGTGGTGGGAGCTGTGGAGGGGGGTGAGCTGTGGAGGGGGGTGAGCTGTGGAGAGGGGTGAGCTGTGGAGGGGGGTGAGCTGTGGAGGGGGGTGAGCTGTGGAGTGGTGGGAGCTGTGGAGGGGGGTGAGCTGTGGAGGGGGGTGAGCTGTGGAGTGGTGTGAGCCGTGGAGGGGGCTGAGATGTGAGGGGGATGAGCTGTGGGGGGGGTAAGCTGTGGAGGGGGGTGAGCTGTGGAGGGGGGTGAGCTGTGAGGGGGTGTGAGCTGTGGAGTGGTGTGAGCCGTGGAGGGGGGTGAGCTGTGGAGGGGGGTGAGCTGTGGAGGGGGATGAGCTGTGAGGGGGTGAGCTGTGAGGGTGGGTGAGCTGTGAGGGGGTGAGATGTTAGGGGGGGTGAGCTGTGAGGGGGGTGAGCTGTGAGGGGGTGAGCTGTTAGGGGGGGTGAGCTGTGAGGGGGGTGAGCTGTGGGGGGGTGAGCTCTGAGGGGAGTGTGCTGTGAGGGGGTGAGCTGTGAGGGGGGGTGAGCTGTGAGGGGGGTGAGCTGTGGGGGGGTGAGCTCTGAGGGGAGTGTGCTGTGAGGGGGTGAGCTATGAGGGGGGGTGAGCTGTGAGGGGGGTGAGCTGTGAGGGGGTGAGCTGTTAGGGGGGGTGAGCTGTGAGGGGGGTGAGCTGTGGAGAGGGGTGAGCTGTGGAGGGGGTTGAGCTGTGGAGGGGGGTGAGCTGTGGAGGGGGGGTGAGCTGTGAGAGGAATGAGCTGTGGGGGGGGGTGAGCTGTGGGGGGGGTGAGCTGTGGAGGGGGTTGAGCTGTGAGAGGAATGAGCTGTGGGGGGGGGTGAGCTGTGGGGGGGGGGGGTGAGCTGTGGAGGGGGGTGAGCTGTGGGGGTGGGTGAGCTGTGGGGGGGGGTGAGCTGTGGAGGGGGGTGAGCTGTGAGGGGGGTGAGCTGTGGAGGGGGGGTGAGCTGTGGAGGGGGGTTAGCTGTGGAGGGGGGTGAGCTGTGGAGGGGGGGTGAGCTGTGGAGGGGGGTGAGCTGTGGAGGGGGGTGAGCTGTGGAGGGGGGGTGAGCTGTGGAGGGGGATGAGCTGTGGGGGGGGGGGTGAGCTGTGGAGTGGTGTGAGCTGTGGAGGGGGGTGAGCTGTGGAGGGGGGTGAGCTGTGGAGGGGGATGAGCTGTGAGGGGGATGAGCTGTGGGGGTGGGTGAGCTGTGAGGGGGGGTGAGCTGTGGAGGGGGGTGAGCTGTGGGGGGGGTGAGCTGTGGAGTGGTGTGAGCTGTGGAGGGGGGTGAGCTGTGGAGGGGGTTGAGCTCTGAGAGGAATGAGCTGTGGGGGGGGGGTGAGCTGTGGAGGGGTGTGAGCTGTGGGGGTGGGTGAGCTGTGGGGGGGGGTGAGCTGTGGAGGGGGGTGAGCTGTGGAGGGGGGGTGAGCTGTGGAGGGGGGTTAGCTGTGGAGGGGGGTGAGCTGTGGAGGGGGGGTGAGCTGTGGAGGGGGGTGAGCTGTGGAGGGGGGTGAGCTGTGGAGGGGGATGAGCTGTGGGGGGGGGTGAGCTGTGGAGGGGGGTGAGCTGTGGAGGGGGATGAGCTGTGGAGGGGGATGAGCTGTGGAGGGCGGTGAGCTGTGGGGGGGGTGAGCTGTGGGGGGGGGGTGAGCTGTGGAGGGGGGTGAGCTGTGAGGGGGATGAGCTGTGGGGGGGGTGAGCTGTGGAGGGGGGTGAGCTGTGGAGGGGGGTGAGCTGTGGAGGGGGATGAGCTGTGGGGGGGGTGAGCTGTGGAGGGGGGTGAGCTGTGGAGGGGGATGAGCTGTGAGGGGGATGAGCTGTGGAGGGGGGTGAGCTGTGGAGGGGGGTGAGCTGTGGAGGGGCGTTAGCTGTGGAGGGGGGTGAGCTGTGGAGGGGGGGGTGAGCTGTGGAGGGGGGTGAGCTGTGAGGGGGGTGAGCTGTGATGGGGGGGGTGAGCTGTGGAGGGGGGTGAGCTGTGGAGGGGGGTGAGCTGTGGAGGGGGGGGTGAGCTGTGGAGGGGGGTGAGCTGTGGAGGGGGGTGAGCTGTGGAGAGGGATGAGCTGTGGGGGGGGGTGAGCTGTGGAGGGGGGTGAGCTGTGGAGGGTGATGAGCTGTGGGGGGGGGTGAGCTGTGGAGGGGGGTGAGCTGTGGAGGGTGATGAGCTGTGGGGGGGGGTGAGCTGTGGAGGGGGGTGAGCTGTGGAGGGTGATGAGCTGTGGGGGGGGGGTGAGCTGTGGAGGGGGGTGAGCTGTGGAGGGTGATGAGCTGTGGGGGGGGGTGAGCTGTGGAGGGGGGTGAGCTGTGGGGGGTGAGCTGTGGAGGGTGATGAGCTGTGGGGGGGGGTGAGCTGTGGAGGGGGGTGAGCTGTGGAGGGGTGTGAGCTGTGGAGGGGGGTGAGCTGTGGAGGGGTGTGAGCTGTGGAGGGGGGTGAGCTGTGGGGGGGGGTGAGCTGTGGAGGGGGGTGAGCTGTGGAGGGGTCTGAGCTGTGGAGGGGGGTGAGCTGTGAGGGGAATGAGCTGTGGGGGGAGGTGAGCTGTGGAGGGGGGTTAGCTGTGGATGGGGGTGAGCTGTGAGGGGGTGTGAGATGTGGAGGGGGGTGAGCTGTGAGGGGGGTGAGCTGTGGAGGGGGGTTAGCTGTGGATGGGGGTGAGCTGTGGAGGGGGGTGAGCTGTGGAGGGGGATGAGCTGTGGAGGGGGGTGAGCTGTGAGGGGGGTGAGCTGTGGGGGGGGGGTGAGCTGTGGAGGGGGGTGAGCTGTGGAGGGAGGTGAGCTGTGGGGGGGGTGAGCTGTGGAGGGGGGGTGAGCTGTGAGGGGAATGAGCTGTGGGGGGAGGTGAGCTGTAAGGGGGGTTAGCTGTGGATGGGGGTGAGCTGTGAGGGGGTGTGAGATGTGGAGGGGGGTGAGCTGTGAGGGGGGTGAGCTGTGGAGGGGGGTGAGCTGTGGAGGGGGGTGAGCTGTGGAGGGGGATGAGCTGTGGAGGGGGGTGAGCTGTGAGGGGGGTGAGCTGTGGGGGGGGGGCTGAGCTGTGGAGGGGGGTGAGCTGTGGAGGGGGGTGAGCTGTTGGGGGGGTGAGCTGTGGAGGGGGGGTGAGCTGTGAGGGGAATGAGCTGTGGGGGGAGGTGAGCTGTAAGGGGGGTTAGCTGTGGATGGGGGTGAGCTGTGAGGGGGTGTGAGATGTGGAGGGGGGTGAGCTGTGGGGGGGTGGGGGTGAGCAGTGGAGTGGTGTGAGCTGTGGAGGGGGGTGAGCTGTGGAGGGGGGTGAGCTGTGGGGGGGGGGTGAGCTGTGGAGGGGGGTGAGCTGTGAGGGGTTGAGCTGTGAGGGGGAGTGAGCTGTGAAGGGGGGTGAGCTGTGAGGGGGGTGAGCTGTGGAGGGGTGAGCTGTGAGGGGGAGTGAGCTGTGAGGGGGGTGAGCTGTGGAGGGGTGAGCTGTGAAGGGGGGTGAGCTGTGAGGGGGGTGAGCTGTGGAGGGGTGAGCTGTGAGGGGGAGTGAGCTGTGAGGGGGGTGAGCTGTGAGGGGGTGAGCTCTGAGGGGAGTGTGCTGTGAGGGGGTGAGCTGTGAGGGGGGTGAGCTGTGAGGGGGTGAGCTGTGGGGGGGGTGAGCTATGAGGGTGGATGAGCTGACGGGGGTGAGCTGTGGTGGAGTGGTGAGCTGTGGAGGGGGGTGAGCTGTGGAGGGGGGTGAGCTGTGAGGGGGATGAGCTGTGGGGGGGGATGAGCTGTGGAGGGGGGTGAGCTGTGGAGGGCGTTGAGCTGTGGAGGGGGGTGAGCTGTGGAGGGGGGGTGAGCTGTGGAGGGGGGTGAGCTGTGAGGGGGATGAGCTGTGGGCGGGGATGAGCTGTGGAGGGGGGTGAGCTGTGGAGGGGGGTGAGCTGTGAGGGGGATGAGCTGTGGGGGGGGATGAGCTGTGGAGGGGGGTGAGCTGTGGAGGGGGTTGAGATGTGGAGGGGGGTGAGCTGTGGAGGGGCGTTAGCTGTGGAGGGGGGGGTGAGCTGTGGAGGGGGGTGAGCTGTGGAGGGGGGGTGAGCTGTGGAGGGGGGTGAGCTGTGAGGGGGATGATCTGTGGAGGGGGGTGAGCTGAGAAGGGGGGGTGAGCTGTGGAGGGTTGAGCTGTGGGGGGGGGTGAGCTGTGAGGGGGAGTGAGCTGTGAGGAGGTGAGCTGTGAGGGGGATGAGCTGTGGAGGGGGGTGAGCTGTGGAGGGGGGTGAGCTGTGAGGGGGATGAGCTGTCGGGGGGGTGAGCTGTGGAGGGGGGGTGAGCTATGGAGGTGGGTGAGCTGTGGAGGGGGGTGAGCTGTGAGGGGGGTGAGCTGTGTTGGGGGGGTGAGCTGTGGAGGGGGGTGAGCTGTGAGGGGGATGAGCTGTGGAGGGGGGTGAGCTGTGGAGGGGGGTGAGCTGTGAGGGGGATGAGCTGTCGGCGGGGTGAGCTGTGGAGGGGGGGTGAGCTATGGAGGGGGGTGAGCTGTGGAGGGGGGTGAGCTGCGATGGGGATGAGCTGTCGGGGGGGTGAGCTGTGGAGGGGGGTGAGCTGTGAGGGGGTGAGCTGTGGACTGGGGGGTGAGCTGTGAGGGGGAGTGAGCTGTGGAGGGGTGAGCTGTGAGGGGGGGGTGAGCTGTGAGGGGGGTGAGCTGTGGAGGGTTGAGCTGTGAGGGGGGTGAGCTGTGAGGGGGGTGAGCTGTGGAGGGGGGGTGAGCTGTGAGGGGGGTGAGCTGTGAAGTGGGGAGCTGTGGAGAGGGGTTGAGCTGTGAGGGGGTGAGCTGTGAAGGGGGGAGCTGTGGAGGGGGGGTGAGCTGTGAGGGGGGTGACCTGCGAAGGGGGGAGCTGTGGAGAGGGGTTGAGCTGTGGGGGGGGTGAGCTGAGAGGGGGTGAGCTGTGAAGGGGGGTGATCTGTGAGGGGGTGAGCTGTGAGGGGGTGAGCTATGCGGGGGGGGTGAGCTGTGGTGGGGGTGAGTTGTGAGGGGGTGAGCTGTGGTGGGGTGAGCTGTGGAGGGGGGTGAGCTGTCGGGGGGGTGAGCTGAGAGGGGGTGAGCTGTGAGGGGGTGAGCTATGGGGGGGCGGTGAGCTGTGGTGGGGGTGAGTTGTGAGGGGGGTGAGCTGTGGGGGGGTGAGCTGAGAGGGGGTGTTAGCAGTGGAGGGGGGTGAGCTGTGGTGGGGTGAGCTGTGGAGGGGGGTGAGCTGTGGGGAGTGAGCTGAGAGGGGGTGTTAGCAGTGGAGGGGGGTGAGCTGTGAGGGGGCTGAGCTGTGGAGGGGGGTGAGCTGTGGGGGGGGTGATAGCTGTGAGGAGGTGTTAGCTGGGGGGCGTGAGCTGTTGGGGTTTGAGCTGTGAGGGGGGTGAGCTGTTGGGGGGTGAGCTGTGAGGAGGGTGAGCTCTGAGAGGAGTGAGCTGTGAGGGGGGTGAGCTGTGAGGGGGAGTGAGCTGTGAGGGGGTGAGCTGTGAGGGGGTGAGCTCTGAGGGGGTGAGCTGTGAAGGGGGTGTGAGCTGTGAGGGGGAGTGAGCTGTGAGGGGGTGAGCTGTGAGGGGGGTGAGCTGTGAGGGGGGGTGAGCTGTGAGGGGGTGAGCTGTGAGGGGGGTGGGCTGTGAGGGGGGGTGAGCTGTGAGGGGGTGAGCTGTGAGGGGGGTGAGCTGTGAGGGGGGGTGAGCTGTGAGGGGGTGAGCTGTGAGGGGGGTGAGCTGTGAGGGGGTGAGCCGTGAAGGTGGGTGAGCTGTGAGGGTGGGGTGAGCTGTGAGGGGGGTGGTCAGCTGTGGGGGGATTGAGCTGTGGTGGGGGTGAACTGTGGAGGGAGTGAGCTGTGAGGGGGGGTGAGCTGTGAGGGGGGTGAGAGGTGAGGGGGGTGAGCTGTGAGGGGGGGCGTTAGCCATGAAAGGGGGTGAGCTATGAAAGAGTGGTGAGCTGTGGGGAGAGTGAGCTGTGAGAGGGGTGAGCTGTGAGGAAGGGTGAGCTGTGAGTGGGGATGAGCTGTGAGGGGGGTGAGCTGTGAGAGAGGGGGAGCTGTGTGGGGGGGTGAGCTGTGAGGGGGGTGAGAGGTGAGGGGGGTGAGCTGTGAGGTGGGTGAGATGTGGGGGGGGTGATAGCTGTGAGGAGGTGTTAGCTGGGGGGCGTGAGCTGTTGGGGTTTGAGCTGTAAGGGGGTTGAGCTGTTGGGGGGTGAGCTGTGAGGGAGGGTGAGCTGTGGGGGGGGGTGAGTTGTGAGGGGGGTGAGCTGTGAGGGGGGGTGAGCTGTGAGGGGGTGAGCTGTGAGGGGGGTGAGCTGTGAGGGGGGGTGAGCTGTTGGTGGGGGGTGAGCCGTGAAGGTGGGTGGGCTGTGAGGGGGGGTGAGCTGTGATGCGGGTGAGCTGTGAGGGGGGTGAGCTGTGAGGGGGTGAGCTGTGAGGGGGGTGAGCTGTGAGGGGGGGTGAGCTGTTGGTGGGGGGTGAGCGGTGAAGGTGGGTGGGCTGTGAGGGTGGGGTGAGCTGTGAAAGGGGGGTGAGCTGTGGGGAGGGTGAGCTGTGGGGGTGTGGTCAGCTGTGGGGTGGGGGGTGAGCTGTGGTGCGGTGGTGAGCTGTGGAGAGAGTGAGCTGTGAGGGGGGTGAGCTGTGAGGGGGGTGAGAGGTGAGGGGGATGAGATGTGAGGGGGGTGAGCTGTGAGGGAGGGTGAGCTGTGAGAGGGGTGAGCTGTGAGGGGGGGTGAGCTGTGAGGGGCGTGCGAGGTGAGGGGGGTGAGTTGTGAGGGAGGGTGAGCTGTGAGGGGGGTGAGCTGTGAGGGGGGTGCAAGGTGAGGGGGGTGAGTTGTGAGGGAGGGTGAGCTGTGAGGGAGGGGGAGCTGTGAGGGGGGTGAGCTGTGAGGGGCGTGCGAGGTGAGGGGGGTGAGTTGTGAGGGAGGGGGAGCTGTGAGGGGGGTGAGCTGTGAGGGGCGTGCGAGGTGAGGGGGGTGAGTTGTGAGGGAGGGTGAGCTGTGAGGGGGGTGAGCTGTGAGGGGGGTGCAAGGTGAGGGGGGTGAGCTGTGAGGGAGGGTGAGCTGTGAGGGGGGGTGATCTGTGAGGGGGGTGAGAGGTGAGGGGGGTGAGCTGTGAGGGGGGGTGAGCCATGAAAGTGGGTGAGCTATGAAAGAGTGGTGAGCTGTGAGGGGGGTGATCTGTGAGGGAGAGTGAGCAGTGAGGGGGGGTGAGCTGTGTGGGAGAGTGAGCTGTGAGGGAGGGTGAGTTGTTAGGGGGGTGATCTGTGAGGGAGGGTGAGCAGTGAGGGGGGGTGAGCTGTGTGGGAGAGTGAGCTGTGAGGGTGGTGAGCTGTGAAGGGGGTGAGCTGTGAGGGGGTGAGCTATGAGGGGGTGAGCTATGCGGGGGGGTGAGCTGTGGGGGGGGTGAGCTGTGGTGGGGGTGAGTTGTGAGGGGGTGAGCTGTGGTGGGGTGAGCTGTGGGGGGGGGTGAGCTGAGAGGGGGTGAGCTGTGAGGGGGTGAGCTATGGGGGGGGTGAACTGTGGTGGGGGTGAGTTGTGAGGGGGTGAGCTGTGGTGGGGTGAGCTGTGGAGGGGCTGAGCTGTGGAGGGGGGTGAGCTGTGGAGGGGGGTGAGATGTGGAGGGGGGTGAGATGTGGGGGGGTGATAGCTGAAGGGAGGTGTTAGCTGGGGGGCGTGAGCTGTTGGGGTTTGAGCTGTGAGGGATGTGAGATTTGAAGGGGTGAGCTCTGAGGGGGGTGAGCTGTTGGGGGGGGTGAGTTGTGGGGAGGGTGAGCTGTGAGGGGGGTGATCTGTGAGAGGGTTGAGCTGTGAGGGGGGTGAGCTGTGAGGGGGGAGTGAGCTGTGAGGGGGGGTGAGCTGTGAGGGGGGTGAGCTGTGGGGGGGGTGATAGCTGTGAGGAGGTGTTAGCTGGGGGGCGTGAGCTGTTGGGGTTTGAGCTGTGACGGGGTGAGCTGTGAGGGAGGGTGAGCTGTGAGGGGGGTGAGCTGTGAGGGGGGTGAGCTGTTAGGGGGGTGATCTGTGAGGGAGGGTGAGCTGTGAGGGAGGTGAGCTGTTAGGGGGGTGATCTGTGAGGGAGGGTGAGCTGTGAGGGCGGTGAGCTGTGAGGGAGGGTGAGCTGTGAGGGGGGTGAGCTGTGAGGGAGGGTGAGCTGTGAGGGAGGGTGAGCTGTGAGGGGGGTGAGCTGTTAGGGGGGTGATCTGTGAGGGAGGGTGAGCTGTGAGGGGGGTGAGCTGTGAGTGAGGGTGAGCTGTGAGGGGGGTGAGCTGTGAGGGGGGTGAGAGGTGAGGGGGGTGAGCTGTGAGGGGGGGTGAGCCATGAAAGGGGGTGAGCTATGAAAGAGTGGTGAGCTGTGAGGGAGGGTGAGCTGTGAGGGGGGTGAGTTGTTAGGGGGGTGATCTGTGAGGGAGGGTGAGCAGTGATGGGGGTGAGCTGTGAGGGAGAGTGAGCTGTGAAGGGAGGTGAGTTGTGGGGAGGGTGAGCTGTGAGGGGGGTGATCTGTGAGAGGGTTGAGCTGTGAGGGGGGAGTGAGCTGTGAGGGGGGGTGAGCTGTGAGGGGGGTGAGCTGTGGAGGGGGTGAGCTGTGAGGGGGGGTGAGCTGTGAGGGGGGAGTGAACTGTGAGGGGGTGAGCTGTGAGGGGGGTGAGCTGTGAGGGGGGGTGAGCTGTGAGCGGGTGAGCTGTGGGGGGGTGAGCTGTGAGGGGGTGAGCTGTGGGGGGTGTGAGCTGTGAGGGGGGTGAGCTGTGAGGGGGTGAGCTCTGATGGGAGTGAGCTGTGAGGGGGTGAGCTGTGAGTGGCGGGAGCTATCGGGGGGTTGTGCTGTGAGGGGGTGAGCTGTGAGGGGGGTGTGCCGTGAGGGGGTGAGCTCTGAGGGGAGTGAACTGTGAGGGGGGTGAGCTGTGAGGGGGGTGAGCTGTGAGGGGGGTGAGCTGTGAGGGAGGGTGAGCTGTGAGGGAGGGTGAGCTGTGAGGGGGGTGAGCTGTTAGGGGGGTGAGCTGTGAGGGAGGGTGAGCTGTGAGGGGGGTAAGCTGTGAGGGGGGTGAGCTGTGGAGGGGGTGAGCTTTGAGAGGGGGTGAGCTGTGAGGGGTGAACTGTGAGGGGGGTGAGCTGTGAGGGGGTGAGCTGTGAGGGGGTGAGCTGTGAGGGGGTGAGCTGTGAGAGGGGTGAGCTGTGAGGGGGGTGAGCTGTGAGGGGGGGTGAGCTGTGAGGGGGTGAGCTATGAGAGGGGTGAGCTGTGAGGGGGGTGAGCTGTGAGGGGGGAGTGAGCTGTGAGGGGGGGTGAGCTGTGAGGGGGGTGAGCTGTGGAGGGGGTGAGCTGTGAGGGGGGGTGAGCTGTGAGGGGGTGAACTGTGAGGGGGGTGAGCTGTGGGGGGGGTGAGCTGTGAGGGGGTGAGCTGTGAGGGGGTGAGCTGTGAGGGGGGTGAGCTGTGAGTGGGGTGAGCTGTGAGGGGGTGAGCTGTGAGAGGGGTGAGCTATAAGGGGGGTGAGCTGTGAGGTGGTGAGCTGTGAGAGGGGTGAGCTGTGAGGGGGGTGAGCTGTGAGGGGGGGTGTGCTGTGAGCGGGTGAGCTGTGGGGGGGTGTGCTGTGAGGGGGTGTGCTGTGAGGGGGTGAGCTGTGGGGGGTGTGAGCTGTGAGGGAGGTGAGCTGTGGGGGGTGTGAGCTGTGAGGGAGGTGAGCTGTGAGGGGGTGAGCTCTGATGGGAGTGAGCTGTGAGGGGGTGAGCTGTGAGTGGGGGGAGCTATCGGGGGGGTGTGCTGTGAGGGGGTGAGCTGTGAGGTGGATGAGCTGTGAGTGGGGGGAGCTGTCGAGGGGGTGTGCCGTGAGGGGGTGAGCTCTGAGGGGAGTGAGCTGTGAGGGAGTGAGCTGTGGAGGGGTGAGCTGTGAGGAGAGTGAGCTGTGAGGGTGGGTGAGCTCTGAGAGGAGTGAGCTGTGAGGGGGGTGAGATGTGAGGGGGCGTGAGTTGTGAGGCGGGTGAGCTGTTGGGGGGGTGAGCTGTGAAGTGGGAGTGAGCTGTGAGGGGGAGTGAGCTGTGAGGGGGTGAGCTGTGAGGGGGTGAGCTGTGAGGGGGGTGAGCTGTGGAGGGAGTGAGCTGTTAGGGGGAGTGAGCTGTGAGGGGGTGAGCTGTGAGGGGGTGAGCTGTGAGGGGGGTGAGCTGTGGAGGGAGTGAGCTGTGAGGGGGGTGAGAGGTGAGGGGGGTGAGCTGTGAGGGGGGGGGGGGGTGAGCCATGAAAGGGGGTGAGCTATGAAAGAGTGGTGAGCTGTGGGGAGAGGGAGCTCTGAGGAGGGTGAGCTGTGAGGGAGGGTGAGCTGTGTGGGGGGTGAGCTGTGAGGGGGGTGAGCTGTGAGAGAGGGTGAGGTGTGTGGGGGGGTGAGCTGTGAGGGGGGTGAGAGGTGAGGGGGGTGAGCTGTGAGGGGAGTGAGCTGTGAGGGGGGGGTGAGCTGTGAGGGGGGGTGAGCTGTGAGGGGGGTGAGCTGTGGGAGGGTGGGCTGTGGGGGGGTGAGCTCTGAGGGGGGTGAGCTGTGGGAGGGTGGGCTGTGGGGGGGTGAGCTCTGAGGGGGGTGAGCTGTGAGGGGGAGTGAACTGTGTAAGGGGGTGAGCTGCGGGGAGGGTGACCTGTGAGGGGGGTGAGCTGTGAGGGGGGTGAGCTGTGGGGGGGGTGAGCTGTGAGGGGGGGTGAGCTGTGAGGGGGGTGAGCTGTGAGGGGGGGTGAGCTGTGGGGGGGTGAGCTGTGAGGGGGGGTGAGCTGTGATGCGGGTGAGCTGTGGAGGGGGGTGAGCTGTGGAGGGGGGTGAGCTGTTGGGGTTTGAGCTGTCACGGGGTGAACTGTGGGGGGGGTGAGCTGTTGGGGGGGGTGAGCTGTGAGGGGGGATGAGCTGTGAGGGAGGGTGAGCTTTGGGGGGGTGAGCTGTGGGGGGGTGAGCTGTGAGGAGGGTGAGCTGTGAGGGTGGTGAGCTGTGAGGGGGGGTGAGCTGTGAGGGGGGTTAGCTGTGAGGGGGGGTGGGCTGTGAGGGGGGTGAGCTGTGAGGGGGCTGAGCTGTGAGGGGGGTTAGCTGTGAGGGGGGGTGAGCTGTGAGGGGGGGGAACTGTGAGGGGGGTGAACTGTGAGGGGGGGTGAACTGTGAGGGGGAGTGAGCTGTTGGTGGGGTGAGCTGTGAGGGGGGTGAGCTGTGGGGGGGTGAGCAGTGAGGTGGGGTGAGCTGTGATGCGGGTGAGCTGTGAGGGGGGTGAGCTGTGAGGGGGGGTGAGCTGTGAGGGGGGTGAGCTGTGAGGGGGGGTGAGCTGTTGGTGGGGGGTGAGCCGTGAAGGTGGGTGGGCTGTGAGGGGGGGATGAGCTGTGAAAGGGGGGTGAACTGTGGGGAGGGTGAGCTGTGGGGTGTGGTCAGCTGTGGGGGGGGGTGTGAGCTGTGGAGAGAGTGAGCTGTGAGGGGGGTGAGCTGTGAGGGGGATGAGAGATGAGGGGGATGAGATGTGAGGGGTGTGAGCTGTGAGGGAGGGTGAGCTGTGAGGGGGGTGAGCTGTGAGGGAGGGGGAGCTGTGAAGGGGGGTGAGCTGTGAGGCGGGTGCGAGGTGAGGGGGGTGAGCTGTGAGGGAGGGTGAGCTGTGAGGGGTGGTGAGCTATGAGGGGGGTGCGAGGTGAGGGGGGTGAGCTGTGAGGGAGGGTGAGAGGTGAAGGGGGTGAGCTGTGAGGGGGGGTGAGCCATGAAAGGGGGTGAGCTATGAAAGAGTGGTGAGCTGTGGGGAGAGTGTGCTGTGCGGGGGGTGATCTGTGAGGGAGGGTGAGCTGTGGGGGGGGTGAGTTGTTAGGGGGGTGATCTGTGAGGGAGGGTAAGCAGTGAGGGGGGGTGAGCTGTGTGGGAGAGTGAGCTGTGAGGGGGGTGAGCTGTGAAGGGGGGTGAGCTGTGAGGGGGTGAGTTGTGAGGGGGTGAGCTGTGGTGGGGTGAGCTGTGAGGAGGGTGAGCTGTGGAGGGGGGGTGAGCTGTGAGGGGGGTGAGCTGTGAAGGGGGGAGCTGTGGAGAGGGGTTGAGCTGTGAGGGGGTGAGCTGTGAGGGGGTGAGCTATGCGGGGGGGTGAGCTGAGAGGGGGTGAGCTGTGAAGGGGGGTGAGCTGTGAGGGGGTGAGCTGTGAGGGGGGTGAGCTGTGGTGGGGGTGAGTTGTGAGGGGGTGAGCTGTGGTGGGGTGAGCTGTGAGGGGGTGAGCTATGGGGGGGGTGAGCTGTGGTGGGGGTGAGTTGTGAGGGGGTGAGCTGTGGTGGGGTGAGCTGTGGAGGGGGGTGAGCTGTGGAGGGGGGTGAGCTGTGGGGGGGGGTGAGCTGTGGGGGGGGTGATAGCTGTGAGGAGGTGTTAGCTGGGGGGCGTGAGCTGTTGGGGTTTGAGCTGTGAGGGGGGCGAGCTATTGGGGGGTGAGCTGTGAGGGAGGGTGATCTGTGAGGGGGGTGAGAGGTGAGGGGGGTGAGAGGTGAGGGGGGTGAGAGGTGAGGGGGGTGAGCTGTGAGGGGGGGTGAGCCATGAAAGGGGGTGAGCTATGAAAGAGTGGTGAGCTGTGGGGAGAGTGAGCTGTGAGGGTGTTGAGCTGTGAGGGAGGGTGAGCTGTGAGGGGGGTGAGTTGTTAGGGGGGTGATCTGTGAGGGAGGGTGAGCTGTGAGGAGGGTGAGCTGTGAGGGAGGTGAGCTGTGAGGGGGGTGAGCTGTGAAGGGGGTGAGCTGTGGGGGGAGGTGAGTTGGGGGGAGGGTGAGCTGTGAGGGGGGTGTGCTGTGAGGGGGTGAGCTGAAGGGGGAGGTGAGTTGTGGGGAGGGTGAGCTGTGAGGTGGGGTGAGCTGTGAGGGAGAGTGAGGTGTCGAGGGGGTGAGCTGTGAGGGGGGTGAGCTGTGAGGGGGTGAGCTGTGAGGGAGGGTGAGCTGTGAGGGGGGTGAGCTATAAGGGAGAGTGAGCTGTGGGGGGGGGGTGAGCTGCGAGGGGGGTGAGCTGTGGGGGGAGGTGCGTTGTGGGGAGGGTGAGCTGTCAGAGGGGGTGAGCTGTGAGGGGGGTGAGCTGTGAGGGGGGTGAGCTATGAGGTGGGTGAGCTATAATGGGGGTTGAGCTGTGGTGGGGATGAGTTGTGAGGGGGTGAGCTGTGGAGGGGGGTGAGCTGTTGGGGTTTGAGCTGTCACGGGGTGAGCTGTGTGGGAGGGTGAGCTGTGAGGGGGGTGAGTTGTGGGGAGGGTGAGCTGTGAGGGGGTGAGCTGTGAGGGGGGTGAGCTGTGAGGGAGAGTGAGCTGTGGGGGGGTGAGCTGTGAGGGGGGTGAGCTGTAGGGGGGGTCAGCTGTGGGGGGGGGTGCTGTGAGGGGGGGTGAGCTGTGAGGGAGAGTGAGCTGTGGGGGGGTGAGCTGTGAGGGGGGTGAGCTGTAGGGGGGGTCAGCTGTGGGGGGGGGTGCTGTGAGGGGGGGTGAGCTGTGAGGGGGGGTGAGCTGTCAGAGGGGGTGAGCTGTGAAGGGGGAGTGAGCTGTGAGGGGGGGTGAGCTGTGAGGCGGGTGAGTTGTAGGGGGGGTCAGCTGTGGGGGGGGGTGCTGTGAGGGGGGTGAGCTGTGGGGGGGTTGAGCTGTGAGGGGGGGTGCTGTGAGGGGGGTGAGCTGTGGTGGGGTGAGCTGTGGGGGGGGGTGCTGTGAGGGGGGTGAGCTGTGGGGGGGTTGAGCTGTGAGGGGGGTGAGCTATGAGGTGGGTGAGCTATAAGGGGGGTGAGCTGTGGTGGGGGTGAGTTGTGAGGGGGTGAGCTGTGGAGGTGGGTGAGTTGTGAGGGGGGGTGAGCTGTTGGGGTTTGAGCTGTCACGGGGTGAACTGTGAGGGGGGATGAGCTGTGAGGGGGTGAGCTTTGGGGGGGTGAGCTGTGGGGGGGTGAGATGAGAGGGGGTGTTAGCAGTGGAGGGGGGTGAGCTGTGAGAGGGCTGAGCTGTGGAGGGGGGTGAGCTGTGGGGAGGGGTGAGCTGTGGGGGGGGGTGATAGCTGTGAGGAGGTGTTAGCTGGGGGGCGTGAGCTGTTGGGGTTTGAGCTTTGAGGGGGGTGAGCTGTTGGGGGGTGAGCTGTGAGGGAGGGTGAGCTGTGAGGGAGGGTGAGCTGTGAGGGGGGAGAGCTGTTAGGGGGGTGATCTGTGGGGGAGGGTGAGCTGTGAGGGGGGGTGAGCTGTGAGGGGGGAGAGCTGTTAGGGGGATGAGCTGTGGGGGGGTGAGCTGTGAGGGGGGTGAGCTGTGATGAGGGGGTGAGCTGTGGAGGGGGGTGAGCTGTGGGCGGGGGGGTGATAGCTGTGAGGAGGTGTTAGCTGGGGGGCGTGAGCTGTTGGGGTTTGAGCTTTGAGGGGGGTGAGCTGTTGGGGGGTGAGCTGTGAGGGAGGGTGAGCTGTGAGGGAGGGTGAGCTGTGAGGGGGGAGAGCTGTTAGGGGGGTGATCTGTGGGGGAGGGTGAGCTGTGAGGGGGGGTGAGCTGTGAGGGGGGTGAGCTGTGAGGGGGGTGAGAGGTGAGGGGGGTGAGCTGTGAGGGGGGGTGAGCCATGAAAGGGGGTGAGCTATGAAAGAGTGGTGAGCTGTGGGGAGAGTGAGCTGTGAGGGGGGTGATCTGTGGGGGAGGGTGAGCTGTGAGGGGGGTGAGCTGTGAGGGAGAGTGAGCTGTGAGGGGGGTGAGCTGTGAGGGAGGTGAGCTGTGGGGGGAGGTGAGTTGTGGGGAGGGTGAGCTGTGAGGTGGGGTGAGCTGTGAGGGGGGTGATCTGTGAGAGGGGTGAGCTGTGGAGGAGGGGTGAACTGTGAGGGGGGTGAGCTGTGAGGGGGTGAGCTGTGGAGGGGGTGAGCTGTGGTGGGGGTGAGTTGTGAGGGGGTGAGCTGTGGTGGGAGGTGAGTTGTGGGGAGGGTGAGCTGTCAGAGGGGGTGAGCTGTGAAGGGGGGGGTGAGCTGTGAGGCGGATGAGTTGTAGGGGGGGTCAGCTGTGTGGGGTGTGAGCTGTGAGGGAGAGTGAGCTGTGAGGGGGGGTGAGCTGTGAGGCGGGTGAGTTGTAGGGGGGGTCAGCTGTGAGGGGGTGAGCTGTGAGGGGGGTGAGCTGTGAGGGGGGTGAGCTGTGGTGGGGGTGAGTTGTGGTGGGGGTGAGCTGTGGAGGGGGGTGAGCTGTGAGGGGGGTGAGCTGTGGAGGGGGGTGAGTTGTTGGGGTTTGAGCTGTCACGGGGTGAACTGTGAGGTGGGGTGAGCTGTGAGGGGGGTGAGCTCTGGAGAGGGGTGCGCTGTGTGGGAGGGTGAGCTGTGAGCGGGGGTGAGCTGTGAGGGGGGTGAGCTGTGAGGGGGGGTGAGCTGTGAGGGAGAGTGAGCTGTCGGGGGGGAGAGCTGTGAAAGGGGTGAGCTGTGGGGGTAGGTGAGTTGTGGGGAGGGTGAGCTGTGAGGGGGGTGAGCTGTGAGGGGGTGAGCTGTGAGGGAGAGTGAGCTGTGGGGGGTGAGCTGTGAGGGGGGTGAGCTGTGGGGGGAGGTGAGTTGTGGTGAGGGTGAGCTGTCAGAGGGGGTGAGCTGTGAAGGGGGAGTGAGCTGTGAGGGGGGGTGATCTGTGAGGCGGGTGAGTTGTAGGGGGGGGCAGCTGTGTGGGGTGTGAGCTGTGAGGGGTGTGAGCTGTGAGGGGGGTGAGCTGTGAGGGGGTGAGCTGTGGGGGGGGTGCTGTGAGGGGGTGAGCTGTGGGGGGTTGAGCTGTGAGGGGGTGAGCTGTGGAGGTGGGTGAGCTGTGAGGGGGGTGAGTTGTGAGGGGGGGTGAGCTGTTGGGGTTTTAGCTGTCACGGGGTGAACTGTGAGGGGGGTGAGCTGTGGGCGGGGGGTGAGCTGTGAGGGGGTGAGCTTTGGGGGGGTGAGCTGTGAGCTGTGAGGGGGAGTGAGCTGTGAGGGGGTGAGCTGTGAGGGGGTGAGCTGTGAGGGGGGTGAGCTGTGAGGGGGGTGAGCTGTGAGGGGGGGTGAGCTGTGAGGGGGTGAGCTGTGAAGGGGGAGTGAGCTGTGAGGGGGGTGAGCTGTGAGGGGGGGTGAGCTGTGAGGGGGTGAGCTGTGAAGGGGGAGTGAGCTGTGAGGGGGGTGAGCTGTGAGGGGGGGTGAGCTGTGAGGGGGGTGAGCTGTGAGGGGGTGAGCTGTGAGGGGGTGAGCTGTGAAGGGGGAGTGAGCTGTGAGGGGGTGAGCTGTGAGGGGGGGTGAGCTGTGAGGGGGTGAGCTGTGAAGGGGGAGTGAGCTGTGAGGGGGGTGAGCTGTGAGGGGGGGTGAGCTGTGAGGGGGGTGAGCTGTGAGGGGGTGAGCTGTGACGGAGGGTGAGCTGTGAGGGGGGTGAGTTGTTAGGGGGGTGAGCTGTGAGGGGGGTGAGCTGTGAGGGAGGTGAGCTGAGGGGGGAGGTGAGTTGTGGGGAGGGTGAGCTGTGAGGTGGGTGATCTGTGTGAGGGGTGAGCTGTGGAGGAGGGGTGAACATTGAGGGGGGTGAGCTGTGGAGGGAGTGAGCTGTGAGGGGGTGAGCTGTGAGGGGGGTGAGCTGTGAGGGGGGGTGAGCTGTGGAGGGGGTGAGCTGTGATGGGGGGGTGAGCTGTGAGGGGGGTGAGCTGTGATGCGGGGGTGAGCTGTGAGGGGGGTGAGCTGTGAAGGGGGAGTGAGCTGTGAGGGGGGGTGAGCTGTGACGGGGGTGAGCTGTGAGCGGGTGAGCTGTGGGGGGGTGAGCTGTGAGCGGGTGAGCTGTGGGGGGGTGAGCTGTGGGGGGGTGAGCTGTGAGGGGGTGAGCTGTGGGGGGTGTGAGCTGTGAGGGGGTGAGCTGTGAGTGGGGGGAGCTATCGGGGGGGTGTGCTGTGAGGGGGTGAGCTGTGAGGTGGATGAGCTGTGAGTGGGGGGAGCTGTCAGGGGGGTGTGCCGTGAGGGGGTGAGCTCTGAGGGGAGTGAGCTCTGAGGGAAGTGAGCTGTGAGGGGAGTGAGCTGTGAGGGGGTGAGCTGTGGAGGGGTGAGCTGTGAGGAGAGTGAGCTGTGAGGGGGGGTGAGCTCTGAGGGGGGGTGAGCTGTGGAGGGGCGAGCTGTGAGGAGGGTGAGCTCTGAGAGGAGTGAGCTGTGGGGGGGGGTGAGCTGTTGGGGGGGTGAGCTGTGAGGGGGTGAGCTCTGAGGGGGTGAGCTGTGAAGGGGAAGTGAGCTGTGAGGGGGGTGAGCTGTGAGGGGGGGTGAGCTGTGAGGGGGGGTGAGCTGTGAGGTGGTGAGCTCTGAGGGGGTGAGCTGTGAAGGGGGAGTGAGCTGTGAGGGGGGTGAGCTGTGAGGGGGGGTGAGCTGTGAGGGGGGGTGAGCTGTGAGGGGGGTGAGCTGTGAGGGGGTGAGCCGTGAAGGTGGGTGAGCTGTGAGGGTGGGGTGAGCTGTGAGGGGGGTGGACAGCTGTGGGGGGATTGAGCTGTGGTGGGGAGGGTGAGCTGTTGAGGGAGGGAGCTGTGAGGGGGGGTGAGCTGTGAGGGGGGTGAGGTGAAGGGGGGTGAGCTGTGAGGGGGGGGGTGAGCCATGAAAGGGGGTGAGCTATGAAAGAGTGGTGAGCTGTGAGGGAGGGTGAGCTGTGAGAGGGGTGAGCTGTGAGGGGGTGAGCAGTGAGGGGGGTGATCTGTGAGGAGGGTGAGCTGTGAGGGGGGGTGAGCTGTGAGGGGGGTGAGAGGTGAGGGGGGGTGAGCTGTGAGGGGGGTGAGCTGCGGGGGGAGGTGAGTTGTGGGGAGGGTGAGCTGGGAGGGGGGTGAGCTGTCAGTGGGGGTGAGCTGTGAGGGGGGTGAGCTGTGAGGGGAGTGAGCTGTGAGTGGGGGTGAGCTGTGAGGGGGGTGAGCTGTGAGGGGAGTGAGCTGTGGGAGGGTGAGCTGTGGGGGGGGGTGAGCCATTGGGGGGGTGAGCTGTGAGGGGGGTGAGCTGTGAGTGGGGGTGAGCTGTGGGAGGGTGAGCTGTGGGGGGGGGGGGTGAGCCATTGGGGGGGTGAGCTGTGAGGGGGGTGAGCTGTGGGAGGGTGACCTGTGAGGGGGGTGAGCTGTGGAGGGGTGAGCTGTGGAGGGGGGTGTGCTGTGGGGGGGTGAGCTGTGAGGGGGGTGAGCTATGAGGTGGGTGAGCTATAAGGGGGGGTGAGCTGTGGAGGGGGGTGAGCTGTGGGGGGTGAGCTGTTGGGGTTTAAGCTGTCACGGGGTGAACTGTGGGGGGTTGAGCTGTTGGGGGGGTGAGCTGTGAGGGGGGATGAGCTGTGAGGGAGGGTGAGCTTTGGGGGGGTGAGCTGTGGGGGGGTGAGCTGTGAGGAGGGTGAGCTGTGAGGGGGGGGTGAGCTGTGAGGGGGGTGAGCTGTGAGGGGGGTGAGCTGTGAAGCGGGGTGAGCTGTGAGGGGGTGAGCTGTGAGGGGGCTGAGCTGTGAGGGGGCTGAGCTGTGAGGGGGGGTGAGCTGTGAGGGGGGTGAACTGTGAGGGGGGATGAACTGTGAGGGGGGTAAGCTGTTGGTGGGGTGAGCTGTGAGGGGGGTGAGCTGTGGGGGTGTGAGCTGTGGGGGGGGTGAGCTGTGATGCGGGTGAGCTGTAAGGGGGGTGAGCTGTGAGGGGGGTGAGCTGTGAGGGGGGGAGCTGTGAGGGGGGTGAGCTGTGGGGGGTAAGTTGTTGGTGGGGTGAGCTGTGAGGGGGGTGAGCTGTGGGGGTGTGAGCTGTGGGGGGGGGGTGAGCTGTGATGCGGGTGAGCTGTAAGGGGGGTGAGCTGTGAGGGGGGTGAGCTGTGAGGGGGGAGCTGTGAGGGGGTGAGCTGTGAGGGGGGTGAGCTGTGAGGGGGTGAGCTGTGAGGGGGGTGAGCTGTGAGGGGGGGTGAGCTGTTGGTGGGGGGTGAGCCGTGAAGGTGGGTGGGCTGTGAGGGGGGGGTGAGCTGTGAAAGGGGGGTGAGCTGTGGGGAGGGTAAGCTGTGGGGGTGTGGTCAGCTGTGCGGGGGGTGGTGAGCTGTGGTGTGGTGGTGAGCTGTGGAGAGAGTGAGCTGTGAGGGGGGTGAGCTGTGAGGGGGGTGAGCTGTGAGGGGGGTGAGAGGTGAGGGGGATGAGATGTGAGGGGGGTGAGCTGTGAGGGAGGGTGAGCTGTGAGGGGGTGAGCTGTTAGGGGGGTGATCTGTGAGGGAGGGTAAGCTGTGAGGGGGGTGAGCTGTTAGGGGGGTGATCTGTGAGGGAGGGTGAGCTGTGAGGGGGGGTGAGCTGTGAGGGGGGTGCGAGGTGAGGGGGGTGAGTTGTGAGGGAGGGTGAGCAGTGAGGGGGGTGAGCGGTGAGGGGGTGAGAGGTGAGGGGGGTGAGCTGTGAGGGAGGGTGAGCTGTGAGGGGGGGTGAGCTGTGAGGGGGGTGAGAGGTGAGGGGGGTGAGCTGTGAGGTGGGTGAGCTGTGAGGGGGGTGAGCTGTGAGGGAGAGTGAGCTGTGAGGGGGGGTGAGCCATGAAAGGGGGTGAGCTGTGAAAGAGTGGTGAGCTGTGGGGAGAGTGAGCTGTGAGTGGGGTGAGCTGTGAGGGAGGGTGAGCTGTGAAGGGGGTGAGTTGTGAGGGGGTGAGCTGTGGTGGGGTGAGCTGTGGAGGGGGCTGAGCTGTGGGGAGGGGTGAGCTGTGGGGGGGGGTGATAGCTGTGAGGGAGGGTGAGCTGTGAGGGGGGTGAGCTGTGAGGGGGGAGAGCTGTTAGGGGGGTGATCTGTGAGGGGGGTGAGAGGTGAGGGGGGTGAGCTGTGAGGGGGGGTGAGAGGTGAAGGGGGGTGAGCTGTGAGGGGGGGGGTGAGCCATGAAAGGGGGTGAGCTATGAAAGAGTGGTGAGCTGTGGGGAGAGTGAGCTGTGAGGGAGGGTGAGCTGTGAGGGGGTGAGCTGTGAGGGGGGTGATCTGTGAGGGAGAGTGAGCTGTGGGGGGGGTGAGCTGTGGGGGGAGGTGAGGTGTGGGGAGGGTGAGCTGTCAGAGGGGGTGAGCTGTGAAGGGGGAGTGAGCTGTGATGGGGGGGTGATCTGTGAGGCGGGTGAGTTGTAGGGGGGGTCAGCTGTGTGGGGTGTGAGCTGTGAGGGATGTGAGCTGTGAGGGGGGTGAGCTGTGAGGGGGTGAGCTGTGGGGGGGGGGGTGCTGTGAGGGGGGTGAGCTGTGGGGGGTTGAGCTGTGAGGGGGTGAGCTGTGGAGGTGGGTGAGCTGTGGAGGTGGGTGAGCTGTGAGGGGGGTGAGTTGTGAGGGGGGGTGAGCTGTTGGGGTTTTAGCTGTCACGGGGTGAACTGTGAGGGGGGTGAGCTGTGGGCGGGGGGTGAGCTCTGAGGGGGGATGAGCTGTGAGGGGGTGAGCTTTGGGGGGGTGAGCTGTGGGGGGTGAGCTGAGAGGGGGTGTTAGCTGGGGGGCGTGAGCTGTTGGGGTTTGAGCTGTGAGGGAGGGTGAGCTGTGAGGGAGGGTGAGCTGTGAAGGGGGGTGAGCTGTGAGGGGGGTGAGAGGTGAGGGGGGTGAGCTGTGAGGGGGGGTGAGCCATGAAAGGGGGTGAGCTATGAAAGAGTGGTGAGCTGTGGGGAGAGTGAGCTGTGAGGGGGTTGAGCTGTGAGGGAGAGTGAGCTGTGAGGGGAGGTGAGTTGTGGGGAGGGTGAGCTGTGGAGGAGGGGTGAACTTTGAGGGGGGTGAGCTGTGAGGGGGTGAGCTGTGAGGGGGGTGAGCTGTGAGGGGGGAGTGAGCTGTGAGGGGGGTGAGCTGTGGGGGGAGGTGAGTTGTGGGGAGGGTGAGCTGTGAGGTGGGTGATCTGTGTGAGGGGTGAGCTGTGGAGGAGGGGTGAACTTTGAGGGGGGTGAGCTGTGAGGGGGTGAGCTGTGAGGGGGGTGAGCTGTGAGGGGGGAGTGAGCTGTGAGGGGGGGTGAGCTGTGAGAGGGGGGGTGAGCTGTGAGGGGGGGTGAGCTGTGAGGGGGGTGAGCTGTGATGGGGGGGTGAGCTGTGAGGGGGGTGAGCTGTGATGGGGGGGTGAGCTGTGAGGGGGGTGAGCTGTGAGGGGGTGAGCTGTGAAGGGGGAGTGAGCTGTGAGGGGGGGTGAGCTGTGAGGGGGTGAGCTGTGGGGGGGTGAGCTGTGAGGGGGGTGAGCTGTGAGGGGGGTGAGCTGTGACTGGGGGTGAGCTGTGATGGGGGGGTGAGCTGTGAGGGGGGTGAGCTGTGATGGGGGGGTGAGCTGTGAGGGGGGTGAGCTGTGACGGGGGGGTGAGCTGTGATGGGGGGGTGAGCTGTGAGGGGGGTGAGCTGTGACGGGGGGTGAGCTGTGATGGGGCGGTGAGCTGTGAGGGGGGTGAGCTGTGATGGGGGGGTGAGCTGTGAGGGGGGTGAGCTGTGATGGGGGGGTGAGCTGTGAGGGGGGTGAGCTGTGATGGGGGGGTGAGCTGTGAGGGGGGTGAGCTGTGAAGGGGGAGTGATCTGTGAGGGGGGTGAGCTGTGAGCGGGTGAGCTGTGGGGGGGTGAGCTGTGAGGGGGTGAGCTGTGGGGGGTGTGAGCTGTGAGGGGGTGAGCTGTGAGTGGGGGGAGCTATCGGGGGGGTGTGCTGTGAGGGGGTGAGCTGTGAGGTGGATGAGCTGTGAGTGGGGGGAGCTGTCGGGGGGGTGTGCCGTGAGGGGGTGAGCTCTGAGGGGAGTGAGCTCTGAGGGAAGTGAGCTGTGAGGAGAGTGAGCTCTGAGAGGAGTGAGCTGTGGGGGGGGGTGAGCTGTGAGGGGGCGTGAGTTGTGAGGCGGGTGAGCTGTTGGGGGGGTGAGCTGTGAGCTGTGAAGGGGGAGTGAGCTGTGAGGGGGTGAGCTCTGAGGGGGTGAGCTGTGAGGGGGGTGAGCTGTGAGGGGGTGAGCTGTGAGGGGGTGAGCTGTGAAGGGGGAGTGAGCTGTGAGGGGGTGAGCTGTGAGGGGGGTGAGCTGTGAGGGAGTGAGCTGTGAGGGGGGTGAGCTGTGAGGGGGTGAGCCGTGAAGGTGGGTGAGCTGTGAGGGTGGGGTGAGCTGTGAGGGGGGTGGACAGCTGTGGGGGGATTGAGCTGTGGTGGGGGGGTGAGCTGTGGAGGGGGGGTGAGCTGTGGAGGGAGGGAGCTGTGAGGGGGGGTGAGCTGTGAGGGGGGTGAGAGGTGAAGGGGGGTGAGCTGTGAGGGGGGGGGGGTGAGCCATGAAAGGGGGTGAGCTATGAAAGAGTGGTGAGCTGTTGGGGGGTGAGCTGTGGGGAGAGTGAGCTCTGAGGAGGGTGAGCTGTGAGGGAGGGTGAGCTGTGTGGGGGGTGAGCTGTGGGGGGGGTGAGCAGTGAGGGGGGTGATCTGTGAGGTGGGTGAGCTGTGAGGGGGGGTGAGCTGTGAGGGGGGTGAGCTGTGAGAGAGGGTGAGCTGTGTGGGGGGGTGAGCTGTGAGGGGGGTGAGAGGTGAGGGGGGGTGAGCTGTGAGGGGGGTGAGCTGCGGGGGGAGGTGAGTTGTGGGGAGGGTGAGCTGGGAGGGGGGTGAGCTGTCAGTGGGGGTGAGCTGTGAGGGGTGTGAGCTCTGAGGGGGGTGAGCTGTGAGGGGGGTGAGCTGTGAGTGGGGTGAGCTGTGGGAGGGTGAGCTGTGGGGGGGGGTGAGCCATTGGGGGGGTGAGCTGTGAGGGGGTGTGAACTGTGAAAGGGGGTGAGCTGTGGGGAAGGTGACCTGTGAGGGGGGTGAGCTGTGGAGGGGTGAGCTGTGGAGGGGGGTGTGCTGTGGGGGGGTGAGCTGTGAGGGGGGTGAGCTATGAGGTGGGTGAGCTATAAGGGGGGGTGAGCTGTGGAGGGGGGTGAGCTGTGGGGGGTGAGCTGTTGGGGTTTAAGCTGTCACGGGGTGAACTGTGGGGGGGGCGAGCTGTTGGGGGGGTGAGCTGTGAGGGGGGATGAGCTGTGAGGGAGGGTGAGCTTTGGGGGGGTGAGCTGTGGGGGGGTGAGCTGTGAGGAGGGTGAGCTGTGAGGGGGGGGGGTGAGCTGTGAGGGGGGTGAGCTGTGAGGGGGTGAGCTGTGAGGGGGCTGAGCTGTGAGGGGGCTGAGCTGTGAGGGGGGGTGAGCTGTGAGGGGGGTGAACTGTGAGGGGGGATGAACTGTGAGGGGGGTAAGCTGTTGGTGGGGTGAGCTGTGAGGGGGGTGAGCTGTGGGGGTGTGAGCTGTGGGGGGGGTGAGCTGTGATGCGGGTGAGCTGTAAGGGGGGTGAGCTGTGAGGGGGGTGAGCTGTGAGGGGGGGAGCTGTGAGGGGGTGAGCTGTGAGGGGGGTGAGCTGTGAGGGGGTGAGCTGTGAGGGGGGTGAGCTGTGAGGGGGGGTGAGCTGTTGGTGGGGGGTGAGCCATGAAGGTGGGTGGGCTGTGAGGGGGGGGTGAGCTGTGAAAGGGGGGTGAGCTGTGGGGAGGGTAAGCTGTGGGGGTGTGGTCAGCTGTGCGGGGGGGTGGTGAGCTGTGGTGTGGTGGTGAGCTGTGGAGAGAGTGAGCTGTGAGGGGGGTGAGCTGTGAGGGGGGTGAGCTGTGAGGGGGGTGAGAGGTGAGGGGGATGAGATGTGAGGGGGGTGAGCTGTGAGGGAGGGTGAGCTGTGAGGGGGTGAGCTGTTAGGGGGGTGATCTGTGAGGGAGGGTAAGCTGTGAGGGGGGTGAGCTGTTAGGGGGGTGATCTGTGAGGGAGGGTGAGCTGTGAGGGGGGGTGAGCTGTGAGGGGGGTGCGAGGTGAGGGGGGTGAGTTGTGAGGGAGGGTGAGCTGTGAGGGGGGTGAGCGGTGAGGGGGGTGAGAGGTGAGGGGGGTGAGCTGTGAGGGAGGGTGAGCTGTGAGGGGGGGTGAGCTGTGAGGGGGGTGCGAGGTGAGGGGGGTGAGCTGTGAGGGAGAGTGAGCTGTGAGGGGGGTGAGAGGTGAGGGGGGTGAGCTGTGAGGTGGGGTGAGCCATGAAAGGGGGTGAGCTGTGAAAGAGTGGTGAGCTGTGGGGAGAGTGAGCTGTGAGTGGGGTGTGCTGTGAGGGAGGGTGAGCTGTGAGAGGGGTGAGTTGTTAGGGGGGTGAGCTGTGAGGTGGGGTTAGCTGTGAGGGGGGTTGAGCTGTGAAGGGGGGAGCTGTGGAGAGGGGTAGATCTGTAGAGGGGGTGAGCTGTGGTGGGGTGAGCTGTGAGGGGGGTGAGCTGTGAGGGGGGTGATCTGAGAGAGGGATGAGCTGTGGAGAGGGGTTGAGCTGTGAGGGGGTGAGCTGTGAGGGGGGTGAGCTGTGAGGGGGGTTAGCTGTGGTGGGGGTGAGCTGTGGAGGGGGGTGAGCTGTGGGGGGGTGAGCTCAGAGGGGATGAGATGTGAGGGGGTGAGCTATAGGGGGGGGTGAGCTGTGGTGGGGGTGAGTTGTGAGGGGGTGAGCTGTGGAGGGGGTGAGCTGTGAGGGGGTGAGCTGTGAGGGGGTGAGCTGTGAGGGGGTGAGCTGTGGTGGGGTGAGCTGTGGAGGGGGGTGAGCTGTGGGGGGTGAGCTGAGAGGGGGTGTTAGCAGTGGAGGGGGGTGAGCTGTGAGGGGCCTGAGCTGTGGAGGGGGGTGAGCTGTGGGGGGGGGTGATAGCTGTGAGGAGGTGTTAGCTGGGGGGCATGAGCTGTTGGGGTTTGAGCTGTGAGGGAGGGTGAGCTGTGAGGGGGGTGAGCTGTCGGGGGGTGAACTGTGAGGGGGGTGAGCTGTGAGCGGGGGTGAGCTGTGAGGGGGTGAGCTGTTAGGGAGGGTGAGCTGTGAGGGGGGTGAGCTGTGAGGGGGGTGAGCTGTGGGGGGGGTGAGCTGTGAGGGGGAGTGAGCTGTCGGGGGGGTGAGCTGTGAAGGGTGTGAGCTGTGGGGGGAGGTGAGTTGGGGGGAGGGTGAGCTGTGAGGGGGGTGAGCTGTGAGGGGGTGAGCTGTGAGGGGGGTGAGCTGTGAGGGAGGGTGAGCTGTGAGGGGGGTGAGCTGTGGGGGGAGGTGAGTTGTGGGGAGGGTGAGCTGTCAGAGGGGGTGAGCTGTGAGGGGGGGGGTGAGCTGTGAGGCGGGTGAGTTGTAGGGGGGGTCAGCTGTGTGGGGTGTGAGCTGTGAGGGAGAGTGAGCTGTGAGGGGGGGTGAGCTGTGAGGCGGGTGAGTTGTAGGGGGGGTCAGCTGTGAGGGGGTGAGCTGTGAGGGGGGTGAGCTGTGAGGGGGGTGAGCTGTGGTGGGGGTGAGTTGTGGTGGGGGTGAGCTGTGGAGGGGGGTGAGCTGTGAGGGGGGTGAGCTGTGGAGGGGGGTGAGTTGTTGGGGTTTGAGCTGTCACGGGGTGAACTGTGAGGTGGGGTGAGCTGTGAGGGGGGTGAGCTCTGGAGAGGGGTGCGCTGTGTGGGAGGGTGAGCTGTGAGCGGGGGTGAGCTGTGAGGGGGGTGAGCTGTGAGGGGGGGTGAGCTGTGAGGGAGAGTGAGCTGTCGGGGGGGTGAGCTGTGAAAGGGGTGAGCTGTGGGGGTAGGTGAGTTGTGGGGAGGGTGAGCTGTGAGGGGGGTGAGCTGTGAGGGGGTGAGCTGTGAGGGAGAGTGAGCTGTGGGGGGTGAGCTGTGAGGGGGGTGAGCTGTGGGGGGAGGTGAGTTGTGGGGAGGGTGAGCTGTCAGAGGGGGTGAGCTGTGAAGGGGGAGTGAGCTGTGAGGGGGGGTGATCTGTGAGGCGGGTGAGTTGTAGGGGGGGTCAGCTGTGTGGGGTGTGAGCTGTGAGGGGTGTGAGCTGTGAGGGGGGTGAGCTGTGAGGGGGTGAGCTGTGGGGGGGGTGCTGTGAGGGGGTGAGCTGTGGGGGGTTGAGCTGTGAGGGGGTGAGCTGTGGAGGTGGGTGAGCTGTGAGGGGGGTGAGTTGTGAGGGGGGGTGAGCTGTTGGGGTTTTAGCTGTCACGGGGTGAACTGTGAGGGGGGTGAGCTGTGGGCGGGGGGTGAGCTGTGAGGGGGGATGAGCTGTGAGGGGGTGAGCTTTGGGGGGGTGAGCTGTGAGCTGTGAGGGGGTGAGCTGTGAGGGGGGTGAGCTGTGAGGGGGGTGAGCTGTGAGGGGGGGTGAGCTGTGAGGGGGGGTGAGCTGTGAGGGGGTGAGCTGTGAGGGGGTGAGCTGTGAAGGGGGAGTGAGCTGTGAGGGGGGTGAGCTGTGAGGGGGGGTGAGCTGTGAGGGGGGGTGAGCTGTGAGGGGGGTGAGCTGTGAGGGGGGGGGTGAGCCATGAAAGGGGGTGAGCTATGAAAGAGTGGTGAGCTGTGAGGGAGGGTGAGCTGTGAGAGGGGTGAGCTGTGAGGGGGTGAGCAGTGAGGGGGGTGAGAGGTGAGGAGGGGTGAGCTGTGAGGGGGGTGAGCTGCGGGGGGAGGTGAGTTGTGGGGAGGGTGAGCTGGGAGGGGGGTGAGCTGTGAGTGGGGGTGAGCTGTGAGGGGGGTGAGCTGTGAGGGGAGTGAGCTGTGAGTGGGGGTGAGCTGTGGGAGGGTGAGCTGTGGGGGGGGGGTGAGCCATTGGGGGGGTGAGCTGTGAGGGGGGTGAGCTGTGGGGAGGGTGACCTGTGAGGGGGGTGAGCTGTGGAGGGGTGAGCTGTTAGGGGGGTGATCTGTGAGGGAGGGTAAGCTGTGAGGGGGGTGAGCTGTTAGGGGGGTGATCTGTGAGGGAGGGTGAGCTGTGAGGGGGGGTGAGCTGTGAGGGGGGTGCGAGGTGAGGGGGGTGAGTTGTGAGGGAGGGTGAGCTGTGAGGGGGGTGAGCGGTGAGGGGGGTGAGAGGTGAGGGGGGTGAGCTGTGAGGGAGGGTGAGCTGTGAGGGGGGGTGAGCTGTGAGGGGGGTGCGAGGTGAGGGGGGTGAGCTGTGAGGGAGAGTGAGCTGTGAGGGGGGTGAGAGGTGAGGGGGGTGAGCTGTGAGGTGGGGTGAGCCATGAAAGGGGGTGAGCTGTGAAAGAGTGGTGAGCTGTGGGGAGAGTGAGCTGTGAGTGGGGTGTGCTGTGAGGGAGGGTGAGCTGTGAGAGGGGTGAGTTGTTAGGGGGGTGAGCTGTGAGGTGGGGTTAGCTGTGAGGGGGGTTGAGCTGTGAAGGGGGGAGCTGTGGAGAGGGGTAGATCTGTAGAGGGGGTGAGTTGTGAGGGGGAGAGCTGTGGTGGGGTGAGCTGTGAGGGGGGTGATCTGAGAGAGGGATGAGCTGTGGAGAGGGGTTGAGCTGTGAGGGGGTGAGCTGTGAGGGGGGTGAGCTGTGGAGGGGGGTGAGCTGTTGGGGGGTGAGCTCAGAGGGGATGAGATGTGAGGGGGTGAGCTATAGGGGGGGGTGAGCTGTGGTGGGGGTGAGTTGTGAGGGGGTGAGCTGTGGTGGGGTGAGCTGTGGAGGGGGGTGAGCTGTGGGGGGGTGAGCTGAGAGGGGGTGTTAGCAGTGGAGGGGGGTGAGCTGGGGAGGGGGGTGAGATGTGGGGGGGTGATAGCTGTGAGGAGGTGTTAGCTGGGGGGCGTGAGCTGTTGGGGTTTGAGCTGTGAGGGAGGGTGAGCTGTGAGGGAGGGTGAGCTGTGAGGGGGGGTGAGCTGTGAGGGGGGTGAGAGGTGAGGGGGGTGAGCTGTGAGGGGGGGTGAGCTGTGAGGGGGGTGAGAGGTGAGGGGGGTGAGCTGTGAGGGGGGGTGAGCCATGAAATTGGGTGAGCTATGAAAGAGTGGTGAGCTATGAAAGAGTGGTGAGCTGTGAGGGGGGTGAGCTGTGAGGGGCTTACGCTGTGAGGGAGGGTGAGCAGTGATGGGGGTGAGCTGTTAGGGGTGTGATCTGTGAGGGAGGGTGAGCAGTGATGGGGGTGAGCTGTGAGGGAGAGTGAGCTGTGAGGGGGGTGAGCTGTGAGGGACGTGAGCTGTGGGGGGAGGTGAGTTGTGGGGAGGGTGAGCTGTGAGGTGGGGTGAGCTGTGAGGGGGGTGATCTGTGAGAGGGGTGAGCTGTGGAGGAGGGGTGAGCTGTGAGGGGGTGAAAGGTGAGGGGGGTGAGCTGTGAAGGGGGTGAGCTGTGAGGGGGTGAGCTGTGAGGGGGTGAGCTGTGGGGGGGTGAGCTGTGAGGGGGTGAGCTGTGAGGGGGTGAGCTGTGGGGGGTGAGCTGAGAGGGGGTGTTAGCAGTGGAGGGGGGTGAGCTGTGAGGGGCCTGAGCTGTGGAGGGGGGTGAGCTGTGGGGGGGGGGGTGATAGCTGTGAGGAGGTGTTAGCTGGGGGGCATGAGCTGTTGGGGTTTGAGCTGTGAGGGAGGGTGAGCTGTGAGGGAGGGTGAGCTGTGAGGGGGGTGAGCTGTCGGGGGGTGAGCTGTGAAGGGGGTGAGCTGTGAGGGGAGGTGAGTTGGGGGGAGGGTGAGCTGTGAGGGGGTGAGCTGTGAGGGAGGGTGAGCTGTGAGGGAGGGTGAGCTGTGAGGGGGGTGAGCTGTGAGGGAGGGTGAGCTGTGAGGGGGGTGAGCTGTGAGGGAGGGTGAGCTGTGAGGGGCTTGAGCTGTGAAGGGGGGTGAGCTGTAGGGGGGGGTCAGCTGTGTAGGGTGTGAGCTGTGAGGGGGGTGAGCTGTGGTGGGGTGAGCTGTGGGGGGGGTGTGCTGTGAGGGGGTGAGCTGTGGGGGGTTGAGCTGTGAGGAGGGTGAGCTATGAGGTGGGTGAGCTATAAGGGGGGGTGAGCTGTGAGGGGGGTGAGCTGTGGGGGGGGGGGTGATAGCTGTGAGGGAGGGTGAGCTGTGAGGGGGGTGAGCTGTGAGTGGGGAGAGCTATGAGGTGGGTGAGCTATAAGGGGGGTGAGCTGTGAGGGGGGTGAGCTGTGAGGGGGGAGAGCTATGAGGTGGGTGAGCTATAAGGGGGGGTGAGCTGTGAGGGGGGTGAGCTGTGAGGGGGGAGAGCTATGAGGTGGGTGAGCTATAAGGGGGGGTGAGCTGTGGAGGGGGCTGAGCTGTGGGGAGGGGTGAGCTGTGGGGGGGGGGGGTGATAGCTGTGAGGGAGGGTGAGCTGTGAGGGGGGTGAGCTGTGAGGGGGGGTGAGCTGTGAGGGGGGGTGAGAGGTGAAGGGGGGTGAGCTGTGAGGGGGGGGGTGAGCCATGAAAGGGGGTGAGCTATGAAAGAGTGGTGAGCTGTGGGGAGAGTGAGCTGTGGGGAGAGTGAGCTGTTAGGGGGTGAGCTGTGAGGGGGGTGAGCTGTGAGGGGGTGAGCTGTGAGGGGGTGAGCTGTGGAGGGGGTGAGCTGTGGTGGGGGTGAGTTGTGAGGGGGTGAGCTGTGGTGGGGTGAGCTGTGGAGGGGGGTGAGCAGTGGGGGGGTGAGCTGTGATGGGGGTGAGCTGTGAGGGAGAGTGAGCTGTGAGGGGGTGAGCAGTGATGGGGGTGAGCTGTGAGGGAGAGTGAGCTGTGAGGGGGGTGAGCTGTGAGGGGGGTGAGCTGTGGGGAGGGTGAGCTGTGGAGGAGGGGTGAGCTGTGAGGGGGTGAACTGTGAGGGGGGTGAGCTGTGAGGGGGTGAGCTGTGAGGGGGTGAGCTGTGGAGGGGGTGAGCTGTGGTGGGGGTGAGTTGTGAGGGGGTGAGCTGTGGTGGGGTGAGCTGTGGAGGGGGGTGAGCTGTGGGGGGGTGAGCTGAGAGGGGGTGTTAGCAGTGGAGGGGGGTGAGCTGTGGGGGAGGTGAGCTGTGGGGGGGGTGAGCTGTGAGGGGGGTGAGCTGTGAGGGGGGGTGAGCTGTGAGGGGGGTGGGCTGTTAGGGAGGGTGAGCTGTGAGGGGGGTGAGCTGTGGGGGGGGTGAGCTGTGAGGGGGGTGAGCTGTGAGGGGGGTGAGCTGTGGGGGGGGTGAGCTGTGAGGGGGGTGGGCTGTTAGGGAGGGTGAGCTGTGAGGGGGGTGAGCTGTGGGGGGGGTGAGCTGTGAGGGGGGTGAGCTGTGAGCGGGGGTGAGCTGTGAGGGGGGTGAGCTGTGAGGGGGGGTGAGCTGTGAGGGGGGTGAGCTGTGAGGGGGGGTGAGCTGTGAGGGGGGTGAGCTGTTCGGGAGGGTGAGCTGTGAGCGGGGGTGAGCTGTGAGGGGGGTGAGCTGTGACGGGGGGTGAGCTGTGAGGGGGGTGAGCTGTGACGGGGTGAGCTGTGAGGGGGGTGAGCTGTGACGGGGGGTGAGCTGTGAGGGGGGTGAGCTGTGATGGGGGTGAGCTGTGAGGGAGGTGAGCTGTGAGGGGGTGAGCTGTTAGGGAGGGTGAGCTGTGAGCGGGGGTGAGCTGTGAGGGGGGTGAGCTGTGGGGGGGGGGTGAGCTGTGAGGGGGAGTGAGCTCTCGGGGGGGGTGAGCTGTGAAGGGTGTGAGCTGTGGGGGGAGGTGAGTTGGGGGGAGGGTGAGCTGTGAGGGGGGTGAGCTGTGAGGGGGGTGAGCTGTGAGGGAGGGTGAGCTGTGAGGGGGGTGAGCTGTGGGGGGAGGTGAGTTGTGGGGAGGGTGAGCTGTCAGAGGGGGTGAGCTGTGAAGGGGGCGGTGAGCTGTGAGGCGGGTGAGTTGTAGGGGGGGTCAGCTGTGTGGGGTGTGAGCTGTGAGGGAGAGTGAGCTGTGAGGGGGGGTGAGCTGTGAGGCGGGTGAGTTGTAGGGGGTGTCAGCTGTGAGGGGGTGAGCTGTGAGGGGGGTGAGCTGTGAGGGGGTTGAGCTGTGGTGGGGGTGAGTTGTGGTGGGGGTGAGCTGTGGAGGGGGGTGAGCTGTGAGGGGGGTGAGCTGTGGAGGGGGGTGAGTTGTTGGGGTTTGAGCTGTCACGGGGTGAACTGTGAGGTGGGGTGAGCTGTGAGGGGGGTGAGCTCTGGAGAGGGGTGCGCTGTGTGGGAGGGTGAGCTGTGAGCGGGGGTGAGCTGTGAGGGGGGTGAGCTGTGAGGGGGGGTGAGCTGTGAGGGAGAGTGAGCTGTCGGGGGGGGTGAGCTGTGAAAGGGGTGAGCTGTGGGGGTAGGTGAGTTGTGCGGAGGGTGAGCTGTGAGGGGGGTGAGCTGTGAGGGGGTGAGCTGTGAGGGAGAGTGAGCTGTGGGGGGGGTGAGCTGTGGGGAGCGTGAGCTGTCAGAGGGGGTGAGCTGTGAAGGGGGAGTGAGCTGTGAGGGGGGGTGATCTGTGAGGGGGTGAGCTGTGGGGGGGCTGCTGTGAGGGGGGTGAGCTGTGGGGGGTTGAGCTGTGAGGGGGGTGAGTTGTGAGGGGGGGTGAGCTGTTGGGGTTTTAGCTGTCACGGGGTGAACTGTGAGGGGGGTGAGCTGTGGGCGGAGGGTGAGCTGTGAGGGGGGATGAGCTGTGAGGGGGTGAGCTTTGGGGGGGTGAGCTGTGGGGGGTGAGCTGAGAGGGGGTGTTAGCTGGGGGGCGTGAGCTGTTGGGGTTTGAGCTGTGAGGGAGGGTGAGCTGTGAGGGAGGGTGAGCTGTGAGGGGGGGTGAGCTGTGAGGGGGGTGAGAGGTGAGGGGGGTGAGCTGTGAGGGGGGGTGAGCCATGAAAGGGGGTGAGCTATGAAAGAGTGGTGAGCTGTGGGGAGAGTGAGCTGTGAGGGGGTTGAGCTGTGAGGGAGGGTGAGCTGTGAGGGGGGTGAGTTGTGAGGGAGAGTGAGCTGTGAGGGGGTGAGCTGTGAGGGGAGGTGAGTTGTGGGGAGGGTGAGCTGTGAGGGGGGTGAGTTGTGAGGGAGAGTGAGCTGTGAGGGGGTGAGCTGTGAGGGGAGGTGAGTTGTGGGGAGGGTGAGCTGTGAGGGGGGTGAGTTGTGAGGGAGAGTGAGCTGTGAGGGGGTGAGCTGTGAGGGGAGGTGAGTTGTGGGGAGGGTGAGCTGTGAGGTGGGTGATCTGTGTGAGGGGTGAGCTGTGGAGGAGGGGTGAACTTTGAGGGGGGTGAGCTGTGAGGGGGTGAGCTGTGAGGGGGGTGAGCTGTGAGGGGGGAGTGAGCTGTGAGGGGGGTGAGCTGTGGGGGGAGGTGAGTTGTGGGGAGGGTGAGCTGTGAGGTGGGTGATCTGTGTGAGGGGTGAGCTGTGGAGGAGGGGTGAACTTTGAGGGGGGTGAGCTGTGAGGGGGTGAGCTGTGAGGGGGGTGAGCTGTGAGGGGGGAGTGAGCTGTGAGGGGGGGTGAGCTGTGAGGGGGGGGTGAGCTGTGAGGGGGGGTGAGCTGTGAGGGGGGTGAGCTGTGATGGGGGGGTGAGCTGTGAGGGGGGTGAGCTGTGATGGGGGGGTGAGCTGTGAGGGGGGTGAGCTGTGAGGGGGTGAGCTGTGAAGGGGGAGTGAGCTGTGAGGGGGGGTGAGCTGTGAGGGGGGTGAGCTGTGACGGGGGGTGAGCTGTGATGGGGGGGTGAGCTGTGAGGGGGGTGAGCTGTGATGGGGGGGTGAGCTGTGAGGGGGGTGAGCTGTGACGGGGGGTGAGCTGTGATGGGGGGGGTGAGCTGTGAGGGGGGTGAGCTGTGACGGGGGGTGAGCTGTGATGGGGCGGTGAGCTGTGAGGGGGGTGAGCTGTGATGGGGGTGTGAGCTGTGAGGGGGGTGAGCTGTGATGGGGGGGTGAGCTGTGAGGGGGGTGAGCTGTGATGGGGGGGTGAGCTGTGAGGGGGGTGAGCTGTGAAGGGGGAGTGATCTGTGAGGGGGGTGAGCTGTGAGCGGGTGAGCTGTGGGGGGGTGAGCTGTGAGGGGGTGAGCTGTGGGGGGTGTGAGCTGTGAGGGGGTGTGCTGTGAGTGGGGGGAGCTATCGGGGGGGTGTGCTGTGAGGGGGTGAGCTGTGAGGTGGATGAGCTGTGAGTGGGGGGAGCTGTCGGGGGGGTGTGCCGTGAGGGGGTGAGCTGTGAGGGGGGTGAGCTGTGAGGAGAGTGAGCTCTGAGAGGAGTGAGCTGTGGGGGGGGGTGAGCTGTGAGGGGGCGTGAGTTGTGAGGGGGTGAGCTCTGAGGGGGTGAGCTGTGAGGGGGGTGAGCTGTGAGGGGGGTGAGCTGTGAGGGGGTGAGCTCTGAGGGGGTGAGCTGTGAGGGGGGTGAGCTGTGAGGGGGTGAGCTGTGAAGGGGGAGTGAGCTGTGAGGGGGTGAGCTGTGAGGGGGGTGAGCTGTGAGGGGGTGAGCTGTGAGGGGGGTGAGCTGTGAGGGGGTGAGCTGTGAGGGGGGTGAGCTGTGAGGGGGTGAGCCGTGAAGGTGGGTGAGCTGTGAGGGTGGGGTGAGCTGTGAGGGGGGTGGACAGCTGTGGGGGGATTGAGCTGTGGTGGGGGGGTGAGCTGTGGAGGGGGGGTGAGCTGTGGAGGGAGGGAGCTGTGAGGGGGGGTGAGCTGTGAGGGGGGTGAGAGGTGAAGGGGGGTGAGCTGTGAGGGGGGGGGTGAGCCATGAAAGGGGGTGAGCTATGAAAGAGTGGTGAGCTGTTGGGGGGTGAGCTGTGAGGGGGGGTGAGCTGTTGGGGGGTGAGCTGTGGGGAGAGTGAGCTCTGAGGAGGGTGAGCTGTGAGGGAGGGTGAGCTGTGTGGGGGGTGAGCTGTGGGGGGGTGAGCAGTGAGGGGGGTGATCTGTGAGGTGGGTGAGCTGTGAGGGGGGGTGAGCTGTGAGGGGGGTGAGCTGTGAGAGAGGGTGAGCTGTGTGGGGGGGTGAGCTGTGAGGGGGGTGAGAGGTGAGGGGGGGTGAGCTGTGAGGGGGGTGAGCTGCGGGGGGAGGTGAGTTGTGGGGAGGGTGAGCTGGGAGGGGGGTGAGCTGTCAATGGGGGTGAGCTGTGAGGGGTGTGAGCTCTGAGGGGGGTGAGCTGTGAGGGGGGTGAGCTGTGAGTGGGGGTGAGCTGTGGGAGGGTGAGCTGTGGGGGGGGGGGGGGTGAGCCATTGGGGGGGTGAGCTGTGAGGGGGTGTGAACTGTGAAAGGGGGTGAGCTGTGGGGAGGGTGACCTGTGAGGGGGGTGAGCTGTGGGGGGGTGAGCTGTGAGGGGGGTGAGCTGTGAGGGGGGTGAGCTGTGGGGGGGTGAGCTATGAGGTGGGTGAGCTATAAGGTGGGGTGAGCTGTGGAGGGGGGTAAGCTGTGGGGGGTGAGCTGTTGGGGTTTAAGCTGTCACGGGGTGAACTGTGGGGGGGCGAGCTGTTGGGGGGGTGAGCTGTGAGGGGGGATGAGCTGTGAGGGAGGGTGAGCTTTGGGGGGGTGAGCTGTGGGGGGGTGAGCTGTGAGGAGGGTGAGCTGTGAGGGGGGGGGTGAGCTGTGAGGGGGGTGAGCTGTGAGGGGGTGAGCTGTGAGGGGGCTGAGCTGTGAGGGGGCTGAGCTGTGAGGGGGGGGTGAGCTGTGAGGGGGGTGAACTGTGAGGGGGGATGAACTGTGAGGGGGGTAAGCTGTTGGTGGGGTGAGCTGTGAGGGGGGTGAGCTGTGGGGGTGTGAGCTGTGGGGGGAGTGAGCTGTGATGCGGGTGAGCTGTAAGGGGGGTGAGCTGTGAGGGGGGTGAGCTGTGAGGGGGGGAGCTGTGAGGGGGTGAGCTGTGAGGGGGGTGAGCTGTGAGGGGGTGAGCTGTGAGGGGGGTGAGCTGTGAGGGGGGGTGAGCTGTTGGTGGGGGGTGAGCCGTGAAGGTGGGTGGGCTGTGAGGGGGGGGTGAGCTGTGAAAGGGGGGTGAGCTGTGGGGAGGGTAAGCTGTGGGGGTGTGGTCAGCTGTGCGGGGGGGTGGTGAGCTGTGGTGTGGTGGTGAGCTGTGGAGAGAGTGAGCTGTGAGGGGGGTGAGCTGTGAGGGGGGGTGAGCTGTGAGGGGGGTGAGAGGTGAGGGGGATGAGATGTGAGGGGGGTGAGCTGTGAGGGAGGGTGAGCTGTGAGGGGGTGAGCTGTTAGGGGGGTGATCTGTGAGGGAGGGTGAGCTGTGAGGGGGGGTGAGCTGTGAGGGGGGTGCGAGGTAAGGGGGGTGAGTTGTGAGGGAGGGTGAGCTGTGAGGGGGGTGAGCGGTGAGGGGGGTGAGAGGTGAGAGGGGTGAGCTGTGAGGGAGGGTGAGCTGTGAGGGGGGGTGAGCTGTGAGGGGGGTGCGAGGTGAGGGGGGTGAGTTGTGAGGGAGGGTGAGCTGTGAGGGGGGTGAGCGGTGAGGGGGGTGAGAGGTGAGGGGGGTGAGCTGTGAGGGAGGGTGAGCTGTGGGGAGAGTGAGCTGTGAGTGGGGTGTGCTGTGAGGGAGGGTGAGCTGTGAGAGGGGTGAGTTGTTAGGGGGGTGAGCTGTGAGGTGGGGTTAGCTGTGAGGGGGGTTGAGCTGTGAAGGGGGGAGCTGTGGAGAGGGGTAGATCTGTAGAGGGGGTGAGTTGTGAGGGGGTGAGCTGTGGTGGGGTGAGCTGTGAGGGGGGTGATCTGAGAGAGGGATGAGCTGTGGAGAGGGGTTGAGCTGTGAGGGGGTGAGCTGTGAGAGGGGTGAGCTGTGGTGGTGGTGAGCTGTGGTGGGGGTGAGCTGTGGAGGGGGGTGAGCTGTGGGGGGGTGAGCTCAGAGGGGATGAGATGTGAGGGGGTGAGCTATAGGGGGGGTGAGCTGTGGTGGGGGTGAGTTGTGAGGGGGTGAGCTGTGGTGGGGTGAGCTGTGGAGGGGGGTGAGCTGTGGGGGGGTGAGCTGAGAGGGGGTGTTAGCAGTGGAGGGGGGTGAGCTGGGGAGGGGGGTGAGATGTGGGGGGGTGATAGCTGTGAGGAGGTGTTAGCTGGGGGGGCGTGAGCTGTTGGGGTTTGAGCTGTGAGGGGGGTGAGCGGTGAGGGGGGTGAGAGGTGAGGGGGGTGAGCTGTGAGGGAGGGTGAGCTGTGAGGGAGGGTGAGCTGTGAGGGGGGCGAGCTGTTGGGGGGTGAGCTGTGAGTGAGGGTGAGCTGTGAGGGAGGGTGAGCTGTGAGGGGGTGTGAGCTGTGAGGGGGGTGAGAGGTGAGGGGGGTGAGCTGTGAGGGGGGGTGAGCTGTGAGGGGGGTGAGAGGTGAGGGGGGTGAGCTGTGAGGGGGGGTGAGCCATGAAAGTGGGTGAGCTATGAAAGAGTGGTGAGCTATGAAAGAGTGGTGAGCTGTGAGGGGGGTGAGCTGTGAGGGGCTTACGCTGTAAGGGAGGGTGAGCTGTGAGGGGGGTGAGTTGTTAGGGGGGTGATCTGTGAGGGAGGGTGAGCAGTGATGGGGGTGAGCTGTGAGGGAGAGTGAGCTGTGAGGGGGGTGAGCTGTGAGGGACGTGAGCTGTGGGGGGAGGTGAGTTGTGGGGAGGGTGAGCTGTGAGGTGGGGTGAGCTGTGAGGGGGGTGATCTGTGAGAGGGGTGAGCTGTGGAGGAGGGGTGAGCTGTGAGGGGGTGAAAGGTGAGGGGGGTGAGCTGTGAAGGGGAGAGCTGTGGAGGGGGTGAGCTGTGAGGGGGTGAGCTGTGAGGGGGTGAGCTGTGGTGGGGTGAGCTGTGGGGGGTGAGCTGAGAGGGGGTGTTAGCAGTGGAGGGGGGTGAGATGTGAGGGGCCTGAGCTGTGGAGGGGGGTGAGCTGTGGGGGGGGGGGTGATAGCTGTGAGGAGGTGTTAGCTGGGGGGCGTGAGCTGTTGGGGTTTGAGCTGTGAGGGAGGGTGAGCTGTGAGGGGGGTGAGCTGTCGGGGGGTGAGCTGTGAGGGGGGTGAGCTGTGAGCGGGGGTGAGCTGTGAGGGTGTGAGCTGTTAGGGAGGGTGAGCTGTGAGCGGGGGTGAGCTATGAGGGGGGTGAGCTGTGAGCGGGGGTGAGCTGTGAGGGGGGTGAGCTGTGGGGGGGGTGAGCTGTGAGGGAGAGTGAGCTGTCGGGGGGTGAGCTGTGAAGGGGGTGAGCTGTGAGGGGAGGTGAGTTGGGGGGAGGGTGAGCTGTGAGGGGGGTGAGCTGTGAGGGGGTGAGCTGTGAGGGAGGGTGAGCTGTGAGGGGGGTGAGCTGTGAGGGAGGGTGAGCTGTGAGGGGCTTGAGCTGTGAAGGGGGGTGAGCTGTGAGGCGGGTGAGTTGTAGGGGGGGTCAGCTGTGTAGGGTGTGAGCTGTGAGGGGGGTGAGCTGTGGTGGGGTGAGCTGTGGGGGGGTGTGCTGTGAGGGGGTGAGCTGTGGGGGGTTGAGCTGTGAGGGGGGTGAGCTATGAGGTGGGTGAGCTATAAGGGGGGTGAGCTGTGGTGGGGGTGAGTTGTGAGGGGGGTGAGCTATGAGGTGGGTGAGCTATAAGGGGGGGTGAGCTGTGGTGGGGATGAGTTGTGAGGGGGTGAGCTTTGGAGGGGGGTGAGCTGTGAGGGGGGGTGAGCTGTGGAGGGGGGTGAGCTGTTGGGGTTTGAGCTGTCACGGGGTGAACTGTGAGGTGGGGTGAGCTGTGGGAGGGGTGAGCTCTGGAGAGGGGTGAGCTGTGAGGGGGGTGAGCTGTGAGGGGGGGGTGAGCTGTGAGGGAGAGTGAGCTGTGGGGGGGTGAGCTGTGAGGGGGGTGAGCTGTGAGGGGGGTGAGCTATGAGGTGGGTGAGCTGTAAGGGGGGTCAGCTGTGAAGGGGGAGTGAGCTGTGAGGGGGGGTGAGCTGTGAGGCGGGTGAGTTGTAGGGGGGGTCAGCTGTGTGGGGTGTGAGCTGTGAGGGGTGTGAGCTGTGAGGGGGGTGAGCTGTGGGGGGGGGGTGCTGTGAGGGGGTGAGCTGTGGGGGGTTGAGCTGTGAGGGGTGTGAGCTGTGAGGGGGGTGAGCTGTGGTGGGGTGAGCTGTGGGGGGGGTGCTGTGAGGGGGTGAGCTGTGGGGGGTTGAGCTGTGAGGGGGGTGAGCTATGAGGTGGGTGAGCTGTGAGGGGGGTGAGCTATGAGGTGGGTGAGCTGTAAGGGGGGTTGAGCTGTGAGGGGGTGAGCTGTGGAGGTGGGTGAGCTGTGAGGGGGGTGAGATATGACGTGCGTGAGCTATAAGGGGGGTTGAGCTGTGGTGGGGGTGAGTTGTGAGGGGGGTGAGCTGTTGGGGTTTGAGCTGTCACGGGGTGAACTGTGAGGGGGGTGAGCTGTGGGCGGGGGGTGAGCTGTGAGGGGGGATGAGCTGTGAGGGGGTGAGCTTTGGGTGGGTGAGCTGTGGGGGGTGAGCTGTGAGGAGGGTGAGCTGTGAGGGGGGGTGAGCTGTGAGGGGGGTGAGCTGTGAGGGGGGTGAGCTGTGGGAGGGTGAGCTGTGAGGGGGGTGAGTTGTGGGGGGGTGAGCTGTGAGGGGGTGAGCTGTGAGGGGGGTGAGCTGTGGGAGGGTGAGCTGTGAGGGGGGTGAGCTGTGAGGGGGTGAGCTGTGAGGGGGGGTGAGCTGTGAGGCGGGTGAGCTGTGAGGGGGCGTCTGCTCTGGGGGGGGTGAGCTGTGAGGGGGGTGAGCTGTGGGGAGGGTGAGCTGTGAGGGGGGTGAGCTGTGTGGGGGGGTGAGCTGTGAAGGGGGGGTGAGCTGTGGGGGGGTGAGCTGTGAGGGGGGTGAGCTGTGAGGGGGGGTGAGCTGTGAGGGGGGGTGAGCTGTGGGGAGGGTGAGCTGTGAGGGGGGTGAACTGTGGGGGGGGATGAGCTGTGAGGGGGGTGAGTTGTGGGGGGGGTGAGCTGTGAGGGGGGTGAGCTGTGAGGTGGGTGAGCTGTGGGGGGGGTGAGCTGTGAGGTGGGTGAGCTGTGAGGCGGGTGAGCTGTGGGGGGGGTGAGCTGTTGGGGGGGGTGAGCTGTGGGGGGGGTGAGCTGTGAGGTGGGTGAGCTGTGAGGCGGGTGAGCTGTGGGGGGGGTGAGCTGTGGGGGGGGTGAGCTGTGAAGGGGGTGTGATTTGTGAGGGGGGTGAGCTGTGAGGGGGGTGAGTTGTGGGGGCGGTGAGCTGTGAGGGGGGAGAGCAGTGAGGGGGGTGAGTTCTGGGAGGGTGAGCTGTGAGGGGGGTGAGCTGTGGGGAGGGTGAGCTGTGAGGGGGGTGAACTGTGGGGGGGATGAGCTGTGAGGGGGGTGAGTTGTGGGGAGGGTGAGCTGTGAGGGGGGTGAGCTGTGAGGGGGGGTGAGCTGTGAGGGGCGTGAGTTCTGGGAGGGTGAGCTGTGAGGGGGGTGAGCTGTGAGGCGGGTGAGCTGTGAGGGGGGGTGAGCTGTGAGGGGGGTGAGCTGTGAGAGGGGTGAGCTGTGAGGGGGGAGTGAGCTTTGAGGGGGGGTGAGCTGTGAGGGGGTGTGAGCTTGAGGGGGGGTGAGCTTTTGAGGCGGGGGTGAGCTGTGAGGGGGGGTGAGCTGTGAGGGGGGGTGAGCTGTGAGGGGGGTGAGCTGTGAGGGGGTGAGCTGTGAGGGGGGGTGAGTTGTGAAGGGGGAGTCAGCTGTGAGGTGGGTGAGCTGTGAAGGGGGAGTGAGCTGTGAGGGGGGTGAGCTGTGAGGGGGGTGAGCTGTGAGGGGGGAGTGAGCTTTGAGGGGGGGTGAGCTGTGAGGGGGTGTGAGCTTGAGGGGGGGTGAGCTGTTGAGGCGGGGGTGAGCTGTGAGGGGGGGTGAGCTGTGAGGGGGTGAGCTGTGAGGGGGTTGAGCTGTGAAGGGGGAGTGAACTGTGAAGGGGGTGAGCAGTGAGGGGGGTGAGCTGTGAGGGGGGGGTGAGCTGTGAAGGGGGGATGAGCTGTGGGGGGTGAGCTGTGAGGGGGGTGAGAGGTGAGAGGGGTGAGCTGTGAGGGGGGTGAGAGGTGAGGGGGGTGAGCTCTGAGGGGGCGTGAGCTTGAGTGGGGGTGAGCTGTTGAGGGGGGGTGAGCTGTGAGGGGGAGAGATGTGAGGGGGGGTGAGCTGTGAGGCGGGTGAGTTGTAGGGGGGGTCAGCTGTGAGGGGGGGTGAGCTGTGAGGGGTGTGAGCTGTGGGGGGGGTGTGCTGTGGGAGGGTGAGCTATGAGGTGGATGAGCTATAAGGGGGGTGAGCTGTGGTTGGGGTGAGTTGTGAGGGGGTGAGCTGTGGAGGGGGGTGAGCTGTGAAGGGGGATGAGCTGTGAGGGGGGGTGAGCTGTGAAGGGGGATGAGCTGTGAGGGGGGGTGAGCTGTGAAGGGGGATGAGCTGTGAGGGGGTGAGCTTTGGGAGGGTGAGCTGTGAGGGGTGTGAGCTGTGAGGGGGGTGAGCTGTGAGGGGGGGTGAGCTATGAGGTGGGTGAGCTATAAGGGGGGGGTGAGCTGTGGAGGGGGTGAGCTGTGAGGGGGGATGAGCTGTGAGGGGGGTGAGCTATGAGGTGCGTGAGCTATAAGGGGGGGGGGTGAGCTGTGGAGGGGGTGAGCTGTGAGGGGGGATGAGCTGTGAGGGGGTGAGCTGTGAGGGGGGGGTGAGTTGTGAGGTGGGTGAGCTGTGGGGGTGGTCAGCTGTGAGGGGGGTGCGCTGTGAGGCGGGTGAGCTGTGACGGGGGGTGAGCTGTGAGGGGGGTGAGCTATGAGGTGGGTGTGAGTTGTGGGGAGGGTGAGCTCTGAGGTGAGTGAGCTGTGAGGTGGTGAGCTGTAAGTGGAGGTGAGCTGTGAGTAGGGCTGCGCTGTGGGAGGGATGAGTTGTGAGGGTGTGAGCTGTAGGTGGTGTGAGTTGTTAGGGGGTGAGCTGTGAGGTGGGATGAGCTGTGAGGGGGTGAGCTGTAAGGGGGTGAGCTGTGAGGCGGGTGAGCTGTGAGGGGGGTGATCTGTGGGGGGGGTGAGCTGTGAGGAGGGTGAGCTGTGAGGGGGGTGAACTGTGGGGGGGGTGAGCTGTGAGGAGGGTGAGCTGTGAGGGGGGTGATCTGTGGGGGTGGTGAGCTGTGAGGAGGGTGAGCTGAGAAGGGGTGAGCTGTGAGGGGGTGAGCTGTGGAGGGGGGTGAGCTGTGAGGGGGTGAGCTGTGAGGGGGGTGAGCTATGAGGGGGGGTGAGCTGTGAGGGGGGATGAGCTGTGAGGGGGTGAGCTTTGGGAGGGTGAGCTGTAGGTGGGGTGAGCTGTGGGAGGGTGAGCTGTGGGGAGGGTGAGCTGTGGGGGTGTGAGCTGAGAGTGGGTGTTAGCAGTGGAGGGGGGTGAGCTGTGGAGGGGGGTGAGCTGTGGAGGGGGGTGAGATGTGGGGGGGGGGTGATAGCTGTAGGGAGGTGTTAGCTGGGGGGCGTGAGCTGTTGGGGTTTGAGCTGTGAGGGATGTGAGATTTGAAGGGGTGAGCTCTGAGGGGGGTGAGCTGTTGGGGGGGTGAGCTGTGAGAGGGGTGAGCTCTGGAGGGGTTGCGCTGTGAGGGAGGTGAGCTGTTGGTGGGGGAGCTGTGTAGGGGGGTGAGCTGTGAGGGGGGGTGAGCTGTGGAGGGGGTGAGCAGTGAGGGGGGTGAGCTCTGGAGGGGGTGAGCTGTGAGGGAGGTGAGCTGTTGGTGGGGGAGCTGTGGAGGGGGTTGAGCTGTGAGGGGGGGTGAGCTGTGGAGTGGGATGAGCTGTGAGGGGGGGTGAGCTGTGAGGGGGGTGAGCTGTGAGGGGGGGTGAGCTCTGGAGGGGGGGTGAGCAGTGAGGGGGTGAACTGTGAGGGGGGTGTGCTTTGAGGGTGGTGAGCTGTGGTGGGGGGTGAGCTGTGAGGGGGGTGAGCTGTGAGGGGAGGTGAGCTGTGAGGGGGGTGAGAGGTGAGGGGTGTGAGCTGTGAGGGGGGTGAGCTGAGAGTGGGTGTTAGCAGTGGAGGGGGGTGAGCTGTGGAGGGGGGTGAGATGTGGGAGGGTGTGAGATGTCGGGGGGTGATAGCTGTGAGGAGGTGTTAGCTGGGGGGCGTGAGCTGTTGGGGTTTGAGCTGTGAGGGAGGTGAGCTGTTGGTGGGGGGTGAGTTGTGAGGGGGGGTGAGCTGTGGAGGGGGTTGAGCTGTGAGGGTGTGAGCTGTGGAGTGGGGTGAGCTGTGAGGGGGGGGTGAGCTGTGAGGGGGGGGGTGAGCTGTGAGGGGGGTGAGCTGTGAAAGGGTGTGAGCTGTGAGGGGGTGTGAGCTGTGATGGGGTGAACTGTGAAGGGGGTGAGCTGTGAGGGGTGTGAGCTGTGAGGGGGGGTGAGCTGTGAGGGGGGGTGAGCTGTGAGGGGGGTGAGAGGTGAGGTGGGTGAGCTGTGAGGGAGGGTGAGCTGTGAGGGGGGGGTGAGCTGTGAGGGGGGTGAGCTGTGAGGGGGTGTGAGCTGTTTGGGGAGTTTGAGGTGAGGGGGGTGAGCTGTGAGGGGGGTGAGCTGTGGGGGGGGTGAGCTGTGAGGGGGGGTGAGCTGTGAGGGGGGTGAGCTGTGAGGGGGTGTGAGCTGTGATGGGGTGAACTGTGAAGGGGGTGAGCTGTGAGGGGTGTGAGCTGTGAGGGGGGGTGAGCTGTGAGGGGGGGTGAGCTGTGAGGGGGGTGAGAGGTGAGGTGGGTGAGCTGTGAGGGAGGGTGAGCTGTGAGGGGGGGTGAGCTGTGGGGGGGGGTGAGCTGTGAGGGGGGTGAGAGGTGAGGTGGGTGAGCTGTGAGGGAGGGTGAGCTGTGAGGGGGGGTGAGCTGTGAGGGGGGGTGAGCTGTGAGGGGGGTGAGCTGTGGGGGGAGGTGAGTTGTGGGGAGGGTGAGCTGTGAGGGGGGGTGAGCTGTGAGGGGGGTGAGAGGTGAGGTGGGTGAGCTGTGAGGGAGGGTGAGCTGTGAGGGGGGTGAGCTGTGGGGGGAGGTGAGTTGTGGGGAGGGTGAGCTGTGAGGGGGGTGAGCTGTGAGGGGGGTGTGAGCTGTGGGGAGGGTGAGCTGTGAGGGGAGGTGAGCTGTGAGGGGGGTGAGCTGTGAGGGGGGTGTGAGCTGTGGGGAGGGTGAGCTGTGAGGGAGGGTGAGCTGTAAGGTGGGGTGAGCTGTGAGGGAGGGTGAGTTGTGAGGGGGGTGAGCTGTGGGGGGAGGTGAGTTGTGGGGAGGGTGAGCTGTGAGGGGGGTGAGCTGTGAGGGGGTGAGCTGTGAGGGGGGGTGAGCTGTGAGGGGGGTGAGCTGTGAGGGGGTGAGCTGTGAGGGGGTGAGCTGTGAGGGGGTGTGAGTTGTGAGGGGGGTGAGCTGTGAGGGGGTGAGCTGTGAGGGGTGTGAGCTGTGAGGGGGGTGAGCTGTGAGGGGGTGTGAGTTGTGAGGGGGGTGAGCTGTGAGGGGGTGAGCTGTGAGGGTGTGAGCTGTGAGGGGTGTGAGCTGTTTGGGGAGTTTGAGGTGAGGGGGTGTGAGCTGTGGTGGGGTGAGCTGTGAGGGGGTGAGCTGTGAGGGGTGTGAGAGGTGAGGGGGGTGAGCTGTGAGGGGAGGTGAGCTGTGAGGGGGGTGAGAGGTGAGGGGGTGAGATGTGGGAGGGTGAGCTGTGGGGGGGTATGAGCTGTGGTGGGGGGTCAGCTGTGGAGGGGGTGAGCTGTGAGGGGAGGTGAGCTGTGAGGGGGGTGAGAGGTGAGGGGGGTGAGCTGTGAGGGGAGGTGAGCTGTGAGGGGGGTGAGAGGTGAGGGGGTGAGATGTGGGAGGGTGAGCTGTGGGAGGGTGGGAGTGAGCTGTGAGGGGGGTGAGCTCTGGAGGGGGTGAGCTGTGAGGGAGGTGAGCTGTTGGTGGGGGATTTGTGGAGGGGGGTGAGCTGTGAGGGGGGGTGAGCTGTGGAGGGGGTTGAGCTGTGAGGGGGGTGAGCTGTGGAGTGGGGTGAGCTGTGGTGGGGGGTCAGCTGTGGAGGGGGTGAGCTGTGAGGGGGGTGAGCTGTGAGGGGAGGTGAGCTGTGAGGGGGGTGACCTGTGAGGGGGTGAGCTGTGAGGGGGGATGAGCTGTGAGGGGGGTGAGCTGTGAGGGGGGTGAGCTGTGAGGGAGGGTGAGCTGTGGGGGGAGGTGAGTTGTGGGGAGGGTGAGCTGTGAGGGGGGTGAGCTGTGAGGGGGGTGAGCTGTGGGGCGAGGTGAGTTGTGGGGAGGGTGAGCTGTGATGGGGGTGAGCTGTGAGGGGGGTGAGCTGTGAGGGGGTGAGCTGTGAGTGGGTGAGCTGTGAGGGAAGGTGAGCTGTGAGGGGGGTGAGCTGTGGGGGGAGGTGAGTTGTGGGGAGGGTGAGCTGTGAGGGGGGTGAGCTGTCAGAGGGAGTGAGCTGTGAGGGGGTGTGAGTTGTGAGGTGGTGAGCTGTAAGGGGGGGTGAGCTGTGAGTGGGGATGAGCTGTGGGAGGGATGAGTTGTGAGGGTGTGAGCTGTAGGGGGTGTGAGCTGTGGTGGGGGGTGAGCTGTGAGGGGGTGAGCTCTGGGGGGGGTGAGCTGTGGAGGGGGGTGAGCTGTGAGGGGGTGAGCTGTGAGGGGGGTGAGCTGTGGAGGGGGGTGAGCTGTGAGGGGGTGAGCTGTGAGGGGGGTGAGCTGTGGAGGGGGGTGAGCTATGACGGGGTGAACTGTGGTGGGGGGTGAGTTGTGAGGGGGTGAGCTGTGGGGGCTGAGCTGTGAGGGGGGGATGAGCTGTGAGTGGGTGAGCTTTGGGGGGGTGAGCTGTGGGGGGGTGAACTGTGAGGGGGGTGAGCTGTGAGGGGGGGTGAGCTGTGGGTGGGGTGAGCTGTGAGGGGGGGTGAGCTGTGGGAGGGTGAGCTGTGAGGGGGGGTGAGCTGTGGGGGGGTGAGCTGTGAGGAGGGGTGAGCTGTGAGGGGGGTCAGCTGTGAGGGGGGGTGAGCTGTGAGGGGGGTCAGCTGTGATGGGGGGTGAGCTGTGAGGGGGGGTGAGCTGTGAGGGGGGTCAGCTGTGAGGGGGGTGAGCTTTGAGGGGGGTGAGCTGTGAAGGGGGGGTGAGTTGTGAGGGGGGTGAGCTGTGGGTCGGGGGGTGAGCTGTAGGGGGTTGAGTTGTTGGGGGGTGAGCTGTGAGGGGGGGGATGAGTTGTGAAGCGGGGATGAGCTGTGAGGGGGATGAGTTTTGGGGGGGCGAGCTGTGAGGCGGGAGAGCTGTGAGGGGGGGTGAGTTGTGATGAGGGTGTGCTGTGAGGTAGGGTGAGCTGTGGGGGGGTTGAGCTGTGAGGGGGGTGAGCTGTGAAGGGGGAGTGAGCTGTGAGGGGGGGTGAGCTGTGAGGGGGGGTGAGCTGTGGGGCGGTGAGCTGTGAGGGGGGGTGAGCTGTGGGGGGGTGAGCTGTGAGTGGGGGTGAGCTGTGAGGGGGGTGAGCTGTGGGGGGGTGAGCTGTTAGGGGGGGTGAGCTGTGGAGGGGTGTGAGCTGTGGAGGGGGGTGAGCTGTGGAGGGGGGTGAGCTGTGGAGGGGGGGTGAGCTGTGAGAGGAATGAGCTGTGGGGGGGGTGAGCTGTGGGGGGGGGGGTGAGCTGTGGAGGGGGGTGAGCTGTGGGGGGGGGTGAGCTGTGGAGGGGGGTGAGCTGTGAGGGGGGTGAGCTGTGGAGGGGGGGTGAGCTGTGGAGGGGGGTGAGCTGTGGAGGGGGGGTGAGCTGTGGAGGGGGGTGAGCTGTGGAGGGGGGGTGAGCTGTGGAGGGGGGTGAGCTGTGGAGGGGGGTGAGCTGTGGAGGGGGATGAGCTGTGGGGGGGGGTGAGCTGTGGAGGGGGTTGAGCTGTGAGAGGAATGAGCTGTGGGGGGGGGTGAGCTGTGGAGGGGTGTGAGCTGTGGGGGTGGGTGAGCTGTGGGGGTGGGTGAGCTGTGAGGGGGGGTGAGCTGTGGAGGGTGATGAGCTGTGGGGGGGGGTGAGCTGTGAGGGGGAGGAGCTGTGGGGGGGGTGAGCTGTGGGGGGGGTGAGCTGTGGAGGGGGGTGAGCTGTGGAGGGGGGTGAGCTGTGAGGGGGAGGAGCTGTGGGGGGGGTGAGCTGTGGAGGGGGGAGAGCTGTGGAGGGGGATGAGCTGTGGAGGGGGGGGTGAGCTGTGGAGGGGGGGTGAGCTGTGGAGGGGGGGTGAGCTGTGGAGGGGGTGAGCTGTGGGGGGGGGGTGAGCTGTGGAGGGGGGTGAGCTGTGGAGGGGGGTGAGCTGTGGAGGGCGGTGAGCTGTGGAGGGGGATGAGCTGTGGGGGGGGTGAGCTGTGGAGGGGGGTGAGCTGTGGAGGGGGGTGAGCTGTGGAGGGGGATGAGCTGTGGGGGGGGGTGAGCTGTGGAGGGGGGTGAGCTGTGGAGGGGGATGAGCTGTGAGGGGGATGAGCTGTGGAGGGGGGTGAGCTGTGGAGGGGGGTGAGCTGTGGAGGGGCGTTAGCTGTGGAGGGGGGTGAGCTGTGGAGGGGGGGTGAGCTGTGGAGGGGGATGAGCTGTGAGGGGGGTGAGCTGTGATGGGGGGTTAGCTGTGGAGGGGGGTGAGCTGTGGAGGGGGGTGAGCTGTGGAGGGGGGGGTGAGCTGTGGAGGGGGGTGAGCTGTGAGGGGGGTGAGCTGTGATGGGGGGTTAGCTGTGGAGGGGGGTGAGCTGTGGAGGGGGGTGAGCTGTGGGGGGGGGTGAGCTGTGGAGGGGGGTGAGCTGTGGAGGGTGATGAGCTGTGGAGGGGGGTGAGCTGTGGAGGGGGGTGAGCTGTGGAGGGTGATGAGCTGTGGAGGGGGGTGAGCTGTGGGGGGGTGTGAGCTGTGGAGGGTGATGAGCTGTGGGGGGGGGTGAGCTGTGGAGGGGGGTGAGCTGTGGAGGGTGATGAGCTGTGGAGGGGGGTGAGCTGTGGAGGGGGGTGAGCTGTGGAGGGTGATGAGCTGTGGGGGGGGGGTGAGCTGTGGAGGGGGGTGAGCTGTGGAGGGTGATGAGCTGTGGGGGGGGGTGAGCTGTGGAGGGGGGTGAGCTGTGGAGGGGTGTGAGCTGTGGAGGGGGGTGAGCTGTCGGGGGGGGTGAGCTGTGGAGGGGGGTGAGCTGTGGAGGGGTCTGAGCTGTGGAGGGGGGTGAGCTGTGAGGGGAATGAGCTGTGGGGGGAGGTGAGCTGTGCAGGGGGGTTAGCTGTGGATGGGGGTGAGCTGTGGAGGGGGGTGAGCTGTGGAGGGGGGTGAGCTGTGAGGGGGATGAGCTGTCGGCGGGGTGAGCTGTGGAGGGGGGGTGAGCTGTGGAGGGGGGTGAGCTGCGATGGGGATGAGCTGTCGGGGGGGTGAGCTGTGGAGGGGGGTGAGCTGTGGAGGGGGGGTGAGCTGTGAGGGGGTGAGCTGTGGAGTGGGGGGTGAGCTGTGAGGGTGGTGAGATGTGGAGGGGGGTGTGCAGTGAGGGGGATGAGCTGTCGGGGGGGTGAGCTGTGGAGGGGGGTGAGCTGTGGAGGGGGGGTGAGCTATGGAGGGGGGTGAGCTGTGGAGGGGGGTGTGCAGTGAGGGGGATGAGCTGTCGGGGGGGTGAGCTGTGGAGGGGGGTGAGCTGTGGAGGGCGGTGAGCTGTGAGGGGGTGAGCTGTGGAGTGGGGGGTGAGCTGTGAGGGTGGTGAGATGTGGAGGGGTGTTCTGTGAGGGGGGGTGAGCTGTGGGGGGGTGAGCTGTGGAGTGGGGGGTGAGCTGTGAGGGGGAGTGAGCTGTGGAGGGGTGAGCTGTGAGGGGGGGTGAGCTGTGAGGGGGGTGAGCTGTGAGGGGGGTGAGCTGTGGAGGGTTGAGCTGTGAGGGGGTGAGCTGTGAAGGGGGGAGCTGTGGAGGGGGGGTGAGCTGTGAGGGGGGTGACCTGCGAAGGGGGGTGATCTGTGAGGGGGTGAGCTGTGAGGGGGTGAGCTATGCGGGGGGGGTGAGCTGTGGTGGGGGTGAGTTGTGAGGGGGTGAGCTGTGGTGGGGTGAGCTGTGGAGGGGGGTGAGCTGTGGGGGGGGTGAGCTGAGAGGGGGTGAGCTGTGAGGGGGTGAGCTATGGGGGGGCGGTGAGCTGTGGTGGGGGTGAGTTGTGAGGGGGGTGAGCTGTGGGGGGGTGAGCTGAGAGGGGGTGTTAGCAGTGGAGGGGGGTGAGCTGTGGTGGGGTGAGCTGTGGAGGGGGGTGAGCTGTGGGGAGTGAGCTGAGAGGGGGTGTTAGCAGTGGAGGGGGGTGAGCTGTGAGGGGGGTGAGCTGTGGGGAGTGAGCTGAGAGGGGGTGTTAGCAGTGGAGGGGGGTGAGCTGTGACGGGGCTGAGCTGTGGAGGGGGGTGAGCTGTGGGGGGGGTGATAGCTGTGAGGAGGTGTTAGCTGGGGGGCGTGAGCTGTTGGGGTTTGAGCTGTGAGGAGGGTGAGCTCTGAGAGGAGTGAGCTGTGAGGGGGGTGAGCTGTGAGGGGGAGTGAGCTGTGAGGGGGTGAGCTCTGAGGGGGTGAGCTGTGAAGGGGGAGTGAGCTGTGAGGGGGGTGAGCTGTGAGGGGGAGTGAGCTGTGAGGGGGTGAGCTGTGAGCGGGTGAGCTCTGAGGGGGTGAGCTGTGAAGGGGGAGTGAGCTGTGAGGGGGAGTGAGCTGTGAGGGGGGTGAGCTGTGAGGGGGGTGAGCTGTGAGGGGGGGTGAGCTGTGAGGGGGTGAGCTGTGAGGGGGGTGAGCTGTGAGGGGGGGTGAGCTGTGAGGGGGTGAGCTGTGAGGGGGGTGAACTGTGAGGGGGGGTGAGCTGTGAGGGGGTGAGCTGTGAAGGTGGGTGAGCTGTGAGGGTGGGGTGAGCTGTGAGGGGGGTGGTCAGCTGTGGGGGGATTGAGCTGTGGTGGGGGTGAACTGTGGAGGGAGTGAGCTGTGATGGGGGGTGAGCTGTGAGGGGGGGTGAGCTGTGAGGGGGGGTGAGCTGTGAGGGGGGGCGTTAGCCATGAAAGGGGGTGAGCTATGAAAGAGTGGTGAGCTGTGGGGAGATGAGCTGTGAGAGGGGTGAGCTGTGAGGAAGGGTGAGCTGTGAGTGGGGATGAGCTGTGAGGGGGGTGAGCTGTGGGGGGGGTGAGCTGTGAGGGGGGGGTGAGCTGTGAGGGGGGTGAGCTGTGAGAGAGGGGGAGCTGTGTGGGGGGGTGAGCTGTGAGGGGGGTGAGAGGTGAGGGGGGTGAGCTGTGAGGTGGGTGAGCTCTGAGGGGGGGGTGAGCTGTGAAGGGGGTGAGCTGTTAGGGAGGGTGAGCTGTGAGGGGGTGAGCAGTGGGGGGGGTGATAGCTGTGAGGAGGTGTTAGCTGGCGGGCGTGAGCTGTTGGGGTTTGAGCTGTGAGGGGGTTGAGCTGTTGGGGGGTGAGCTGTGAGGGAGGGTGAGCTGTGGGGGGGGGTGAGTTGTGAGGGGGGTGAGCTGTGAGGGGGAGTGAGCTGTTGGTGGGGGGTGAGCCGTGAAGGTGGGTGGGCTGTGAGGGGGGGTGAGCTGTGATGCGGGTGAGCTGTGAGGGGGGTGAGCTGTGAGGGGGTGAGCTGTGAGGGGGGTGAGCTGTGACGGGGGGTGAGCTGTTGGTGGGGGGTGAGCCGTGAAGGTGGGTGGGCTGTGAGGGTGGGGTGAGCTGTGAAAGGGGGGTGAGCTGTGGGGAGGGTGAGCTGTGGGGGTGTGGTCAGCTCTGGGGTGGGGGGTGAGCTGTGGTGCGGTGGTGAGCTGTGGAGAGAGTGAGCTGTGAGGGGGGTGAGCTGTGAGGGGGGTGAGAGGTGAGGGGGATGAGATGTGAGGGGGGTGAGCTGTGAGGGAGGGTGAGCTGTGAGGGGGGGTGAGCTGTGAGGGGGGTGAGCTGTGAGGGGGGTGCGAGGTGAGGGGGGTGAGCTGTGAGGGAGGGTGAGCTGTGAGGGGGGTGATCTGTGAGGGGGGTGAGAGGTGAGGGGGGTGAGCTGTGAGGGGGGGTGAGCCATGAAAGGGGGTGAGCTATGAAAGAGTGGTGAGCTGTGAGGGGGGTGAGTTGTTAGGGGGGTGATCTGTGAGGGAGGGTGAGCAGTGAGGGGGGGTGAGCTGTGTGGGAGAGTGAGCTGTGAGGGTGGGGAGCTGTGAGGGGGGTGAGCTGTGAGGGGGTGAGCTGTGAGGTGGGGTGAGCTGTGGGAGGGGTGAGCTGTGAGGGGGTGTGAGTTGTGAGGTGGTGAGCTGTAAGGGGGGGGTGAGCTGTGAGGGGGTGTGAGTTGTGAGGTGGTGAGCTGTAAGGGGGAGTGAGCTGTGTGGGAGGGTTAGCTGTGAGGGGGGATGAGCTGTGAAGGGGGGAGCTGTGGAGAGGGGTTGAGCTGTGAGGGGGTGAGCTGTGAAGGGGGGTGAGCTGTGAGTGGGTGAGCTATGAGGGGGTGAGCTATGCGGGGGGGTGAGCTGTGGTGGGGTGAGCTGTGGTGGGGTGAGCTGTGGGGGGTGTGAGCTGAGAGGGGGTGAGCTGTGAGGGGGTGAGCTATGGGGGGGGTGAACTGTGGTGGGGGTGAGTTGTGAGGGGGTGAGCTGTGGTGGGGTGAGCTGTGGAGGGGGGTGAGCTGTGAGGGGGCTGAGCTGTGGAGGGGGGTGAGCTGTGGAGGGGGGTGAGATGTGGGGGGGGTGAGATGTGGGGGGGTGATAGCTGTGAGGAGGTGTTAGCTGGGGGGCGTGAGCTGTTGGGGTTTGAGCTGTGAGGGATGTGAGATTTGAAGGGGTGAGCTCTGAGGGGGGTGAGCTGTGAGGGGGGGTGAGCTGTGAGGGAGGGTGAGCGGTGAGGGGGGGTGAGCTGTGAAAGGGGGGTGAGCTGTGAGGGGGGTGAGCTGTGGGGGGGGTGATAGCTGTGAGGAGGTGTTAGCTGGGGGGCGTGAGCTGTTGGGGTTTGAGCTGTGAGGGGGGTGAGCTGTTGGGGAGTGAGCTGTTAGGGGGGTGATCTGTGAGGGAGGGTGAGCTGTGAGGGGGGGTGAGCTGTGAGGGGGGTGAGCTGTTAGGGGGGTGATCTGTGCGGGAGGGTGAGCTGTGAGGGGGGGTGAGCTGTGAGGGAGGGTGAGCTGTGAGGGAGGGTGAGCTGTTAGGGGGGTGATCTGTGAGGGAGGGTGAGCTGTGAGGGGGGTGAGCTGTGAGGGAGGGTGAGCTGTGAGGGGGGTGAGCTGTTAGGGGGGTGATCTGTGCGGGAGGGTGAGCTGTGAGGGAGGGTGAGCTGTGAGGGGGGAGGGCTGTTAGGGGGGTGATCTGTGCGGGAGGGTGATCTGTGAGGGAGGGTGAGCTGTGAGGGGGGTGAGCTGTGAGGGAGGGTGAGCTGTGAGGGGGGTGAGCTGTTAGGGGGGTGATCTGTGCGGGAGGGTGATCTGTGAGGGAGGGTGAGCTGTGAGGGGGGTGAGCTGTGAGTGAGGGTGAGCTGTGAGGGAGGGTGAGCTGTTAGGGGGGTGATCTGTGAGGGAGGGTGAGCTGTGAGGGGGGGTGAGCTGTGAGGGAGGGTGAGCTGTGAGGGAGGGTGAGCTGTTAGGGGGGTGATCTGTGAGGGAGGGTGAGCTGTGAGGGGGGTGAGCTGTGAGGGAGGGTGAGCTGTGAGGGAGGGTGAGCTGTGAGGGGGGTGAGCTGTGAGGGAGGGTGAGCTGTGAGGGGGGTGAGCTGTGAGTGAGGGTGAGCTGTGAGGGAGGGTGAGCTGTGAGGGGGGTGAGCTGTGAGGGAGGGTGAGCTGTGAGGGGGGTGATCTGTGCGGGAGGGTGATCTGTGAGGGAGGGTGAGCTGTGAGGGGGGTGAGCTGTGAGGGAGGGTGAGCTGTGAGGGGGGTGAGCTGTTAGGGGGGTGATCTGTGCGGGAGGGTGATCTGTGAGGGAGGGTGAGCTGTGAGGGGGGTGAGCTGTGAGTGAGGGTGAGCTGTGAGGGAGGGTGAGCTGTGAGGGGGGTGAGCTGTGAGGGAGGGTGAGCTGTGAGGGAGGGTGAGCTGTGAGGGGGGTGAGCTGTTAGGGGGGTGATCTGTGAGGGAGGGTGAGCTGTGAGGGGGGTGAGCTGTGAGTGAGGGTGAGCTGTGAGGGGGGTGAGCTGTGAGGGGGGTGAGAGGTGAGGGGGGTGAGCTGTGAGGGGGGGTGAGCCATGAAAGGGGGTGAGCTATGAAAGAGTGGTGAGCTGTGGGGAGAGTGAGCTGTGAGGGGGGTGAGCTGTGAGGGAGGGTGAGCTGTGAGGGGGGTGAGTTGTTAGGGGGGTGATCTGTGAGGGAGGGTGAGCAGTGATGGGGGTGAGCTGTGAGGGAGAGTGAGCTGTGAGGGAGGGTGAGCTGTGAGGGGGGTGAGTTGTTAGGGGGGTGATCTGTGAGGGAGGGTGAGCAGTGATGGGGGTGAGCTGTGAGGGAGAGTGAGCTGTGAGGGGAGGTGAGTTGTGGGGAGGGTGAGCTGTGAGGGGGGTGATCTGTGAGAGGGTTGAGCTGTGAGGGGGGTGAGCTGTGAGGGGGGAGTGAGCTGTGAGGGGGGGTGAGCTGTGAGGGGGGTGAGCTGTGGAGGGGGTGAGCTGTGAGGGGGGGTGAGCTGTGAGGGGGGAGTGAACTGTGAGGGGGTGAGCTGTGAGGGGGTTGAGCTGTGAGGGGGTTGAGCTGTGAGCGGGTGAGCTGTGGGGGGGTGTGCTGTTTGGGGGTGAGCTGTGAGGGGGGTGTGCCGTGAGGGGGTGAGCTCTGAGGGGAGTGAACTGTGAGGGGGGTGAGCTGTGAGGGGGGTGAGCTGTGAGGGGGTGAGCTGTGGAGGGGTGAGCTGTGAGGGAGGGTGAGCTGTGAGGGGGGGTGAGCTGTGAGGGGGTGAACTGTGAGGGGGGTGAGCTGTGGGGGGGGTGATCTGTGAGGGGGGTGAGCTGTGAGGGGGGTGAGCTGTGAGGGGGTGAGCTGTGAGAGGGGTGAGCTGTGAGGGGGGGGGTGAGCTGTGAGGGGGGTGAGCTGTGAGGGGGTGAGCTGTGAGGGGGGGTGAGCTGTGAGGGGGGTGAACTGTGAGGGGGGATGAACTGTGAGGGGGGTAAGCTGTTGGTGGGGTGAGCTGTGAGGGGGGTGAGCTGTGGGGGTGTGAGCTGTGGGGGGGGGTGAGCTGTGATGCGGGTGAGCTGTAAGGGGGGTGAGCTGTGAGGGGGGTGAGCTGTGAGGGGGGGAGCTGTGAGGGGGTGAGCTGTGAGGGGGGTGAGCTGTGAGGGGGTGAGCTGCGAGGGGGGTGAGCTGTGAGGGGGGGTGAGCTGTTGGTGGGGGGTGAGCCGTGAAGGTGGGTGGGCTGTGAGTGGGGGGTGAGCTGTGAAAGGGGGGTGAGCTGTGGGGAGGGTAAGCTGTGGGGGTGTGGTCAGCTGTGCGGGGGGTGGTGAGCTGTGGTGTGGTGGTGAGCTGTGGAGAGAGTGAGCTGTGAGGGGGGTGAGCTGTGAGGGGGGTGAGCTGTGAGGGGGGTGAGAGGTGAGGGGGATGAGATGTGAGGGAGGTGAGCTGTGAGGGAGGGTGAGCTGTGAGGGGGGTGCGAGGTGAGGGGGGTGAGAGGTGAGGGGGGTGAGCTGTGAGGGAGGGTGAGCTGTTAGGGGGGTGATCTGTGAGGGAGGGTAAGCTGTGAGGGGGGTGAGCTGTTACGGGGGTGATCTGTGAGGGAGGGTGAGCTGTGAGGGGGGTGAGCGGTGAGGGGGGTGCGAGGTGAGGGGGGTGAGTTGTGAGGGAGGGTGAGCTGTGAGGGGGGTGAGCGGTGAGGGGGGTGAGAGGTGAGGGGGGTGAGCTGTGAGGGAGGGTGAGCTGTGAGGGGGGGTGAGCTGTGAGGGGGGTGCGAGGTGAGGGGGGTGAGCTGTGAGGGAGAGTGAGCTGTGAGGGGGGTGAGAGGTGAGGGGGGTGAGCTGTGAGGGGGGGTGAGCCATGAAAGGGGGTGAGCTGTGAAAGAGTGGTGAGCTGTGGGGAGAGTGAGCTGTGAGTGGGGTGTGCTGTGAGGGAGGGTGAGCTGTGAGAGGGGTGAGTTGTTAGGGGGGTGAGCTGTGAGGTGGGGTTAGCTGTGAGGGGGGTTGAGCTGTGAAGGGGGGAGCTGTGGAGAGGGGTAGATCTGTAGAGGGGGTGAGTTGTGAGGGGGAGAGCTGTGGTGGGGTGAGCTGTGAGGGGGGTGATCTGAGAGAGGGATGAGCTGTGGAGAGGGGTTGAGCTGTGAGGGGGTGAGCTGTGAGGGGGGTGAGCTGTGGAGGGGGGTGAGCTGTGGGGGGGTGAGCTCAGAGGGGATGAGATGTGAGGGGGTGAGCTATAGGGGGGGGTGAGCTGTGGTGGGGGTGAGTTGTGGAGGGGGGTGAGCTGTGGGGGGGTGAGCTGAGAGGGGGTGTTAGCAGTGGAGGGGGGTGAGCTGTGGTGGGGTGAGCTGTGGAGGGGGGTGAGCTGTGGGGGGGTGAGCTGAGAGGGGGTGTTAGCAGTGGAGGGGGGTGAGCTGGGGAGGGGGGTGAGATGTGGGGGGGTGATAGCTGTGAGGAGGTGTTAGCTGGGGGGCGTGAGCTGTTGGGGTTTGAGCTGTGAGGGGGGCGAGCTGTTGGGGGGTGAGCTGTGAGTGAGGGTGAGCTGTGAGGGAGGGTGAGCTGTGAGGGGGGGTGAGCTGTGAGGGGGGTGAGAGGTGAGGGGGGTGAGCTGTGAGGGGGGGTGAGCTGTGAGGGGGGTGAGAGGTGAGGGGGGTGAGCTGTGAGGGGGGGTGAGCCATGAAAGTGGGTGAGCTATGAAAGAGTGGTGAGCTATGAAAGAGTGGTGAGCTGTGAGGGGGGTGAGCTGTGAGGGGCTTACGCTGTGAGGGAGGGTGAGCTGTGAGGGGGGTGAGTAGTTAGGGGGGTGATCTGTGAGGGAGGGTGAGCAGTGATGGGGGTGAGCTGTGAGGGAGAGTGAGCTGTGAGGGGGGTGAGCTGTGAGGGACGTGAGCTGTGGGGGGAGGTGAGTTGTGGGGAGGGTGAGCTGTGAGGTGGGGTGAGCTGTGAGGGGGGTGAGCTGTGAGAGGGGTGAGCTGTGGAGGAGGGGTGAGCTGTGAGGGGGTGAAAGGTGAGGGGGGTGAGCTGTGAAGGGGAGAGCTGTGGAGGGGGTGAGCTGTGAGGGGGTGAGCTGTGAGGGGGTGAGCTGTGGTGGGGTGAGCTGTGGGGGGTGAGCTGAGAGGGGGTGTTAGCAGTGGAGGGGGGTGAGCTGTGAGGGGCCTGAGCTGTGGAGGGGGGTGAGCTGTGGGGGGTGAGCTGAGAGGGGGTGTTAGCAGTGGAGGGGGGTGAGCTGTGAGGGGCCTGAGCTGTGGAGGGGGGTGAGCTGTGGGGGGGGGGTGATAGCTGTGAGGAGGTGTTAGCTGGGGGGCGTGAGCTGTTGGGGTTTGAGCTGTGAGGGAGGGTGAGCTGTGAGGGGGGTGAGCTGTCGGGGGGTGAGCTGTGAAGGGGGTGAGCTGTGAGGGGAGGTGAGTTGGGGGGAGGGTGAGCTGTGAGGGGGTGAGCTGTGAGGGAGGGTGAGCTGTGAGGGAGGGTGAGCTGTGAGGGGGGTGAGCTGTGAAGGGGGGTGAGCTGTGAGGGGCTTGAGCTGTGAAGGGGGGTGAGCTGTGAGGCGGGTGAGTTGTAGGGGGGGTCAGCTGTGTAGGGTGTGAGCTGTGAGGGGGGTGAGCTGTGGTGGGGTGAGCTGTGGGGGGGGTGTGCTGTGAGGGGGTGAGCTGTGGGGGGTTGAGCTGTGAGGGGGGTGAGCTATGAGGTGGGTGAGCTATAAGGGGGGTGAGCTGTGGTGGGGATGAGTTGTGAGGGGGGTGAGCTATGAGGTGGGTGAGCTATAAGGGGGGGTGAGCTGTGGTGGGGATGAGTTGTGAGGGGGGTGAGCTATGAGGTGGGTGAGCTATAAGGGGGGGTGAGCTGTGGTGGGGATGAGTTGTGAGGGGGTGAGCTTTGGAGGGGGGTGAGCTGTGAGGGGGGGTGAGCTGTGGAGGGGGGTGAGCTGTTGGGGTTTGAGCTGTCACGGTGTGAACTGTGAGGTGGGGTGAGCTGTGGGAGGGGTGAGCTCTGGAGAGGGGTGAGCTGTGAGGGGGGTGAGCTGTGAGGGGGGGGTGAGCTGTGAGGGGGGTGAGCTGTGGGGAGAGGTGAGTTGTGGGGAGGGTGAGCTGTGGGGGGGTGAGCTGTGAGGGGGGTGAGCTGTGAGGGGGGTGAGCTGTGGGGAGAGGTGAGTTGTGGGGAGGGTGAGCTGTCAGAGGGGGTGAGCTGTGAAGGGGGAGTGAGCTGTGAGGGGGGGTGAGCTGTGAGGCGGGTGAGTTGTAGGGGGGGTCAGCTGTGTGGGGTGCGAGCTGTGAGGGGTGTGAGCTGTGAGGGGGCTGAGCTGTGGTGGGGTGAGCTGTGGGGGGGGGGTGCTGTGAGGGGGTGAGCTGTGGGGGGTTGAGCTGTGAGGGGGGTGAGCTATGAGGTGGGTGAGCTGTGAGGGGGGTGAGCTATGAGGTGGGTGAGCTGTGAGGGGGGTGAGCTATGAGGTGGGTGAGCTGTAAGGGGGGTTGAGCTGTGAGGGGGTGAGCTGTGGAGGTGGGTGAGCTGTGAGGGGGGTGAGATATGACGTGCGTGAGCTATAAGGGGGGTTGAGCTGTGGTGGGGGTGAGTTGTGAGGGGGGTGAGCTGTTGGGGTTTGAGCTGTCACGGGGTGAACTGTGAGGGGGGTGAGCTGTGGGCGGGGGGTGAGCTGTGAGGGGGGATGAGCTGTGAGGGGGTGAGCTTTGGGGGGGTGAGCTGTGGGGGGTGAGCTGTGAGGAGGGTGAGCTGTGAGGGGGGATGAACTGTGAGGGGGTGAGCTTTGGGGGGGTGAGCTGTGGGGGGGTGAGATATGACGTGCGTGAGCTATAAGGGGGGTTGAGCTGTGGTGGGGGTGAGTTGTGAGGGGGGTGAGCTGTTGGGGTTTGAGCTGTCACGGGGTGAACTGTGAGGGGGGTGAGCTGTGGGCGGGGGGTGAGCTGTGAGGGGGGATGAGCTGTGAGGGGGTGAGCTTTGGGGGGGTGAGCTGTGGGGGGTGAGCTGTGAGGAGGGTGAGCTGTGAGGGGGGATGAACTGTGAGGGGGTGAGCTTTGGGGGGGTGAGCTGTGGGGGGGTGACTGTGAGGAGGGTGAGCTGTGAGGGGGGGTGAGCTGTGAGGGGGGTGAGCTGTGAGGGGGGTGAGCTGTGAGGGGGGATGAGCTGTGAGGCGGGTGAGCTGTGAGGGGGCGTCTGCTCTGGGGGGGGTGAGCTGTGAGGGGGGTGAGCTGTGAGGGGGGTGAGCTGTGGGAGGGTGAGCTGTGAGGGGGGTGAGCTGTGAGGGGGTGAGCTGTGAGGTGGGTGAGCTGTGAGGGGGGGAGAGCTGTGAGGCGGGTGAGCTGTGAGGGGGGTGAACTGTGGGGGGGGTGAGCTGTGAGGGGGGTGAGCTGTGTGGGGGGGTGAGCTGTGAAGGGGGGGTGAGCTGTGGGGGGGTGAGCTGTGAGGGGGGTGAGCTGTGAGGCGGGGTGAGCTGTGAGGGGGGGTGAGCTGTGGGGAGGGTGAGCTGTGAGGGGGGTGAACTGTGGGGGGGGATGAGCTGTGAGGGGGTGAGCTGTGAGGTGGGGGAGCTGTGGGGAGGGTGAGCTGTGAGGGGGGTGAACTGTGGGGGGGGATGAGCTGTGAGGGGGTGAGCTGTGAGGTGGGTGAGCTGTGAGGTGGGTGAGCTGTGGGGCGGGTGAGCTGTGGGGGGGGTGTGATTTGTGAGGGGGGGTGAGCTGTGAGGGGGGTGAGTTGTGGGGGCGGTGAGCTGTGAGGGGGGTGAGCTGTGGGGAGGGTGAGCTGTGAGGGGGGTGAGCTGTGAGGGGGGATGAGCTGTGAGGGGGGTGAGTTGTGGGGAGGGTGAGCTGTGAGGGGGGTGAGCTGTGAAGGGGGTGAGTTGTAGTGTGGGTGAGCTGTGAGGGGGTGAGCTGTGAGGGGGTGAGCTGTGAGGGGGGTGAGCTGTGAGGGGGGTGAGATGTGGAGGGGTGAGCTGTGAGGGGGTGTGAGCTTGAGGGGGGGTGAGCTGTGAGGGGGGGTGAGCTGTGAGGGGGTGAGCTGTGAAGGGGGGTGAGCTGTGAGGGGGGTGAGCTGTGAGGGGGTGAGCTGTGAGGGGGGGTGAGCTGTGAGGGGGTGAGCTGTGGGGGGGGGTGAGCTGTGAGGGGGTGAGCTGTGAGGGGGGTGAGCTGTGAGGGGGTGAGCTGTGAGGGGGTGAGCTGTGAGGGAAGGTGAGCTGTGAGGGGGGTGAGCTGTGGGCGGAGGTGAGTTGTGGGGAGGGTGAGCTGTGAGGGGGGTGAGCTGTCAGAGGGGGTGAGCTGTGAGGGGGGTGAGCTGTCAGAGGGAGTGAGCTGTGAGGGGGTGTGAGTTGTGAGGGTGTGAGCTGTGAGGGGGGGTGAGCTGTGTGGGGGTGAGCTGTGAGGGGGGGTGAGCTGTGAGGGGGTGAGCTGTGAGGGGGGGTGAGCTGTGAGGGGGTGAGCTGTGGGGGGGCGTGAGCTGTGAGGGGGGTGAGCTGTGAAGGGGGAGTGAACTGTGAAGGGGGTGAGCAGTGAGGGGGGTGAGCTGTGAGGGGTGTGAGCTGTGAGGGGGGAGTGAACTGTGAAGGGGGTGAGCAGTGAGGGGGGTGAGCTGTGAGGGGGTGAGCTGTGAGGGGGGTGAGCTGTTTGGGGAGTTTGAGGTGAGGGGGGTGAGCTGTGAGGGGGGTGAGCTGTTTGGGGAGTTTGAGGTGAGGGGGTGTGAGCTGTGGGAAGGTGAGCTGTGGGGGGGTATGAGCTGTGGTGGGGGGTGAGCTGTCAGGGGGGTGAGAGGTGAGGGGAGGTGAGCTGTGAGGGGGGTGAGAGGTGAGGGGGTGAGCTTTGGGAGGGTGAGCTGTCGGTGGGGTGAGCTGTGGGAGGGTGGGAGTGAGCTGTGAGGGGGGTGAGCTGTGGGGGTGTGAGCTGAGAGGGGGTGTTAGCAGTGGAGGGGGGTGAGCTGGGGAGGGGGGTGAGATGTGGGGGGGTGATAGCTGTGAGGAGGTGTTAGCTGGGGGGCGTAAGCTGTTGGGGTTTGAGCTGTGAGGGGGGTGAGCTGTTGGGGGGGGTGAGCAGTGAGGGGGGTGAGCTCTGGAGGGGGTTGAGCTGTGAGGGGGGGTGAGCTGTGGTGGGGGGTCAGCTGTGGAGGGGGTGAGCTGTGAGGGGGGTGAGCTGTGAGGGGAGGTGAGCTGTGAGGGGGGTGAGAGGTGAGGGGGGTGACCTGTGAGGGGGTGAGCTGTGAGGGGGGATGAGCTGTGAGGGGGGTGAGCTGTGAGGGGGGTGAGCTGTGAGGGAGGGTGAGCTGTGAGGGGGGTGAGCTGTGAGGGGGGTGAGCTGTGGGGGGAGGTGAGTTGTGGGGAGGGTGAGCTGTGAGGGGGGTGAGCTGTGAGGGGGGTGAGCTGTGAGGGGGTGAGCTGTGAGGGGGTGAGCTGTGAGGGAAGGTGAGCTGTGAGGGGGGTGAGCTGTGGGCGGAGGTGAGTTGTGGGGAGGGTGAGCTGTGAGGGGGGTGAGCTGTCAGAGGGGGTGAGCTGTGAGGGGGGTGAGCTGTCAGAGGGAGTGAGCTGTGAGGGGGTGTGAGTTGTGAGGGTGTGAGCTGTAGGGGGTGTGAGCTGTGGTGGGGGGTGAGCTGTGAGGGGGTGAGCTCTGGGGGGGGTGAGCTGTGAGGGGGGTGAGCTGTGAGGGGGGTGAGCTGTGGGGGGAGGTGAGTTGTGGGGAGGGTGAGCTGTGAGGGGGGTGAGCTGTGAGGGGGGTGAGCTGTGAGGGGGTGAGCTGTGAGGGAAGGTGAGCTGTGAGGGGGGTGAGCTGTGGGCGGAGGTGAGTTGTGGGGAGGGTGAGCTGTGAGGGGGGTGAGCTGTCAGAGGGGGTGAGCTGTGAGGGGGGTGAGCTGTCAGAGGGAGTGAGCTGTGAGGGGGTGTGAGTTGTGAGGGTGTGAGCTCTGGGGGGGGTGAGCTGTGGAGGGGGGTGAGCTGTGAGGGGGTGAGCTCTGGGGGGGGTGAGCTGTGGAGGGGGGTGAGCTGTGAGGGGGTGAGCTGTGAGGGGGGTGAGCTGTGGAGGGGGGTGAGCTGTGAGGGGGTGAGCTGTGAGGGGGGTGAGCTGTGGAGGGGGGTGAGCTGTGGGGGGGTGAGCTGTGAGGAGGGGTGAGCTGTGAGGGGGTGAACTGTGGTGGGGGGTGAGTTGTGAGGGGGTGAGCTGTGGGGGCTGAGCTGTGAGGGGGGGATGAGCTGTGAGTGGGTGAGCTTTGGGAGGGTGAGCTGTGGGGGGGTGAACTGTGAGGGGGGTGAGCTGTGAGGGTGGTGAGCTGTGGGTGGGGTGAGCTGTGGGAGGGTGAGCTGTGAGGGGGGGTGAGCTGTGGGGGGGTGAGCTGTGAGGGGGGTGAGCTGTGAGGGTGGTGAGCTGTGAGGGGGGTGAGCTGTGGGAGGGTGAGCTGTGAGGGGGGGTGAGCTGTGGGGGGGTGAGCTGTGAGGAGGGGTGAGCTGTGAGGGGGGTCAGCTGTGATGGGGGGTGAGCTGTGAGGGGGGTCAGCTGTGAGGGGGGTGAGCTTTGAGGGGGGTGAGCTGTGAAGGGGGGGTGAGTTGTGAAGGGGGAGTGAGCAGTGAGGGGGGTGAGCTGTGGGTGGGGGGGGGGGTGAGCTGTAGGGGGGTGAGTTGTTGGGGGGTGAGCTGTGAGGGGGGTGAGCTGTGAGGCGGGAGAGCTGTGAGGGGGGGATGAGTTGTGAAGCGGGGATGAGCTGTGAGGGGGATGAGTTTTGGGGGGGCGAGCTGTGAGGGGGGTGAGTTGTGGGGGGGTGAGCTGTGAGGTAGGGTGAGCTGTGAGGGGGGGTGAGCTGTGAGGGGGGGTGAGCTGTGGGGGGGGTGAGCTGTGAAGGGGGAGTGAGCTGTGAGGGGGGGTGAGCTGTGAGGGGGGGTGAGCTGTGGGGGGTGAGCTGTGAGGGGGGGTGAGGTGTGAGGGGGGATGAGCTGTGAGGGGGGTGAGCTGTGATGAGGGTGTGCTGTGAAGGGGGAGTGAGCTGTGAGGGGGGGTGAGCTGTGGGGGGGTTGAGCTGTGAGGGGGGTGAGCTGTGAAGGGGGAGTGAGCTGTGAGGGGGGGTGAGCTGTGAGGGGGGGTGAGCTGTGGGGCGGTGAGCTGTGAGGGGGGGTGAGCTGTGGGGGGGTGAGCTGTGAGGGGGGGTGAGCTGTGGGGCGGTGAGCTGTGAGGGGGGTGAGCTGTGAGGGGGGAGTGAGCTGTGAGGGGGGTGAGCTGTGAGGGGGGGTGAGCTGTGGGGCGGTGAGCTGTGAGGGGGGGTGAGCTGTGGGGGGGTGAGCTGTGAGGGGGGTGAGCTGTGAGGGGGGGTGAACTGTGAGGGGTGTGAGCTGTGAGGGGGGTGAGCTGTGGGGGGGGTGAACTGTAGGGGGGTGAGCTGTGAGGGGAGGGTGAGCTGTGAAGGGGGGGAGAGCTGTGAGGGGGCTGAGCTGTGAGGGGGGTGAGCTGTGTGGGGGGTGTGCTTTGGGGGGGGTGAGCTGTGAGGGGGAGAGCTATGGGGGGGTGAGCTGTGAGGGGGGTGAGCTGTGAAGTGGGGGTGAGCTGTGAGGAGGGTGAGCTCTGGGGGGGGGGTGAGCTGTGAAGTGGGGGTGAGCTGTGACAGGAGGGTGAGCTGTGTGGGGGTGAGCTGTGAGGGGGGTGAGCTGTGGAGGGGGTTGAGCTGTGAGGGGGGGTGAGCTGTGAGGGGGGTGAGCTGTGAGGGGGGGTTGAGCTGTGAGGGGGGTGAGCTGTGAGGGGGGGGTGAGCTGTGGAGTGGGGTGAGCTGTGAGGGGGGGGTGAGCTGTGAGAGGGGGGTGAGCTGTGAGGGGGGTGAGCTGTGATGGGGGGGTGAGCTGTGGAGTGGGATGAGCTGTGAGGGGGGGGTGAGCTGTGATGGGGTGAGCTGTGAGGGGGGTGAGCTGTGGGGAAGGTGAGCTGTGGGGGGGGTGAGAGGTGAGGGGGGTGACCTGTGAGGGGGTGAGTTGTGAGGGGGGATGAGCTGTGAGGGGGGTGAGCTGTGAGGGAGGGTGAGCTGTGGGGGGAGGTGAGTTGTGGGGAGGGTGAGATGTGAGGGGGGTAAGCTGTGAGTGGGGGTGAGCTGTCAGAGGGGGTGAGCTGTGAAGGGGGTGAGCTGTCAGAGGGAGTGAGCTGTGAGGGGGTGTGAGTTGTGAGGGAGGGTGAGATGTGGGGGGGGTGAGCTGAGAGGGGGTGTTAGCTGTGGAGGGGGGTGAGCTGTGAGGGGGTGAGCTGTGGCGGGTTGAGCTGTGGAGGGGGGTGAGCTGTGAGGGGGGTGAGCTGTGAGGGGGGTGAGCTGTGGGGGGGGTGAGCTGAGAGGGGGTGTTAGCTGTGGAGGGGGGTGAGCTGTGAGGGGGTGAGCTGTGGCGGGGGGGTGAGCTGTGAGGGGGTGAGCTGTGAGGGGGGTGAGCTGTGGGGGGGGTGAGCTGAGAGGGGGTGTTAGCTGTGGAGGGGGGTGAGCTGTGAGGGGGTGAGCTGTGGGGGGGGGGGTGAGCTGAGAGGGGGTGTTAGCTGTGGAGGGGGGTGAGCTGTGAGGGGGTGAGCTGTGAGGGGGGTGAGCTGTGGGGGGGGGTGAGCTGAGAGAGGGTGAGCTTTGGGGGGGGTGAGCTGTGGGGGGGGGGTGAGCTGTGAGGGGGTGAGCTGAGAGAGGGTGAGCTTTGGGGGGGGTGAGCTATGGAGGGGGGTGAGCTGTGAGGGGGTGAGCTGTGAGGGGGGTGAGCTGTGGGGGGGGGGTGAGCTGAGAGAGGGTGAGCTTTGGGGGGGTGAGCTGTTGGGGTTTGAGCTATGACGGGGTGAACTGTTGTGGGGGGTGAGTTGTGAGGGGGTGAGCTGTGGGGGCTGAGCTGTGAGGGGGGGATGAGCTGTGAGTGGGTGAGCTTTGGGGGGGTGAGCTGTGGGGGGGGTGAACTGTGAGGGGGGTGAGCTGTGAGGGTGGTGAGCTGTGGGTGGGGTGAGCTGTGGGAGGGTGAGCTGTGAGGGGGGGTGAGCTGTGGGGGGGTGAGCTGTGAGGAGGGGTGACCTGTGAGGGGTGTGAGCTGTGAGGGGGGTCAGCTGTGAGGGGGGGTGAGCTGTGAGGGGGGTCAGCTGTGATGGGGGGTGAGCTGTGAGGGGGGGTCAGCTGTGAGGGGGGTGAGCTGTGAGGGGGGTGAGCTGTGAAGCGGGGGTGAGTTGTGAAGGGGGGGTGAGCAGTGAGGGGGGTGAGCTGTGGGTGGGGGGGTGAGCTGTAGGGGGGTGAGTTGTTGGGGGGTGAGCTGTGAGGGGGGTGAGCTGTGAGGCGGGAGAGCTGTGAGGGGGGGGGATGAGTTGTGAAGCGGGGATGAGCTGTGAGGGGGATGAGTTTTGGGGGGGCGAGCTGTGAGGGGGGTGAGTTGTGGGGGGGTGAGCTGTGAGGCGGGAGAGCTGTGAGGGGGGGTGAGTTGTGAAGGGGGGGTGAGCTGTTGGGGGGGATGAGCTGTGATGTGGGGTGAGCTGTGAGGGGGGGGTGAGCTGTGGGGGGGTGAGCTGTGAGGGGGGTGAGCTGTGAGGGGGGAGTGAGCTGTGAGGGGGGTGAGCTGTGAGGGGGGGTGAGCTGTGAGGGGGGGTGAGCTGTGAGGGGGGTGAGCTGTGAGGGGGGGTGAGCTGTGGGGCGGTGAGCTGTGAGGGGGGTGAGCTGTGGGGGGGTGAGCTGTGAGGGGGGTGAGCTGTGAGGGGGGAGTGAGCTGTGAGGGGGGTGAGCTGTGGGGGGGGGTGAACTGTGAGGGGTGTGAGCTGTGAGGGGGGTGAGCTGTGGGGGGGGGGGGTGAACTGTAGGGGGGTGAGCTGTGAGGGGAGGGTGAGCTGTGAAGGGGGGGAGAGCTGTGAGGGGGCTGAGCTGTGAGGGGGGTGAGCTGTGTGGGGGGTGTGCTTTGGGGGGGTGAGCTGTGAGGGGGAGAGCTGTGGGGGGGTGAGCTGTGAGGGGGGTGAGCTGTGAAGTGGGGGTGAGCTGTGAGGAGGGTGAGCTCTGGGGGGGGGTGAGCTGTGAAGGGGGGGTGAGCTGTGAAGGGAGGGTGAGCTGTGTGGGGGTGAGCTGTGTGGGGGTGAGCTGTGAGGGGGGTGAGCTGTGGGGGGAGGTGAGTTGTGGGGAGGGTGAGCTGTGAGGGGGGTGAGCTGTCAGAGGGGGTGAGCTGTCAGAGGGAGTGAGCTGTGAGGGGGTGTGAGTTGTGAGGTGGTGAGCTGTAAGGGGGGGTGAGCTGTGAGGGAGGGTGAGATGTGAGGGGGTGAGCTGTGGTGGGGATGAGTTGTGAGGGTGTGTGCTGTGGGGGGTGTGAGCTGTGAGAGGGTGAGCTGTGAGGGGGGTGAGCTGTGGTGGGGATGAGTTGTGAGGGTGTGTGCTGTGGGGGGTGTGAGCTGTGAGAGGGTGAGCTGTGAGGGGGGTGAGCTGTGGTGGGGGGTGAGCTGTGGAGGGTTGAGCTGTGAGGTGGGGTGAGCTGTGAGGGGGTGAGCTGTGAGGGGAGTGAGCTGTGGGGGAGTGAGCTGTGGGGGGGTGAGCTGTGAGGGGGGTGAGCTGTGGTGGGGGTGAGTTGTGAGGGGGGTGAGCTGTGAGGGGGGTGAACTGTGGGGGGGGGTGAGCTGTGAGGGGGTGAGCTGTGAGGGGGGTGAGCTGTGAGGGGGGTGAGCTGTGGGGGGGGTGAGTTGAGAGGGGGTGAGCTGAGAGAGGGTGTTAGCTGTGGAGGGGTGAGCTGTTGGGGTTTGAGCTATGACGGGGTGAACTGTGGTGGGGGGTGAGTTGTGAGGGGGTGAGCTGTGGGGGCTGAGCTGTGAGGGGGGGGGATGAGCTGTGAGTGGGTGAGCTTTGGGGGGGTGAGCTGTGAGGGGGGTGAGCTGTGAGGGTGGTGAGCTGTGGGTGGGGTGAGCTGTGGGGGGGTGAGCTGTGAGGGGGGGTGAGCTGTGGGAGGGTGAGCTGTGAGGGGGGGTGAGCTGTGGGGGGGTGAGCTGTGAGGAGGGGTGAGCTGTGAGGGGGGTCAGCTGTGATGGGGGGAGAGCTGTGAGGGGGGGTCAGCTGTGAGGGGGGTGAGCTGTGAGGGGGGTGAGCTGTGAAGGGGGGGTGAGTTGTGAAGGGGGGGTGAGCAGTGAGGGGGGTGAGCTGTGGGTGGGGGGGTGAGCTGTAGGGGGGTGAGTTGTTGGGGGGTGAGCTGTGAGGGGGGGGATGAGTTGTGAAGCGGGGATGAGCTGTGAGGGGGATGAGTTTTGGGGGGGCGAGCTGTGAGGGGGGTGAGTTGTGGGGGGGTGAGCTGTGAGGGGGGGTGAGCTGTGAGGGGGTGAGCTGTGATGGGGTTGAGCTGTGAGGGGGGTGAGCTGTGAAGGGGGAGTGAGCTGTGAGGGGGGTGAGCTGTGAGGGGGGGTGAGCTGTGGGGCGGTGAGCTGTGAGGGGGGGTGAGCTGTGGGGGGGTGAGCTGTGAGGAGGGTGAGCTGTGAGGGGGGAGTGAGCTGTGAGGGGGGTGAGCTGTGAGGGGGGGTGAGCTGTGGGGGGGTGAGCTGTGAGGGGGGTGAGCTGTGGGGGGGTGAGCTGTGAGGGGGGTGAGCTGTGAGGGGGGAGTGAGCTGTGAGGGGGGTGAGCTGTGGGGGGGGGGGGTGAACTGTGAGGGGTGTGAGCTGTGAGGGGGGTGAGCTGTGGGGGGGGGTGAACTGTAGGGGGGTGAGCTGTGAGGGGAGGGTGAGCTGTGAAGGGGGGGAGAGCTGTGAGGGGGCTGAGCTGTGAGGGGGGTGAGCTGTGTGGGGGGTGTGCTTTGGGGGGGGTGAGCTGTGAGGGGGAGAGCTGTGAGGGGGGTGAGCTGTGTGGGGGGTGTGCTGTGGGGGGGTGAGCTGTGAGGGGGGTGAGCTGTGAAGTGGGGGTGAGCTGTGAGGAGGGTGAGCTCTGGGGGGGGGTGAGCTGTGAAGGGGGGGAGAGCTGTGAGGGGGCTGAGCTGTGAGGGGGGTGAGCTGTGAAGGGGGGGAGAGCTGTGAGGGGGCTGAGCTGTGAGGGGGGTGAGCTGTGTGGGGGGTGTGCTTTGGGGGGGGTGAGCTGTGAGGGGGAGAGCTGTGAGGGGGGTGAGCTGTGTGGGGGGTGTGCTGTGGGGGGGTGAGCTGTGAGGGGGGTGAGCTGTGAAGTGGGGGTGAGCTGTGAGGAGGGTGAGCTCTGGGGGGGGGTGAGCTGTGAAGGGGGGGTTAGCTGTGAGCGGGGTGAGCTGTGTGGGGGTGAGCTGTGTGGGGGTGAGCTGTGAGGGGGGTGAGCTGTGGGTGGGGGGGGGTGTGGTTGAGGATGCAGGTCTGCTTTGTTGTGATTTGGACAAGTTGAATGAGTGGCCCAATGCATGATGGACGACGTCTGATGTGGATCAGTGTCAGGTTATCCACTTTGGTGGCAAAAATAAGGGGACAGGTTATAATCTGAATAACAGTAGTTTGTGAAAAGGTGAAGTACAATGAGACCTCAGTGTCTTCATACACCAGCATCGGAGAGTAAACATGTAGATGCAGCAGATAGTGAAGAAGATAAACTGCATGTAGGCCTTCGTAGCAGGAGGATTTGGGTACAGGAGCAGGGATGTCTTGCTGCAATTGTGCAGGGCCTTGGTGAGACCATATCTGGAATATTGTGTGCAGTTTGATCTCCTTACCTGAGGAAGGATGATCCTGTATATGGAAGGATTATCAGACTGATCCCTGGAGATCAGTCAGGGCTGACAAGTGACGAGCGACTGGATCATTTAGGATTATATTCCCTGGAGTTTAGAAGAATGAGAGAGGGAATTTCCTCGAAACCATTAAAATTCTAACAGGATTAGACAGGAAAAACACTTCTGATGACCAGGGAGTCCAGAACCAGGTGGTGATAATCTTTGAATATATTCAGAGAGGTGTTTTTCTTAAAAATCAGCTTCAAGCAGAAAAATATTTGGATACTTCACCAGTGTTTATTCCTGAAGACGCAAGGGAGGTGTACACTTCCCACGGGTAACATGGAGGTGTTGCGGGGCATTAAGCTTTGACCAACTTTACAGGGGGCGGGGGGTTATTATTTTAATTGACCCAATGTGGGTAAAAGCACCACGGTCTGACCAGACCATAAGGTTACTCTCTCGTTGTAGAGAGATGATGGCTTTTACCCCCCGAGGGGCGTCACAGCTCAGGCAAAGGGAGCGGTTGAGTGGGAGAGCCCTTCGTGGTGACTTTGGCCAATGATGGGAACAGTAACCCATGCTATCGATGTCTCGTGGTATTGTGCACCAGCCAGCTGAGCTGACTGACCCCTTCATCTCCACAAAAACATTTGATTCCATTCATCCAATCACGGTCAAGTTGCATCCCTGATATTGAATCACATATTAACGCCAGCACACGTGCATCGGGAGCCCCATCTTGCTTTCATGGGACACCCAATGTCAATTCACTGGAATGTACTATTGCAGGAGGGATAACGATTAAACAAATCACTCAAAATATCTTCATTTACAAAGCATAAAAGTCAATCATTTTCGAAATTCTAAATGGTATTTACAACTGGAGTGAATCATTTTAAAAGATTTTTGAAACTAACAGAATATTGTGTGCAATTCTGGTCTCCTTCCCACCAGAAAGATGTTGTGAAACTTGAAAGGGTTCGGAAAAGATTTACAAGGATGTTGCCAGGGTTGGAGGATTTGAGCTACAGGGAGAGGCTGAACAGGCTGGGGCTGTTTTCCCTGGAGCGTCGGAGGCTGAGGGGGTGACTTTATAGAGGTTACAAAATCATGAGGGGCATATCACCTACTTATCGCCTTCCCAGCTACCATCCTCCCAGCCCCACCGCACCCACCTCCCCCCGGCATTTATCTCTTAGCCCCCTTGGACCACCCCACCTCCTGCAGAAGGGTTTGCCCGAAACGTCGACTCTCCTGCTCCTTGAATGCTGCCTGACCTGCTGTGCTTTTCCAGCACCACACTCTTCCACCCAGTTTGTGACTATGAGCATATATAAAGATATATTTTAAAATAAAGTATATTTTGAATTTTAAACATTGCTGTCAGTAAGTCGCCGTTGGAGTAGAGTTCCTGAGCTGGAGCACCTTGGCTCCGAACACTTTTCTTTCTTTCTGCTTTTCTTGCTTTTTTATTGCTTAATTTTAGGTTTTATTTTGTTTTATTTCTCCTTTGACCTTTTGGACGGAGCTCGGTGACAGGCACCTGTGGGGACAGCAATGGCTGCAGGCCCAGAGCAGGGACCTTGGTGGTTGGTGTGCCCAGAAAGGTCTCCCACAGAGAGCGGTGAGGGAGATGACAGGGAGGAGGCATAGGGATTGGGAGAGAGAGAGCTCAGTGTGGGGGAGGGTGGGGGGATAGAGCCCAGTGTGGGGGAGGGGAGGGGGATAGAGCTCAGTGTGGGGGAGGGGAGGGGGAAGGGGGAGGATAGAGCCCAGTGTGGGGGAGGGAAGGGGGAGGGGGGAGGATAGAGCCCAGTGTGAGGGAGGGAAGGGGGAGGGGGGAGGATAGAGCCCAGTGTGGGGGAGGGGGGAGGATAGAGCCCAGTGTGGGGGAGGGAAGGGGGAGGGGGGAGGATAGATCCCAGTGTGGGGGAGGGAAGGGGGAGGGGGGAGGATAGAGCCCAGTGTGGGGGAGGGGGGAGGATAGAGCCCAGGGTGGGGGAGAGTGGGGGAGGGGGGAGGATAGAGCCCAGGGTGGGGGAGGGGGGGGGATAGAGCCCAGGGTGGGGGGAGGGGGAAGGATAGAGCCCAGGGTGGGGGAGAGTGGGGAAGGGGGGAGGATAGAGCCCAGGGTGGGGGAGGGGGGAGGATAGAGCCCAGGGTGGGGGAGGGGGGAGGATAGAGCCCAGGGTGGGGGAGGGTGGGGGGAGGGGGAAGGATAGAGTCCAGGGTGGGGGAGAGTGGGGAAGGGGGGAGGATAGAGCCCAGGGTGGGGGAGGGTGGGGGGAGGGGGAAGGATAGAGCCCAGGGTGGGGGAGGGTGGGGGGAAGGGGGAAGGATAGAGCCCAGGGTGGGGGTGGGTAGGGGGAGGGGGTAGGATAGAGCCCAGTGTTGTGTGGGGGGGGGGGTCGATAGAGTCCAGTGTGGGGGAGTGTAGGGGGAGGGGGGAGGGAGGGAGGATAGAGCCCAGTGTTGTGGGGGGTGGATAGAGACCAGTGTGGGGGTGGGTAGGGGGAGGGGGTAGGATAGAGCCCAGTGTTGTGGGGGGGGGGGGTGTGGATAGAGACTAGTGTGGAGGTGGGTAGGGGGAGGGGGTAAGATAGAGCCCAGTGTTTTGTGTGGGGGTGGTGGTGGATAGAGTCCAGTGTGGGGGAGTGTAGGGGGAGGGGGGAGGATAGAGCCCAGTGTTGTGAAGGTGGGGGGGAGGATAGAGCCCAGTGTTGTGAAGGTGGGGGGGAGGATAGAGCCCAATGGTGTGCGGGGGAGGGGGGTGGATAGAGCCCACTGTGGGGGAGGTGGGGGGAGGGGGTAGGATAGAGCCCAGTGTTGTGAAGGTGGGGGGGTGGATAGAGCCCAGTGTGGGAGTGGGTAGGGGGAGGATAGAGCCCAATGTTGTTGTGGGGGGGGGGGGGGGGTGGTGGTGGATAGAGCCCACTGTGGGGGAGGGTGGGGGGAGGGGGGAGTGTTGTGTTGTGGTGGGGTGGGGGGGGGTGGATCGCGACCAGTGCCGGGGCATTATGACACGGGATAAAACCCTCCTGCTTAATATAAACCAGCGACACAGAAAAGATTTATACCGTGCAGTAATCTGTGAAAATTCGAGAGGCCAAGAACTATTTAAAGTAAAAATTAACAACTTTATTTCCTAAAGTATAACAGAGAATAATTAACTAACCATTATTTATGACTCCTTCCTCCAACCTATCTTTTACTTTCCCTTCTATAATACTATTTCGATAAAACCCCTGATTAAGATTTACCAAAAATTCAAATTTCAAAACCAGCCAGCAGTCGAATTTATATCTCCCTCCGTAGATGTGCTCTCCAGGTCTGTGCAAACCTCTTCTTTAGTCAGGTCCCTCGCAGAGAGTTCTCACGAGCAACCTCCATCTGTTGGCCTTTTGCCAGTTCTCCTCCCAACTGTTCAATTTTCCCCGGTCTTATACCCCCCAAAGCATCAGATTGTGTCACTGGTTTTTTTTTTATAGATATTTTTATTAGAAATTTAACATTTTTACAAGTTTACAAAAATAAACAAAACTCTCAGATATAAACATTGATATACAATTAGCTCAAATATACAATAACCATAATTTGACAAAAAAAAACAAAACAACAAAAAAAACGAAAAGAAAAAAAAACACAAACAAACAAAACTCAACTATCTACTAATCTAACCTACAACTAACCAGGGTGTATATTTAAGTCTCTTACATGCTCGGGATGTGTTAACATCAGATATGATAAAACCCGTATTCGTGCGGGATTCCTCCCCCGAGGGGCCGCGGACCAGCCAGGTTTGTAATCTCAATTAAATAAAAGCCCTTGTTAGGATAGCCGAAATATCTGTATTTATGTAATTCAAAAAGGGCTGCCATATTTTATAAAATAATTTGGTCTTTCGGTGCACCATATTTGTAAGGAAGTCAAGGGGAATACATTCCATAATTAGTCTGTGCCAATTTGAAAGTCCAGGGGGGCCCTCCGCCACCCAGTTCATCAAAATATTTTTCCTTGCACAGAAAGAAAGAATAGAAAATAGTCTCTTCCCGTACGTGGTGTCACTGGTTTTTAATATTGTCAATATACTCAATTCAAATTGGATTGGAGTTTGGTTTTTTTTTGGGGGGGGGGGGTATAATTTAAACTGATTTGTTTTTGTCTCCAGGCAACCAGCTACCCTCGCTGCCGGACATGCGTTACATCGTGGGTTATTGGGAACACTTGGTGCTGTCAGGGAGTTCTGCTGCCTTTACGCTCTTAAAGGTACAGTACACCCACATCTTCAGAACACCTCCTCCCTTAAGAAAAAAATGAACCATCATAATGAAAAGATGGCTTCTTTTTGTTTCTATTTTTTAAACACATTACCCTAACAAACCGAAAACTTTAATAAGTTCACCTTAACTTCTTCCCATATAGGTATATGTGTGTATACTTTATTTATATATAAACATTAAATAAATGAAAACCTCATCTAAACTTTATCAATTAAATCCACGATAACGTGTCTGTGATTACATTCTTACAAGCTGCAACATGTATGATTTTTAAATTAAAAGTCTGTAACGTAAGACTCCAATGAAATAGACTCATATTCTTGTCTTGAAAGCGTTTTAAGAATGTAAGAGGATTGTGATTCGTGTACACTACCATCGCTGACACAATGGTTGTGACGTACACATTAAAGCGTTGGAAGGCCAGTACCAAACTCAATCGTTCCTTTTCGATCGTGGAGTATTTCTTCTGGTGGGTGTTAATCCTCTTCGAAAACTAACCGACTGGCAGCTCAATCCCATCCTCATCTTCCTGGGGGGGTACAGTTCCAACTCCGATGTCACTAGCATCGATGGTGACTTTAAAAGTTTGGTGTAGCTAAAGCTGGTTTGGTGGTCACTCGGTGCCTGAGATAAGTTGTTGTCATTGAATTAGCAAAAGTTTACAGTGTGGTGTAACCGAAATTATATATTGAAAAAGACCCGGATTGTTTGCTAAATCTCTCATCTTTTAGAATGACGGTGTTGGTTTCAGTTCTTTCATGTGTAAATCGCAAAACCTTTTTTAAAAGTTACATTCTCAATTCAATACTGACACAAAACGTAAAGAAGGAACTTGCTTTTGCTAGACAGAGGCTGTTTGAATATGGGGATAGGCCGGGGAAGTATTCAGAATACCTGACTAGGACAAAGCGTGCTCCCCAATCCATTACTGCAATCAGAGACAGCGCTGGGGTGCTTGCATACGATGCTGAAAAGATTAATGAGGCTTTTCGGAGTTTTCACTCTGAATTGTATCAGTCTGAAGGTTGCGAGGACAGGAGGGCTAAAACGGAGACCTTTTTTAAGAACCTGGACCTCCCAGGGGTAACCTTGGAACAGGCCTCTCTCCTTAATACCCCCTTGACAGTTCAGGAAATACAGGAGGCAGCTAGGCAACTTCAGAGTGGGAAAGCGCCTGGCCCTGATGGTCTTCCGGGTGAGTTTTATACGGAGTTTATAGGGATTCTGTCAGGGCCAATGTTGGAGATGTACAATCACTCATATATGCATGAACGCCTACTACCGTCTTTGAGAGAAGCTAATATTTCCTTAGTTTGGAGTTGTTCCTGAGGATTGTGCCTCATACAGGCCCATCTCTCTACTAAATTCAGACTTCAAGATTCTGTCCAAGATCCTGGCGCTGACATTGGAAAGGGTGTTGCCCCATATTGTTAAAGAGGACCAGACAGGCTTTATAAAGGGCCGTAGGCCCTCTAATAATATTAGAATGTTGCTGAATGTGGTCCAAGTTTGTCAGCAACGATCGATTCAGGGGTTGGTGATTTCCTTAGATGCAGAGAAAGCATTTGACCGGGTGGCACGGCTGTACCTTTTTTATGTCTCAGAACAGTTTGGGTTGGGTGGGGTCTTTGCTCGGTGGGTGGAGGTTTTATAATCTCCACCCTCTGGCCGCAGTCATCACCAACGGGGTGAAGTCTAGGAATTTTAGGATTGGTCGGGGTAGTCGGCAAGGCTGCCCCCTCTCCCCGTTGTTGTTTACGTTGGTGATGGAGCCTCTGCAGAGGCCATTCGTCAGAACGTCCACATAACCGCTCCGGAAGTGGGATCGAGGGCACACAAAGTTACGCCGTATGCGGATGATGTCCTTCTGTTTTTATCAAACCCGATGATCTCCGTACCCCGTTTGATACAATGCACCAATTCATTTGGGGCTATTTCAGGATGTAAGATTAACTTTGCAAAATCGGAGGCTATGCCTTTGGGGAACCTTAAGGATATGCCAGAAGTTGAAAGTGGCCCCACGTTCCCTTTTAAGTGGTCACGGGCAGGGTTCTGGTACCTAGGCATTTTTGTTACCCCCAAGTTTGATCTGTTATTTCGGACTAACTTTGCTCACTTGCTCGACAATATTAGGCGGGATCTCCAGCGATGGGAGGCTCTTCCAATTTCATGGCTGGGCCAAATATCTCTCATTAAAATGATGTTCTTCCTCGTTTGCTTTATCCTATGCATATGCTCCCCATAATATTTCCCAGGTCAACGCTGCAGAAGCTTACGGGGTGGTTTGCATCCTTTGTCTGGCATCGTGGGCGGCCCCGCATCAAACTTACCAAATTGCAGTTGCCTCAAGGAGGGGGAGGAGTTGATTTCCCAGACATCAGACGGTATCAGTTGAGTTCCCTGCTGTCCTTTGTCTGTGATTGGGTCGGTAATGATCCAAACTCAATATGGCTGGATATTGAGGCCTCCTAAGCAAAGTGTCCTCTTATTAACCTATTGTTCACGGATAAGATGAGGACAGTTATGGACCACTGCCGGAACCCCATTGTCATTAGTACAGTCAAGGCAGGGAGGGCGATGCGTCAGAGTGAGGGCTGTTTATCCAAGACTTTGCCACTTACACCTATAGTTGGCATGCCAGGGTTCCGACCGGGGATGATGGACTCAGGGTTCAAACTATGGGCAGCGAGAGGAGTTTCTAGTTTGGGAGACTTGTTGGAGGGGGAGGTTATGATGTCTTTTGAGCAACTGAGCCGAAATACGGGTTGCCGAGCAGAGACCTTTTCCGTTCTTTTCAGGTTCGGGATTTCATCCAGAAGGAGACTACATTTCTCACTAAGCCTATAAGCCCGATACAGAGAGGTTGTTGCTACATTCCACAAGCACCCTTTTGGTTAGTGCCCTCTATTGCCTGCTGGGTGGCAGGGCCTGGCAGGATATTAACCGGTTCTGTGAGGTCTGGGAGCAAGAGCTGGGAGTGGAGATCTCTTCTGAAACATGGGAGAACATATTGGAGAATAATCTGTAACAGGACATGCGCTACGCAGTTAAAAGTTCTGCACAGGGCCAGGGCTCATCTGACACCAGACCATCTGGTGAAGTTTAAAAAAGGGGCATCTTCAGTGTGCCCCAAATGTAAAATAAGTGTGGGTACTCTTACCCATTGCTTCTGGACATGCCACAGGCTCCGTGTTTATTGGAGCACAGTGGTGGGAGAGACAGGGAGGGTATTGAGGACTGAAGTATTGTGGGCGGCACGGTGGTTAGCACTGCTGCCTCACAGCGCCAAAGACCCGGGTTCAATTCCCGACACAGGCGACTGACTGTGTGGAGTTTGCACATTCTCCCCGTGTCTGCGTGGGTTTCCTCCGGGTGCTCCGGTTTCCTCCCACAGTCCAAAAAAAGATGTGCAGGTCAGGTGAATTGGCCATGCTAAATTGCCCATAGTGTTAGGTAAGGGGTAAATGTAGGGGTATGGGTGGGTTGCGCTTTGGCGGGGCGGTGTGGACTTGTTGGGCCGAAGGGCCTGTTTCCACACTGTAATCTAATCTAGTCTAATCTAATCTAGACTCGATATCTCTCCTCTAAGGTCTACTGCATTTACCCTCTTTAGACGGGCATGGGAAGAAACTATTTAATATTCTTGCATACTGTGCACAGAAGAATATTCCGATGAACTGGGTGTCTGAGAACCCGCCGGGCTTGCTGGGACGGCAGAAATTAATTATGGAGCACATTCCCTTGGACCTTTTCACAAACATGGTGAAACAGACAATTTTTATAAGACACGGCAGCCCTACTTGAGTTATTTGGATATAGATTTATCAGTTATCTTAACTAGGGCGATTGTTTAACCAGGATGATTAGATTTGTCAAGCCCTGGGCCCTGGAGGGGGTATATATACAATGCTCCCATTCCTTTGTTTGGGAGCCTTGTGGCAAGCATAGCTGTTCTGTATTTTGTGAGCTTTTTTTGTTTTTTTTTTTGCTTTTCTTCTGTTTTTTGGTGTTGCTTTGCACAGTGTTAGGGTTTGCTTTGTATAATAGAGTAGGTTAATAGTTAGTAGACAGTAGTTGTATTGTAATTTGTGTTTTTTTTCTCTTTATTACACTGATATTTGTGATTGATTGTTTTTTTCAATAATTTTATATGTTTGTAAAGTGAAAAAAAATTGCTAATAAATATATTTACAAAAAAAAAGTTACTTTCTCAAGTGAACTTTAACGATTAGTGGGCGGCACGGTGGCACAGTGGTTAGCACTGCTGCCTCACAGCGCCAGAGACCCGGGTTCAATTCCCGCCTCAGGCGACTGACTGTGTGGAGTTTGCACGTTCTCCCCGTGTCTCCGGTTTCCTCCCACAGTCCAAAGATGTGCAGGTCAGGGTGAAATGGCCATGCTAAATTGCCCATAGTGTTAGGTAGGGGGTAAATGTAGGGGTATGGGTGGGTTTCGCTTCGGTGGGTCGGTGTGGACTTGTTGGGCCGAAGGGCCTGTTTCCACACTGTAGTGTAATGTAATCTAATTGATTGGTGCCATGTCGACCCAGATAATGTATTGAAGGTGTTAACTCCCTGTGAGACTGTGCCACAATGGTCAGACTGATTCTAATCTAAAAAACGGATTTACAGAATCTTACATTTTGAGCAAAGTGAAATGTATGATACATTGGCGAGACTGAGCACAGGCTACGACAACCGATGAATGGGCACCGCACAACAATCAACAGACAGGAGGGCTCCCTCCCAGTTGGGGAACACTTCAGTGGTCCAGGACATTCAGCCTCTGACCTTCGGGTGACCATCCTCCAAGGTGGACTTCGGGACAGGTGACAACGAAAAGTGGCTGAGCAGAGGCTGATAGCCAAGTTCAGTACCTATAGGGTGGGCCTCAACCAGGACCTTGGGTTCATGTCACATTACAGGTGACCGAATTGCACTACACATACACACTCCTACACACACACACTCCTACAGCCACACACACTCACACAGACCCTCTCTCACATGCTCACATATACATTCCCACACTCACCCTCTCACAGACTTATACCTCTTTACATTCACACACACTCTCTGACAGACACTCATAACCCCCGTTTCCCGACCCCCCCATATGCACACAAACACACGCGCACACGTGCACGCATGCACACATACACATATAAGTTTGTGGGGTGAATCTGTACATGCAGAATTACATTTTATTTTGCTCAAAAACTACATGAATCCATGTAAGATTCTGTAAATCCCTTTTTTAGATTAGAATCAGTTTGACCATTGTGGCACAGACAGTCAGTCTCACAGGGAGTTAACACCTTCAACACATTATCTGGGCCGACATTACCCCACTTGTTAAAGTTCACTTGAGAATGTAAGTTTTAAAAAAGGTTTTGTGATTTACAAATGAAAGAATGGAAACCAACACGGTCATTCTAAAAGATTAAAAGTCACACAACACCAGGTTATAGTCCAACAGGTTTAATTGGAAGCACTAGCTTTCGGAGCGACGCTCCTTCATCAGGTGGTTGTCTGTGTCGATATATGCGATCTTCTTGGAGATCCTCTCCACTTTGAGCCGGCAGTTAGTGGTGTCGATAGTGGTCATTATTCGGAGATGCCGGTGTTGGACTGGGGTGTACAAAGTTAAACATCACACAACACCAGGTCATAGTCCGACAGGTTTATATGGAAGCACACTAGCTGATGAAGAAGCGTCGCTCCGAAAGCTAGTTCTTCCAAATAAACCTGTTGGACTATAACCTGGTGTTGTGTGATGTTTAACTTTGTACACCCCAGTCCAACACCGGCATCACCAAATCATTCTAAAAGATGAGAGACTTAACAAGCAATCCAGTTATTTTTCAATATATAATTTCAGTTACATCACACTGTAAACGTTTGCTATAAATTCTGTGTCTTACAATCTTATTCTCCACAACCACCTGATGGAAGGAGCGTCGCTCCGAAAGCTAGTGCTTCCAATTAAACCTGTTGGACTATAACCTGGTGTGTGATTTTTAACTTTTCTCAATTTGACAGGGACCACGAAACCTGGCTTTGAAGGGATCTCCTATCACTGGGAACGGTACTAACACATCATTCCCTCAGGAAAACATCCGAGTCTCAGAGCTTTTATTGTAGGTTATGCCCTCTTTAGGTGCTGTTTAACTAACTCACCTCCTCAATTTAATCTCTCCCTCACCTCCGATACATAATCGAAGTGTAAGATCTCCGACTTTGGTCCTGTCAATTTTTCTTTAATTAATTTTAAAAGGCTTCTCACTTCGTGCCCGAATATTAACTCGAAGGGAGTGAATTGAGTAAACTCATTTGGGGCATCTCTAATGGCAAACAATATGAATGGGATATCTTTATCCCAGTCATTCGGTAATCCTAATAGTATGCTCTCAACATGGTCTTCAAGGTCTGATGCCACATTTCTAAAACTCCCTGGAATTCAGGATGATACGGACTGGATTTAAAGTGCTGTATACCTAAGCTATCCATAACTTCCTTAAATAGCCTAGCAGTAAAGTTTGACCCTTGGTTTGACTGAACCTCACTGGGTAGCTCATAGCATGAGATGAAAGTTACTAACTCCTCTGCCACTCTCTTTGCCTTGATACTCCATAATGGAATTGCCTCCATTATGGTTAACAAGTACTGATTCCCACTTTTAGTTCTCGATAGGGCACCTGTACAATCAATTATAACCGGAGTGAAAGGTTCTTCAAATGCGGGAATTGGAGACAAAGGTGCTGGTCTTATTACTGCTTGTTGCTTACCTACCATTTGGCATGTATGACACAGAGAGCAAAAGTTAACCACATCCTTGTACATTCCAGACCAATAAAAATGTTTTTGTACCTTAGCCTGAGTCTTTCGTATCCCTAGGTGACCTCAGGTAGTTCATGTGCTACTTGTAACATCTGTCTGTATGCTACCGGCAACACGATCTGGTGCACTTTGGCCTATTTCTCCTCTGCACTAACCTGCTTGGTCTCCATTTCTGTCTTAGGATACCATCTTTCAGATAATAACCCTCAGGAATATTCTGTGCCTCCTTTTCAGAGTACACATCCACATATTTATCTTTTATCGTTTTGTTTTGCTGTTGCAAGTCCCTGAGCCTTTCAGGACTAAACACTTCTGTCTGACCCTCTGCCTGTTCAGGTTTTTCCTGCACCATTACGTCAAACAGGGTATCCACTAACTGAATCTCAACTTCTTCATCTTTCTCTTTAGTTTTTGCTTCGTGCTGTGACTTTTGATAGTGGGATCGGGTTACCACACAGTCTGCGAAAATACCAGGATATTTCTGTTTTTACTCCTCAGTTTCTTGGTCTTCCTTGGGCTTCTCCACAACAAAGGGGTGTCACTCCCATATTTATCCTGCCAAAGTATTCCCAAGAACAAACCGAATTCCTGGAACTGACGCTCTGTCAATCACTCCCACTGTAACTTCCCCAGTCTTGAGTTGGCACTCCGACCTGATCTTACATCGGGGGAATGTTAAATTTCTGTCCATTTATCCCACACATTCCCACACTCTCGGGTATCAGGAAGAGTGCATGTTCACTCATCCCTTACTATCAGCGATCCTGCATCTCTCAAAATTATAACTTGTTGTCCTTCTCCCCCTGTTCTTTCTGAGTGAACTTTACCCACAGAGGGGAATTCTTTGTCGAGATCAGGTACTAACTCCATACCCAGCCCCTGTCTAGGCCGTGCACTCTCCTGCAACTCCTCAGCTCTTCTTGGGGTCTCCTTTACTACCTTCACTAACGTCACTGGCTTAGCTTCTTCTACCACATCTTTTCCCACAATGCCTTTCTTTAACAACCAGCCCTGTGTCTTTATGTGTCCCACTTTACCGCAGTAGAAACACCTGAGGCCTTTCACCTCCTGCCCACCCTCTTGGGCTTCTTTTGTATCCTGTGGTAAACTCTTACCAGTGTCCTCTACTCTAGGTTTGGTAGTTTAGGATCTCCTCTTCTCCCAACCTCTACCCCTCACAGGACAAAATTCTGGCCGGAAGCTTGTCTTATGAACCAATATGTATTCATCTGCTAATTCTGCTGCCCTTCTCACTTCCTGAACTTTCTGTTCCTCCATGTGAATTCTTACCATCTCTGGAAGTGAGTTTTTAAACTCCTCCAGCAGAATAATCTCTCTTAGAGCCTCATAGGTCTTATCTATCTTTAAAGCACGCACCCATCTATCAAAATGACTGTTTAATTCTGTCAAACTTAGCGTAAGTCTGACCTGGTTCCTTCTTTGAGTTTCTGATCTGCTGTCTATATGTTTCTGGTACCAATTCACAAGCACCTAAAATAGCCTGTTAAACCTCTTCATAATCTCTTGATACCTCACTAGCTCTGCCTACCAGCTTAGTCATAAATCCTCGGGCCACTCCATCTACTGAGCCAATTTTTTTAATATAGATATTTTTATTAGAAATTTAACATTTTTACAAGTTTACAAAAATAAACAAAACTCTCAGATATAAACATTGATATACAATTAGCTCAAATATACAATAGCCAAAATTTAACAAAAAAAACAAAACAAAAAAAGAAAAAATAAACAAAACTCAACTATCTACTAATCTAACCTACAACTAACCAGGGTGTATATTTAAGTCTCTTACATGCTGGGAATATGTTAACATCAGATGTAATAAAACCCGTATTCGTGCGGGATTCCTCCCCCGAGGGGCCCCGGACCCGCCAGGTTTGTAATCTCAATTTGAGCCAATTTTTGAAATGAAATAAAGAAGGCTTTAACATCTTTCTCATGAAAGTGTGGCAGAGTTTTGACATATTTATATATATATCACTACCTACTCTTTTAGTCTCATTCCCTGTTAAATTGACCTTGTTGACTAAGTCACAACTTCTTAAGTTCAAATTCTTTCTCTTTTTGTCTCTCCTTTTCTTTTCTCTCTTTTTGCTCAGCGAAGAACCTTCTCTCTCTCTCTCTCTCTCTCTCCGTTGGTTTATCTTCGAACTCCATTTTCCTCACTTGTAATTTAAGTTTCTAACTCTGCTGCACTTCCCTATTTCTGGGACATACCTAACTGTTTGAGTAACTCCCTTATAATTCCAGATTTGCTTCTGCCCTTGATTAATCCCAAATCTAATTTCTTCGCTAATTCTGAAAGTATGGCCTTTTCCCTTTCCTTCTAAACTTTTTGGGGGTGGGGGGGGGGGGGAGTGGGTGCAGAGATCACCCTGAGGGGGGAGGGGAGTGGGTGCAGAGATCACCCGGGGGGGGGGAGTGGATGGAGAGATTACCCTGAGGGGGGGGGGAGTGGGTGGAGAGATTACCCTGAGGGGGGAGGGGAGTGGGTGCAGAGATTACCCTGAGGGGGAGGGAGTGTGGGTGCAGAGATCACCCTGAGGGGGAGGGAGTGTGGGTGCAGAGATCACCCTGAGGGGGAGGGAGTGTGGGTGCAGAGATCACCCTGAGGGGGAGGGAGTGTAGGTGCAGAGATTACCCTGGGGGGGGGGAGTGGGTGCAGAGATTACCCTGAGGGGGGAGGGCAGTGGGTGCAGAGATCACCCTGAGGGTGGGGGGAGTGGCTGCAGAGATTACCGTGCGGGGGGAGGAGTGGGTGCAGAGATCACCCTGAGGGGGGAGGGGAGTGGGTGCAGGGATCACCCTGGGGGGGGGTAAGAGTGGGTGCAGAGATCACCCTGAGGGGGAGGGAGTGGGTGCAGAGATTACCCTGAGGGGGAGGGAGTGTGGGTGCAGAGATCACCCTGAGGGGGAGGGCAGTGGGTGCAGAGATCACCCTGAGGGGGGGGGGGCGGGGAGTGGCTGCAGAGATTACCGTGAGGGGGGGAGAGTGGGTGCAGAGATCACCCTGAGGGGGGGGGGGGGGTAAGGGTGGGTACAGCGATCACCCTGAGGGGTGAGGGGTGGGTGCAGAGATCACCCTGAGGGGAGAGGGGAGTGGGTGCAGGGATCACCCTGAGGGGGGGAGTGGATGCAGGGAACACCCTGAGTGGAGGGGGGGAGAGTGGGTGCAGAGATCACCCTGAGGGGGGGTAAGAATGGGTGCAGAGATCACCCTGGGAGGGGGGAATAGATGCAGCGATCACCCTGAGGGGTGGGGGTGGGTGCAGAGATCACCCTGGGGGGGGGAGGGGGGGGGAGTGGCTGCAAATGTCACCCTGGGGGGGGGGGAGTGGGTGCAGAGATCACCCTGAGGGGGGAGGCGGGGGAGTGGCTGCAAATATCACCCTGAGGGGGGGGAGTGGGTGCAGAGATCACCCTGAGGGGGGGGGGGGAGTGAGTGCAGAGACCACCCTCAGGGGGGAGGGGGGAGGGGTGTGGGTGCAGGGATCACCCTGAGGGGGGAGGGGAGTGGGTGCAGAGATCACCCTGAGGGGGAGGGGAGTGGGTGAAGGAATCACCCTGAGGGGGGGGGTGTGAGTGGGTGCAGGGATCACCCTGAGGGGGGGGAGTGGGTGCAGAGATCACCCTGAGGGGGGAGGGGAGTGGGTGAAGGTATCACCCTGAGGGGGGGGGGGGGAGTGGGTGCAAAGATCCCCCTGTGGGGGGAGGGGAGTGGGTGCAGAGATCACCCTGAGGGGGGAGGGAGGTGGGTGCAGGGATCACCCTGGGGGGAATAGATGCAGCGATCACCCTGAGGGGTGGGGGTGGGTGCAGAGATCACCCTGGGGGGGGGGTGGGAGGGGGGGGGAGTGGCTGCAAATATCACCCTGAGGGGGGGGGAGTGGGTGCAGAGATCACCCTGGGGGGGGGGGGAGGGAGTGGGTGCAGCGATTACCCTGAAGGGGGGGGGGGGAAGTGGGTGCAGAGATTACCCTGAGGGGGGGGGGGGGAGTGGGTGCAGAGATTACCCTGAGTGGGGAGGGCAGTGGGTGCAGAGATCACCCTGAGGGGGGGGGGGAGTGGCTGCAGAGATTACCGTGAGGGGGGGAGAGTGGGTACAGCGATCACCCTGAGGGGTGAGGGGTGGGTGCAGAGATCACCCTGAGGGGAGAGGGGAGTGGGTGCAGGGATCACCCTGAGGGGGGGAGTGGATGCAGGGAACACCCTGAGTGGAGGGGGGGAGAGTGGGTGCAGAGATCACCCTGGGAGGGGGGAATAGATGCAGCGATCACCCTGAGGGGTGGGGGTGGGTGCAGAGATCACCCTGGGGGGGGGGGGGGGGGGGGGGGGAGGGGGGGGGAGTGGCTGCAAATGTCACCCTGAGGGGGGGGGGGCGGAGTGGGTGCAAAGATCCCCCTGTGGGGGAGGGGAGTGGGTGCAGAGATCACCCTGAGGGGGGAGGGAGGTGGGTGCAGGGATCACCCTGGGGGGAATAGATGCAGCGATCACCCTGAGGGGTGGGGGTGGGTGCAGAGATCACCCTGGGGGGGGGGGGGGGGAGTGGGTGCAGAGATCACCCTGAGGGGGGAGGGGGGGGGGAGTGGCTGCAAATATCACCCTGAGGGGGGGGAGTGGGTGCAGAGATCACCCTGAGGGGGGGGGGAGGGGTGTGGGTGCAGGGATCACCCTGAGGGGGGAGGGGGGTGGATGCAGAGACCACCCTGTGGGGGGAGGAGTGGGTGCAGAGATCACCCTGAGGGGGGAGTGGGTGCAGAGATCACCCTGAGGGGGGAGTGGGTGCAGAGATCACCCTGAGGGGGGGGGGGGGGGGGAGTGGGTGCAGGGATCACCCTGAGGGGGGAGGGGAATGGGTGCAGGGATCACCCGGAGGAGGGAGAGGGGGGGAGTGGCTGCAAAGATCACCCTGAGGTGGGGGGGGGAGTGGGTGCAGGGATCACCCTGAGGGGGGAGGGGAATGGGTGCAGAGATCACCCGGAGTGGGGAGGGGGGAGTGAGTGCAGAGACCACCCTGAGGAGGGAGAGGGGGGGAGTGGCTGCAAAGATCACCCTGAGGTGGGGGGGGGCGTGGGTGCAGAGATTACCCAGAGGGGGGAGGGGAGTGGGTGCAGAGATCACCCTGAGGGGAGGGAGTGGGTGCAGAGATCACCCTGAGGGAGGAGGGGTGTGGGTGCAGAGACCACCCTGAGGGGGGGGGGGAGTGGGTGCAGGGATTACCCTGAGGGGGGAGGGGAGTGGGTGCAGAGATTACCCTGAGGAGGGGCGAGTGGGTGCAGACATCACCCTGAGGGGGGAGGGGAGTGGGTGCAGGGATCACCCTGAGTGGGGGGGGGGGGGGGAGTGGGTGCAGAGATCACCCTGAGGGGGGGTAAGAGCGGGTGCAGAGATCACCCTGAGGGGGGGGAGTGGGTGCAGAGATCATCCTGAGGGGGGAGGGGAGTGGGTGAAGGTATCACCCTGAGGGGGGGAAGTGGGTGCAGACATCACCCTGAGGGGGGGGTAAGAGTGGGTGCAGAGATTACCCTGAGGGGGGGGGAGTGGGTGTAGAGATCACCCTGAGGGGGGAGGGGAGTGGGTGCAGAGATTACCCTGAGGGGGGGGAGTGGGTGCAGAGATTACCCTGAGGGGGGGGGGAGTGGGTGCAGAGATTACCCTGAGGGGGGAGGGGAGTGGGTGCAGAGATTACCCTGAGGGGGGGGAGTGGGTGCAGAGATTACCCTGAGGGGGGGGGGGAGTGGGTGCAGAGATTACCCTGAGGGGTGAGTGAGTGGGTGCAGAGATTACCCTGAAGGGGGGGGGGGGGGAGTGGGTGCAGAGATCACCCTGGGGGTGGGGGGGAGAGTGGGTGCAGGGATCACCCTGAGGGGTGGGGGAGTGGGTGCAGAGATTACCTGAGGGGGGGGGGTACAGAGATCAACCTGAGGGGGGAGGGGGAGTGGGTGAAGGTATCACCCTGAGGGGGGGGAGTGAGTGGGTGCAGAGGTCACCCTGAGGGGGGGGGGTTCAGAGATCACCCTGAGGGGTGGGGGAGTGGGTGCAGAGATTACCTGAGGGGGGGGAGTGGGTGCAGAGATCACCCTGAGGGGGAGGGGAGTGGGTGCAGAGATCACCCTGAGGGGGAGGGGAGTGGGTGCAGAGATCACCCTGAGGGGTGGGGGGGTTGGTGGGTGCAGGGATCACCCTGAGTGGGGGGGGGGGGGGGAGTGAGTGCAGAGACCACCCTGAGGGGGGGAGGGGAGTGGGTGCAGGGATCACCCTGAGGGGGGGGGGGGGGGGGGGGGAGTGAGTGCAGAGACCACCCTGAGGGGGGGGAGGGGAGTGGGTGCAGAGAACACCCTGAGGGGGGGGGGGGGGGGGGTGAGTGCAGAGATCACCCTGAGGGGGGGAGTGGGTGCAGAGAACACCCTGAGGGGGGGGGGGGGGGTGAGTGCAGAGATCACCCTGAGGGGGGGAGTGGGTGCAGAGATCACCCTGAGGGGGGGGGGAGTGAGTGCAGAGATCACCCTGAGGGGGGGGGGGGGAGTGGGTGCAGAAACCACCCTGAGGGGGAGGGGAGTGGGTGGAGGGATCACCCTGAGGGGTGGGGGGAGAGTGGGTGCAGAGATCACCCTGAGGGGGGGGGGGGGAGTGAGTGCAGAGACCACCCTGAGGGGGGGGAGGGGAGTGGGTGCAGGGATCACCCTGAGGGGGGGGGGGGGGGGGGGAGTGAGTGCAGAGACCACCCTGAGGGGGGGAGGGGAGTGGGTGCAGGGATCACCCTGAAGGGGGGGAGTGGGTGCAGAGAACACCCTGAGGGGGGGGGGGGGGGGTGAGTGCAGAGATCACCCTGAGGGGGGGAGTGGGTGCAGAGAACACCCTGAGGGGGGGGGGGGTGAGTGCAGAGATCACCCTGAGGGGGGGAGTGGGTGCAGAGATCACCCTGAGGGGGGGGGGAGTGAGTGCAGAGATCACCCTGAGGGGGGGGGGGGAGTGGGTGCAGAAACCACCCTGAGGGGGAGGGGAGTGGGTGGAGGGATCACCCTGAGGGGTGGGGGGGGAGAGGTGGGTGCAGAGATCACCCTGAGGGGGGGGGGGGGAGTGGGTCCAGGGATCACCCTGAGGGGGGAGGGGAGTGGGTGCAGGGATCACCCTGGGGGGGGGGGGGGGGGAGTGGGTGCAGGGATCACCCTGAGGAGGGAGAGGGGGGGAGTGGCTGCAAAGATCACCCTGAGGTGGGGGGGGGCGTGGGTGCAGGGATTACCCAGAGGGGGGAGGGGAGTGGGTGCAGGGATCACCCTGAGGGGGGGGGGGGGAGTGGGTGCAGAGATCACCCTGAGGGGGGGTAAGAGTGGGTGCAGAGATCACCCTGAGGGGGGAGGGGAGTGGGTGAAGGTATCACCCTGAGGGGGGGAAGTGGGTGCAGACATCACCCTGAGGGGCGGGGGGAGTGGGTGCAGAGATCACCCTGAGGGGGGGGGGGTAAGAGTGGGTGCAGAGATTACCCTGAGGGGGGGGGGAGTGGGTGCAGAGATTACCCTGAGGGGGGAGGGGAGTGGGTGCAGAGATTACCCTGAGGGGGGGGAGTGGGTGCAGAGATTACCCTGAGGGGGGGGGGAGTGGGTGCAGAGATTACCCTGAGGGGGGGGAGTGGGTGCAGAGATTACCCTGAGGGGGGAGGGGAGTGGGTGCAGAGATTACCCTGAGGGGGAGGGGAGTGGGTGCAGAGATTACCCTGAGGGGGGGGAGTGGGTGCAGAGATTACCCTGAGGGGGGGGAGTGGGTGCAGAGATCATCCTGAGGGGGGGGGGGAGTGGGTGCAGGGATCACCCTGAGGGGGGAGTGGGTGCAGAGATCACCCTGAGGGGGGGGGGGGAGGGGAGGGAGTGGGTGCAGAGATCACCCTGAGGGGGGAGGGGAGTGGGTGAAGGTATCACCCTGAGGAGGGGAAGTGGGTGCAGACATCACCCTGAGGGGGGGGGGGGGGGGGTAGGGGGGGGGAGTGGGTGCAGAGATCACCCTGAGGGGGGGAGTGGGTGCAGAGATCACCCTGAGGGGGGGAGTGGGTGCAGAGAACACCCTGAGGGGGGGGGAGTGGGTGCAGAGACCACCCTGAGGGGGGAGGAGTGGATGAAGACATCACCCTGGGGGGGGGGGGTGTGGGTGGAGGGATCACCCTGAGGGGGAGGGGGGGGGGGAGTGGGTGCAGAGATCACCCTGAGGGGGGGGGGGAGTGGGTGCAGAGATCACCCTGAGGGGGGGGGAGTGGGTGCAGAGACCACCCTGAGGGGGGAGGAGTGGATGAAGACATCACCCTGGGGGGGTGAGTGGGTGGAGGGATCACCCTGAGGGGGGAGGGGGGGGGAGTGGGTGCAGAGATCACCCTGAGGGGTGGGGAGTGGGTGCAGAGATCACCCTGAGGGGGGAGTGGGTGCAGAGACCACCCTGAGGGGTGGGAGTGGGTGCAGAGACCACCCTGAGGGGAGGGAGTGGGTGCAGAGATCACCCTGAGGGAGGAGGGGTGTGGGTGCAGAGACCACCCTGAGGGGGGGGGGGGGGGAGTGGGTGCAGGGATTACCCTGAGGGGGAGGGGAGTGGGTGCAGAGATTACCCTGAGGAGGGGCGAGTGGGTGCAGACATCACCCTGAGGGGGGAGGGGAGTGGGTGCAGGGATCACCCTGAGTGGGGGGGGGGGGGGAGTGGGTGCAGAGATCACCCTGAGGGGGGTAAGAGCGGGTGCAGAGATCACCCTGAGGGGGGGGAGTGGGTGCAGAGATCATCCTGAGGGGGGAGGGGAGTGGGTGAAGGTATCACCCTGAGGGGGGGAAGTGGGTGCAGACATCACCCTGAGGGGGGGGTAAGAGTGGGTGCAGAGATTACCCTGAGGGGGGGAGTGGGTGCAGAGATTACCCTGAGGGGGGGGGGAGTGGGTGCAGAGATTACCCTGAGGGGGGAGGGGAGTGGGTGCAGAGATTACCCTGAGGGGGGGGAGTGGGTGCAGAGATTACCCTGAGGGGGGGGGGAGTGGGTGCAGAGATTACCCTGAGGGGGGAGGGGAGTGGGTGCAGAGATTACCCTGAGGGGGGAGAGTGGGTGCAGAGATTACCCTGAGGGGTGAGTGAGTGGGTGCAGAGATTACCCTGAAGGGGGGGGGGGGGGAGTGGGTGCAGAGATCACCCTGGGGGTGGGGGGGGAGAGTGGGTGCAGGGATCACCCTGAGGGGTGGGGGAGTGGGTGCAGAGATTACCTGAGGGGGGGGGGTACAGAGATCAACCTGAGGGGGGAGGGGAGTGGGTGAAGGTATCACCCTGAGGGGGGGGAGTGAGTGGGTGCAGAGGTCACCCTGAGGGGGGGGGGTTCAGAGATCACCCTGAGGGGTGGGGGAGTGGGTGCAGAGATTACCTGAGGGGGGGGAGTGGGTGCAGAGATCACCCTGAGGGGGAGGTGAGTGGGTGCAGAGATCACCCTGAGGGGGAGGGGAGTGGGTGCAGAGATCACCCTGAGGGGTGGGGGGGTTGGTGGGTGCAGGGATCACCCTGAGTGGGGGGGGGGGGAGTGAGTGCAGAGACCACCCTGAGGGGGGGAGGGGAGTGGGTGCAGGGATCACCCTGAGGGGGGGGGGGGGGGAGTGAGTGCAGAGACCACCCTGAGGGGGGGAGGGGAGTGGGTGCAGGGATCACCCTGAAGGGGGGGAGTGGGTGCAGAGAACACCCTGAGGGGGGGGGGGGGGGGTGAGTGCAGAGATCACCCTGAGGGGGGGAGTGGGTGCAGAGATCACCCTGAGGGGGGGGGGAGTGAGTGCAGAGATCACCCTGAGGGGGGGAGGGGAGTGGGTGCAGGGATCACCCTGAGGGGGGGGGGGGAGTGGGTGCAGAGACCACCCTGAGGGGGGGAGGGGAGTGGGTGCAGGGATCACCCTGAGGGGGGGAGGGGAGTGGGTGCAGGGATCACCCTGAGGGGGGGGGGGGAGTGGGTGCAGAGAACACCCTGAGGGGGGGGGGTGAGTGCAGAGATCACCCTGAGGGGGGGAGTGGGTGCAGAGAACACCCTGAGGGGGGGGGGGGGGGGTGAGTGCAGAGATCACCCTGAGGGGGGGGGGGGGAGTGGGTGCAGAGACCACCCGGAGGTGGGGGGGGGGAGTGGGTGCAGAGATTACCCTGAGGGGGGAGTGAGTGGGGGCAGAGATCATCCTGAGGGGGGGGGGGAGTGGGTGCAGGGATCACCCTGAGGGGGGGAGGGGAGTGGGTGCAGAGACCACCCTGAGGGGGGGGAGTGGGTGCAGGGATCACCCTGAGGTGGGGGGGGGGGGCGGGGAGTGAGTGCAGAGATTACCCAGAGGGGGGAGGGGAGTGGGTGCAGGGATCAACCTGAGGGGGGGGGGGTGGATGCAGAGACCACCCTGAGGGGGGGGAGTGGGTGCAGAGACCACCCTGAGGGGTGTGGGAGGTGGGTGCAAAGATCACCCTGGGGGGGGGAGTTGGTGCAGAGAACACCCTGGGGAGGGGGGGGGGAGTGGGTGCAGAGATCACCCTGAGGGAGGAGGGGTGTGGGTGCAGAGATCACCCTGAGGGGGGAGGGATGTGGGTGCAGAGACCACCCTGAGGTGGGGGGGGGGGGAGTGGGTGCAGGGATTACCCTGAGGGGGGAGGGGAGTGGGTGCAGACATCACCCTGAGGGGAAGGGAGTGGGTGCAGGGATCACCCTGAGGGGGGGGTAAGAGTGGGTGCAGAGATCACCCTGAGGGGGGGGAGTGGGTGCAGAGATCACCCTGAGGGGGGGAGTGGGTGCAGAGAACACCCTGAGGGGGGGGGGGGGTGAGTGCAGAGATCACCCTGAGGGGGGGGAGTGGATGAAGACATCACCCTGGGGGAGGGGAGTGGGTGGAGGGATCACCCTGAGGGGGGAGGGGGGGGAGTGGGTGCAGAGATCACCCTGAGGGGGGGAAGTGGGTGCAGAGATCACCCTGAGGGGGGGGGGGGGGGGGGGAGTGAGTGCAGAGATCACCCTGGGGGGGGGGAGTGGGTGGAGGGATCACCCTGAGGGGGGAGGGGGGGGGGAGTGGGTGCAGAGATCACCCTGAGGGGGAGGGAGGTGGGTGCAGAGATCACCCTGAGGGGGGGGGAGTGGGTGCAGAGATCACCCTGAGGGGGGGGGGGGGAGTGGGTGCAGAGATCACCCTGAGGAGGGAGGGGAGTGGGTCCTGAGATCACCCGGAGCGGCGGGGGGGGGGGGAAGTGGGTGCAGAGACCACCCTGAGGGGGGGGGGGGGGGGGAGTGGGTGCAGAGATCACCCGGAGGGGGGGGGGGGAGTGGGTGCAGGGATCACCCTGAGGGGGGGGGGGGAGTGGGTGCAGAGATCACCCTGAGGGGGGAGGGGGGGGGAGTGGCTGCAAAGATCACCCTGTGGGGTGGGTGTGGGGAGTAGGTGCTGAATCTCCCTGAGGGGGGAGGGGAGTGGGTGCAGAGACCACCCTGAGGGGGGGGGGGGGGGGGGGAGTGGGTGCAGAGAACACCCGGAGGGGGGAGGGGAGTGGGTGCAGAGATTAGCCTGAGGTGGGGGGGGAGTGGGTGCAGAGATCACCCTGAGGGGATAGGGGAGTGGGTGTAGGGATCACCCTGAGGGGGGGGGGGAGTGGCTGCAGAGATTAGCCTGAGGTGGGGGGGGAGTAGTGGGGGCAGAGATTTCCCTGAGGGGGGGGGGTAGTGGGTGCAGAGATCTCCCTGAGGGGGGAGGGGGGAGTGGCTGCAAAGATCACCCTGGGGAGGGGGCGGGGGGAAGAGTGGGTGCGGAGATCACCCTGAGAGGGGAGGGGAGTGCGTGTAGAGAACACCCTGGGGGGGGGGGGGAGTGGGTGCAGGAATCACCCTGAGGGGGGGGGGGGAGTGGATGCAAAGATTACCCTCGCGGGTGGGGGGGTGAGTGGGGGCAGAGATCCCCCTGAGGGGGGGGGGGTGTGGGTGCAGCGATCACCCTGAGGGGGGTGGGGAGTGGGTGTAGAGACTACCCTGAAGGGGGTGGGGGGAGTTGGTGCAGAGATCACCCTGGGGAGGGGGCGGGGGGAAGAGTGGGTGCGGAGATCACCCTGAGAGGGGAGGGGAGTGCGTGTAGAGAACACCCTGGGGGGGGGGGGGGGGGGGAATTAGGTGCACTAATCACCCTGAGGGGGGGGAGTGGGTGCAGAGATTACCTGAGGGGGGGAGTGGGTGCAGAGATCACCCTGAGGATGGGGGGAGGAGTGGGTGCAGAGATCACCCTGAGGAGGGGGGGAGTGTGGGTGCAAAGATTACCCTCGTGGGTGGGGGGGAGTGGGGGCAGAGATCACCCTGGGGGGGGGGGTGAGTGGGGGCAGAGATCACCCTGAGGGGGAGAGTGGGTGCAGGGATCGCCCTGAGGGGGGGGGGAGTGGGTGCAGAGATCACCCTGATGGGGGAAGGGGAGTGGGTGCAGAGATCACCCTGAGGGGGGGGGAGTGGGTGCAGAGATTACCCTCACGGGTGGGGGGGGGGGAGTGGGTGCAGAGATCACCCTGAGGGGGGGGGGTTAGAGTTGATGCAGAGATCACCCTGAGGGGGGAGGGGAGTGGGTGCAGAGATTACCCTGAGGTGGGGGGGGGTGGTGCAGAGATCACCCTGAGGGGGGGGGGGTTAGAGTTGATGCAGAGATCACCCTGAGGGGGGGGGGGTTAGAGTTGATGCAGAGATCACACTGAGGGGGGGGGGGGGGGAGTGGGTGCAGAGATTACCCTGAGGGGGAGGGGAATGGGTGCAGAGATCACCCTGAGGGGGGGTGGGGGGGGAGTGGGTGCAGAGATCACCCTGAGGGGGGGGTGAGTAGGTGTGGAGACCACCCTGGGGGGGGGAGAGTGAGTGCAGGGATCACCCTGAGCGGGGAGGGGGGGGTGAGTGGCTGCAAAGATCACCCTGAGGGGGGGGGGGAGTGGGTGCAGAGATTACCTTGAGGGGGGGGGGAGTGTGGGTGCAGAGATCACCCTGAGGGGGGGGGGGGGAGTGGGTGCAGAGATTACCTTGAGGGGGAGGGGTGAGTGGGGGCAGAGATCACCCTGAGGGGGGGGGGGAGTGGGTGCAGAGATTACCTTGAGGGGGGGGGGAGTGTGGGTGCAGAGATCACCCTGAGGGGGGGGGGGGAGTGGATGCAAAGATTACCCTCGTGGGTGGGGGGGGGGGAGTGGGTGCAGAGATTACCTTGAGGGGGAGGGGTGAGTGGGGGCAGAGATCACCCTGAGGGGGGGGGAGTGGGTGCAGAGAACACCCTGAGGGGTGGGGAGGAGTGGGTGCAAAGATTACACTGGGGGTGGGGGGGAGTGGGGGCAGAGATCACCCTGAGGGGGGGGGTGAGTGGGGGCAGAGATCACCCTGAGGGGGGAGGGGAGTGGGTGAAGGTATCACCCTGAGGGGGGGGGGAGAGAGTGGGTGCAGGGATCGCCCTGAGGGGGGGGGGGAGTGGGTGCAGAGATCACCCTGAGGGGGGGGGGGGGGGAGAGGGTGCAGAGAATACCTGGGGGGTGGGAGTGGGGGCAGAGATCACCCTGAGGGGGGGGGGGTGAGTGGGGGCAGAGATCACCCTGAGGGGGGGGGAGTGGATGCAGAGATCACCCTGAGGGGGGGGGGGGGAGTGGGTGCAAAGATTACACTGGGGGTGGGGGGGAGTGGGTGCAGGGATCACCTTGAGGGGGGGGGGGAGTGGGTGTGGCAGTCACCCTGGGGGGAGGGGCAGGGGGGGGTCACCCTGGGGGGGGAGGGGGAGGTCACCGTGGGGGGAGGGGGAGGGGGGGGTCACCCTGGTGGGTGAGGGGGGGTGTCACCGTGGGGGGAGGGGGGGGGGGGGGTCACCCTGGGGGGGGGAGGGGGGAGGTCACCGTGACAGAGTCCGATCAGAGACACTGAACTATCCTGAGGAACGGTCTCTGGACCCGAACCATTGCGTGTGGTTCCTCAGACCAGCTGAGGTTTCCCGCTATTTCTGTTTTGGTTCAGGTGCCAGTTTCGGGGCGATGCTGCCGGGTGGTAGTGCCACGGGGGCTAGTAATGCAGAGGCCCAGGTTAATGTCTTGGGTGGGGGGGGGGGCAGTGTCTGTTGGAATACAACAGACATGAAGGACAAAACCCCACGTTGGAAATTGGTGGGCAAGAGTGGGCAGGTGTAAACCGGGCAGTGCATTCACTGTCTGCCTACCTCCTCCATTCCCTGGGGTTCATATTTTTCAAATGGATTTTCTCTGGACCCAAACTGTCCCAGTTCCTGAATGTTCTCTGACCCCAGCTCCACAGGGTCGGGGTGCTGTGGCCACAATTGGTCTCTGATGGGCTGCAATATCACTGTCGTCCAACAGATGTCAGCGCCTTGCATTGCTGTCAAAATCCAAAGCAAAGACTGAGAAATCTGAGCACCACCAAGTGAATCGTCTCCTGCCTCAACTGACACCTTCACTGCATAAGACCATAAGACATAGGAGCGGAAGTAAGGCCACTCGGCCCATAGAGTCCACTCCGCCATTCAATCGTGGCTGATGGGCATTTCAACTCCACTTACCCGCATTCTCCCCGTAGCCCTTAACTCCTTGTGACATCAAGAATTTATTAATTTCTGCCTTGAAGACATTTAGCGTCCCGGCCTCCACTGCACTCTGCGGCAATGAATTCCACAGGCCCACCACTCTCTGGCTGAAGAAATGTCTCCGCATTTCTGTTCTGAATTTACCCCCTCTAATTCTAAGGCTGTGTCTGCGGGTCCTAGTCTCCTCGCCTAACGGAAACAATTTCCTAGCGTCCACCCTTTCCAAGCCATGTATTATCTTGTAAGTTTCTATTAGATCTCCCCTTAATCTTCTAAACTCCAATGAATACAATCCCAGGATCCTCAGCCGTTCCTCATATGTTAGACCTACCATTCCAGGGATCATCCGTGTGAATCTCTGCTGGACACGCTCCAGTGCCAGTATGTCCCTCCTGAGATGTGGGGACCAAAACTGGACACAGTACTCCAAATGGGGCCTAACCAGAGCTTTATAAAGTCTCAGTAGCACAACGGTGCTTTTATATTCCAACCCTCTTGAGATAAATGCATTCGCTTTCTTAATCACGGACTCAACCTGCATGTTTTCCTTTAGAGAATCCTCGACTAGCACTCCCAGATCCCTCTGTACTTTGGCTTTATGAATTTTCTCACCGTTTAGAAAGTAGTCCATGCTTGTATTCTTTTTTCCAAAGTGCAAGACCTCGCATTTGCTCACATTGAAGTCCATCAGCCATTTCCTGGACCACTCTCCCAAACTGTCTAGATCCTTCTGCAGCCTCCCCACTTCCTCAGTACTACCTGCCTGTCCACCTAACTTTGTATCATCGGCAAACTTCACTAGAATTCCCCCAGTCCCTTCATCCAGATCATTAATATATAATGTGAACAGCTGCGGCCCCAATACCGAACCCTACGGGACACCGCTTGTCACCGGCTGCCATTCCGAAAAAGAACTTTTTATCCCAACTCTCTGCCTTCTGTCAGACAGCCAATCCTCAATCCATACCAGTAGCTCACCTCGAACACCATGGGCCCTCACCTTGCTCAGCAGCCTCCCGTGTGGCACCTTATCAAAGGCCTTTTGGAAGTCTAGGTAGATCACATCCACTGGGTTTCCTCGGTCTAACCTACTTGTCACCTCTTCAAAGAATTCCAACAGGTTTGTCAGGCACGACTTCCCCTTACTAAATCCATGTTGACTTGTTCTAATCCGACCCTGCTCTTCCAAGAATTTAGAAACCTCATCCTTAATGATGGATTCTAGAATTTTACCAACAACCGAGGTGAGGCTAATTGGCCTATAATTTTCCATCTTTTGTCTTGATCCTTTCTTGAACAAGGGGGTTACAACAGCGATCTTCCAATCATCCGGGACTTTCCCTGACTCCAGTGACTTTTGAAAGATTTCAACCAACACCTCCGCTATTTCCTCAGCCACCTCCCTCAGAACTCGAGGATGTAGCCCATTGGGGCCAGGAGATTTATCAATTTTAAGGCCTTTTAGCTTTTCTAGCACTTTCTCTTTTGTAATGGCAACCATACTCAACTCAGCCCCCTGACTCCCTTTAATTGTTGGGATACCACTCATGTCTTCCACTGTGAAGACTGATGCAAAGTATTTATTAAGTTCTCCTGCTATTTCCTTATCTCCCATCACTAGCCTTCCAGCATCAGTTTGAAGTGGCCCAATGTCTACTCTTGCCTGTCGTTTGTTTCTTATGTATTGAAATAAACTTTTACTATCATTTCTAATATTACTGGCTAGCCTACCTTCATATTTGATCCTCTCCTTCCTTATTTCTCTCTTTGTTATCCTCTGTTTGTTTTTGTAGCCTTCCCAATCTTCTGATTTCCCAGTGCTCTTGGCCACTTTATAGGCTCTCTCTTTTTCTTTGATAGATTTCCTGACTTCCTTTGTCAGCCATGGCTGTCTAATCCCTCCCCGGCTAATCTTTCTCTTCTTGGGGATGAACCTCTGTACAGTGTCCTCAATTTTACCCACAAACCCCTGCCATTTTTGTTCTACTGTCTTCCCCGCTAGGCTCTGCTTCCAGTCTATTTTCGTCAGTTCCTCTCTCATGCCCTCAAAATTACCTTTATTTAACTGTAACACCATTACATCCGATTTTGCCTTTTCTCTTTCAAACTGCAGACTGAACTCTACCATATTATGATCGCTGCTTCCTAAGTGTTCCCTTACTTTAAGATTTTTTATAAAGTCTGGTTCATTACATAGCACTAGGTCCAGAATAGCCTGCTCCCTGGTGGGCTCCATGACAAGCTGTTCCAAAAAGCCATCCTGTAAGCATTCCAAGAATTCCCTTTCTTTGGATCCACTGGCAACATTATTTACCCAGTCCACCTGCATATTAAAGTCCCCCATGATCACCGTGACCTTGCCTTTCTGACATGCCTTCTCTATTTCCCGGTACATGTTGTGCCCCTGGTCCTGACCACTGTTAGGAGGTCTGTACATAACTCCCACTATGATTTTTTTGCCTTTGTGGTTCCTCAATTCCACCCACACAGACTCCACATCGTCAGTGCCATAAATTTAATTTTGTTCTTAACTAACAAGGCAACCCCGCCCCCTCTGCCCACCTCCCTGTCTTTTCGATAAGTTGAAAATCCTTGGATGTTTAACTGCCAGCCCTGACCTCCCTGGAACCACGTCTCTGTGAACCACTGAAAGCATCTCAGCTTTGCTGGTGGAAACTGAACATTGACCCTTTTTATCCGAAGGAGGTCTGCAGAATGTTGCAGAATGTATGAAGGTTGCAGTTTATTGACTCTAAGCGGATAGGGGAGGTAGATAAATACTTTGACATAATTAGACGAGGGATTACAACATGGGGACCAGACAGCCAACATGAAGTTAGCCTCCCTCCCTCTGTATTCACAACACAGGCAAACCAAAACCTTCTGAGGATCTCCAAATGGTTCATAACTAGGTTTTTTTAAATGATTAATTTCAGACTGTGAGTGTAATCAACTCCAGACAACAGTTTTTTAGCTGAAACAAAATACTTAACTATTTATTTTACAAGGCAGATACTTCTTCAGAGCAAAACAAAACAACATTTATATAAAGGATTTGAATGTGAATTTCGGAGGCGTCGTTCGTAGGTTTGGAGATGACACCAAAATTAGAGATGTCGTGGACAGCGAAGAAGGTTACCTCAGAGAACAATGGGATCTTGATCAGATGGGCCAATGGGCTGAGGGGTGGCATCTGGAGTTTAATTTAGATAAATGTGAGGTGCTGCATTTGGGTAAGACAAATCAGAGCAGGATTGATGCACTTAATGGCAGGTGAGAGTTGCGGAGCAAAGATCTTGAAGTGCAAAGTGAGGCAGAAACTGGGCAGATGGACGCTACGGTCGCTCTCCATCGCGGGAAAAAACCTGGTCATCAGGTGTGAGGCACTGTCATTGCTGTTATACGTGGCACAGGTCTGGCCTATTCCCAGAACCTGTGCTGCTGCAGTCACCCGGGCCATCTTCCAGTTTATATGGAGGTCAAAGATGGACCGGGTCCGAAGGGACTCGCTGTACAAAGATCTGGGCAACGGGGGAAAAAATACACCCAATGCCACCCTCACCCTGATGGCCACCTTTGCGTGTGGCTGCATCAAGCTGTGCGTGGATCCCCGGTACGCAAACACCAAGCGTCACTACGTACTGAGGTTCTACCTGTCCCCGGTGTTGCGAAGGATGGGCCTGGCCTCGCTGCCGCGGAACGCTCCGAGTAGTTGGACCGTTCCGTATCACCTGTCCTTCGTGGAGAAGTTTATGAAGAAAAACACCTTTGACCACAAGTCCATCAGGAAGTGGTCAGCACGTAGTGTCCTTGAGACCCTTCGGGAAAAGGAGAGGGCTGATCCTATCGAGCGGTTCCCTGAGCAGACTGTCAAAGCCATTTGGCAGAATGCCTCATCGCCAGAACTTTCCAACAAGCACCAAGACATGGCTTGGCTGGTGGTGAGAAGGGCTCTGCCTGTGAGATCCTTTATGCAGGCCCGGACTCTCAGCCGCACCACACGCTGCCCTCGAAGCGGCTGCGGGGGGGACGAGACTGTCACACACCTCCTTCTGGAATGTGCCTACGCAGGGGAAGTCTGGAGAGGAATGCAGTGGTGTTTGTCGAGGTTCGTCCCGAGCAGCGCCGTGACGCGGGACTCCGTGCTCTACGGCCTGTTCCCCGGGACGCACACCGAGACAAACATCAACTGTGCCTGGAGGATCATCAACTCGGTGAAGGACGCTCTCTGGGCGGTCTGAAACCTGCTGATCTTCCAGCTGAAGGAGTTGACCCCGACTGAGTGTTGCAGACTGGCACATTCCAAGGTCCAGGACTACGTGTTGAGGGAGGCGCTGAAGCTTGGGACAGCTGCTGCCAAGGCGCGGTGGGGAAAGACCACCCTGTAACATCTGCCTGTCGGGGAAGAACAGGGGGCCCACGCAGTCATTTGGGCTCTGCTGACGCCTCAGCTCAAAATGTAATCGTACAGACCTGTAAATAGGAATGATTACTCTGTTTCGGTATGCAAACAAATGGAATGGTTACATATGTATGGCATGTCCAACTGTACAGACCATCAAAGTATTTTATGAATAAAGTATATTTTTGAAAAAAAAATCTATTAAAGGTACATTTTCCAGTAAAAAGAGAGAAGACCCAGAGAGAAGATGGTGGAATCAAAAGTCCCGAAGGAAGACAGCAGAAAGAATGTGTGCACTTGAGATTAACCTACTGGAATGTTTAATAATTGTGTTACAGGAACAGTATGTTAATAGATTTGTGTTCAGTTGAAGGGATAGTGGTTAGTTAGGGTGATCGCTTTGTTAATAGTTTTGTTTAGTGTTCACTTTTAGAGTTAGGAAATAACTTGTTGATTTTGTTTAAATTAGGAGTTCGCTTTCGCTCACTCATATTTTTAATAGCTTGCGGGGTGAGGTGACCTTTCTGGGCGTTTGGTTTTAATTACCGGGGGGGCTCGACCTCCGCGTGGTAACACTGAGCAGGACAAAATGGCCGCCCATGGCAAAGGCAGCAGAACATGGCTGACTGTAGTCTTAGGAAGCTTGGGAAAATATTTGCTTAATATAGACTAGATGGTAACTCTGTCGACCCAAGCTAACCGGATTGAGACAGCACAGTAGGATTAATATGCAACTGCAGTTATTTATGAGCCATTGATAAGAACATTTCACATAAAGCATTCCACATTTGGTTAGTGAATCTTTAATTAGTCAATCTGTTATGGCAGTAGAGTCATAGAGATGTACAGATTTTAGACTCTTCAAATAATAATAAACACAAATGCTGAAATAGATTAGATTAGATTACTTACAGTGTGGAAACAGGCCCTTCGGCCCAACAAGTCCACACCGACCCGCCAAAGCGCAACCCACCCAGACCCCTACATTTACCCCTTTACCTAACACTACGGGCAATTTAGCATGGCCAATTCACCTGACCTGCACATCTTTGGAGTGTGGGAGGAAACCGGAGCACCCGGAGGAAACCCACGCAGACACGGGGAGAACGTGCAAACTCCACACAGTCAGTCGCCTGAGGCGGGAATTGAACCCGGGTCTCTTTTATAAACACACAAAAATCATTCAAGAGATTTCATTCAGTAACACAGTCCCAGATGATGAGGAACAATCCCTGTATCATCACGGGGAGCATAGAATCTCAGATTGTGCAGGCACTGGAATTTGAGTTGAATGAACAAGTCAAGTCACCATAGTCTTACCAGACCACAGGGCTCATTAGAGAGAGACAACGCGAGGCGATCTAATCCGAGGGTCAGCAAGGGGAGAGGTTGGGAAGGAGAGTCCTTCATAACAACCACAGCTGGCGTGGCAATTGAGCCCACACTATTAGCATCACACTCCTTCACAAACCAACCGTCCAGCCAACTGAGCGAAACCTCCCCCCAGGGCTTCAATGAACACATTGTAAAAGACCCAAAGATAAAGCTAAGCAAGTTCAGTAAATACAGTGAGATTGTGGAAAAGTTTGGAGTTGTCCCTGGGGCTGTCCATCATCAATCATACACTCATGTGAATTATAGAGTCATAGAGATGTACAGCATGGAAACAGACCCTTCGGTCCAACCCGTCCATGCTGACCAGATATCCCAAACCAATCTAGTCCCACCTGCCAGCACCCGCCCATATCCCTCCAAACCCTTCCTATTCATATACCCATCCAAATGCCTCTTAAACGTTGCAATTGTACCAGCCTCCACCATATCCTCTGGCAGCTCATTCCATACACGTACCACCCTCTGGGTGAAAACTTTATTTAATCGATCATGAATTAATGAAATGATCGGTCTGTAAATGTAAAAGGTGGATGAGAATAAATGTATAAAGATACATGCTGTCTCTTTGTTCTTTGGAGAAGCCTGTGATTCCCTGAGGTTTCTTACCATCTGTGTTATTTCAGTTATCTCTTTGATGCTGGAGGTGAGTAAATCACTCCAGCCGCACAGGGATATTCACCCGACAGGTACTGAAGCAGTCCATGTTCAAATGTGACAAGATCTGGACAACGTCCAGGCTGCAGGTGACAAGTGTTACCTAACATTCACACCACACAAATGCTCGCCAATTGCCCCCCTTCTGCCGGGGTCAGGGATATCACAGTGCAGCTGCGGAACATTCTCCCAGGGGATTTAGATTAGATTCCCTACTGTATGGAAACAGGCCCCCCCACCCCCACTCCGGCCCAAAAAAGTCCACACAGACCCGTCGAAGAGTCACCCACCCAGACCCATTCCCCTACCCTATATTTACCCCTGACGAACGCAACGGGCAATTTAGCATAGCCAATCCACCTAACCTGCATATCGTTGGATTGTGGGAGGAAACCCACGCAGACACGGGGAGAATGTGCAAACTCCACACAGACAGTCGCCCGAGGCTGGAATCGAACCTGGGTCCCTGGTGCTGTGAGGCAGCAGTGCTAACCACTGAGCCACTGAGCCACCCCGTGCCAGAGAGGAATCAGCTAAATGCCACAGTCCACACAGGCACCGGTTATACAGGAAGGAGGTTCTGAGGCAGGTTTTGGGGAGTTAGGAATGAACTTAAACAGCAGGACCTCAAGAACAGTGAAGTCATAGGGCCATACAGCATGGAAACCGACCCTTCCTGAACATGTTCCCAAACTAAACTCGTCCCCATGTCTGCGTTTGGCCCCTATCCCTTTCCTATTCATGTACTTATCCAAATGTCTTTTAAATGCAACCGAATTTGCATCTGCCACTTCCTCTGGCAGTTCATTCCACACACAAACCACTCCCTGTACAAAACAGTTGGCCCTCATATCCCTTTAAAAACTTTCCCTTCTCACTTTAAAACTATGCCCCCTAGTTTTGCACTCGCCCACTCTTGGGAAAAGGCCCTCGTTATTCATGGGTGACACAGTGGCTCAGTGGTTAGCACTGCTGCCTCACACCGCCAGGGACCCGGGTTCGATTCCAGCCTCGGGAGACTGTCTGTGTGGAGTTTGAACATTCTCCCCGTGTCTGCGTGAGTTTCCTCCGGGTGCTCCGGTTTCCTCCCACAATCCAAAGATGTGCAGCTTAGGGTGAACTGGTTGTGCTAAATTGCCCGTAGTGTTCAGGGATGTGTAGGTTCGGTGCATTAGTCAGGGGTAAACGTAGAGGAATAGCGTCTGGATGGGATACTCTTCAGAGGGGACTTGCTGGGCCGAAGGGCGTGTTTCCACACTGTAGGGATGCTATGATCATGACTTAATCCAGGCCTCTCGTTAGTTTATAGACCTCTGCAAGGTCACCTTGCAACTTCCTGTGCTGCAGTGACAAAAGTCCCAGCCTAATTTTATCACGGAAATTCCTGGCAACATTCTGGCAAATGCTTTCTGAAACCCTCTCCATTTTAATAATATCCCTCCTATAACAGAGCGACCAGAAATGTACACAGTGCTCCAGAAAAGGCCTCATCAATGTCCTGTACAACCTCAACATGACGTCCCGACTCCTGTACTCAAAGGTTTGAGCGATAAAGGAAAGTGTGCTAAACGCCTTCTCAACCATCCTGTCTAATTTCAGGGTCATTCCGAGGGCGAAGTGATGGTGAGACTAAGAACAGGAGCAGTGATCATTTGGCCATGGTCTCAGTGGGAGGAACAGCAGGTTTCTGAGGATTCTGGGCCAGGTGGGACAGGGTTATACGCTCAGGGGACCGGGATGGATATCGTCACAGGGCGATTTACTCATACTGTTGGCGTGTGTTATGGACCAGGCCAGACCCCCATAAAGTATTTTAAGAAGGTAGCCTCGACCCTAACGTTTCTTATTTTTAAGGCAAATATGGAGTTAGAAATCACACAACGCCAGGTTACAGTCCAACAGGTTTATTTGGAATCACTAGCTTTCGGAGCGCTGCCCTTTCATCAGGTGGTTGTGGAGAATAAGATTGTAAGACATAGAATTTATAGCAAATGTTTACAGTGCGATGTAACCGAAATTATACATTGAAAAAGACCCGGATTGTTTGTTAAGTCTCTCATCTTTTAGAATGACCATGTTGGTTTCAGTTCTTTCATATGTAAATCACAAAACTTTTTTTTTACAAAGTTACATTCTCAATGCACTTTAACACTGGGATGTTGCCAGGGTTGGAGGATTTGAGCTACAGGGAGAGGCTGAACAGGCTGGGGCTGTTTTCCCTGGAGTGTCAGAGGCTGAGGGGTGACCTTATAGAGGTTTATAAAATTATGAGGGGCATGGATAGGATAAATAGACAAAGGCTTTTCCCTGGGGTCGGGGAGTCCAGGACTAGAGGCCATAGGTTCAGGGTGAGAGGGGAAAGATATAAAAGAGACCTAAGGGGCAACTTTTTCACGCAGAGGGTGATACGGGTATGGAATGAGCTGCCAGAGGATGTGGTGGGGGCTGGTACAATTGCAACATTTAAGAGGCATTTGGATGGGTATATGAATAGGAAGGGTTTGGAGGGATATGGGCCGGGTGCTGGCAGGTGGGACTAGATTGGGTTGGGATATCTGGTCGGCATGGACGGGTTGGACCGAAGGGTCTGTTTCCGTGCTGTACATCTCTATGACTGTAATTGGTGTCATGTCGGCCCAGATGAAGGTGTTAACTCCCTATGAGACTGTCTGTGCCACAATGGTCAGACTGATTCTAATCTAAAAAACGGATTTACAGAATCTTACATGGATTCATGCAGTTTTTGAGCAAAGTAAAATGTCACTCTGCAAGTACAAATTCACCCCACAAACTTATATGTGGATGTGTGCATGTGTGGGCGTGTGTGTGGGGGTGGGGGGGGGGGGGGATGAGTGCCTGTGAGAGGGTGTGTGTATGTGTCATACTCCAGGTAACCCCATTGCACCTACACACACACACACACATATATATACACAGACAGACACACATATATACACAGACAGACACACACACACACAGACACACACACACATATATATACACAGACAGACACACATATATACACAGACAGACACACACACAGACACACACACACACAGACACACACACACAGAGACAGACAACAGACACACATACACACAGACAGACACACAGACAGACACACACACCACACACACATACACACACACACACGCACACACACAGACAGACACACACACACAAACAGATAGACACACACAGACAGACACACACATATACACAGACACCACACACACACGCACACACAGACACACACACAGACAGACAAACACACATACACACACACATATACACACATACACACCACACATACATACACACACAGAGACAGACACACACAGAGACAGACACACACATATATACACACATACTGCACATACACACAGACACACAGACACATATCCACACACACATACACACACACACACATGCCCACAGACACATATCCACACACACATACACACACACAGACAGACACACACTCAGACCCTCTCTCATACACTCATACATACACTCCCACACACACCCTCTCACAGACTTAAACCCCTTTACACTCACACTCACACACATACACACACCCTCTCACAGACACTCATACCCCCACACCCCCACATAGATATATAAGTTTGTGTGATGAACTTGTACTTACAGAGTGACATTTTACTTTGCTCAAAAACTGCATGAATCCATGTAAGATTCTGTACATCTGTTTTTTAGATTAGAATCAGTCTGACCATTGTGGCACAGACAGCCTCACAGGGAGTTAACACCTTCAATACCTTATCTGGGCTGACATGACACCAACTGTTAAAGTGCACTTGAGAATGTAACTTTTAAAATGTTTTGTGATTTACACATGAAAGAACTGAAACCAACACAGTCATTCTAAAAGATGAGAGATTTAGCAAATAATCCAGGTTTTTTGCAATATATAATTTCAGTTACATCACACTGTAAACGTTTGCTATAAATTCTGTGTCTGACAATCTTATTCTCCACAACCACCTGATGAAGGGGCAGCGCTCCGAAAGCTAGTGCTTCCAAATAAATCTGTTGGACTATAACCTGGTGTTGTGTGATTTTTTTATAGGTATTTTTATTGAAAAAAGGAAATTTTAAAAGATTTTTTAACAAAATTGTGAAGTAATACAAACAAGTATAAACACCGATATAAAATTAAATAAATAAGAAAAAAGAAAAGAAATGAATAATAACTGAGACAAAAAAAGAGAAAACTCCAACTAACTACTGATCTATCCTACAAACAACCCAAACATAAAATAGGATATCATACATTACTCGTGATAAACAACAGAATAATTAAATAACTAAGTGCATGCTCAAAATAGATTTACATCAAGCCATAATGAAACCCGTATTTTTACAGGACTGCTCCTCCCAGGGGCACCCAGACCAGCCAGACATATGCCCTGGACAATATGGACGAAATATCTGTGTCTGTATAGTTAAGAAAGGGCTGCCATATTTTATAAAATAATTCCGTTTTTTTGCTGCACCATATTTGTGAGGAAGTCAAGGGGGGGATATATTCCATGACTAACCTATGCCAGTTCGAGAGTCCTGGGGGGGGCCTTCAGCCACACAATTCACTAAAATAGTTTTCCTTGCACAAAAGGACAGAATGGTAAATAGTTTCCTCCCGTACACATCCAAGGAGGGAAAATCTGAAGAGCCCAAAAGCAGGGACACTGGATCCAGTCTAATCTCCGTACCCAAGATCTCTGTCAAGGCATTCGCTACTCTATCCCAATACCCGCGGATCTTATGGCATGTCCATAGACAATGCGTGAGTGTGCCAACTTCAGTTTCACATTTAGGACACATTGGGGATGCTCCTGCCTCGAATGTTGCCAGTCGGTCAGGTGCTATATGAGCCCTGTGGAGTACCTTTAACTGAATAGCCCGAGTTCTGTTACAGATAGAGACCTTGCTGGCATTTTCCCAGATGGCCTCCCACATTTCTAAAGAGATTTCTAACCCCAATTCTTGGTTTCATACTTTAACTAATCGTTTCATGGCTTTCGTTATGTAATGAATGATAAAGAGTACTGACTGAGGGTGGCCCCATAGGCCATAGCACTCTACCTTTCCCTATAGCGATTTGTAGAGACTGTCTGATAATGTGCTCTTCTGTATATAATCCTCCTACTGGGAAATACCGAAAAAGGTCCCCGTTAGGCAGCCTAAACCTCTGGTGCAGCTGCTCAAAGGACATCATAACCTCCCCATCGAACAGGTCCCCCCCAAACAGTAGGTACCTCCGGACCTCCTCTGTCGCGTCTGTCAGCCCTGGCTGGAATCGCGATGCTCTCATTATAGGAGTATAAGGGGAGGGTCTTTGCAGGTTACCCTCATCTTGTCACATTATCCTTATGCTTTAATTGTATTTAATACAATAGGGTTTTTACAATAGTCCATAATAGCTCTCATCTTATCCATAAATAACAGATTGATGTGGGGACACTTGGGAGGTCTTAATGTCTAACCAAGTTGATTGTGGGTCACAAGAGACCCAGTCAGTTACATAAGATAATAAAGAGCTCAACTGATACCTCCTAAAGTCTGGAAAGTCCAGTCCTCCCCCTACTTGTGGGAGCTGCAGCTTCTCTAATTTGACAAGGGGCCGTCTATGATTCCAAATAAAGGAACCAAGCCAGCCGTGTAGCTTACGTAACGCCAGTCTCAGCAACATCAGAGGGATCATTCTCATTGGATATAGGAGACGAGGCAGAATATTCCTTTTAACTAGAGCTGCTCTGCCTAACCAGGATATTGGGAGGTCTCCCCAGTGTTGAAGGTCCTGCATTATTTTCTCTAGTAGGTGCACAAAATTGGCTTTATACAGCTGACCAGCTTTAAACTGGGGTGAGAAAAATACCTAAGTACAGCAAACTCTCCAGTGACCACCGAAAGGGAAAGCAAGATCCGTCCGGTAAGTTGGATATTCTGGCGAGACCACCCAACGGCATGGCCTCCGGTTTCATAAAATTGATTTTGTAACCCGAGAACATACCAAATAGATTGGCCACTTGAATTAAGCGGGGCCACGGATATCACAAGGTCACTTAAGAAAAGGAGGACATCATCTGCATCGAGAGTGAGTTTATGTTTACCTGAACCGACCCTCGGAGCCGCCATGTTAGGGTCAGTTGGTATAGCTTCTGCTGGTGGCTCAATCACTAGCGTGAATAATAACGGTGAGAGAGGACATCCCTGATGACAGCCCCTACCAACACTGAAGCTATCTGAACCTAAACCATTGGTGATCACAGCTGCTTTGGGGTCATTGTATAATACTGAGACCCATTTGGAAAATACCTCTCCGACACCGAACCTTTCCAGTGTGTAAAAAAGGTATGACCATTCTACCCAATCAAATGCCTTCTCTGCGTCCAAGGAGACAACTAAACCCGGTATTCTTCCCCGTTGACAGGTTTGTATCATATTTAAGACCCTTCTAATATTATTAGTTGATCTGCAGCCCTTGATAAACCCCGTCTGGTCCTCTTTTATAATGTATGGTACGACCCTCTCCAATCTTAATGCTAACATTTTGGAAAGGATTTTGAAATCCACATTTAGCAAGGATATGGGTCTATATGAAGAGCTAACTTCTGGGGGCCTTTCCCTTTTTAAGAATGAGAGAAATATTTCCTTCTCTCAACGAAGGCAGGAGGCAGCCCCGACTGTGTGAGTAATTGGACATATTTATGAGTGGCCCAGCCAGTTCCCCTATAAATGCTTTATAGAACTCAACCTGGAATCCGTCTGGCCCAGGCGCCTTGCCACTCTGAAGCTGCCTAACCGTGTCCAGTACTTCCTGGGTTGTCAGGAGGGCGTTCAAGATCGACACCTGCTCTGAGGTTAAATCCAGAAAGGCCAAGTTTTTAAAGAAGGACTCCATCTTCTCAGTTCTATCCTCACAAACCTGCGATTTATACAGTTCAAAATAGAACTTCCTAAAAACTGTATTGATCTTTCTACGATCACAAGTCAAGGTACCAGCACTTTCTCTCATGGACGTGGTAGCTTGAGGAGCCTTTTTTTTCCTAACTAGATATCTGCCAGGCTTGTCGCTATATTCATATAGTCTCTGCTTTGCGAATAATACTTCCCTCTTTGCTGTTTGGGTAAGTGCAGTATTCAAGGCTGCCGTAAGGGCTGTGATCCTTTGTAGCTTAGTAATGGACGACCCGTCAACATACGCTGTCTCAGCTGCCTTCAAGCGAGCCTTGAGCAGGTGCTATTGCTCTCCCTTTTGTCTTTTCCGGGTCGCAGGATATGAGATGACCAAGCCTCGCACATATGCCTTAGTGGTCTCCCACATCATCGACGGGTTACTGGCCATACCAGAATTAATTTCCCAGAAGGTTTTGAATTCCTGCGAAAAATATTTTATAAATTTGCTATCCTTCAATAAGGAAGGATCCATACGCCAATGTCGGGGACCTGTCCCATCATCCCTAATCTTGACTTCCATATATACTGCAGCATGATCAGAAATAGCTAGATTACCTATTTTGCAGGACAATATGGAATTCAAAAGGGTCAAGGGGGCAAAAAACATATTAATTCTGGTATGGCACGTGTGTGGGTTAGAGTAGAAAGTAGTCTCTATCCTGGGGATGAAGACACCTCCACACATCTACTAACCCTCGCTCCTTAATCAGATCCCCCAATTGTCTAGATCTAAGAGATATACCCATAGTGCTCTTAAGTATCCTATCTGTCTCTGGGTCCATAATACAGTTAAAATCTCCTCCTATAATTTAATGGTAGGCCCCAAAAGCCATCAACTTGGAGAACGCTTCTGATACAAATTTAAGGGGGTGCAATAAAGATTCAAAATTCCATATTCCTCTCCGTATATTAGGGCTTTGATCAGTATATACCGTCCAGACTCATCTTTTATCTGACTTAAGATTTGGAAAGGAAGATAATTCCGAATGAGAATGACTACTCCCCTACTTTTTGAACTGAAAGATGAGAAAAAAGCCCAATCAAATCCACCCTGTTGTAATTTTAAGTGCTCTTTGTCAAGTAGATGTGTCTCCTGTAAAAGAACTATATCAATCCTTTCCTTTTTGGGGTTTGATAATATCTTCTTCCTTTTGATTGGTGGATGACTCCCCTTGACACTCCAGGTGTACCACTGAAGCGAATGGCGAGCCGTGATCGTCCAGGCAAACCCCGAGAGCCTCCCCCAGGAGGAAGAACCCCATTCAAAACACCCTGAGTAAAGACCGTGAAGAATTCACAAAAGCAAAAATTCTTAAAGACATTTACATCAACGCAATTAAAAAGTATTCCTAAGTTAAAAAAAAAGAAACACATTTGAAAGGAGACTTCCCCCTCCTTACTCCCAGGGGGCGTGACTGACTATCAATAACCCCACCATAACCTCTCCTAATGAGTGCCTCGCCCTTGGCCCAGGCGTTACAGAATGGAGGAAACAAATGCAAGTGTTCGATAAAACCAAAGTTAAAAGTGAGTGACCCCCACACCAACACCTAGGTGTGTTTAGCCAGCATAATACGAAATATAAATATATAAAACTACAAAGTTACAATCCCAGCAAGTATTAGGTAACTCAGTAAAATGACAAAAGAAGGAAACTCTGCTCTAAGGAGAGGTAGGACATAACAAACGCCCTTCCCCCCACACGTATCGAATAAGCCGCACGATCTGTAAAGAAATCCAAAGAGAGAGGAAAGAGTAAGTCCCTCTGCCCAACGCCCTGGGAAAGATGATGGAAAAGAGATAAAGAAGGAAGAAAGGTTAAACAAAGGGGGGGGGGGGAGTAAAGTAAAATCATTATCCACACGGTCAAAGTCCCACAGTCTATTTAAGAGAGTCCAAGAATTCTTTAGCTTTTTCCGATGATCCAGTGTTGTACACGGATCCCTCAAGGCTGAAGCGCAGCGTTATTGGGTAACGCATGGAGTATTTGATATTTAGACGCTTCTTCACCTCATCGAATGCCCTCCTCTTGCGGACCACAGCTGGAGAAAAATCCTGGAATAACATTATCCTGGAACCCTTGTGCATCATGGCCTGAGGATCCTTCCCCAGGAATCTGGAGGCTTCCAGGAGCATTTGTTTTTCTCTAGGACATTGGAGTCGGATTAGAACTGGGCGGGGGTGCTGGTCCGGCCCGGGCCTGCGTACAGCAACCTGGTGGGCCCACTCCACCCGCACCCGGCCTGGTCCCGACTCCAACTTCAATAACCGTGGGAGCCATCGCTCCAGAAATCCACAAGTTGGCCCCAGCAACCGAATATTTCATCGACGGCCCCGACTGTTGAGGTCCTCCAGGGTCTGGATTCGCTGCTCGAGGGGCCGGACCCAACCCACGGTCGGCCCGGCAGCCGTCTCCGAGGCTGCGGCCCGGTGCTCCGCCCCTCCGACACGCTGCTCGAGTTTTTTTCGATTTCTCGGTCGTGCTTCCGCAGCCCGACTCCCACCTGGACCGGGACGCCTCAATAAAAGGTGTCGATCTTCTCCTGCAGCTTGTTGGTCTCGGAGATCAGGCTCGGCTCTGCAGGTAAGTCCCCCCCCCCCCCCCCTCGAGCCGGCCGCTGCTGCGGGAAGTGGGGTTGGGGAGGGGTCCCCGCCTGTTACGAACTACGTGAAGTTTTGCCCTTGGTCGTTTTAAGAACAATACCAAACTGTCCAGGTTTGATGTAAAGTGACTAACTACGCTGGGCAAATGCCACCTTAAATGATTTAAAGGGTGTGGTGAAGGTGGGTGCCCCACTCTGCCCGAGTCTTAGGCAGGAACACTACAGACTCACGACTTGCTGGGCTACCACCATCTTGAATCTCGTTGTGTGATTTTTTTTAACATTGTCCACCCCAGTCCAACACCGGCATCTCCAAATAATATGAGGTGGATGTTCAGCTGTGATGCAGCAGGACAACCATACAGCCAAAAGCAAAACCGAATTTATTTAAACACTGCAGTTTAAACATTTAAAAAAAAAAGCAAGTGGAATTTAGACTAACTTAACTATTGGAAACTGAACCGACCCCATACAGTAACTGTTACTAATTAACATCCCATAAACACACCCCTTGGCAAAAAGGTAAATTCAAACACAGATTCTTACAGGCAGGAGGGAACAATATCCTGAGAGAGATTTCAGAAGAAAGTCAGAGGAGTTCTTTACTGAAGCTTGTAACTCCCCTGGACTCATATCTTGCGACTATTACAACTAAAACCAAACTAGAGGAACCTGAGCTGGGAGAACTGGCCATTCCTCTGCCATTGTTAAACCAGACACGTCAACACCTCTGCCTTTATGACCTCTCTCGAAAAAAAAAAATCCTAGGACAAAAATAACCTTTTTTAAAGTGAGGGTGTGGTCACATGTGGCGAGACGGGTTTGTTGGGGGGGATGTGAACCTGAGGGGAAGCCACATTGAAAGGGGCTTAAATTGGCTATCAGAAACAAATAGCTGTGTGGGAGACTAGAAAACGCAGGAAGCAAGGTCTAGCGTTGAACACGCTTTGAAACCAGAGTGAAGTCAAGAAGATAATGTTAAGGTCACTCCATCTAAATGGACGCAGGTTTCACAACGAGGCCAGAGAGGCCACATATAGAGAGAGATGCGTGGCTGCAAGGTGAACAGGACTGGAACCAAGATCCCCACCCGGCTAATTACCGCCCCAGCACTGAAAACCACCAGAGAAATGATGCTATCAAGCAGCAATAACCTACACAGGGGGACGCAGTTTCGGTTACGCCAAGGTCACTCAATACAGTTTGGACATTGAGGAAGGCAAGAAGGAAACTGATGTGGTGATAAGGGATGGGGTCAGTCTGATAATATGGCTTCTAGCTCCGAGCCCTGACAGCTGGAATGCCTTGTTTTTATTCATTTCCCTATCAGGACATTGGTTAGGCCACTGCTGGAATATTGCACTCGATTCTGGCCTCCCGCCTGGAGGAAGGGTGTTGTGGAACTTGAAAGGGTTCAGAAAAGACTTACTAAGATGTTGCCGGGGTTGGAGAGTTTGAGCTTTAAGGAAAGGCTGGGGCTGTTTTCCCTTGAGCGTCGGAGGCTGAGGGGTGACCGTTTAGCGGTTTATACAATCATGAGAGGCAGACATCTTTTTCCCAGGGTGGGGGAGACCAAAACTAGAGGGCATGGGATTGAGGTGAGAGGGGAAAGATTTACAAGGGACCATGCTGTACAACTCTATGACTCTATCTGTAGTTCCCATCTGCTTTGTTTATGACTGACTACAAGGTGAAAGCTTTAATCTTTAACTAATTAATCCTTTCATGCACTCAGTCACACTATACCTGGTGATTATAAACAGTATGACCAAGGTGGTTGAAATTGTTGCCAATTGGTCATTGATTCCAGTTGGTAGTGATAGATTCAGGTTGAAGGGCTGAATGGTCTCCTGGTTCCTATGTTCTGTGACACCTGTAAGCTTCACCTCAGACCGGGAGCAGCTCGGTCTGCCAGCATTCTGACAGTAAAATAAGGATTTGTTGATGCTGGAAAACTGAGACAGAAAGAGAGATTGCTGGAGGAACTCAACACGTCTGTTGGAAAGAGTCATACAGCACGGAAACAGACCCTTCGGTCCAACCCGTCCACGCCGACCAGATATCCCAATCCTATCTAGTCCCATTTGCCAGCACTTGGCCCATATCCCTCTGAGCCCTTCCTGTTCATATACCCATCCAGATGCCTTTTAAATGCTGTCATTGTACCAGCCTCCACCACTTCCTCTGGCAGCTCATTCCATACACACACCACCCTCTGTGTGAAAAAGTTGATCCTTAGGTCCCTTTTATATCTTTCCCCTCTCACCTTAAACCTATGCTCTCTAGTTTTGAACTCCCCTACCCTGGGGAAAATGACTTTGTCTATTTATCCTATCCATGCCCCTTATGATTTTATAAACCTCTATAAGGTCACCCTCTGACGCTCCAGGGAAAACAGCCCCAGCCTGTTCAGCCTCTCCCTGTAGCTCAGATCCTCCAACCCTGGCAACATCCTTGTAAATCTTTTCTGAACCCTTTCAGGTTTCACAGCATCTTTCCGATAGTCGTGCCATTGTGGCTGGAGACACCACAAAACTTGCTTTATTTGGTCAACTTTGGAAGCCACAGGTCACAGCGGAGCTCGCTGCAGTTTAACTGAGGTCAGAGTTTAACCGAGCTTGACCAAAATTCCCAGCATGCTTGATTGTAGCGCTTAACCAGTCTCATCAGTCATTTCTGCTGCTGGTCACCTGACCATATTACCTTTGTAAAGAAGGTCAGGGGAAGAGAGAGAGAGACAGACAGAGAGAGGTCACTCCTCAATCTCCGACGCTCTAGGGAGAAAAGCCCTAGCCTATTCAGCCCCTTCCAAAGCTCAAACCGCCCAAGAGCAGAGAAAGCAGAGTTAACCTTTGTAGTTCAGTAACCCTTCTTCAGCACTGAAGGACCTCCTTCGGTCATCTATTGCTCACATTGAGCATGTCAAGGGGGTGAGTGATTGGGACAAAGTGCTGAGTCCCTTATGCTTTAATCTAATTATTTCCCCCAACACACTGGTTACAGGTGGATAAATCCCCAGGACCTGATCAGGTGTACCTGAGAACTCTGTGGGAGGCTAGAGAAATGATTGCTGGGCCTCTTGCTGAGATATTTGTATCATTGATAGTCACAGGTGAGGTGCCGGAAGACTGGAGGTTGGCAAACATGGTGTCACTGTTTAAGAAGGGCGGTAAGGACAAGCCAGGGAACTATAGGCCGATGAACCTGATGTCGGTGGTGGGCAAGTTGTTGGAGGGAATCCTGAGGGACAGGATGTACATGTATTTGGAAAGACAAGGACTGATTCGGGATAGTCAACATGGTATTGTGTGTGGGAAATCATGTCTCACAAACTTGATTGATTTTTTTGAAGAAGTAACAAAGAGGATAGATGAGGGCAGAGCAGTAGATGTGATCTATATGGACTTCAGTAAGGCATTCGACAAGGTTCCCCTTGGGAGACTGATTAGCAAGGTTAGATCTCATGGAATACAGGGAGAACTAGCCATTTGGATACAGAACTGGCTCAAAGGTAGAAGACAGAGGGTGGTGGTGGAGGGTTGTTTTTCAGACTGGAGGCCTGTGACCAATGGAGTGCCACAAGGATCGGTGCTGGGTTGACTACTTTTTGTCATTTACATAAATGATTTGAATGCGAGCATAAGAGGTACAGTTAGTAAGTTTGCAGATGACCCCAAAATTGGAGGTGTAGTGGACAGCGAAGAGGGTTACCTCAGATTACAACAGGATCTTGACCAGATGGACCAATGGGCTGAGAAGTGGCAGATGGAGTTTAATTCAGGTAAATGCAAGGTGCTGCATTTTGGGAAAGCAAATCTTAGCAGGACTTATACACTTAATGGTAAGGTCCTAGGGAGTGTTGCTGAACAATGAGACCTTGGAGTGCAGGTTCATAGCTCCTTGAAAGTGGAGTCGCAGGTAGATAGGATAGTGAAGAAGGCATTTGGTATGCTTTCCTTTATTGGTCAGAGTATTGAGTACAGGAGTTGGGAGGTCATGTTGCAGCTGTACAGGACATTGGTTAGGTCACTTTTGGAATATTGCGTGCAATTCTGGTCTCCTTCGTATCGGAAAGATGTTGTGAAACTTGAAAGCGTTCAGAAAGGATTTACAAGGATGTTGCCTCAGTTTGAGGATCTGAGCTACAGGGAGAGGCTGAACAGGCTGTTTTCCCTGGAGCGTCGGAGGCTGAGGGGTGACCTTATAGAGGTTTACAAAATTATGAGGGGCATGGATAGGATAAATAGACAAAGTCTTTTCCCTGGGGTGGGGGAGTCCAGAACTAGAGGGCATAGGTTTAAGGTGAGAGGGGAAAGATATAAAAGAGGCCTAAGGGGCAATTTTTTCACACAGAGGGTGGTACGTGTATGGAATGAGCTGCCAGAGGAAGTGGTGGAGGCTGGTACAATTGCAATATTTAAGAGGCATTTGGATGGGTATATGAATAGGAAGGGTTTGGAGGGATATGGGCCGGGTGCTGGCAGGTGGGACTAGATTGGGTTGGGATATCTGGTCAGCATAGACGGGTTGGACCGAAGGGTCTATTTCCATGCTGTACATCTCTATGACTCTATGACACTGGAGCTTTGTGACATTGACAAGGGACCTACATTGACCCACCCTGGATTTCCTCAGCTGCATCATGTACAGTTGTGGAAAACTTGAACAATTTAAGGAAACATATCTCAATTAAAATTGGGTATTGGGAAATTTTTTTTAAAAATCACATAAAGAAACAATTCAAAACACGAGTGTTCAAGATGCATGAAAATTAAATAAAGACTTTCCTCACAACATAATTCATCTCCGGGGAACGTTGAGATCCTGTGTTTATTTTGTCGGTCCAGGGTTTTCCTGATCTGTTTAGAACATAGAACATTCCAGCGCAGTACAGGCCCTTCGGCCCTCGATGTTGTGCCGACCTGTCACACCAATCTGAAGCCCGTCTCACCTACACCATTCCATTCTCATCCATCAGCACAATTCAGTGCATTCTGTATCCTTTACCCCTGTGTGCGATGGGCAAAGGTCAACGCTAGGGAGAGGTTCCACTATATTCATCCAGCAAAGCAAGGATGATGTGCCAGCAAAATTCCAGAACATTCTTGATGGGCATGATTTGGAGATGCTGGTGTTGGACTGGGATGGACAGAGTTAAAAATCACACAACACCAGGTTATAGTCCAACAGGTTTAATTGGAAACACTAGCTTTCGGAGCGACGCTCCTTCATCAGGTGGTATTAAATCCATCTCCTAAACTAACGCCTTTCCAACTCTTCATTCTAATTCTCTTCAAATCCCCACAACGGAAATAAAAATCAGATCAGTCACTTGAATGTCAATCCTGAATACTGATTTTTGCTGAGCTCTCTCTCTCTCTCTCTCTCCAGCTACTTCACCACAAACAAGTGTTTTCATAGAATCAGACTGTACAGAAGAGGCCTTTCACCACATAGAGTCATAGAGATGTACAGCACAGAAACAGACCCTTCGGTCCAACCTGTCCATGCTGACCAGATATCCCAAACCAATCTAGTCCCACCTGCCAGCACCCGGTCCATATCCCATCATACAAAAAAAAATTCCTGATGAAGGGCTTATGCTCCTCGGATGTTGCCTGACCTGCTGAGCCTTTCCAGCAACACACTCTTAACTCTGATCTCTGGTGTCTACAGGCCTCACTGTCTCCTGTCAGCACATCACGTTTCTACCACCAGATACAGATTATTACCTACAACAGGCCCAATTGGCCGCACCAGGCCTATAGTCTTGAATGTTTCGACACTTCAAGTGCTCATCCAAGTATGCGTTAAAAGTTGCAAGTTATCCAGTCGTGACTACCCTCATGTGCCAGATCCCTACCACCTCCTGAGTGAAAAAAATCTTTCCTCAAATCCCCTCTAAACCTTCACTTTAAATTTCTTGTAAGCTTCACTTCAAGGGGTGAATGGATTCACAATTCCAATAATTATTATCGAATCGACCGCACCTTTGTCGGTTCAGGCCCGGATTTGGGGCGGTACGGTGGCTCAGTCCTTAGCACTGCTGCCTCACAGCGCCAGGTTCGATTCCTGCCTCGGGGCCATTGTCAGTCTGGAGTTTGCACACTCTCCCCATGTTCTCTCTGGTTTCCTCCCACAATCCGAAGAGGTGCAGGCGAGAGTGAATTGGCCATATTAAATGACCCCATAATGTTAAGCACATTAGTCAAGGGTGGATAGGGGAATGGGTCACTCTGTGGAGGGTCGGTGTGGATTTGTTGGGCCGAAGGGCCTGTTTTCACACTGTAGGGAATCTCATCTAACCTACAGTTGCCCAACTGCTCCCCCCCCTTTACTGCTGGCTGTGGACTTGGTCGGTTAGTTGGTGAAGCGCACTGTGGATGGAAGGGTCAAAGGGTTCACTCAGCCGTGTGGAGCACTGACGCTGACACTCACTGAGCAAACTCTAGAGAGAAAGAAAGCAGTTGGTGAGACGCAGAGACGCGAGCAGCGGTCACCTGGGTCAGATGGGCTGGTAACAGACAGACAGTCGGGTGAACCAGGCACCTCCCCATCGATAGGGGCTGGCTGGAATAGGCCGTGTCGTGTCAGTGAGACCAGAGAGCACGGTGCTCCACACACTGAGCCTGCAGCAGCAGTGTGATAGGCTTCCAGGCCTTTACAGAGAACTCTGTGCAGTTCTGCGCCGCACCGTGGAGGGGAGAGTGACCGGCCTGATCCTGAGAGAGCATTTGGTGCAGCTTACCCCATGCCCCACACCTCTCCCCCCCTCCCTGAGCCCTCTCCCCCCCTCACTGATTCCACCCTCAGTGAATCCTCACCCCCCTCACTGACTCCCACTGCCCCCTCACTGACCCTTCTCTCCCCCCTCACTGACCCCTCTCTCCCCTCACTGACCCCTCTCATTGACCCCTCTCTCCCCTTTCACTGACCCTTCTCTCCCCCTCACTGACCCCTCTCTCCCCTTTCACTGACCCCCTCTACACCCTCACTGACCCTCTCTCCCCCATCACTGACCCTTCTCTCCCCCCTCACTGACCCTCTCTCCCCCCTCACTGACCCTTCTCTCCTCCTTCACTGACCCCCTCTCCCCCCCTCACTGACCCATCTGTCCCCCCCTCACTGACCTCTCTCCCCCCTCAATGACCCTTCTCTCCCCCCCTCACTGACCCCTCTCTCCCCCTTCACTGACCCTTCTCTCCCCTCTCACTGACCCATCTGTGCCCCCCTCACTGACCCCTCTCCCCCCTTCACTGACCCTTCTCTCCCCCCTCACTGACCCCTCTCTCTCCCCTCACTGACCCCTCTTTCCCCCCCACTGACCCCTCTCTTCCCCTCACTGACCCCTCTCTCCCCTCACTGACCCCTCTCTCCTCCTCACTGACCCCCCTCTCCCCCCTCACTGACCCCTCTCTCCCCTCACTGACCCCTCATTGACCCCTCTCTCCCCTCACTGACCCCCTCTACACCCTCACTGACCCTTCTCTTCCCCCACTGGCCCTTCTCTCCCCCCTCACTGACCCCCTCTCTCCCCTCACTGACCCCTCTCTCTCCCCTCACTGACCCCCTCTCTCCCCTCACTGACCCCCTCTCTCCCCCCTCACTGACCCCCTCTCTCCCTTTACTGACCCTTCTCTCTCCCCTCATTGACCCCCTCTCTCCCCTCACTGACCCCCTCTCCCCCCTCACTGACCCCTCTCTCCCCCTCACTGACCCTTCTCTCCCCCCTCATTGACCTCCTCTCTCCTCTCATTGACCTCCTCTCTCCCCTCACTGACCCCTATCCCCCCTCACTGACCCTTCTCTCCCCCCCTCACTGACCCCCTCTCCCCCCTCACTGACCCCTCTCTCCCCCCTCACTGACCCCCTCTCTCTCCCTTCACTGACCCTTCTCTCCCCTCACATTGACCCTTCTCTCCCCCCCTCACTGACCCCTCTCTCCCCCCTCACTGACCCCTCTCTCCCCTTACTGACCCCTCTCTCCCCCCTCACTGACCCCCTCTCTCCCCCCTCACTGACCCCCTCTCTCCCCTCACTGACCCTTCTCTCCCCCCTCATTGACCTCCTCTCCCCCTCACTGACTCTTCTCTCCCCCTTCATTGACCCCCTCTCCCTCCTCATTGACCCCTCTCCCCCTCACTGACCCCTCTCTCCCCCCTCACTGACCCTTCTCTCCCCCCTCATTGACCTCCTCTCTCCCCTCATTGACCTCGTCTCTCCCCCCTCATTGACCTCCTCTCCCCCTCACTGACTCTTCTCTCCCCCTTCATTGACCCCCTCTCCCTCCTCATTGACCGCTCTCCCCCTCACTGACCCCTCTCTCCCCCCTCACTGACCCTTCTCTCCCCCCTCATTGACCTCCTCTCTCCCCTCATTGACCTCGTCTCTCCCCCCTCATTGACCTCCTCTCTCCCCTCACTGACCCCTCTCTCTCCCCTCACTGACTCCTCTCTACCCCCTCACTGACCCCTCTCTCCCCTCATTGTGCCCCGAACCTCCAGGTCCATCCCTCCCTCCTCTCCGCTCAATGATGAGTGCCTCTTGCTGCTGCCGCCTTGGCATCTTGCTGCCCCGGTTTAGCTGTGACTGGGTGGCGCTCGACGCAGTTCGGGGGCAGAAGGACAGGACTCTACCCTGGGACTGTCACTGCTTGGACCCGGACCCATGAGGTTAGTGTCTCCACCTTCTCCCGGAGCTCCCTCTCTGAGACTATCTCAGTCCAAATGACATTGAGTTGCCCCTTTTTTGGCTGACAGGCATATGGGCCGGGTGCTGGGAGGTGGGACTAGATTGGGTCGGGATATCTGGTCGGCATGGACGGGCTGGACCGAAGGGTCTGTTTCCATGCTGTACATCTCTATGACTCTAGGCCCCTAGAGTGGGGAGAAAGAACAGAGCATCATGGGAACGTGCTGCTAAAGTGGCAGTAACTCCATGTGACTCCCCACTGTCCTCATTAGCCTCATCCACTCCACGGCCTGGGTACATTATCTACACTCGTGCTTTCTCCCTCAATGTTAATCGTGAATCTGCAACTTGGCACAGCGATGCTTTTCAATCTCATGGTGATCTCCTGGAACAATAATGTCAGTCCGACAGGCCCAGGCCTCCGAAACCAAAATCCACCATTGGACCATCTCAGGAATAATGACGCTCCATGATTGGCCCATTTCCCTGATAGTGACAGTCCCCAATTGGTCCATTTTCACCCCCAGAACACTTCCTGCATCAGAAAGATCCCAGCTCCAAGTTTGGCTAACTTCCTGTTTGATCATGTCTGACAATCGTGATTGAATATTTTTTCATGAGGAGGTGCCAGTGGTGGACAAAGTTAAAAATCACATGACACCAGGTTATAGTCCAACACGTTTCACTGATTTTCCATTGAGTTTTTGTTTGGAGATTGTTTCCAAAGAGATTGATGAGAGTGGAGCAGTAGACATTGTTTATGTGGAGTCTAGATTAGAGTGTTGCTGGAAAAGCTCAGCAGGTCAGGCAGCATCCGAGGGGCAGGAAAATCGACGTTTCGGACAAAAGCCCTTCGACAATGTTCCACGTGGTAGACTAATTCGTCGTGCGTCACCATGATGCTCAATTCTGCTGGCGATAAACCCACGTACTTGGCACTGCGACGCAGCAGTGCCTCAGACTGAGCCACCATTTGAAGGGACATGGGCCAAGTGCAGGCACGAGGGACTAGTTTAGTTTGGAATTATGGTTGGCATGGAGGGGGTTGGACTAAGGGGGTCTGTTTCCGTGCTGTATGACTCGGAGTCATTTTTACCTAAAACCAGTTCGTTTGCAGGAAACTGGCAGGTCCGAATGACAACGAGAGTTAAAGGAAATTTCCACATTTGTCACATGCGGAATTGTGTCTTCCCAACATTCATAGCAGCGTGACCATGCCCCCCCCCGCCTTGTCCTTAGTGTTCCTCCCACAAGCCTCCACATTCAAAGGATTATTCTCCACCATTTCAGACAGAATGCCACCGACCATACCTTCCCCTCCCTCTCTCCAACATCCCAGCACTTCCTACAACACCAATCGGGGACTGTCACTATCAGAGAAATGGGAGATGCAAGTCTTCTTCCAATGTCAAAGAGTTTAGTGGAATTACACCAAAGGGAAGAAACTGTTGCAGTTTCCAATCCCAACCGAAGGCCCTTTAACCAAATTTTACCAACAATTCTGAGCGGTTTCTGTTGTTCTCTCACTCGGGTCTATTTAAGATTTCTTTTCCTACACCAGTCCCTCAGCCATGCATTCATCTGCTCTATCCTCCTATTCCTGCCCTCATTAGCTTGTAGCACTGGGAGTAATCCAGATATTACTACCCTTGAGGACCTCCTTTTTAAATTTCTGCCTAACTCTCTGTAATCTCCCTTCAGAATCTCAACCTTTTCCCTTCCAATGTCATTGGTTCCAATGTGGACAATGACCTCCTGCTGGCCCCTCTCCCCCGTGAGAACATTCTGCACCCTCTCTGAGACATCTTTGATCCTGGCACCAGGGAAACAACACACCATTCTGCTTTTTCTCTGCTGGCCACAGAAACGTCTGTCTGTACCTCTGACTACAGAATCCCCTAACATAATTGATCTATTGGAAGCCGACGTACCCCTCGTTGCATTAGAGCCAGTCTCAATACCAGAAACTTGGCTGTTCGTGCTACGTTCCCCTGAGACTCCATCACCCCCTACATTTTCCAAAACAGCATACCTGTTTGAAATGGGTATATCCACAGGAGACTCCTGCCCTAGGTGCCGACCTCTCTCACCCTTCCAGGGGTTAACCCATCGATGTGACTGTATCTGAGACATTCCCTCCTTCCTATAACTGCCATCCATCACATACTGTTGCTGTTGCAAATTCCTCAGCACTTCTATCTGTCTCTCCAACCGATCCACTCGAGCTGATAAGATTCGCATCCAACAGCATTTATTGCAGATATAATCCTCAGTACCTGAAAACTCTCCCCAAACTCCCACATCTGACACGAAGTACATATCACTCTACTAAAGGCTATTTTTGCTCCTTCACAATCTACAGACCCAGAAAATAACAAGGATTCACGTTTTTGGATCATTGGAATCTCTTTTGGGGTGGAAGTGACCCGTACAAGAAGGACGGATTGCACCACAATTGGAAGGGGACTAATATACTGGCAGGGAGATTTGCTAGAGCTGCTTGGGAGGTTTTAAACTAGTAAGGTGGGGGGGGGGGGGGGGTGGGACCCAGGGAGATAGTGAGGAAAGAGATCGATCTGAGACGGCTACAGCTGAGAACAGAACTGAGTCAAACAGTCAGGGCAGGCAGGGACAAAGCAGAGAACGAGGTAAGACTGATAAATTAAACTGCATTTATTTCAATGGAAGGGGCCTAACAGGGAAGGCAGATGAACTCAGGGCAGGGTTAGGAACATGGGAATGGGATATCATAGCAATTTCAGAAACATGGCTCAGGGATGGGCAGGACTGGCAGCTTAATGTTCCAGGATACAAATGCTACAGGAAGGATAGAAAGGGAGGCAAGAGAGGAGGGGGAGTGGCATTTTTGATTAGGGATAGCATTACAGCTGTACTGAGGGAGGATATTCCCGGAAATACATCCAGGGAAGTTATTTGGGTGGAACTGAGAAATAAGAAAGGGATGATCACCTTATTGGGATTGTATTATAGACCCCCCAATAGTCAGAGGGAAATTGAGAAACAAATTTGTAAGGAGATCTCAGCTATCTGTAAGAATAATAGGGTGGTTATGGTCGGGGATTTTAATTTTCCAAACATTGACTGGGACTGCCATAGTGTTAAAGGTTTAGATGGAGAGGAATTCGTTAAGTGTGTACAAGACAATTTTCTGATTCAGTATGTGGATGTACCTACTAGAGAAGGTGCAAAACTTGACCTACTCTTGGGAAATAAGGCAGGGCAGGTAACTGAGGTGTCAGTGGGGGAGCACTTTGGGGCCAGCGACCATAATTCAATTAGATTTAAAATAGTGATGGAAAAGGATAGACCAGATCTAAAAGTTGAAGTTCTAAATTGGAGAAAGGCCAATTTTGACGGTATTAGGCAAGAACTTTCGAAAGCTGATTGGGGGCAGATGTTTGCAGGTAAAGGGACGGCTGGAAAATGGGAAGCCTTCAGGAATGAGATAACGAGAATCCAGAGAAAGTATATTCCTGTCAGAGTGAAAGGGAAGGCTGGTAGGTATAGGGAATGCTGGATGACTAAAGAAATTGAGGGTTTGGTTAAGAAAAAGAAGGAAGCATATGTCAGGTATAGACAGGATAGATCAAGTGAATCCTTAGAAGAGTATAAAGGAAGTAGGAGTATACTTAAGAGGGAAATCAGGAGGGCAAAAAGGGGACATGAGATAGCTTTGGCAAATAGAATTAAGGAGAATCCAAAGGGTTTTTACAAATATATTAAGGACAAAAGGGTCATTCGAGGGAGAGTATGGCCCCTCAAAGATCAGCAAGGAGGCCTTTGTGTGGAGCCACAGAAAATGGGGGAGATACTAAATGAATATTTTGCATCAGTATTTACTGTGGAAAAGGATATGGAAGATATAGACTGTAGGGAAATAGATGGTGACATCTTACAAAATGTCCAGATTACAGAGGAGGAAGTGCTGGATGTCTTGAAACGCATAAAGGTGGATAAATCCCCAGGACCTGATCAGGTGTACCCGAGAACTCTGTGGGAAGCAACAGAAGTGATTGCTGGGCCTCTTGCTGAGATATTTGTATCATCGATAGTCACAGGTGAGGTGCCAGAAAACTGGAGGTTGGCGAATGTGGTGCCATGTTTAAGAAAGGTGGTAAGGACAAGTTAGGGAAATATAGACCAGTGAGCCAGACCTCGGTGGTGGGCAAGTTGTTGGAGGGAATCCTGAGGGACAGGATGTACATGCATTTGGAAAGGCAAGGACTGATTAGGGATAGTCAACATGGCTTTGTGCGTGGGAAATCATGTCTCACAAACTTGATTGAGTTTTTTGAAGAAGTAACAAAGAAGATTGATGAGGGCAGAGCAGTAGATATGATCTATATGGACTTCAGTAAGGCGTTCGACAAAGTCCCCCATTAGAGACTGGTTAGCAAGGTTAGATCTCATGGAATACAGGGAGAACTAGCCATTTGGATACAGAACTGGCTCAAAGGTAGAAGGCAGAGGGTGTTGGCGGAGGGTTGTTTTTCAGACTGGAGGCCTGTGACCAGTGGAGTGCCACAAGGATCGGTGCTGGGTCCTCTACTTTTTGTCATTTACATAAATGATTTGGATGCGAGCATAAGAGGTATAGTTAGTAAGTTTGCAGATGACACCAAAATTGGAGGTGTAGTGGACAGTGAAAAGGGTTACCTCAGATTACAACAGGATCTTGACCAGATGGGCCAATGGGCTGAGAAGTGGCAGATGGAGTTTAATTCAGATAAATGCAAGGTGCTGCATTTTGGGAAAGCAAATCTTAGCAGGACTTATACACTTAATGGTAAGGTCCTAGGGAGTGTTGCTGAACAAAGAGACCTTGGAGTGCAGGTTCATAGCTCCTTGAAAGTGGAGTCACAGGTAGATAGGATAGTGAAGAAGGCGTTTGGTATGCTTTCCTTTATTGGTCAGAGTATTGAGTACAGGAGTTGGGAGGTCATGTTGCAGCTGTACAGGACATTGGTTAGGCCACTGTTGGAATATTGCGTGCAATTCTGGTCTCCTTCGTATCGGAAAGATGTTGTGAAACTTGAAAGGGTTCAGAAAAGATTTACAAGGATGTTGCCAGGGTTGGAGAATCTGAGCTACAGGGAGAGGCTGAACAGGCTGGGGCTGTTTTCCCTGGAGCGTCGGAGGCTGAGGGGTGACCTTATAGAGGTTTACCAAATTATGAGGGGCATGGATAGGATAAATAGACAAAGTCTTTCCCCTGGGGTGGGGGAGTCTGGAAATAGAGGGCATAGGTTTAGGGTGAGAGGGGAAAGATATAAAAGAGACCTAAGGGGCAACTTTTTCACACAGAGGGTGGTACGTGTATGGAATGAGCTGCCAGAGGAAGTGGTGGAGGCTGGTACAATTGCAACATTTAAGAGGCATTTGGATGGGTATATGAATAGGAGGGTTTGGAGGGATATGGGCCGGGTGCTGGCAGTTGGGACTAGATTGGTTTGGGATATCTGGTCGGCATGGACAAGTTGGACTGAAGGGTCTGTTTCCATGCTGTACATCTCTCTGACTCTATGACCTACTGGCACTTATTCCCCCCTACTATGTGTGGTATTCCCGATGAAGGGCTTTTGCCCGAAACATCGATTTTCCTGCTCCTCGGATGCTGCCTGAACTGCTGTGCTCTTCCAGCACCACTAATCCAGAATCTGGTTTCCAGCGTCTGCAGTCATTGTTTTTACCCTCTGTGTGGTATTATCCTGATCTGGGCGTGTATTTTAACTTTCACCTTTTTTTAATCACCAGTTCGGTTCCTTAAGTTCCTGGTCTGTATCCTCTTCAAGAATGTCTCGTTTCTTTTGTAACTGCTGGTGTAACTTGACTGTCTCTCTAATTTCTCCCAGTTGTAGAGTCGTTGAGACAAAGACTCATACAGCACAGAAACAGAGTCGAGAGAGTGTGGTGCTGGAAAAGCACAGCAGGTCAGGCAGCATCTGAGGAGCAGGAGACTCGAAGTTCTCTCCTGCTCCTCGGATGCCGCCTTACCTGCTGTACTTTTTCCGCACTACACTCCCGTCTCTCATCTCCAGTATCTGCAGGCCTAACTTTCGCCTGGCATAGAAACAGGTCAACTCATCTGTGCGGACTGAATTTCCCAAATTAAACTCGTCCCACCTGCCTGCGTTTGCCCATACCCCTCCAAACATTTTCTATTCATGAACCTGTCCAAATGTCTTGTTGAGGTTATCACTGTATCTACCCCTTCCTGTGGTAGCTCAGTCCACATACAAACCAGCTTCTGTGTGAAAATATTGCTCCTTGTTAAATCTTTCTCATCCCGTCTTAAAACTATGCCCCCTAGTTTTGGGCTCCCCACCCTGGGTCCTATTCACCTTATCTACACCCCTGGAGGAAACCAGGAGAGAAGGCAAGTTCCACACACTCAGCTGCCCAAGGTTGGTATCAAGCCCAGATCCCTGGATTTCTTAGACAGTCATGCTAACCACTGACCCACCCTGCTGACCACTGAGCCACCATGCTGACCACTGAGCCACCCTGCTGACCACTGAGCCACCATGCTGACCACTGAGCCACCCTGCTAACCACTGAGCCACCCTGCTGACCACTGAGCCACCATGCTGACCACTGAGCCACCCTGCTAAACACTGAGCCACCCTGCTAACCACTGAGCCACCCTACTGACCACTGAGCCACCCTGCTGACCACTGAGCCACCCTGCTAACCACTGACCCACCCTGCTGACCACTGAGCCACCCTGCTGACCACTGAGCCACCATGCTGACCACTGAGCCACCCTGCTGACCACTGAGCCACCATGCAGACCACTGAGCCACCCTGCTGACCACTGACCCACCCTGCTGACCACTGAGCCACCCTGCTAACCACTGAGCCACCCTGCTGACCACTGAGCCACCCTGCTAACCACTGAGCCACCCTGCTCACCACTGAGCCACGCTGCTGACCACTGAGCCACCCTGCTAACCACTGAGCCACCCTGCTGACCACTGAGCCACCCTGCTAACCACTGAGCCACCCTGCTGACCACTGAGCCACCCTGCTAACCACTGAGCCACCCTGCTGACCACTGAGCCACCCTGCTAACCACTGAGCCACCCTGCTGACCACTGAGCCACCCTGCTAACCACTGAGCCACCCTGCTGACCACTGAGCCACCCTGCTAACCACTGAGCCACTCTGCTGACCACTGAGCCACCCTGCTGACCACTGAGCCACCCTGCTCACCACTGAGCCACGCTGCTGACCACTGAGCCACCCTGCTAACCACTGAGCCACCCTGCTGACCACTGAGCCACCCTGCTTACCACTGAGCCACCCTGCTGACCACTGAGCCACCCTGCTAACCACTGAGCCACCCTGCTGACCACTGAGCCACCCTGCTAACCACTGAGCCACCCTGCTGACCACTGAGCCACCCTGCTAACCACTGAGCCACCCTGCTGACCACTGAGCCACCCTGCTAACCACTGAGCCACTCTGCTGACCACTGAGCCACCCTGCTGACCACTGAGCCACCCTACTGACCACTGAGCCACCTGCTAACCACTGAGCCACCCTGCTGACCACTGAGCCACGCTGCTGACCACTGAGCCACCCTGCTGACCACTGAGCCACCCTGCTAACCACTCAGCCACCCTACTGACCACTGAGCCACCCTGCTAACCACTCAGCCACCCTACTGACCACTGAGCCACCCTGCTGACCACTGAGCCACCCTGCTGACCACTGAGCCACCCTGCTAACCACTGAGCCATAACGCCTGCTGCGTTTAAGCACATTCCAACACTGCTGACCTCTGTAATTCAATCCTCCCGGCTCGCAGCTGGTTAGAACTGTTTTCTCCAGAGTTTTATTTGCAGCGGGATCTCTTTATTGCTTATTGTGGGGTGTTATTTTTTAAAGGTGATATATCAAAATCTATCAACAAATTCAAAGTCCGTAACAATGATCATTTGGTAATCTGAAGGACAGTAATTCGATTTGTGACCTTAAATTAATGAGGTGTGGAATTTTTATCAGTATACTCAAGGGTGTTTTGTATAAGTAACTGCAGCTGCCATGGGACAGCAACCTTTGTGTATTATCTCGAATATATCCCGTCCATACAGCCCCTATTATTCTCATTTACAATTTTCAATACAAGCTACACCAAACAAGCTATTCAAAGTCAGCGAAAAGTTACATTTGGGCATCTTGTGTCGCTTTCACCAATAAAAAGTCGGTGAATGTTTAATTTTTTAAAATTCAATCGTGGGATGAGGGCAACCATCATTTATTGCCCGTCCCCAATTGGCATTTAAGTGTCAACCACATCGCTGTGGGTCTAGAGTTACATGTTGGCCAGACCGGGTAAGGATGGCAATTTTCCTCCATACTGGGCATGAGTTATGATCAGTTAAAACCCCAGTCTCATCGTTTCATAGCAGAGGGGAGCAGGAGGAGGCCATTCGACCCCTTGAGCTGCTGCCAAACCATTCGATATGATCATGGCTGACCGTATCCCATATCCGTATATCTGTATCCATATCCGATATACGAATCAATATCCGTATCCCATCTTCCCCCAATACTACCCAATCCCTTTAGCCACAAGAGCTATACCTACTTCCTGCTTAAAAACAGAATGTTTTTGGAGTGCAGGTTCATAGCTCCTTGAAAGTGGAGTCACAGGTAGATAGGATAGCGAAGAAGGCGTTTGGTATGCTTTCCTTTATTGGTCAGAGTATTGAGTACAGGAGTTGGGAGGTCATGTTGTGGCTGTATAGGACATTGGTTAGGCCACTGTTGGAATATTGCGTGCAATTCTGGTCTCCTTCCTATCGGAAAGATGTTGTGAAACTTGAAAGGGTTCAGAAAAGATTTACAAGGATGTTGCCAGGGTTGGAGGGTCTGAGTTACAGGGAGAGGCTGAACAGACTGGGGCTGTTTTCCCTGGAGCGTCGGAGGCTGAGGGGTGACCTTATAGAGGTTTACAAAATCATGAGGGGTATGGATAGGATAAATAGACAAAGTCTTTTCCCTGGGGTGGGAGAGCCCAGAACTAGAGGGCATAGGTTTAGGGTGAGAGGGAAAAGATATAAAAGAGACCTAAGGGGAAACTTTTTCACACAGAGGGTGGTACGTAAATGGAATGAACTGCCAGAGGAAGTGATTAGATTAGATTAGATTACTTACAGTGTGGAAACAGGCCCTTCGGCCCAACAAGTCCACACCGACCCGCCGAAGCGTAACCCACCCAGACCCATTCTCCTACATTTACCCCTTCACCTAACACTACGGGCAATTTAGCATGGCCAATTCACCTAACCCCTGCACATTTTTTTTTGGATTGTGGGAGGAAACCGGAGCACCCGGAGGAAACCCACGCAGACACGGGGAGAATGTGCAAACTCCACACAGAGAATCGCCTGAGGCGGGAATTGAACCCGGGTCTCTGGCGCTGTGAAGCAGCAGTGCTAACCACTGTGCTACCGTGCCGCCCAAAAGTGGTGGAGGCTGCAACATTTTAGAGGCATTTGGATGGGTACATGAATGGGAAGGGTTTGCAGGGATATGTGCCAGGTGCTGGCCGGTGGGACTAGATTGGGTTGGCATGGACGAGTTGGACCGAAGGGTCTGTTTCCGTTCTGTATATCTCTGTGACTCTATATCGAGTGAAAGAGATATATATCATGGAAACATTTCCTTCATTACAACTTGTCCATGCCATACAGATATCTCAACCTGATGTAGTCCCTCTAGACTCCCCCACCCCAGGGAAAGGACTTTGTCTATTTATCCTATCCATGCTCCTCATGATTTTATAAACCTCTATAAGGTCACCCCTCTGCCTCAGATGCTCCAGGGAAAACAGCCCCAACCTGTTCAGCCTCTCCCTGTAGCTCAAACCTTCTAACACTGGCAACATCCTTGTAAATCTTTTCTGAAGATTTACAAGGGTGGCACGGTGGCACAGTGGTTAGCACTGCTGCCTCACAGCGCCAGAGACCCGGGTTCAATTCCCGCCTCAGGCGACTGACTGTGTGGAGTTTGCACATTCTCCCCGTGTCTGCGTGGGTTTCCTCCGGGTGCTCCGGTTTCCTCCCACTGTCCAAAGATGTGCAGGTCAGATGAATTGGCCATGCTCAATTGCCCGTAGTGTTAGATGAAAGGGTAAATGTAGGGGAATGAGTGGGTTGCGCTTCGGCGGGTCGGTGTGGACTTGTTGGGCCGAAGGGCCTGTTTCCACACTGTAAGTAATCTAATCTAGTCTGAACCCTTTCAAGTTTCACAACATCTTTCTGATAGGAAGGAGACCAGTATTGCACGCAATAGTCCAAAACTGGCCTAACCAATGTCCTGTACAGCTGCAACATGACCTCCCAACTCCTACACTCAATGCTCTGACCAATAAAGGAAAGTATACCAAACACCTTCTTCATTATAGAAGTTTATACATTCTGGATGTAGGTTTGTTCGTTGAGTTGGAAGGTTCAGTTTTAGACGTTTCGTCACCATACTAGGTAACATCAGTGAGCTCCAGATGACACACTGATGGCATGGCCCACTTTTTATTTATGTGTTTCTGGTTATCCAACTGGAACTCTATCAACAAACACTTTGACTTGGATCCTATTTACCACCCCCTGAGTAAAGAACAGGAAATGATATCACCACAGGAAATTACATCGCCACGTGAAATGACGTCACCAACCCAAGGAAACCTAAACACAAACGAAACGTAGGCCATACCACCAGTGCTTCAGTCTGAGGCTCACTGATGATGTTACCTTGCACGGTGATGAAATGTCTGAACCGAACCTTCCAGCTCAGTGAGCAAACCTACATCCAGAACCTCAACCTGAGTTACAAATCTTCTCAAGAGTTGTGAGTTTCTACATTGTCTCTCGATGTTTCCAATTTTGTTGTTCAAATAAAGCAAAAAATGGCTCAAGTAATTGCCACTGCGCAGGACTGGGGAATGGGCCCCCATTGAATTGAATCAGCTCAAATGAGTTGTGAAAAGTTTAAGAGTCGCCAATTATAGCGCCATCTTAGGTACAAAGGTTCCTAGATAGAATCCTTAGTTACAAATAGAGAAATATAAAAAAAGAAAGTTACATTACAGCTGTACATATGTAAGTATGGCTCAGAAAACCAAAAAGGAATTAAGACCTACACCACAATCTCTCTCCAAAGTCTCTCTGCAATAGACCAGCGCAGGGGGCTACCACACTTAGCCATTGTCATCCCCACTCTGGTCACTGGTGTCCCTAAAGCCCTGAAAAATGTGTTGCTGGAAAAGCACAGCAGGTCAGGCAGCATGCCCCCTGTAAAAACGCCATCCTATATTCCCAATTCCTTCGCCTCCGCCGCATCTGCTCCCAGGAGGACCAGTTCCACTACCGTACAACCCAGATGGGTGCTGCCTGACCTGCTGCGCTTTTCCAGCAACACATTTTCTCAGCTCTGATCTCCAGCATCTGCAGTCCTCACTTTTCCCCCTAAAGCCCCGGTAAAGCCACAACCAAAGTGTTTTGTCCAGCTGTGGAGCTGAGCTGTGCCCAGCAGCCCTGACAGTGCCTCACACTTGGGGTGATTTGGTGATGCTGGTGTTGGACTGGGGTGGACAAAGTTAAAAATCACACAACACCAGGTTATAGTCCAACAGGTTTAATTGGAAGCACACTAGCTTTCGGAGGGACGCTCCTTCATCAGGTGGTAGTGAAGGGCTCGATCGTAACAGAATTTATAGCAAAAATTTGCAGTGTGATGTAACTGAAATTATATATTGAAAAATTGATTGTCTGTTAAGCCTTTCATCTGTTAGAATACAGTGATAGTTTCACTTCTTTCATGTGTAAATCACAAAACCCTTTTTTTAAAGTTGCAGTCTCGGGTTAGCTGTTAACAATGGTGATAGCTAGACAATATGTTGAAGGTTCTGGATTAGTGGTGCTGGAAGAGCACAGCAGGTCAGGCAGCATCCGATGAGCAGCAAAATTGATGTTTCGGGCAAAAGCCCTTCATCAGGAATAAAGGCAGAGAGCCTGAAGCGTGGAGAGATAAGCTAGAGGAGGATGGGGGTGGGGAGAGAGTGGCATAGAGTACAATGGGTGAGTGGGGGAGGGGATGAAGGTGATAGGTCAGGGAGGAGAGGGTGGAGTGGATAGGTGGAAAAGGAGATAGGCAGGTCGGACAAGTCCGGACAAGTCAAGGGGACTGTGCTGAGCTGGAAGTTTGGAACTAGGGTGAGGTGGGGGAAGGGGAAATGAGGAAGCTGTTGAAATCCACATTGATGCCCTGGGGTTGAAGTGTTCCGAGGCAGAAGATGAGGCATTCTTCCTCCAGGCGTCTGGTGGTGAGAGAGCGGCGGTGAAGGAGGCCCAGGACCTCCATGTCCTCGGCAGAGTGGGAGGGGGAGTTGAAATGTTGGGCCACAGGGCGGTGTGGTTGATTGGTGCGGGTGTCTCGGAGATGTTCTCTAAAGCGCTCTGCTAGGAGGCGCCCAGTCTCCCCAATGTAGAGGAGACCGCATCGGGAGCAACGGATACAATAAATGATATTAGTGGATGTGCAGGTAAAACTTTGATGGATGTGGAAGGCTCCTTTAGGGCCTTTGATAGAGGTGAGGGAGGAGGTGTGGGCACAGGTTTTACAGTTCCTGCGGTGGCAAGGAAAAGTGCCAGGATGGGAGGGTGGGTCGTAGGGGGGCGTGGACCTGACCAGGTAGTCATGGAGGGAACGGTCTTTGCGGAAGGCGGAGAGGGGTGGAAAGGGAAATATATCCCTGGTCTGTTTGGAGGTGGCGGAAATGTCAGCAGATAATGCGGTTTATGCGAAGGTTGGTAGGGTGGAAGGTGAGCATCAGGGGCATTCTGTCCTTGTTACGGTTGGAGGGGTGGGGTCTGAGGGCAGAGGTGTGGGATGTGGACGAGATGCATTGGAAGGCATCTTTAACCACGTGGGAAGGGAAATTGCGGTCTCTAAAGAAGGAGGCCATCTGGTGTGTTCTGTGGTGGAACTGGTCCTCCTGGGACCAGATACGGCAGAGGCGGAGGAATTGGGAATACGGGATGGCATTTTTGCAAGAGATGGGATGGGAAGAGGTGTAATCCAGGTAGCGGAGGGAGTCGGTGGGTTTGTAAAAACTGTCAGTGTCAAGTCAGTCGTCACTGATGGAGATGGAGAGGTCCAGGAAGGGGAGGGAGGTGTCAGAGATGGTCCAGGTAAATTTAAGGTCAGAGTGGAATGTGTTGGTGAAGTTGATGAATTGCTTAACCTCCTCGCGGGAGCACGAGGTGGCGCCAATGCAGTCATCAATGTAGCGGAGGAAGAGGTGGGGAGTGGTGCCGGTGTAATTACGGATGATCAACTGCTCTACGTAGCCAACAAAGAGACAGGCATAGCTGGGTGGCCCATATGTGTGCCCATGGCTACCCCTTTGGTATGGAGGAAGTGGGAGGATTCAAAGGAGAAATTGTTAAGGGTGAGGACCAGTTCGGCCAAACGAATGAGAGTGTCGGTGGAAGGGTACTGTTGGGGACGTCTGGAGAGGAAAAAACGGAGGGCTTGGAGGCCCTGGTCATGGCGGATGGAGGTGTAGAGGGATTGGATATCCATGGTGAAGATGAGGTGTTGGGGCCGGGGAAACGGAAGTCTTGGAGGAGGGTCATGGCAGATGGAGTGTTAGCCCCCTGTGTTCTCTGTCTATGCCATGATGTTTAGATTAATTCTAATCTAAAAAGTGAGATAACAGAGTTCTACATGAATGTATGCAGTTTTTGAGCAAAGTGCAATGTAACTCTGCAAGTACAAATTCACCACACAAAATATATGTGTGCATGTGGGTCTTTGTCTGTCTGTGTGTGTGTGTCTGTCTGGGGTGGGGGTTGTGAGTGTGAGAAAGTGTGTGTGTGTGTGTGTAGTGAGTGCAGAGTGTCTTAAGTCTGTGAGGGGGTGCATGTGTGTGTCTATGAGGGTGTGTGTGGGTGTTTGTGTGCACGTCTGTGTGTACCTGTGTCCGTGTTATGTGAGAGTGTGTGTGTAGGAATATCTGTGTGTGTGTGTGTGTAGTGCAATGGTGATCACCTGTAATGTGACATGAACCCAAGGTCCTGGTTGAGGCCCTCCCTATGGGTACCGAACTTAGCTATCAGTCTCTGCTCGGCCACTTTCCTCTGCTGCCTGTCCCGAAGTCCACCTTGGAGGATGGTCACCCGGAGGTCCGAGGCTGAATGTCCTGGACCACTGAAGTGTTCCCCAACTGGGAGGGAGCCCTCCTGTCTGTTGATTGTTGCCCATCTGCTGTGGTAGCCTTGCTTGGGCGGTGAGGTTCTAGGCAAAGTGCACAAAGCCTGCAAGCCAAGACCCATAGAGCTAAAGGCAGGGGAACAGGAGGACCCTGATGCAAGGAGATGACTCAAGCCCATTACAACCAGCCCAGGCCCCATCACAACCAACCCAGGCCCCAACACAACCAGCCCAGGCTCCATCACAACCATCCCAGGCCCCATCACAACCAGCCCAGGCCCCATCACAACCAGCCCAGGCCCCATCACAACCAGCCCAGGCCCCATCACCACCAGTCCAGGCTCCATCACAACCATCCCAGGCCCCATCACCACCAGTCCAGGCTCCATCACAACCATCCCAGGCTCCATCACAACCAGCCCAGGCCACATCACAACCATCCCAGGCCCCATCACAACCAGCCCAGGCCCCATCACCACCAGCCCAGGCCCCATCACCACCAGCCCAGGCGCCATCACCACCATCCCAGGCCCCATCACCACCATCCCAGGCCCCATCACTACCATCCCAGGCCCCATCACCACCAGCCCAGGCCCCATCACCACCAGCCCAGGCCCCATCATTACCATCCCAGGCCCCATCACAACCAGCCCAGGCCCCATCACAACCAGCCCAGGCCCCATCACCACCAGTCCAGGCTCCATCACAACCATCCCAGGCCCCATCACCACCAGTCCAGGCCCCATCACCACCATCCCAGGCCCCATCACAACCAGCCCAGGCCACATCACAACCATCCCAGGCCCCATCACAACCAGCCCAGGCCCCATCACCACCAGCCCAGGCCCCATCACCACCAGCCCAGGCCCCATCACCACCATCCCAGGCCCCATCACTACCAGCCCAGGCTCCATCACAACCATCCCAGGCCCCATCACCACCAGCCCAGGCCCCATCATTACCATCCCAGGCCCCATCACCACCAGCCCAGGCCCCATCACCACCAGCCCAGGCCCCATCATTACCATCCCAGGCCCCATCACCACCATCCCAGGCCCCATCACCACCATCCCAGGCCCCATCACTACCATCCCAGGCCCCATCACCACCAGCCCAGGCCCCATCACCACCAGCCCAGGCCCCATCACCACCAGCCCAGGCCCCATCATTACCATCCCAGGCCCCATCACCACCAGCCCAGGCCCCATCACCACCAGCCCAGGCCCCATCACCACCAGCCCAGGCCCCATCACCACCATCCCAGGCCCCATCACTACCATCCCAGGCCCCATCACCACCAGCCCAGGCCCCATCACCACCAGCCCAGGCCCCATCACCACCAGCCCAGGCCCCATCATTACCATCCCAGGCCCCATCACCACCAGCCCAGGCCCCATCACCACCAGCCCAGGCCCCATCATTACCATCCCAGGCCCCATCACAACCAGCCCAGGCCCCATCACCACCAGCCCAGGCCCCATCACCACCATCCCAGGCCCCATCACAACCATCCCAGGCTGACCTTTGCCACACACAGGGAGAAGGACTAGGGGACACCACACTATGGCCTTCCCGTTACTTCAATGTAAAGGAAGCCCCCACCTTCTCCCCGACCCAAAAATTTTCCAGTAATGTACAAGTCATCTTGTGATCATGGCCGGGGCTGCCGCCTTCCCCCCCCGTCCTGTGGAGGTAACCACATCACCACAATGGTGACTGCATTCCCACCTCCGGCGGCCCCCATGAGATCCGCCTCTTTCAGTCGGGATCTGGGTCGGGGTGTGGGATATGATCTCAATGGGACTGAGCCAACAGCCCGTGGCTGGGTGTTCAGCTCTGCCCCTGACCGGTTACCGATTTGCATAGCCTCCTCCCATTGGCCTATTACGCCGCGACCCGCCCCCTTCCTTGGGGAGGACTGCTAATTGGCTTAGCGCCGCGTAATCAAAGCGGGGCTCCACCCTCCCCCGCGTCTCATTGGGCTATGCTAATGCCACTCGGTGCGGAGGTCGCGCGGCGAATAAATGGGGTGGCGGGGAGGGGGGCGTGATCCGGGACATGGCGCCGCCCCTCCTGGAGAGGGGCCCAATGGGGTCGCTGCTTCATCCTATCCCCGGGGTTACCCAGGGGTCATGTGGGTGACGCAGCTGCTTCAGGGGGTGATTCTGAAGGGGATTCCAGCGATCTCCAGGGCGCTTCCGCCCACGTGATCAACTCGCCAGTGGGGGAGTTCCTCCACCATCCAGTGTGAGGCGCTGTCCCGCCCAGTAGGGGCAGGTTGGAAGGGGATCCAAAGCCTTGGGGCTTGGGAGGGGATCCTGGCCTTGGACCAACTGCTTGGCCACTGGACATTGGACAACCCTGGTGAAGGCCTGGCCGGTGGTGGCGCCTCCTGCAGGTTGTCCAAACCTCCAGTCAGAGAACTGTCAGCCAACCCCTGGGGACCTGGCAGTTTCTAAATGGCGTAATCGAGTACGAAAACATGGCGGGAGGAGGCGGGGGTTGAGCTGATGAATGGCTTATGCCCGACTCCCCCCAGCTCCTCGGATACTGCCTGACCGGCTGAGCTTATCCAGCGCCACACTCTGACCTGCAGCATCTGGGGTGGCAAAGCGGTTAGCGCTGCTGCCTTCTGCCGCCAGCGACCAGCCTCGGGGCGGCTATCTGTGCGGAGTGTGCACGTTCTCCCCGTGTCTGTGTGGGGTTTTGCTTCGGTTTCCTTCCGCAGTTGAAAATGTGTCGCTGGGAAAGCGCAGCAGGTCGGGCGGCATCCGAGGAGCAGGAGAAGGGCTCATGCCCCGAAACGTCGATTCTCCTGCTCCTTGGATGCTGCCCGACCTGCTGCGCTTTTCCAGCGACACATTTTCCAGCTCTGATCTCCAGCACCTGAAGTCCTCACTTTCTCCTTTCCTCCCACAGTCCTGGGATGTGCAGGTCAGGTGGATTGGCCATGTTAAATTACCCATAGTGTTAGGTGCATTTGTCAGGATTAAATATTGGGTCTGGGTGGGTTACTTTCTGGAGGGTAGGTGTGGACTTGTTGGGCTGAAGGGACTGTTTCCATACTGTAGGGAATCTCATCTCATCTGTCGTCCTCCCTGAACCTTTCCAAAGCTCTGGTTAAGCCACAACCAAAGCATTTTGTCCAGATTTGGACAGGAAGGTCCTTCAAGCGGACTCCATGACCTTGTTGATCCCAGACAGAAAGGTCAGTTCTGCTAATAATGTGTGTTTTTTCAGTGCAAATTGGCTACAATGGGATTGAAGAATTTAGACCGTTATTTGCAGGGAGTGAGCTTTCCCTGCCTGTATTGGCTCTAATGTGATTCCATTCTGGATTTATTGATGCTGCTTTACATGACTTTATAACACAGGATCGCACGGGAACGGACTGTCATGTGATATCAGAACAGATTGCCCTGCTTTATAATTCGCACCGCGTGACTATAACACACACACACGTGGTGTCGGTGATTTATGTCTGTTGATATAAAATTCTCCTCACAAAATGTTATATTCTGAGTTGCCTCAAAGAGTTTTCAAAACTACAAAGTACTTTCATTGCAAGAGCCGCAGACTGAGAGGTTATACAATTCCAGTTCCTCGGGACATTATGACACATAAGCTGTAGATAGTGCCCCCTTTTCCCCTTGCCACTCCGCTGAAAGACAGAAGTTGCGAGTGAAAGTCCAAATCCAACCTGGTGGTCTCTGTGTGTAGAGGCTGGACCCATCCCAGTGGCATCTGTGCTGAGTTGAAAAAGGTGCTGGAAAAACACAGCAGGCCAGGCAGCATCTGAGGAGCAGGAGAATCGACGTTTCGGGGCATGAGCCCGTTCTTCAGGAATCATTTGTGCTGAGTTTGAGCAACAAGCAATAAAACCCAGTCAGGAAAGGAGCAGGAAAGGGAAGGCAGTATAGACTTTCGGGGGGGGGGTTGAAGAGCATTATCATGGTGGAACCACAATTGAAAAGACGCAGAAAGACAAGAAGGAGGATGAAGAACAAAAATGGGCTAATGAACGTCACCGTGTTATATTTGGAATTTTGCAGATGAATTAATACCAATATCCGATAAAATAGAGTCATAGAGATGTACAGCAGGGAAACAGACCCTTCGGTCCAACTCCTCCATGGTGACCAGATATCCCAACCCAATCCAGTCCCACCAGCCAGCACCCGGCCCATATCCCTCCAAACCCTTCCTATTCATATCCCCATCCAGATGCCTCTTAAATGTTGCAATTGTACCATCCTCCACCACTTCCTCTGGCAGCTCGTTCCACACACGTACTGCCCCTCCAGTCTTGAAGAGATTTATGGTTGTTGCCAGTGAAGGTGAGGAGGAGCTCCATTTGGGGATATTAAAGAGGGAAACAGCTGAGTACGATGGTGAGAGAAGGCACTCCTTAATCCTTTGACCACATCTTGGCTCATGTCGGGAAGTTCTGGCAATCTGGCGCTCTGCCAAACGAGTTTGAGAGTCTGCTCAGGGAACCACCTGAGGTGTTTGAGTTACTAACCTGCCGGGCGCCGAGGACTGACCGCTGCCTGATGGATCTGCGCTCCAAAGGGGTGTTTTGCGAACAAACATCTCCGCGAGGGAAAAGTGGCTTGATGCGAGTCAGCTAGTTGTGTGACCTATGTCACATGTGGGAAGCTGTGGCTACTGCCAGCATCTTGGATGACCACAGTCACAGAGAGGGCTCCAAGCTGCAGATTTCTGAGCACCGGTTATTGGAGCTTGAGCAGAAGCTCTACACACTGTAGCACATTCATGACATCGACGTGGATCGCAGGTTTTGAGAGGTGGTCTTGTGGGCAAGAGAAGACTCAAGGAACGGATAATCGCCAAGCAGTCACAGAGAATCGGAAAGGTCGTGCAGGAATCCCCTGGGAATCTGCTCACAATTGGTACTCCATTCTGGAAGCTGATACAGGCACCGATTCCGCAAGGTGAGTATAGACAGAGCCAAACTTCTGGTACCACAAGCAGCCTGAGTGTACAGGAAAGGAGTTTAGATCGGAGCGGTGCTGGAAAAGCGCAGCAGGTCAGGCAGCATCCGAGGAGCAGGAAAATCAACGTTTCGGACAAAAGCCCCTCAGGAATGGAGGCAGGGAGCCTCCGGGGTGAAGAGATAAATGGGAGGGGGGGTGGGGTTGGGGAGAAGGTAGCTGAGGGTAGAGACTCACTGAGATTCTTGTGGAGAGAGGAGGAGTCCTTCTTCAAGATAGTCTCTGCTCTTTGCTACCTTCTCCTCAGCCCCACCCGCCTCCCATTTCTCCCTGCCTCATTCCTGATGAAGGGTTTTTCCTGCTCCTCGGATGCTGCCTGACCTGCTGTGCTTTTCCAGCACCCCTCGAATCTAGACCCTGGTTTCCAGCATCAACAGGCCTCACTTTTGCCTCATACAGGAAACGAGGAAGAATAGAGCAGGAGAGATAGTGACGGGGGGACTCGCTAGTTCAGGGGGACAGACATGTGCATCAATGGCTGCAGACATGACTCCAGGATAGTGTGTCGCCTTCCTGCTGCACAGTCATGAATGTTACTGACCGGCTGCAGCACACCCTGAAGGGAAAGGCTGATAAGATACAGGTCCTTGTACACAGCAGTACCAATGATACAGGTGCCATGAGGGATGGGGCCTTGCAACGAGAATTTAAGGAGCGAGGCTGTAGGTTAAGCAGCACCTCTATGGTAATAATCTCTGGCTGAAGGATAGAGCAAGGCTCGAGAGTTGACGCAAGAGGGGAGGAATTTCGATTCTTGGATGACTGGGACCGTTTCCGGGCAAGGTGCGACCTCGAGAAGCGGGATAGACCCAGAATGGGCCGAACATCCTTCCAGCTGTTCATGCTGTTGGGAGGAAGCTCATTTGTCATGGGTTAGGGGCACAGCGTTTGTACAATTGGGACACAGCGTACTTTACTAAAGGAACCAAGGCAGAGGGAGTTCAGCCATGTTAGGTTTCAGGGGAAGAAGGTGAGATTGGACGTCCTGTAGTGCTTGGAGTATTATCCTCTCCACCCTCTCCTCCCTGACCTATCACCTTCATGGAGAAAGTGAGGTCTGCAGATGCTGGAGATCAGAGCTGAAAATGTGTTGCTGGAAAAGCGCAGCAGGTCAGGCAGCATCCGAGGAGCAGGAGAAGCCATTCCTGAAGAAGGGCTTATGTCCGAAACGTCGATTCTCCTGTTCCCTGGATGCTGCCTGACCTGCTGCGCTTTTCCAGCAACACATTTTCAGCTATCACCTTCATCCCCTCCCCCACTCACCTATTGTACTCTGTGCTACTTTCTCCCCACCCCCACCCTCCTCTAGCTTATCTCTCCACCCTTCAGCCTCTCTGCCTTTATTCCCGATGAAGGGCTTTTGCCCGAAACGTCGATTTTGCTGCTCCTCGGATGCTGCCTGAACTGCTGTGCTCTTCCAGCACCACTCATCCAGAATCTGGTTTCCAGCATCTGCAGTCATTGTTTTTACCTTTGAGTATTATCAGTCTGATAGGTGAGCGAAGGGCTTGGATTTACACGTGAGATTGTGGTATTGTTGCCATCGCAGAGACACGGTTGAGGGAGGGAAAGGATGAGGCAAAAGTGAGGACTGCAGATGCTGGAAACCAGAGTCTAGATCAGAAAAGCGCAGCAGGTCAGGCAGCATCCGAGGAGCAGCAAAATCGACGTTTCGGGCAAAAGCCCTTCATCAGGTGGGAAAGATTAGATTACTTTAGATTACTTTACAGTGTGGAAACAGGCCCTTCGGCCCAACAAGTCCACACCGACCCGCCGAAGCGCAACCCACCCATACCCCTACATTTACCCCTTACCTAACACTACGGGCAATTTAACATGGCCAATTCACCTGACCTGCACATCTTTGTGACTGTGGGAGGAAACCGGAGCACCCAGAGGAAACCCACGCAGACACAGGGAGAATGTGCAAACTCCACACAGTCAGTCGCCTGAGGCGGGAATTGAACCCGGGTCTCTGGCGCTGCGAGGCAGCAGTGCTAACCACTGTGCCACCGTGCCGCCCACTGCCACCGTGCCGCCCAAGGATTGACATCTCAACACCTCGCGCAATACGATCTTCAGGCAGGACAGGGGAGGGTGCCAAAGGGGGGGGAGGGGGGCGAGCATCACATTATTATGAAGGAGTCAGTCACCGCGGTAAGGAGGGCTGATATTTTGGAAGAGTCGTCAAGTGAGGCATTGTGGGTAGAGCTTAGAATTAAAACGGGGGCACTGTGGAGGGCGTATTATAGATCCCCAAGTAGACAAGAGGCAATAAAGGAGCAGATATGCAGACAGGTCCCTGAGCTGTGTGGAAACAAGAAAGGAGGAATTATATTTCGGAATTTCAACCTCTCCAACATTAATTGGAATAGCCACAGGGTAAAGGATTTAGACGGTGTAGATTTCCTGCAATGTATTCAGGAAAGCCTTGCGTATCAACATGCAGAGAATCCACTAAGGGAGGGTGCAGTACAGGACCTAATCCTGAGGAATGAAGCCACAGGGATCCAAGGAGAGATTTTATCCTTGTCATGGAAAAGGAGAAAGATGGTCTGGAAAAAAAAGGGGTTTCAAACTGTGGTAAGGCAGATTTTATTAAAGATAAGGCAAGGTCTAGCAAAAGGAGACTGGGAATAGCTACTTCTAGGTAAATATACATCAGAACAGGGCAGGAGGGGCATTGGTGAGGGTATAGGCCCAGCGTGTTCCATTTAGGGTGAAGTGTTGGAGTAACAAACTCAGAGAAGCAAGAGTGAAAAGGAAAACAGAGACATACAACAGCCACAGCAAGAACAAATCAATAGAGTGGCCACAGTGGAGTATAGAAAATGCCAAGGGGGCACTTTCAGAAAACAATTACAAGAGAAAAGAGGGGGCATGAAAAGCCCTTGGTGGGTAAGATTCAGAAGAATCCGTTCTGAAGTTGATGGCGTGTATTGTACCTTCGTGAGAGAGTGAATGCTGTTCTGAACTGAGAGATTACAAGCACCTGTGTATATGACTGGATCAGATTCGATTCCCTACAGTGTGGAAACAGGCCCTTCAGCCCAACCAGTCCACACTGACCCTCCAAAGAGTAACCCACCCAGACCCATTTCCCTCTGACTAATGCACCTAACACTGTGGGCAATTTAGCATGGCCAATCCACCCTGACCTGCACATCTTTGGACTGTGGGAGGAAACCGGAGCACCCGGAGGAAACCCACGCAGACACGAGGAGAATGTGCAAACTCCACACAGACAGTCACCCAAGGCCAGAGTCGAACCCAGGTCCCTCGCGCTGTGAGGCAGCAGTGCTAACCACTGAGCCACCATGCCACCCACTAAATATGAGAGTCCCAGAGTGTACTGGAAATTTGAAAATATATAACATTTGGCTGTGAAGGGGATACCTGAGTTTTGGTTGCTGTTTTGACAACAATGCAAAGTTAACCGATCAGTTTAAATTATGCCCCTCGGATACTAAAACCCAATCAAGTTTGAATTTATTGTTTTGCCAACATCAAATCAACAATTGCATATTAGGGGGACTAAAATGTGGACATTTTGAAAATTGGAGCAAGAACAACTGCCATCGAGACAGAAATACATGGAAATCCAATATCTTGCTCTCTGAGGAATTAGAAAACATTCTCTATCAAAGGTACCTTTTCATATGAAACATATCCACAGTAAAAAGAAAACTGATGACCCAGGGAGATCTTCAGTTGGAAGAGTGAAGACACAGCCGAAGACAGCGGCTGTGTGGTTTTGAAATTAAGTTGATGTAATTTTAATAAGTGTTTTATTGGAACAGCATATTGTTATAGAGTTAGAGGCAGGTAATAAGCAGTTCAGAGAAATGGGGATAGTGTTGGGGGATATGTGAATAGTTGTTGTTTATTGTTCACTTTTATAATTAAAAAATAAAATTGATGTTATTTTCTTTAAACAGTTCAATTTGGGAGTCCTCTGACACTCATATTTTAACAGATTACGAGGCGAGTTGAGCTTTTCTGGGGGGGTTTAGGTTTAAGTAACAGAGGGGTTTCACCTCCTGGTCGTAACAAATCCCACAATATTCTTCAAGTACATCAAGGGGACGGGGATAACCAGAGAAAGAACGAGGAATCAGGAGGGACCAAGGGGAAAATCTGTGTGGGGAATTGGAGGACATTGGTAAGGTGTTACTTCACATCTATCTTCGTTTTGGCGAAGGAGGATTTTGGGAAAGAATTTGGGAAGAGGGGCTATGAATATCTCGAGAGGATTGATGTAGGCAGTAAGGAGATTTTGGCTGACTTAAAAGTGGACAAATCCCCAGGTCTGGTTGAGGATCCGATGAGAGACGGTGGGAGAATTGTTCGAGTCACGGCAGCCATTTTGTCACATACTAAAAGCTTGGACACCATTTTGAATCTCGTCTCAGTGCCTGCTTGACAGAAGCCTGCGTTTCCCTTACCCGTGTCGATCGCTGACAGGCAAATTCTTCCCTCGCATGGAGTTATTTTTCACGTTGCAAAGGTCTGCTGGATACTAACACCAGCTTATCGTCGACTATCCGGACATTATCTGACTGAAACTACCGACTGGGCAGCTTGCTCATTATCCTGCAATCGACAGTTTGCTGATCGTTAAATGATTGTAACCGATATAATCACGCAACTCTCTGTATCTCGTCAGAGTGACTTGTGACCATTAGGTTGCCTTGTCACTTCCCATGAGCTCACGAATAAACCAGTCAATATTCAAAACTTGTGCGTGGCTACGAGTGAATAATTTTCATTTATTCCCCATCAGAGATGAATGAGGGAATTACAGGGGGCCCAACCCAAATTTTAAACTAAGAGGGGAGAGGTTGGAGGAGTGGAGAACAGCTAATGTGGTTTGATCAGTGTCCCAGAGATAAGCCAGGGATTGGCATACCAGCGAGACTCAAATAAGTGGGACAGACACTAATGGAGCAAATCCGGAAGGAGAGAATTGATATCCGCTTGGAAAGGGAAGGTTTGGTCAGAAATAGCTTTGTCAGAGACAGGTCAGGCCTGGCAAATCTGGTTAAATTCTCCGAAATGGAGTGGGGCAGGCTGTGGTGTGCGCTGTGACACAGGCTCAGGAATGGGCCAGCCATGCCCTGGAATGAAGATTGTGGTTTCAGCCATAACAAACTTTCTTTGTATTGGGTTTGACTCCAGCCAAGAGAGAGATTTCCCTCAGCATCGACTGACCCCAGCTTTCCACCAGCTCCGAGAGGCCGCATTACCTCAGTTATTGCAAGGTGGAAGGGGAGTCAGATTTCTGAGCTGCAGCTTGTCCACGTTACTCGTCTCTTCTCTTCATTTCGCTTCCTTATTGTCGCTTTTTGTCCTTTCTCTTTGTACCTTCTGTCCATTGGGCAGCATCATTGATGATATCCGCGGTGAAAGCCAGTGAGCACACCCAGCCTCAGTGTGGGACTCAAACTCCCGGCCTCAGTGTGGGACTCAAACTCCCAGCCTCAGTGTTCGACTCAAACTCCCGGCCTCGGTGTGGGACTCAGACTCGCAGCCTCAGTGTGGGACTCAAACTCCTGGCCTCAGTGTGGGACTCAAACTCCCGGCCTCAGTGTGGGACTCAGACTTCCGGCCTCAGTGTGGGACTCAAACTCCTGGCCTCAGTGTGGGACTCAAACACCCAGCTTCAGTGTGGGACTCAAACTCCTGGCCTCAGTGTGGGACTCAAACTCCCGGCCTCAGTGTGGGACTCAGACTCCCGGCCTCAGTGTGGGACTCAAACTCCCAGCCTCAGTGTTCGACTCAAACCCCCGGCCACAGTGTTCGATTCAAACACCCGGCCTCATTGTGGGACTCAAACTCCCGGCCTCAGTGTGGGACTCAAACTCCCGGCCTCAGTGTGGGACTCAAACTCCCGGCCTCAGTGTGGGACTCAAACTCCCGACCTCAGTGTTCGACTCAAACCCCCGGCCTCAGTGTTCGACTCAAACACCCGGCCTCAGAGTGGGACTCAAACTCCTGGCCTCAGTGTGGGACTCAAACTCCCAGCCTCAGTGTTCGACTCAAACCCCCCGGACTCAGTCTTCGACTCAAACACCCGGCCTCAGTGTGGGACTCAAACTCCCAGCCTCAGTGTGGGACTCAAACTGCCAGCCTCAGTGTGGGACTCAAACTCCCAGCCTCAGTGCGGGACTCAAACTCCCAGCCTCAGTGTGGGACTCAAACTCCCAGCCTCAGTGCGGGACTCAAACTCCCAGCCTCAGTGCGGGACTCAAACTCCCAGCCTCAGTGTGGAACTGAAACCCCCAGCCTCAGTGTGGGACTCAAACTCCCGGCCTCAGTGTTCAACTCAAACTCCCGGCCTCAGTGTGGGACTCAAACTCCCGGCCTCAGTGTGGGACTCAAACTCCCGGCCTCAGTGTGGGACTCAAACTCCCGGCCTCAGTGTGGGACTCAAACTCCCAGTCTCAGTGTGGGACTCAAACTCCCGGCCTCAGTGTGGGACTCAAACTCCCGCCCTCAGTGTGGGACTCAAACTCCCAGCCTCAGTGTTCGACTCAAACTCCCAGCCTCAGTGTTCGACTCAAACACCCGGCCTCAGTGTTCGACTCAAACTCCCAGCCTCAGTGTTCGACTCAAACACCCAGCCTCAGTGTGGGACTCAAACTCCCGGCCCCAGTGTTCGACTGAAACTCCCAGCTTCAGTGTGGGACTCAAACTCCCAGCCTCATTGTGGGACTCAAACACCCGCCCTCAGTGTTCGACTGAAACTCCCAGCTTCAGTGTGGGACTCAAACTCCCAGCCTCAGTGTGGGACTCAAACTCCCAGCCTCAGTGTGGGGCTCAAACCCCCAGCTTCAGTGTGGGACTCAAACTCCCAGCCTCAGTGTGGGACTCAAACTCCCAGCCTCAGTGTGGGGCTCAAACTCCCAGCCTCAGTGTGGGACTCAAACTCCCAGCCTCAGTGTGGGACTCAAACTCCCGGCCTCAGTGTGGGTCTCAAACTCCCAGCCTCAGAGTGGGACTCAAACTCCCACCCTCAGTGTGGGACTCAAACTCCCAGCCTCAGTGTGGGACTCAAACTCCCGGCCTCAGTGTGGGGCTCAAACTCCCAGCCTCAGTGTGGGGCTCAAACTCCCGGCCTCAGTGTTCGACTCAAACACCCGGCCTCAGTGTGGGTCTCAAACTCCCAGCCTCAGAGTGGGACTCAAACTCCCAGCCTCAGTGTGGGACTCAAACTCCCAGCCTCAGTGTGGGCCTCAAACTCCCGGCCTCAGTGCGGGTCTCAAACTCCCAGCCTCAGTGTGGGACTCAAACTCCCGGCCTCAGTGTGGGACTCAAACTCCCGGCCTCAGTGTGGGACTCAAACTCCCGGCCTCAGTGTGGGACTCAAACTCCCGGCCTCAGTGTTCGACTCAAACCCCCGGCCTCAGTGTTCGACTCAAACACCCGGCCTCAGAGTGGGACTCAAACTCCTGGCCTCAGTGTGGGACTCAAACTCCCAGCCTCAGTGTTCGACTCAAACCCCCCGGACTCAGTCTTCGACTCAAACACCCGGCCTCAGAGTGGGACTCAAACTCCTGGCCTCAGTGTGGGACTCAAACTCCCAGCCTCAGTGTTCGACTCAAACCCCCCGGACTCAGTCTTCGACTCAAACACCCGGCCTCAGTGTGGGACTCAAACTCCCAGCCTCAGTGTGGGACTCAAACTGCCAGCCTCAGTGTGGGACTCAAACTCCCAGCCTCAGTGCGGGACTCAAACTCCCAGCCTCAGTGTGGAACTGAAACTCCCAGCCTCAGTGTGGGACTCAAACTCCCGGCCTCAGTGTTCGACTCAAACTCCCGGCCTCAGTGTGGGACTCAAACTCCCGGCCTCAGTGTGGGACTCAAACTCCCGGCCTCAGTGTGGGACTCAAACTCCCGGCCTCAGTGTGGGACTCAAACTCCCAGTCTCAGTGTGGGACTCAAACTCCCGGCCTCAGTGTTGGACTCAAACTCCCGCCCTCAGTGTGGGACTCAAACTCCCAGCCTCAGTGTTCGACTCAAACTCCCAGCCTCAGTGTTCGACTCAAACACCCGGCCTCAGTGTTCGACTCAAACTCCCAGCCTCAGTGTTCGACTCAAACACCCAGCCTCAGTGTTCGACTGAAACTCCCAGCTTCAGTGTGGGACTCAAACTCCCAGCCTCATTGTGGGACTCAAACTCCCGCCCTCAGTGTTCGACTGAAATTCCCAGCTTCAGTGTGGGACTCAAACTCCCAGCCTCAGTGTGGGACTCAAACTCCCAGCCTCAGTGTGGGGCTCAAACTCCAAGCCTCAGTGTGGGACTCAAACTCCCAGCCTCAGTGTGGGACTCAAACTCCCAGCCTCAGTGTGGGTCTCAAACTCCCAGCCTCAGAGTGGGACTCAAACTCCCAGCCTCAGTGTGGGACTCAAACTCCCAGCCTCAGTGTGGGACTCAAACTCCCGGCCTCAGTGTGGGGCTCAAACTCCCAGCCTCAGTGTGGGGCTCAAACTCCCGGCCTCAGTGTTCGACTCAAACACCCGGCCTCAGTGTGGGTCTCAAACTCCCAGCCTCAGAGTGGGACTCAAACTCCCAGCCTCAGTGTGGGACTCAAACTCCCAGCCTCAGTGTGGGACTCAAACTCCCGGCCTCAGTGCGGATCTCAAACTCCCAGCCTCAGTGTGGGACTCAAACTCCCGGCCTCAGTGTGGGACTCAAACTCCCGGCCTCAGTGTGGGACTCAAACTCCCAGCCTCAGTGTGGGACTCAAACTCCCGCCCTCAGTGTGGGACTCAAACTCCCAGCCTCAGTGTGGACTCAAACTCCCGGCCTCAGTGTTCGACTGAAACTCCCAGCCTCAGTGTGGGACTCAAACTCCCGGCCTCAGTGTAGGACTCAAACTCCCGGCCTCAGTGTGGGACTCAAACTCCCAGCCTCAGTGTGGGACTCAGACTCCTGGCCTCAGTGTGGGACTCAAACTCCCAGCCTCAGTGTCGACTCAAACCCCCGGCCTCAGTGTGGGACTCAAACTCCCGGCCTCAGTGTGGGACTCAAACTCCCGGCCTCAGTGTTCGACTCAAACTCCAGGCCTCAGTGTGGGACTCAAACTCCCAGCCTCAGTGTGGGACGCAGACTCCCGGCCTCAGTGTGGGACTCAAACACCCAGCCTCAGTGTGGGACTCAAACTCCCGGCCTCAGTGTGGGACTCAAACTCCCAGCCTCAGTGTGGGACTCAAACTCCCAGCCTCAGTGTGGGACTCAAACTCCCAGCCTCAGTGTGGGACTCAAACTCCTGGCCTCAGTGTGGGACTCAAACTCTCAGCTTCAGCGTGGGACTCAAACTCCCGGCCTCAGTGTGGGACTCAAACTCCCGGCCTCAGTGTGGGACTCAAACTCCCAGCCTCAGTGTGGGACTCAAACTCCCAGCCTCAGTGTGGGACTCAAACTCCCGGCCTCAGTGTGGGACTCAAACTCCCGGCCTCAGTGTGGGACTCAAACTCCCGGCCTCAGTGTTCGACTCAAACTCCAGGCCTCAGTGTGGGACTCAAACTCCCAGCCTCAGTGTGGGACGCAGACTCCCGGCCTCAGTGTGGGACTCAAACACCCAGCCTCAGTGTGGGACTCAAACTCCCGGCCTCAGTGTGGGACTCAAACTCCCAGCCTCAGTGTGGGACTCAAACTCCCAGCCTCAGTGTGGGACTCAAACTCCCAGCCTCAGTGTGGGACTCAAACTCCTGGCCTCAGTGTGGGACTCAAACTCTCAGCTTCAGCGTGGGACTCAAACTCCCGGCCTCAGTGTGGGACTCAAACTCCCGGCCTCAGTGTGGGACTCAAACTCCCGGCCTCAGTGTTCGACTCAAACCCCCGGCCTCAGTGTTCGATTCAAACACCCGGCCTCATTGTGGGACTCAAATTCCTGGCCTCAGTGTGGGACTCAAACTCCCAACCTCAGTGTGGGACTCAAACTCCCGGCCTCAGTGTGGGACTCAAACTCCCGGCCTCAGTGTACGACTCAAACCCCCGGCCTCAGTGTTCGACTCAAACACCCGGCCTCAGTGTGGGACTCAAACTCCTGGCCTCAGTGTGGGACTCAAACTCCCAGCCTCAGTGTGGGACTCAAACTCCCAGCCTCAGTGTGGGCCTCAAACTCCCGGCCTCAGTGCGGGTCTCAAACTCCCAGCCTCAGTGTGGGACTCAAACTCCCGGCCTCAGTGTGGGACTCAAACTCCCGGCCTCAGTGTGGGACTCAAACTCCCGGCCTCAGTGTGGGACTCAAACTCCCGGCCTCAGTGTTCGACTCAAACCCCCGGCCTCAGTGTTCGACTCAAACACCCGGCCTCAGAGTGGGACTCAAACTCCTGGCCTCAGTGTGGGACTCAAACTCCCAGCCTCAGTGTTCGACTCAAACCCCCCGGACTCAGTCTTCGACTCAAACACCCGGCCTCAGTGTGGGACTCAAACTCCCAGCCTCAGTGTGGGACTCAAACTGCCAGCCTCAGTGTGGGACTCAAACTCCCAGCCTCAGTGCGGGACTCAAACTCCCAGCCTCAGTGTGGGACTCAAACTCCCAGCCTCAGTGCGGGACTCAAACTCCCAGCTTCAGCGTGGGACTCAAACTCCTGGCCTCAGTGTGGGACTCAAACTCCCAGCCTCAGTGTTCGACTCAAACCCCCCGGACTCAGTCTTCGACTCAAACACCCGGCCTCAGTGTGGGACTCAAACTCCTGGCCTAAGTGTGGGACTCAAACTCCCAGCCTCAGTGTTCGACTCAAACCCCCCGGACTCAGTCTTCGACTCAAACACCCGGCCTCAGTGTGGGACTCAAACTCCCGGCCTCAGTGTGGGACTCAAACTCCCAGCCTCAGTGTGGGACTCAAACTCCCGGCCTCAGTGTGGGACTCAAACTCCCAGCCTCAGTGTGGGACTCAAACTCCTGGCCTCAGTGCGGGACACAAACTCCCAGCCTCAGTGTTCGACTGAAACTCCCAGCCTCAGTGTGGACTCAAACTCCCAGCGTCAGTGCGGGACTCAAACTCCCAGCCTCAGTGTTCGACTGAAACTCCCAGCCTCAGTGTGGGACTCAAACTCCCGGCCTCAGTGTTCGACTCAAACTTCCGGCCTCAGTGTGGGACTCAAACTCCCGGCCTCAGTGTGGGACTCAAACTCCCGGCCTCAGTGTGGGACTCAAACTCCCAGCCTCAGTGTGGGACTCAAACTTCCGGCCTCAGTGTGGGACTCAAACCCCCAGCCTCAGTGTGGGACTCAAACTCCCGGCCTCAGTGTGGGACTCAAACTCCCGGCCTCAGTGTGGGACTCAAACTCCCGGCCTCAGTGTTCGACTCAAACCCCCGGCCTCAGTGTTCGATTCAAACACCCGGCCTCATTGTGGGACTCAAATTCCTGGCCTCAGTGTGGGACTCAAACTCCCAACCTCAGTGTGGGACTCAAACTCCCGGCCTCAGTGTGGGACTCAAACTCCCGGCCTCAGTGTACGACTCAAACCCCCGGCCTCAGTGTTCGACTCAAACACCCGGCCTCAGTGTGGGACTCAAACTCCTGGCCTCAGTGTGGGACTCAAACTCCCAGCCTCAGTGTGGGACTCAAACTCCCAGCCTCAGTGTGGGCCTCAAACTCCCGGCCTCAGTGCGGGTCTCAAACTCCCAGCCTCAGTGTGGGACTCAAACTCCCGGCCTCAGTGTGGGACTCAAACTCCCGGCCTCAGTGTGGGACTCAAACTCCCGGCCTCAGTGTTCGACTCAAACCCCCGGCCTCAGTGTTCGACTCAAACACCCGGCCTCAGAGTGGGACTCAAACTCGTGGCCTCAGTGTGGGACTCAAACTCCCAGCCTCAGTGTTCGACTCAAACCCCCCGGACTCAGTCTTCGACTCAAACACCCGGCCTCAGTGTGGGACTCAAACTCCCAGCCTCAGTGTGGGACTCAAACTGCCAGCCTCAGTGTGGGACTCAAACTCCCAGCCTCAGTGCGGGACTCAAACTCCCAGCCTCAGTGCGGGACTCAAACTCCCAGCCTCAGTGCGGGACTCAAACTCCCAGCCTCAGTGCGGGACTCAAACTCCCAGCCTCAGTGTGGGACTCAAACTCCCGGCCTCAGTGTGGGACTCAAACTCCCAGCTTCAGCATGGGACTCAAACTCCTGGCCTCAGTGTGGGACTCAAACTCCCAGCCTCAGTGTTCGACTCAAACCCCCCGGACTCAGTCTTCGACTCAAACACCCGGCCTCAGTGTGGGACTCAAACTCCTGGCCTAAGTGTGGGACTCAAACTCCCAGCCTCAGTGTTCGACTCAAACCCCCCGGACTCAGTCTTCGACTCAAACACCCGGCCTCAGTGTGGGACTCAAACTCCCGGCCTCAGTGTGGGACTCAAACTCCCGGCCTCAGTGTGGGACTCAAACTCCCGGCCTCAGTGTTCGACTCAAACCCCCGGCCTCAGTGTTCGATTCAAACACCCGGCCTCATTGTGGGACTCAAATTCCTGGCCTCAGTGTGGGACTCAAACTCCCAACCTCAGTGTGGGACTCAAACTCCCGGCCTCAGTGTGGGACTCAAACTCCCGGCCTCAGTGTACGACTCAAACCCCCGGCCTCAGTGTTCGACTCAAACACCCGGCCTCAGTGTGGGACTCAAACTCCTGGCCTCAGTGTGGGACTCAAACTCCCAGCCTCAGTGTGGGACTCAAACTCCCAGCCTCAGTGTGGGCCTCAAACTCCCGGCCTCAGTGCGGGTCTCAAACTCCCAGCCTCAGTGTGGGACTCAAACTCCCGGCCTCAGTGTGGGACTCAAACTCCCGGCCTCAGTGTGGGACTCAAACTCCCGGCCTCAGTGTTCGACTCAAACCCCCGGCCTCAGTGTTCGACTCAAACACCCGGCCTCAGAGTGGGACTCAAACTCGTGGCCTCAGTGTGGGACTCAAACTCCCAGCCTCAGTGTTCGACTCAAACCCCCCGGACTCAGTCTTCGACTCAAACACCCGGCCTCAGTGTGGGACTCAAACTCCCAGCCTCAGTGTGGGACTCAAACTGCCAGCCTCAGTGTGGGACTCAAACTCCCAGCCTCAGTGCGGGACTCAAACTCCCAGCCTCAGTGCGGGACTCAAACTCCCAGCCTCAGTGCGGGACTCAAACTCCCAGCCTCAGTGCGGGACTCAAACTCCCAGCCTCAGTGTGGGACTCAAACTCCCGGCCTCAGTGTGGGACTCAAACTCCCAGCTTCAGCATGGGACTCAAACTCCTGGCCTCAGTGTGGGACTCAAACTCCCAGCCTCAGTGTTCGACTCAAACCCCCCGGACTCAGTCTTCGACTCAAACACCCGGCCTCAGTGTGGGACTCAAACTCCTGGCCTAAGTGTGGGACTCAAACTCCCAGCCTCAGTGTTCGACTCAAACCCCCCGGACTCAGTCTTCGACTCAAACACCCGGCCTCAGTGTGGGACTCAAACTCCCGGCCTCAGTGTGGGACTCAAACTCCCAGCCTCAGTGTGGGACTCAAACTCCTGGCCTCAGTGTGGGACTCAAACTCCCAGCCTCAGTGTGGGACTCAAACTCCTGGCCTCAGTGCGGGACACAAACTCCCAGCCTCAGTGTTCGACTGAAACTCCTAGCCTCAGTGTGGACTCAAACTCCCAGCGTCAGTGCGGGACTCAAACTCCCAGCCTCAGTGTTCGACTGAAACTCCCATCCTCAGTGTGGACTCAAACTCCCAGCCTCAGTGCGGGACTCAAACTCCCAGCCTCAGTGTTCGACTGAAACTCCCAGCCTCAGTGTGGGACTCAAACTCCCGGCCTCAGTGTTCGACTCAAACTTCCGGCCTCAGTGTGGGACTCAAACTCCCGGCCTCAGTGTGGGACTCAAACTCCCGGCCTCAGTGTGGGACTCAAACTCCCAGCCTCAGTGTGGGACTCAAACTTCCGGCCTCAGTGTGGGACTCAAACCCCCAGCCTCAGTGTGGGACTCAAACTCCCGGCCTCAGTGTGGGACTCAAACACCCGGCCTCAGTGTGGGACTCAAACTCCCGGCCTCAGTGTGGGACTCAAACTCCCAGCCTCAGTGTGGGACTCAAACTCCCGGCCTCAGTGTTCGACTCAAACTCCCAGCCTCAGTGTTCGACTCAAACACCCGGCCTCAGTGTTCGACTCAAACTCCCATCCTCAGTGTTCGACTCAAACACCCAGCCTCAGTGTGGAACTCAAACTCCTGGCCTCAGTGTGGGGCTCAAACTCCCGGCCTTAGTGTGGGGCTCAAACTCCCCGCTTCAGTGTGGGACACAAACTCCCGGCCTCAGTGTGGGGCTCAAACTCCCAGCTTCAGTGTGGGGCTCAAACCCCCGGCCTCAGTGTGGGACTCAAACTCCCAGCCTCATTGTGGGGCTCAGACTCCCAGCTTCAGTGTGGGACTCAAACTCCCGGCCTCAGTGTGGGACTCAAACTCCCGGCCTCAGTGTGGGACTCAAACTCCCAGCCTCAGTGTGGGGCTCAAACTCCCAGCGTCAGTGTGGGGCTCAAACTCCAAGCTTCAGTGTGGGGCTCAAACTCCCAGCCTCAGTGTGGGGCTCAAACTCCCAGCCTCAGTGTGGGGCTCAAACTCCCAGCTTCAGTGTGGGGCTCAAACTCCCAGCCTCAGTGTGGGACTCAAACCCCCAGCTTCAGTGTGGGACTCAAACTCCCAGCCTCAGTGTGGGACTCAAACTCCCGGCCTCAGTGTGGGACTCAAACTCCCAGCCTCAGTGTGGGTCTCAAACTCCCAGCCTCAGAGTGGGGCTCAAACTCCCAGCCTCAGTGTGGGACTCAAACTCCCAGCCTCAGTGTGGGTCTCAAACTCCCAGCCTCAGAGTGGGGCTCAAACTCCCAGCCTCAGTGTGGGACTCAAACTCCCAGCCTCTGTGTGGGACTCAAACTCCCGGCCTCAGTGTGGGACTCAAACTCCCAGCCTCAGTGTGGGTCTCAAACTCCCAGCCTCAGAGTGGGGCTCAAACTCCCAGCCTCAGTGTGGGACTCAAACTCCCGGCCTCAGTGTGGGACTCAAACACCCGGCCTCAGTGTGGGTCTCAAACTCCCAGCCTCAGTGTGGACTCAAACTCCCAGCCTCAGTGTGGACTCAAACTCCCGGCCTCAGTGTTCGACTGAAACTCCCAGCCTCAGTGTGGGACTCAAACTCCCGGCCTCAGTGTGGGACTCAAACTCCCAGCCTCAGTGTGGGACTCAGACTCCCGGCCTCAGTGTGGGACTCAAACTCCTGGCCTCAGTGTGGGACTCAAACTCCCAGCCTCAGTGTGGACTCAAACTCCCGGCCTCAGTGTTCGACTGAAACTCCCAGCCTCAGTGTGGGACTCAAACTCCCGGCCTCAGTGTGGGACTCAAACTCCTAGCCTCAGTGTGGGACTCAGACTCCCGGCCTCAGTGTGGGACTCAAACTCCTGGCCTCAGTGTCGACTCAAACTCCCGGCCTCAGTGTGGGACTCAAACTCCCGGCCTCAGTGTTCGACTCAAACACCCGGCCTCAGTGTTCGACTCAAAACCCCGGCCTCAGTGTTCGACTCAAACTCCCGGCCTCAGTGTGGGACTCAAACTCCCGGCCTCAGTGTGGGGCTCAAACTCCCGGCCTCAGTGTGGGACTCAAACTCCCAGCCTCAGTGTGGGACTCAAACTCCCGGCCTCAGTGTGGGACTTAAACTCCCGACTTCAGTGTGGGACTCAAACTCCCGGCCTCAGTGTGGGACACAAACTCCCGGCCTCAGTGTGGGGCTCAAACTCCCAGCTTCAGTGTGGGGCTCAAACCCCCGGCCTCAGTGTGGGACTCAAACTCCCAGCCTCATTGTGGGGCTCAAACTCCCAGCTTCAGTGTGGGACTCAAACTCCCGGCCTCAGTGTGGGACTCAAACTCCCGGCCTCAGTGTGGGACTCAAACTCCCAGCCTCAGTGTGGGGCTCAAACTCCCAGCGTCAGTGTGGGGCTCAAACTCCAAGCTTCAGTGTGGGGCTCAAACTCCCAGCCTCAGTGTGGGGCTCAAACTCCCAGCCTCAGTGTGGGGCTCAAACTCCCAGCTTCAGTGTGGGGCTCAAACTCCCAGCCTCAGTGTGGGACTCAAACCCCCAGCTTCAGTGTGGGACTCAAACTCCCAGCCTCAGTGTGGGACTCAAACTCCCGGCCTCAGTGTGGGACTCAAACTCCCAGCCTCAGTGTGGGTCTCAAACTCCCAGCCTCAGAGTGGGGCTCAAACTCCCAGCCTCAGTGTGGGACTCAAACTCCCAGCCTCAGTGTGGGGCTCAAACTCCCAGCCTCAGTGTGGGGCTCAAACTCCCAGCCTCAGTGTGGGTCTCAAACTCCCAGCCTCAGAGTGGGGCTCAAACTCCCAGCCTCAGTGTGGGACTCAAACTCCCAGCCTCTGTGTGGGTCTCAAACTCCCAGCCTCAGAGTGGGGCTCAAACTCCCAGCCTCAGTGTGGGACTCAAACTCCCGGCCTCAGTGTGGGACTCAAACACCCGGCCTCAGTGTGGGTCTCAAACTCCCAGCCTCAGTGTGGACTCAAACTCCCAGCCTCAGTGTGGACTCAAACTCCCGGCCTCAGTGTTCGACTGAAACTCCCAGCCTCAGTGTGGGACTCAAACTCCCGGCCTCAGTGTGGGACTCAAACTCCCAGCCTCAGTGTGGGACTCAGACTCCCGGCCTCAGTGTGGGACTCAAACTCCTGGCCTCAGTGTGGGACTCAAACTCCCAGCCTCAGTGTGGACTCAAACTCCTGGCCTCAGTGTTCGACTGAAACTCCCAGCCTCAGTGTGGGACTCAAACTCCCGGCCTCAGTGTGGGACTCAAACTCCCAGCCTCAGTGTGGGACTCAGACTCCCGGCCTCAGTGTGGGACTCAAACTCCTGGCCTCAGTGTCGACTCAAACTCCCGGCCTCATTGTGGGACTCAAACTCCCGGCCTCAGTGTTCGACTCAAACACCCGGCCTCAGTGTTCGACTCAAAACCCCGGCCTCAGTGTTCGACTCAAACTCCCGGCCTCAGTGTGGGACTCAAACTCCCGGCCTCAGTGTGGGGCTCAAACTCCCGGCCTCAGTGTGGGACTCAAACTCCCAGCCTCAGTGTGGGACTCAAACTCCCGGCCTCAGTGTGGGACTTAAACTCCCGGCCTCAGTGTGGGACTCAAACTCCCAGCCTCAGTGTGGGACTCAAACTCCCGACTTCAGTGTGGGACTCAAACTCCCGGCCTCAGTGTGGGACTCAAACTCCCGACTTCAGTGTGGGACTCAAACTCCCGGCCTCAGTGTGGGACTCAAACTCCCGGCCTCAGTGTGGGACTCAAACTCCCGGCCTCAGTGTTCGACTCAAACTCCCGCCCTCAGTGTGGGACTCAAACTCCCAGTCTCAGTGTGGACTCAAACGCCCGGCCTCAGTGTGGGACTCAAACTCCCAGTCTCAGTGTGAACTCAAACTCCCAGTCTCAATGTGGACTCAAACGCCCGGCCTCAGTGTGGGACTCAAACTCCCAGCCTCATTGTGGGACTCAAACTCCTGGCCTCAGTGCGGGACACATACTCCCAGCCTCAGTGTTCGACTGAAACTCCCAGCCTCAGTGTGGACTCAAACTCCCAGCGTCAGTGTTCGACTGAAACTCCCAACCTCAGTGTGGACTCAAACTCCCAGCCTCAGTGCGGGACTCAAACTCCCAGCCTCAGTGTTCGACTGAAACTCCCAACCTCAGTGTGGACTCAAACTCCCAGCCTCAGTGCGGGACTCAAACTCCCGGCCTCAGTGTTCGACTGAAACTCCCAGCCTCAGTGTTCGACTCAAACACCCGGCCTCAGTGTTCGACTCAAACTCCCATCCTCAGTGTTTGACTCAAACACCCAGCCTCAGTGTGGGACTCAAACTCCCAGCCTCAGTGTGGGACTCAAACTTCCGGCCTCAGTGTGGGACTCAAACTCCCAGCCTCAGTGTGGGACTCAAACTCCCGGCCTCAGTGTGGGACTCAAACTCCCGGCCTCAGAGTGGGACTCAAACTCCCAGCCTCAGTGTGGGACTCAAACTCCCGCCCTCAGTGTTCGACTGAAACTCCCAGCTTCAGTGTGGGACTCAAACTCCCCGCCTCAGTGTGGGACTCAAACTCCCAGCCTCAGTGTGGGACTCAAACTCCCAGCCTCAGTGTGGGGCTCAAACTCCCAGCCTCAGTGTGGGGTTCAAACTCCCAGCCTCAGTGTGGGGCTCAAACTCCCAGCTTCAGTGTGGGGCTCAAACTCCCAGCCTCAGTGTGGGACTCAAACCCCCAGCCTCAGTGTGGGGCTCAAACTCACAGCCTCAGTGTGGGGTTCAAACTCCCAGCCTCAGTGTGGGGCTCAAACTCCCGGCCTCAGTGTGGGGCTCAAACCCCCAGCCTCAGTGTGGGCTTCAAACTCCAAGCTTCAGTGTGGGGCTCAAACTCCCAGCCTCAGTGTGGGGCTCAAACTCCCAGCCTCAGTGTGGGGCTCAAACTCCCAGCCTCAGTGTGGGGCTCAAACTCCCAGCCTCAGTGTGGGGCTCAAACTCCCAGCCTCAGTGTGGGGCTCAAACTCCCAGCCTCAGTGTGGGGCTCAAACTCCCGGCCTCAGTGTGGGACTCAAACTCCCAGCCTCAGTGTGGGACTCAAACTCCCGGCCTCAGTGTGGGACTCAAACCCCCAGCCTCAGTGTGGGACTCAAACTCCCAGCCTCAGTGTGGGACTAAAACTCCCAGCCTCAGTGGGGGACTCAAACTCACAGCCTCAGTGTGGGGCTCAAACTCCCAGCTTCAGTGTGGGACTTAAACTCCCAGCCTCAGTGTGGGACTCAAACTCCCGGCCTCAGTGTGGGACTCAAACTCCCAGCCTCAGTGTGGGACTCAAACTCCCAGCCTCAGTGTGGGACTCAAACTCCCAGCCTCAGTGTGGGACTCAAACTCCCAGCCTCAGTGTGGGGCTCAAACTCCCAGCCTCAGAGTGGGGCTCAAACTCCCAGCCTCAGTGTGGGACTCAAACTCCCAGCCTCAGTGTGGGTCTCAAACTCCCAGCCTCAGAGTGGGGCTCAAACTCCCAGCCTCAGTGTGGGACTCAAACTCCCAGCCTCAGTGTGGGACTCAAACTCCCAGCCTCAGTGTGGGTCTCAAACTCCCAGCCTCAGAGTGGGGCTCAAACTCCCAGCCTCAGTGTGGGACTCAAACTCCCGGCCTCAGTGTTCGACTCAAACACCCGCCCTCAGTGTGGGTCTCAAACTCCCAGCCTCAGTGTGGGACTCAAACTCCTGGCCTCAGTGTGGGACTCAAACTCCCGGCCTCAGTGTGGGACTCAAACTCCCAGCCTCAGTGTGGGACTCAAACTCCCGCCCTCAGTGTGGGACTCAAACTCCCAGCCTCAGTGTGGGACTCAAACTCCTGGCCTCAGTGTCGACTCAAACTCCCGCCCTCAGTGTGGGACTCAAACTCCCGGCCTCAGTGTTCGACTGAAACTCCCAGCCTCAGTGTGGGACTCAAACTCCCGGCCTCAGTGTGGGACTCAAACTCCCGGCCTCAGTGTGGGACTCAAACTCCCAGCCTCAGTGTGGGACTCAGACTCCCGGCCTCAGTGTGGGACTCAAACTCCTGGCCTCAGTGTCGACTCAAACTCCCGGCCTCAGTGTGGGACTCAAACTCCCGGCCTCAGTGTTCGACTCAAACTCCCGGCCTCAGTGTTCGACTCAAACCCCCGGCCTCAGTGTTCGACTCAAACTCCCGGCCTCATGTGGGACTCAAACTCCCGGCCTCAGTGTGGGGCTCAAACTCCCGGCCTCAGTGTGGGACTCAAACTCCCAGCCTCAGTGTGGGACTCAAACTCCCGGCCTCAGTGTGGGACTTAAACTCCCGGCCTCAGTGTGGGACTCAAACTCCCAGCCTCAGTGTGGGACTCAAACTCCCGACTTCAGTGTGGGACTCAAACTCCCAGCCTCAGTGTGGGGCTCAAACTCCCAGCCTCAGTGTGGGGCTCAAACTCCCAGCCTCAGTGTGGGGCTCAAACTCCCAGCCTCAGTGTGGGGCTCAAACTCCCAGCCTCAGTGTGGGACTCAAACTCCCGGCCTCAGTGTGGGACTCAAACTCCCAGCCTCAGTGTGGGACTCAAACTCCCGGCCTCAGTGTGGGACTCAAACCCCCAGCCTCAGTGTGGGACTCAAACTCCCAGCCTCAGTGTGGGACTCAAACTCCCAGCCTCAGTGGGGGACTCAAACTCACAGCCTCAGTGTGGGGCTCAAACTCCCAGCTTCAGTGTGGGACTTAAACTCCCAGCCTCAGTGTGGGACTCAAACTCCCGGCCTCAGTGTGGGACTCAAACTCCCAGCCTCAGTGTGGGACTCAAACTCCCAGCCTCAGTGTGGGACTCAAACTCCCAGCCTCAGTGTGGGACTCAAACTCCCAGCCTCAGTGTGGGGCTCAAACTCCCAGCCTCAGAGTGGGGCTCAAACTCCCAGCCTCAGTGTGGGACTCAAACTCCCAGCCTCAGTGTGGGTCTCAAACTCCCAGCCTCAGAGTGGGGCTCAAACTCCCAGCCTCAGTGTGGGACTCAAACTCCCAGCCTCAGTGTGGGACTCAAACTCCCAGCCTCAGTGTGGGTCTCAAACTCCCAGCCTCAGAGTGGGGCTCAAACTCCCAGCCTCAGTGTGGGACTCAAACTCCCGGCCTCAGTGTTCGACTCAAACACCCGCCCTCAGTGTGGGTCTCAAACTCCCAGCCTCAGTGTGGGACTCAAACTCCTGGCCTCAGTGTGGGACTCAAACTCCCGGCCTCAGTGTGGGACTCAAACTCCCAGCCTCAGTGTGGGACTCAAACTCCCGCCCTCAGTGTGGGACTCAAACTCCCAGCCTCAGTGTGGGACTCAAACTCCTGGCCTCAGTGTCGACTCAAACTCCCGCCCTCAGTGTGGGACTCAAACTCCCGGCCTCAGTGTTCGACTGAAACTCCCAGCCTCAGTGTGGGACTCAAACTCCCGGCCTCAGTGTGGGACTCAAACTCCCGGCCTCAGTGTGGGACTCAAACTCCCAGCCTCAGTGTGGGACTCAGACTCCCGGCCTCAGTGTGGGACTCAAACTCCTGGCCTCAGTGTCGACTCAAACTCCCGGCCTCAGTGTGGGACTCAAACTCCCGGCCTCAGTGTTCGACTCAAACTCCCGGCCTCAGTGTTCGACTCAAACCCCCGGCCTCAGTGTTCGACTCAAACTCCCGGCCTCATGTGGGACTCAAACTCCCGGCCTCAGTGTGGGGCTCAAACTCCCGGCCTCAGTGTGGGACTCAAACTCCCAGCCTCAGTGTGGGACTCAAACTCCCGGCCTCAGTGTGGGACTTAAACTCCCGGCCTCAGTGTGGGACTCAAACTCCCAGCCTCAGTGTGGGACTCAAACTCCCGACTTCAGTGTGGGACTCAAACTCCCGGCCTCAGTGTGGGACTCAAACTCCCGACTTCAGTGTGGGACTCAAACTCCCGGCCTCAGTGTGGGACTCAAACTCCCGGCCTCAGTGTGGGACTCAAACTCCCGGCCTCAGTGTTCGACTCAAACTCCCGCCCTCAGTGTGGGACTCAAACTCCCAGTCTCAGTGTGGACTCAAACGCCCGGCCTCAGTGTGGGACTCAAACTCCCAGTCTCAGTGTGAACTCAAACTCCCAGTCTCAGTGTGGACTCAAACGCCCGGCCTCAGTGTGGGACTCAAACTCCCAGCCTCAGTGTGGACTCAAACTCCCGGCCTCAGTGTGGGACTCAAACTCCCAGCCTCAGTGTGGGACTGAAACTCCTGGCCTCAGTGTCGACTCAAACTCCCGGCCTCAGTGTTCGACTCAAACTCCCGGCGTCAGTGTGGGACTCAAACCCCTGGCCTCAGTGTCGACTCAAACTCCTGGCCTCAGTGTCGACTCAAACTCCTGGCCTCAGTGTCGACTCAAACTCCCGGCCTCAGTGTGGGACTCAAACTCCCGGCCTCAGTGTGGGACTCAAACTCCCGGCGTCAGTGTGGGACTCAAACCCCTGGCCTCAGTGTCGACTCAAACTCCCGGCCTCAGTGTTCGACTCAAACTCCCGGCGTCAGTGTGGGACTCAAACTCCCGGCCTCAGTGTGGGACTCAAACTCCCGGCCTCAGTGTTCGACTCAAACTCCCGGCGTCAGTGTGGGACTCAAACTCCCGGCCTCAGTGTGGGACTCAAACCCCTGGCCTCAGTGTCGACTCAAACCCCCGGCCTCAGTGTGGGACTCAAACTCCCGACTTCAGTGTGGGACTCAAACTCCCGGCCTCAGTGTGGGACTCAAACTCCCGGCCTCAGTGTTCGACTCAAACCCCCGGCCTCAGTGTGGGACTCAAACTCCCAGCCACACGTTTCGACTCAACGCCAGGACTCACTCCCCACACACTGCTCCAGGTCTCACTCCCCACACACTGCTCCAGGACTCACTCCCCACACACTACTCCAGGACTCACTGTCCATACACTGTTCCGGGTCTCACTCCCCAGACTCTGCTCCGGGACTCACTCCCCAGACTCTGCTCCAGGTCTCACTCCCCACACACTGCTCCGGGTCTCACTCCCCACACACTACTCCAGGTCTCACTCCCCACACAGTGCTCCGGGTCTCACTCCCCACACACTGCTCCAGGATTCACTCCCCACACACTCCTCCAGGACTCACTCCCCAGACTCTGCTCCAGGACTCACTCCCCAGACTCTGCTCCAGGACTCACTCCCCACACACTGCTCCAGGACTCACTCCCCACACACTGCTCCAGGACTCACTCCCCACACACTGCTCCGGGTATCACTCCCCACACACTGCACCGGGTATCACTCCCCACACTCTGCTCCAGGACTCACTCCCCACACACTGCTCCAGGACTCACTCCCCACACTCTGCTCCAGGACTCACTCCCCACACTCTGCTCCGGGACTCACTCCCCACACACTGCTCCGGGTCTCAATCCCCACACACTGCACCAGGACTCACTCCCCACACACTGCTCCAAGACTCCTGGAGCAGTGTGTGGGGAGTGAGACCCGGAGCAGTGTGTGAGGAGTGAGACCCGGAGCATTGAGTGGGGAGTGAGTACTGGAGTAGTGTGTGGGGAGTGAGTGAGACAGTTGTAGTGGAGTGGGACAGTTGTAGTGGAGTGGGACAGTTGTAGAGGAGTGGGACAGTTGTAGTGGAGTGGGACAGTTGTAGTGGAGTGGGACAGTTGTAGTGGAGTGGGACAGTTGTAGAGGAGTGAGACAGTTGTAGAGGAGTGGGACAGTTGTAGTGGAGAGGGACAGTTGTAGTGGAGTGGGACAGTTGTAGTGGAGTGGGACAGTTGTAGTGGAGTGGGACAGTTGTAGTGGAGTGGGACAGTTGTAGTGGAGTGGGACAGTTGTAGAGGAGTGAGACAGTTGTAGAGGAGTGGGACAGTTGTAGTGGAGTGGGACAGTTGTAGTGGAGTGGGACAGTTGTAGTGGAGTGGGACAGTTGTAGTGGAGTGGGACAGTTGTAGTGGAGTGGGACAGTTGTAGAGGAGTGGGACAGTTGTAGAGGAGTGAGACAGTTGTAGTGGAGTGAGACAGTTGTAGTGGAGTGGGACAGTTGTAGTGGAGTGGGACAGTTGTAGAGGAGTGAGACAGTTGTAGAGGAGTGGGACAGTTGTAGTGGAGAGGGACAGTTGTAGTGGAGTGGGACAGTTGTAGTGGAGTGGGACAGTTGTAGTGGAGTGGGACAGTTGTAGTGGAGTGGGACAGGTGTAGTGGAGTGAGACAGTTGTAGTGGAGTGGGACAGTTGTAGTGGAGTGGGACAGTTGTAGAGGAGTGGGACAGATGTAGAGGAGTGGGACAGTTGTAGTGGAGTGGGACAGTCGTAGAGGAGTGGGACAGTTGTAGTGGAGTGAGACAGTTGTAGTGGAGTGAGACAGTTGTAGAGGAGTGGGACAGTTGTAGAGGAGTGGGACAGTTGTAGTGGAGTGGGACAGTTGTAGTGGAGTGGGACAGTTGTAGTGGAGTGAGACAGTTGTAGAGGAGTGAGACAGTTGTAGAGGAGTGGGACAGCTGTAGAGGAGTGGGACAGTTGTAGTGGAGTGAGACAGTTGTAGAGGAGTGAGACAGTTGTAGAGGAGTGGGACAGTTGTAGAGGAGTGGGACAGTTGTAGAGGAGTGGGACAGTTGCAGAGGAGTGGGACAGTTGTAGAGGAGTGGGACAGTTGTACAGGAGTGAGACAGTTGTAGAGGAGTGGGACAGTTGTAGTGGAGTGAGACAGTTGTAGAGGAGTGAGACAGTTGTAGAGGAGTGGGACAGTTGTAGAGGAGTGGGACAGTTGTAGAGGAGTGGGACAGTTGCAGAGGAGTGGGACAGTTGTAGAGGAGTGGGACAGTTGTACAGGAGTGAGACAGTTGTAGAGGAGTGGGACAGTTGTAGTGGAGTGAGACAGTTGTAGAGGAGTGGGACAGTTGTAGTGGAGTGGGACAGTTGTAGTGGAGTGAGACAGTTGTAGAGGAGTGGGACAGTTGTAGAGGAGTGGGACAGTTGTAGTGGAGTGGGACAGTTGTAGTGGAGTGAGACAGTTGTAGAGGAGTGGGACAGTTGTAGAGGAGTGGGACAGTTGTAGTGGAGTGGGACAGTTGTAGAGGAGTGGGACAGTTGTAGAGGAGTGGGACAGTTGTAGAGGAGTGGGACAGTTGTAGTGGAGTGGGACAGTTGTAGTGGAGTGGGACAGTTGTAGTGGAGTGGGACAGTTGTAGAGGAGTGGGACAGTTGTAGAGGAGTGGGACAGTTGTAGTGGAGTGAGACAGTTGTAGAGGAGTGGGACAGTTGTAGTGGAGTGGAACAGTTGTGGTGGAGTGAGACAGTTGTAGAGGAGTGGGACAGTTGCAGTGGAGTGGGACAGTTGTAGAGGAGTGGGACAGTTGTAGAGGAGTGGGACAGTTGTAGAGGAGTGGGACAGTTGTAGAGGAGTGGGACAGTTGTAGTGGAGTGGGACAGTTGTAGAGGAGTGGGACAGTTGTAGAGGAGTGGGACAGTTGTAGTGGAGTGGGACAGTTGTAGAGGAGTGGGACAGTTGTAGAGGAGTGAGACAGTGGTAGAGGAGTGGGACAGTTGTAGAGGAGCGGGACAGTTGTAGAGGAGTGGGACAGTTGTAGAGGAGTGAGACAGTTGTAGAGGAGTGGGACAGTTGTAGAGGAGCGGGACAGTTGTAGAGGAGTGGGACAGTTGTAGAGGAGTGGGACAGTTGTAGTGGAGTGGGACAGTTGTAGAGGAGTGGGACAGTTGTAGAGGAGTGAGACAGTGGTAGAGGAGTGGGACAGTTGTAGTGGAGTGAGACAGTTGTAGTGGAGTGGGACAGTTGTAGAGGAGTGGGACAGTTGTAGAGGAGTGAGACAGTGGTAGAGGAGTGGGACAGTTGTAGTGGAGTGAGACAGTTGTAGAGGAGTGGGACATTTGTATGAAGTGGGACAGTTGTAGAGGAGTGGGACAGTTGTAGTGGAGTGGGACAGTTGTAGAGGAGTGCAACAGTTGTAGAGGAGTGGGACAGTTGTAGTGGAGTGGGACAGTTGTAGAGGAGTGGGACAGTTGTAGAGGAGTGAGACAGTGGTAAAGGAGTGGGACAGTTGTAGTGGAGTGGGACAGTTGTAGTGGAGTGGGACAGTTGTAGAGGAGTGGGACAGTTGTAGAGGAGTGGGACAGTTGTAGTGGAGTGGGACAGTTGTAGTGGAGTGGGACAGTTGTAGAGGAGTGCGACAGTTGTAGAGGAGTGGGACAGTTGTAGAGGAGTGGGACAGTTGTAGAGGAGTGGGACAGTTGTAGTGGAGTGGGACAGTTGTAGTGGAGTGAGACAGTTGGAGAGGAGTGGGACAGTTGTAGAGGAGTGGGACATTTGTAGTGGAGTGGGACAGTTGTAGTGGAGTGAGACAGTTGTAGAGGAGTGGGACAGTTGTAGAGGAGTGCGACAGTTGTAGTGGAGTGGGACAGTTGTTGTGGAGTGCGACAGTTGGAGAGGAGTGGGACAGTTGTAGAGGAGTGCGACAGTTGTAGTGGAGTGGGACAGTTGTAGTGGAGTGCGACAGTTGTAGAGGAGTGCGACAGTTGTAGTGGAGTGGGACAGTTGTAGTGGAGTGAGACAGTTGTAGAGGAGTGGGACAGTTGTAGAGGAGTGCGACAGTTGTAGTGGAGTGGGACAGTTGTAGAGGAGTGGGACAGTTGTAGAGGAGTGGGACAGTTGTAGTGGAGTGGGACAGTTGTAGTGGAGTGGGACAGTTGTAGAAGAGTGGGACAGTTGTAGTGGAGTGGGACAGTTGTAGAGGAGTGGGACAGTTGGAGAGGAGTGAGACAGTTGTAGTGGAGTGAGACAGTTGTAGAGGAGTGGGACAGTTGTAGAGGAGTGCGACAGTTGTAGAGGAGTGGGACAGTTGTAGAGGAGTGGGACAGTTGTAGAGGAGTGGGACAGTTGTAGTGGAGTGGGACAGTTGTAGAAGAGTGGGACAGTTGTAGTGGAGTGGGACAGTTGTAGAGGAGTGGGACAGTTGGAGAGGAGTGGGACAGTTGTAGAGGAGTGGGACAGTTGTAGAGGAGTGGGACAGTTGTAGAGGAGTGCGACAGTTGTAGTGGAGTGGGACAGTTGTAGAGGAGTGGGACAGTTGTAGAGGAGTGGGACAGTTGTAGAGGAGTGGGACAGTTGTAGAGGAGCGGGACAGTTGAAGTGGAGTGGCACAGTTGTAGAGGAGTGGGACAGTTGTAGAGGAGTGGGACAGTTGTAGAGGAGTGGGACAGTCGTAGAGGAGTGCGACAGTTGTAGTGGAGTGGGACAGTTGTAGAGGAGTGGGACAGTTGTAGAGGAGTGGGACAGTTGTAGTGGAGTGGGAGAGTTGTAGAGGAGTGGGACAGTTGTAGAGGAGTGCGACAGTTGTAGTGGAGTGGGACAGTTGTAGAGGAGTGGGACAGTTGTAGAGGAGTGGGACAGTTGTAGAGGAGTGGGACAGTTGTAGTGGAGTGGGAGATTTGTAGAGGAGTGGGACAGTTGTAGAGGAGTGGGACAGTTGCAGTGGAGTGGGAGAGTTGTAGAGGAGTGGGACAGTTGTAGAGGAGTGGGACAGTTGTAGAGGAGTGGGAGTGTTGTAGAGGGGTGGGACAGTTGTAGAGGAGTGGGACAGTTGTAGAGGAGTGGGACAGTTGTAGAGGAGTGGGAGTGTTGTAGAGGAGTGGGACAGTTGTAGAGGAGTGGGACAGTTGTAGAGGAGTGGGACAGTTGTAGTGGAGTGGGACAGTTGTAGAGGAGTGGGACAGTTGTAGTGGAGTGGGACAGTTGTAGTGGAGTGGGACAGTTGTAGAAAAGTGGGACAGTTGTAGAGGAGTGCGACAGTTGTAGTGGAGTGGGACAGTTGTAGAGGAGTGGGACAGTTGTAGAGGAGTGGGACAGTTGTAGTGGAGTGAGACAGTTGTAGAGGAGTGGGACAGTTGTAGAGGAGCGGGACAGTTGTAGAGGAGTGGGACAGTTGTAGAGGAGTGCGACAGTTGTAGTGGAGTGGGACAGTTGTAGAGGAGTGGGACAGTTGTAGAGGAGTGGGACAGTTGCAGAGGAGTGGGACAGTTGTAGAGGAGTGGGACAGTTGTAGAGGAGTGCGACAGTTGTAGTGGAGTGGGACAGTTGTAGAGGAGTGGGACAGTTGTAGAGGAGTGGGACAGTTGTAGTGGAGTGGGAGAGTTGTAGAGGAGTGGGACAGTTGTAGAGGAGTGGGACAGTTGTAGAGGAGTGGGACAGTTGTAGAGGAGTGCGACAGTTGTAGTGGAGTGCGACAGTTGGAGAGGAGTGGGACAGTTGTAGAGGAGTGCGACAGTTGTAGTGGAGTGGGACAGTTGTAGTGGAGTGGGACAGTTGTAGAGGAGTGGGACAGTTGTAGAGGAGTGGGACAGTTGTAGAGGAGTGGGAGAGTTGTAGAGGAGTGCGACAGTTGTAGTGGAGTGGGACAGTTGTAGAGGAGTGGGACAGTTGTAGAGGAGTGGGACAGTTGTAGAGGAGTGGGAGAGTTGTAGAGGAGTGCGACAGTTGTAGTGGAGTGGGACAGTTGTAGAGGAGTGGGACAGTTGTAGAGGGGTGAGACAGTTGTAGAGGAGTGCGACAGTTGTAGTGGAGTGGGACAGTTGTAGAGGAGTGGGACAGTTGTAGAGGAGTGCGACAGTTGTAGTGGAGTGCGACAGTTGGAGAGGAGTGGGACAGTTGTAGAGGAGTGCGACCGTTGTAGTGGAGTGGGACAGTTGTAGTGGAGTGCGACAGTTGTAGTGGAGTGGGACAGTTGTAGTGGAGTGAGACAGTTGTAGAGGAGTGGGACAGTTGTAGTGGAGTGGGACAGTTGTAGAGGAGTGGGACAGTTGTAGTGGAGTGGGACAGTTGTAGAGGAGTGGGACAGTTGTAGAGGAGTGCGACAGTTGTAGTGGAGTGGCACAGTTGTAGAGGAGTGCGACAGTTGTAGTCGAGTGGGACAGTTGTAGTGGAGTGCGACAGTTGTAGTGGAGTGGGACAGTTGTAGTGGAGTGAAACAGTTGTAGAGGAGTGGGACAGTTGTAGAGGAGTGCGACAGTTGTAGTGGAGTGGGACAGTTGTAGAGGAGTGGGACAGTTGTAGAGGAGTGGGACAGTTGTAGAGGAGTGGGACAGTTGTAGTGGAGTGGGACAGTTGTAGAGGAGTGGGACAGTTGTAGAGGAGTGGGACAGTTGTAGTGGAGTGGGACAGTTGTAGAAGAGTGGGACAGTTGTAGTGGAGTGGGACAGTTGTAGAGGAGTGGGACAGTTGGAGAGGAGTGGGACAGTTGTAGAGGAGTGGGACAGTTGTAGAGGAGTGCGACAGTTGTAGAGAAGTGGGAAAGTTGAAGTGGAGTGGCACAGTTGTAGAGGAGCGGGACAGTTGAAGTGGAGTGGCACAGTTGTAGAGGAGTGGGACAGTTGTAGAGGAGTGGGACAGTTGTAGAGGAGTGGGACAGTTGTAGAGGAGTGCGACAGTTGTAGTGGAGTGGGACAGTTGTAGAGGAGTGGGACAGTTGTAGAGGAGTGGGACAGTTGTAGTGGAGTGGGAGAGTTGTAGAGGAGTGGGACAGTTGTAGAGGAGTGCGACAGTTGTAGTGGAGTGGGACAGTTGTAGAGGAGTGGGACAGTTGTAGAGGAGTGGGACAGTTGTAGAGGAGTGGGACAGTTGTAGTGGAGTGGGAGATTTGTAGAGGAGTGCGACAGTTGTAGAGGAGTGGGACAGTTGCAGTGGAGTGGGAGAGTTGTAGAGGAGTGGGACAGTTGTAGAGGAGTGGGACAGTTGTAGAGGAGTGGGAGTGTTGTAGAGGGGTGGGACAGTTGTAGAGGAGTGGGACAGTTGTAGAGGAGTGGGACAGTTGTAGAGGAGTGGGAGTGTTGTAGAGGAGTGGGACAGTTGTAGAGGAGTGGGACAGTTGTAGAGGAGTGGGACAGTTGTAGTGGAGTGGGACAGTTGTAGAGGAGTGGGACAGTTGTAGTGGAGTGGGACAGTTGTAGTGGAGTGGGACAGTTGTAGAGGAGTGGGACAGTTGTAGAAAAGTGGCACAGTTGTAGAGGAGTGGGACAGTTGTAGTGGAGTGGGACAGTTGTAGAGGAGTGGGACAGTTGTAGAGGAGTGGGACAGTTGTAGTGGAGTGGGACAGTTGTAGAGGAGTGGGACAGTTGTAGAGGAGCGGGACAGTTGTAGAGGAGTGGGACAGTTGTAGAGGAGTGCGACAGTTGTAGTGGAGTGGGACAGTTGTAGAGGAGTGGGACAGTTGTAGAGGAGTGGGACAGTTGTAGTGGAGTGGGAGAGTTGTAAAGGAGTGAGACAGTTGAAGTGGAGTGAGACAGTTGTAGTGGAGTGGGACAGTTGTAGTGGAGTGGGAGAGTTGTAAAGGAGTGAGACAGTTGAAGTGGAGTGAGACAGTTGTAGTGGAGTGGGAGAGTTGTAGAGGAGTGCGACAGTTGTAGTGGAGTGGGACAGTTGTAGTGGAGTGGGACAGTTGTAGAGGAGTGGGACAGTTGTAGAAAAGTGGGACAGTTGTAGAGGAGTGGGACAGTTGTAGTGGAGTGGGACAGTTGTAGAGGAGTGGGACAGTTGTAGAGGAGTGGGACAGTTGTAGTGGAGTGGGACAGTTGTAGAGGAGTGGGACAGTTGTAGAGGAGCGGGACAGTTGTAGAGGAGTGGGACAGTTGTAGAGGAGTGCGACAGTTGTAGTGGAGTGGGACAGTTGTAGAGGAGTGGGACAGTTGTAGAGGAGTGGGACAGTTGTAGAGGAGTGGGACAGTTGTAGAGGAGTGGGACAGTTGTAGAGGAGTGGGACAGTTGTAGAGGAGTGGGACAGTTGTAGTGGAGTGGGACAGTTGTAGTGGAGTGGGAGAGTTGTAGAGGAGTGGGACAGTTGTAGAGGAGTGGGACAGTTGTAGTGGAGTGGGAGAGTTGTAGAGGAGTGGGACAGTTGTAGAGGAGTGGGACAGTTGTAGAGGAGTGCGACAGTTGTAGTGGAGTGGGACAGTTGTAGAGGAGTGGGACAGTTGTAGAGGAGTGTGACAGTTGTAGAGGAGTGGGACAGTTGTAGTGGAGTGGGAGATTTGGAGAGGAGTGGGACAGTTGTAGAGGAGTGGGACATTTGCTGTGGAGTGGGAGAGTTGTAGAGGAGTGGGACAGTTGTAGAGGAGTGGGACAGTTGTAGAGGAGTGGGACAGTTGTAGTGGAGTGGGACAGTTGTAGAGGAGTGGGACAGTTGTAGAGGAGTGGGACAGTTGTAGAGGAGTGGGACAGTTGTAGTGGAGTGGGACAGTTGTAGAGGAGTGGGACAGTTGTAGAGGAGTGGGACAGTTGTAGAGGAGTGGGACAGTTGTAGAGGAGTGGGACAGTTGTAGTGGAGTGGGACAGTTGTAGAGGAGTGGGACAGTTGTAGAGGAGTGGGACAGTTGTAGAGGAGTGGGACAGTTGTAGTGGAGTGGGACAGTTGTAGAGGAGTGAGACAGTGGTAGAGGAGTGGCACAGTTGTAGAGGAGTGGGACAGTTGTAGAGGAGTGGGACAGTTGTAGTGGAGTGGGACAGTTGTAGAGGAGTGGGACAGTTGTAGAGGAGTGGGACAGTTGTAGTGGAGTGGGACAGTTGTAGAGGAGTGGGACAGTTGTAGAGGAGTGAGACAGTTGTAGTGGAGTGGGACAGTTGTAGTGGAGTGGGACATTTGTATGAAGTGGGACAGTTGTAGAGGAGTGGGACAGTTGTAGAGGAGAGGGACAGTTGTAGAGGAGTGGGACAGTTGTAGAGGAGTGAGACAGTTGTAGTGGAGTGGGACAGTTGTAGTGGAGTGGGACATTTGTATGAAGTGGGACAGTTGTAGAGGAGTGGGACAGTTGTAGAGGAGTGCGACAGTTGTAGAGGAGTGGGACAGTTGTAGAGGAGTGGGACAGTTGTAGTGGAGTGGGACAGTTGTAGAGGAGTGGGACAGTTGTAGTGGAGTGGGACAGTTGTAGAGGAGTGAGACAGTGGTAGAGGAGTGAGACAGTTGTAGTGGAGTGGGACAGTGGTAGAGGAGTGAGACAGTTGTAGTGGAGTGCGACAGTTGTAGTGGAGTGGGACAGTTGTAGTGGAGTGCGACAGTTGTAGAGGAGTGGGACAGTTGTAGAGGAGTGGGACAGTTGTAGAGGAGTGCGACAGTTGTAGTGGAGTGGGACAGTTGTAGTGGAGTGCGACAGTTGTAGTGGAGTGGGACAGTTGTAGAGGAGTGCGACAGTTGTAGAGGAGTGCGACAGTTGTAGTGGAGTGGAACAGTTGTAGTGGAGTGCGACAGTTGTAGTGGAGTGGGACAGTTGTAGTGGAGTGAATCAGTTGTAGAGGAGTGGGACAGTTGTAGAGGAGTGCGACAGTTGTAGTGGAGTGGGACAGTTGTAGAGGAGTGGGACAGTTGTAGAGGAGTGGGACAGTTGTAGAGGAGTGGGACAGTTGTAGTGGAGTGGGACAGTTGTAGTGGAGTGGGACAGTTGTAGAGGAGTGGGACAGTTGTAGTGGAGTGGGACAGTTGTAGAGGAGTGGGACAGTTGTAGTGGAGTGGGACAGTTGTAGTGGAGTGGGACAGTTGTAGAGGAGTGGGACAGTTGTAGTGGAGTGGGACAGTCGTAGACGAGTGGGACAGTTGTAGAGGAGTGGGACAGTTGTAGAGGAGTGGGACAGTTGTAGTGGAGTGGGACAGTTGTAGAGGAGTGGGACAGTTGTAGTGGAGTGGGACAGTTGTAGTGGAGTGGGACAGTTGTAGTGGAGTGGGACAGTTGTAGAAGAGTGGGACAGTTGTAGTGGAGTGGGACAGTTGTAGAGGAGTGAGACAGTTGTAGTGGAGTGGGACAGTTGTAGAGGAGTGGGACAGTTGTAGTGGAGTGGGACAGTTGTAGTGGAGTGGGACAGTTGTAGAGGAGTGAGACAGTTGTAGTGGAGTGGGACAGTTGTAGTGGAGTGGGACAGTTGTAGAGGAGTGGGACAGTTGTAGTGGAGTGGGACAGTTGTAGAGGAGTGGGACAGTTGTAGTGGAGTGGGACAGTTGTAGAGGAGTGGGACAGTTGTAGTGGAGTGGGACAGTTGTAGTGGAGTGGGACAGTTGTAGAGGAGTGGGACAGTTGTAGTGGAGTGGGACAGTCGTAGACGAGTGGGACAGTTGTAGAGGAGTGGGACAGTTGTAGAGGAGTGGGACAGTTGTAGTGGAGTGGGACAGTTGTAGAGGAGTGGGACAGTTGTAGAGGAGTGAGACAGTTGTAGAGGAGTGGGACAGTTGTAGTGGAGTGGGACAGTTGTAGTGGAGTGGGACAGTTGTAGAGGAGTGGGACAGTTGTAGAGGAGTGGGACAGTTGTAGAGGAGTGGGACAGTTGTAGTGGAGTGGGACAGTTGTAGAAGAGTGGGACAGTTGTAGTGGAGTGGGACAGTTGTAGAGGAGTGGGACAGTTGGAGAGGAGTGGGACAGTTGTAGAGGAGTGGGACAGTTGTAGAGGAGTGGGACAGTTGTAGAGGAGTGCGACAGTTGAAGTGGAGTGGCACAGTTGTAGAGGAGTGGGACAGTTGTAGAGGAGTGGGACAGTTGTAGAGGAGTGGGACAGTTGTAGAGGAGTGGGACAGTTGTAGAGAAGTGGGACAGTTGAAGTGGAGTGGCACAGTTGTAGAGCAGTGGGACAGTTGAAGTGGAGTGGCACAGTTGTAGAGGAGTGGGACAGTTGTAGAGGAGTGGGACAGTTGTAGAGGAGTGGGACAGTTGTAGAGGAGTGCGACAGTTGTAGTGGAGTGGGACAGTTGTAGAGCAGTGGGACAGTTGTAGAGGAGTGGGACAGTTGTAGTGGAGTGGGAGAGTTGTAGAGGAGTGGGACAGTTGTAGAGGAGTGCGACAGTTGTAGAGGAGTGGGACAGTTGTAGTGGAGTGGGACAGTTGTAGAGGAGTGGGACAGTTGTAGAGGAGTGGGACAGTTGTAGAGGAGTGGGACAGTTGTAGAGAAGTGCGACAGTTGAAGTGGAGTGGCACAGTTGTAGAGGAGTGGGACAGTTGTAGAGGAGTGGGACAGTTGTAGTGGAGTGGGACAGTTGTAGTGGAGTGGGACAGTTGTAGAGGAGTGGGACAGTTGTAGAGGAGTGGGACAGTTGTAGAGGAGTGGGACAGTTGTAGAGGAGTGGGAGTGTTGTAGAGGAGTGGGACAGTTGTAGAGGAGTGGGAAAGTTGTAGAGGAGTGGGAGTGTTGTAGAGGAGTGGGACAGTTGTAGAGGAGTGGCACAGTTGTAGAGGAGTGGGACAGTTGAAGTGGAGTGGCACAGTTGTAGAGGAGTGGGACAGTTGTAGAGGAGTGGGACAGTTGTAGAGGAGTGGGACAGTTGTAGAGGAGTGCGACAGTTGTAGTGGAGTGGGACAGTTGTAGAGCAGTGGGACAGTTGTAGAGGAGTGGGACAGTTGTAGTGGAGTGGGAGAGTTGTAGAGGAGTGGGACAGTTGTAGAGGAGTGCGACAGTTGTAGTGGAGTGGGACAGTTGTAGTGGAGTGGGACAGTTGTAGAGGAGTGGGACAGTTGTAGTGGAGTGGGACAGTTGTAGAGGAGTGGGACAGTTGTAGTGGAGTGGGACAGTTGTAGAGGAGTGGGACAGTTGTAGTGGAGTGGGACAGTTGTAGTGGAGTGGGACAGTTGTAGAGGAGTGGGACAGTTGTAGTGGAGTGGGACAGTCGTAGACGAGTGGGACAGTTGTAGAGGAGTGGGACAGTTGTAGAGGAGTGGGACAGTTGTAGTGGAGTGGGACAGTTGTAGAGGAGTGGGACAGTTGTAGTGGAGTGGGACAGTTGTAGTGGAGTGGGACAGTTGTAGTGGAGTGGGACAGTTGTAGAAGAGTGGGACAGTTGTAGTGGAGTGGGACAGTTGTAGAGGAGTGAGACAGTTGTAGTGGAGTGGGACAGTTGTAGAGGAGTGGGACAGTTGTAGTGGAGTGGGACAGTTGTAGTGGAGTGGGACAGTTGTAGAGGAGTGAGACAGTTGTAGTGGAGTGGGACAGTTGTAGTGGAGTGGGACAGTTGTAGAGGAGTGGGACAGTTGTAGTGGAGTGGGACAGTTGTAGAGGAGTGGGACAGTTGTAGTGGAGTGGGACAGTTGTAGAGGAGTGGGACAGTTGTAGTGGAGTGGGACAGTTGTAGTGGAGTGGGACAGTTGTAGAGGAGTGGGACAGTTGTAGTGGAGTGGGACAGTCGTAGACGAGTGGGACAGTTGTAGAGGAGTGGGACAGTTGTAGAGGAGTGGGACAGTTGTAGTGGAGTGGGACAGTTGTAGAGGAGTGGGACAGTTGTAGAGGAGTGAGACAGTTGTAGAGGAGTGGGACAGTTGTAGTGGAGTGGGACAGTTGTAGTGGAGTGGGACAGTTGTAGAGGAGTGGGACAGTTGTAGAGGAGTGGGACAGTTGTAGAGGAGTGGGACAGTTGTAGTGGAGTGGGACAGTTGTAGAAGAGTGGGACAGTTGTAGTGGAGTGGGACAGTTGTAGAGGAGTGGGACAGTTGGAGAGGAGTGGGACAGTTGTAGAGGAGTGGGACAGTTGTAGAGGAGTGGGACAGTTGTAGAGGAGTGCGACAGTTGAAGTGGAGTGGCACAGTTGTAGAGGAGTGGGACAGTTGTAGAGGAGTGGGACAGTTGTAGAGGAGTGGGACAGTTGTAGAGGAGTGGGACAGTTGTAGAGAAGTGGGACAGTTGAAGTGGAGTGGCACAGTTGTAGAGCAGTGGGACAGTTGAAGTGGAGTGGCACAGTTGTAGAGGAGTGGGACAGTTGTAGAGGAGTGGGACAGTTGTAGAGGAGTGGGACAGTTGTAGAGGAGTGCGACAGTTGTAGTGGAGTGGGACAGTTGTAGAGCAGTGGGACAGTTGTAGAGGAGTGGGACAGTTGTAGTGGAGTGGGAGAGTTGTAGAGGAGTGGGACAGTTGTAGAGGAGTGCGACAGTTGTAGAGGAGTGGGACAGTTGTAGTGGAGTGGGACAGTTGTAGAGGAGTGGGACAGTTGTAGAGGAGTGGGACAGTTGTAGAGGAGTGGGACAGTTGTAGAGAAGTGCGACAGTTGAAGTGGAGTGGCACAGTTGTAGAGGAGTGGGACAGTTGTAGAGGAGTGGGACAGTTGTAGTGGAGTGGGACAGTTGTAGTGGAGTGGGACAGTTGTAGAGGAGTGGGACAGTTGTAGAGGAGTGGGACAGTTGTAGAGGAGTGGGACAGTTGTAGAGGAGTGGGAGTGTTGTAGAGGAGTGGGACAGTTGTAGAGGAGTGGGAAAGTTGTAGAGGAGTGGGAGTGTTGTAGAGGAGTGGGACAGTTGTAGAGGAGTGGCACAGTTGTAGAGGAGTGGGACAGTTGAAGTGGAGTGGCACAGTTGTAGAGGAGTGGGACAGTTGTAGAGGAGTGGGACAGTTGTAGAGGAGTGGGACAGTTGTAGAGGAGTGCGACAGTTGTAGTGGAGTGGGACAGTTGTAGAGCAGTGGGACAGTTGTAGAGGAGTGGGACAGTTGTAGTGGAGTGGGAGAGTTGTAGAGGAGTGGGACAGTTGTAGAGGAGTGCGACAGTTGTAGAGGAGTGGGACAGTTGTAGTGGAATAGGACAGTTGTAGAGGAGTGGGACAGTTGTAGAGGAGTGGGACAGTTGTAGAGGAGTGGGACAGTTGTAGAGAAGTGCGACAGTTGAAGTGGAGTGGCACAGTTGTAGAGGAGTGGGACAGTTGTAGAGGAGTGGGACAGTTGTAGTGGAGTGGGACAGTTGTAGTGGAGTGGGACAGTTGTAGAGGAGTGGGACAGTTGCAGAGGAGTGGGACAGTTGTAGAGGAGTGGGACAGTTGTAGAGGAGTGGGAGTGTTGTAGAGGAGTGGGACAGTTGTAGAGGAGTGGGAAAGTTGTAGAGGAGTGGGAGTGTTGTAGAGGAGTGGGACAGTTGTAGAGGAGTGGGACAGTTGTAGAGGAGTGGGACAGTTGTAGTGGAGTGGGACAGTTGTAGAGGAGTGGGACAGTTGTAGAGGAGTGAGACAGTTGTAGAGGAGTGGGATAGTTGTAGAGGAGTGGGACAGTGGTAGAGGAGTGGGACAGTTGTAGTGGAGTGGGACAGTTGTAGAGGAGTGAGACAGTTGTAGAGGAGTGGGATAGTTGTAGAGGAGTGGGACAGTTGTAGAGGAGTGAGACAGTTGTAGAGGAGTGGGATAGTTGTAGAGGAGTGGGACAGTTGTAGAGGAGTGGGACAGTTGTAGAGGAGCGGGACAGTTGTAGAGGAGTGGGACAGTTGTAGAGGAGTGCGACAGTTGAAGTGGAGTGGCACAGTTGTAGAGGAGTGGGACAGTTGTAGAGGAGTGGGACAGTTGTAGAGGAGTGGGACAGTTGTAGAGGAGTGGGACAGTTGTAGAGAAGTGCGACAGTTGAAGTGGAGTGGCACAGTTGTAGAGGAGTGGGACAGTTGTAGAGGAGTGGGACAGTTGTAGTGGAGTGGGAGTGTTGTAGAGGAGTGGGACAGTTGTAGAGGAGTGGGACAGTTGTAGAGGAGTGGGACAGTTGTAGAGGAGTGGGACAGTTGTAGAGGAGTGGGACAGTTGTAGAGGAGTGGGACAGTTGTAGAGAAGTGGGACAGTTGAAGTGGAGTGGCACAGTTGTAGAGCAGTGTGACAGTTGAAGTGGAGTGGCACAGTTGTAGAGGAGTGGGACAGTTGTAGAGGAGTGGGACAGTTGTAGAGGAGTGGGACAGTTGTAGAGGAGTGCGACAGTTGTAGTGGAGTGGGACAGTTGTAGAGCAGTGGGACAGTTGTAGAGGAGTGGGACAGTTGTAGTGGAGTGGGAGAGTTGTAGAGGAGTGGGACAGTTGTAGAGGAGTGCGACAGTTGTAGAGGAGTGGGACAGTTGTAGTGGAGTGGGACAGTTGTAGAGGAGTGGGACAGTTGTAGAGGAGTGGGACAGTTGTAGAGGAGTGGGACAGTTGTAGAGAAGTGCGACAGTTGAAGTGGAGTGGCACAGTTGTAGAGGAGTGGGACAGTTGTAGAGGAGTGGGACAGTTGTGGTGGAGTGGGACAGTTGTAGTGGAGTGGGACAGTTGTAGAGGAGTGGGACAGTTGTAGAGGAGTGGGACAGTTGTAGAGGAGTGGGACAGTTGTAGAGGAGTGGGAGTGTTGTAGAGGAGTGGGACAGTTGTAGAGGAGTGGGAAAGTTGTAGAGGAGTGGGAGTGTTGTAGAGGAGTGGGACAGTTGTAGAGGAGTGGGACAGTTGTAGAGGAGTGGGACAGTTGTAGAGGAGTGGGACAGTTGTAGTGGAGTGGGACAGTTGTAGAGGAGTGGGACAGTTGTAGAGGAGTGAGACAGTTGTAGAGGAGTGGGATAGTTGTAGAGGAGTGGGACAGTGGTAGAGGAGTGGGACAGTTGTAGTGGAGTGGGACAGTTGTAGAGGAGTGAGACAGTTGTAGAGGAGTGGGATAGTTGTAGAGGAGTGGGACTGTTGTAGAGGAGTGAGACAGTTGTAGAGGAGTGGGATAGTTGTAGAGGAGTGGGACAGTTGTAGAGGAGTGGGACAGTTGTAGAGGAGCGGGACAGTTGTAGAGGAGTGGGACAGTTGTAGAGGAGTGCGACAGTTGTAGAGGAGTGGGACAGTTGTAGTGGAGTGGGACAGTTGTAGAGGAGTGGGACAGTTGTAGAGGAGTGAGACAGTGGTAGAGGAGTGGGACAGTTGTAGTGGAGTGAGACAGTTGTAGTGGAGTGGGACAGTTGTAGTGGAGTGGGACAGTTGTAGAGGAGTGGGACAGTTGTAGAGGAGTGGGACATTTGTATGAAGTGGGACAGTTGTAGAGGAGTGGGACAGTTGTAGTGGAATGGGACAGTTGTAGTGGAGTGGGACAGTTGTAGAGGAGTGCGACAGTTGTAGTGGAGTGGGACAGTTGTAGAGGAGTGGGACAGTTGTAGTGGAGTGGGACAGTTGTAGTGGAGTGGGACAGTTGTAGAGGAGTGAGACAGTGGTAGAGGAGTGGGACAGTTGTAGTGGAGTGGGACAGTTGTAGTGGAGTGGGACAGTTGTAGAGGAGTGGGACAGTTGTAGAGGAGTGGGACAGTTGTAGTGGAGTGGGACAGTTGTAGTGGAGTGGGACAGTTGTAGAGGAGTGCGACAGTTGTAGAGGAGTGGGACAGTTGTAGAGGAGTGGGACAGTTGTAGTGGAGTGGGACAGTTGTAGAGGAGTGGGACAGTTGTAGTGGAGTGGGACAGTTGTAGTGGAGTGAGACAGTTGTAGAGGAGTGGGACAGTTGTAGAGGAGTGCGACAGTTGTAGTGGAGTGGGACAGTTGTAGTGGAGTGCGACAGTTGTAGTGGAGTGGGACAGTTGTAGTGGAGTGAGACAGTTGTAGAGGAGTGGGACAGTTGTAGAGGAGTGCGACAGTTGTAGTGGAGTGGGACAGTTGTAGTGGAGTGCGACAGTTGTAGTGGAGTGCGACAGTTGGAGAGGAGTGGGACAGTTGTAGAGGAGTGCGACAGTTGTAGTGGAGTGGGACAGTTGTAGTGGAGTGCGACAGTTGTAGGGGAGTGGGACAGTTGTAGTGGAGTGAGACAGTTGTAGAGGAGTGGGACAGTTGTAGAGGTGTGCGACAGTTGTAGTGGAGTGGGACAGTTGTAGAGGAGTGGGACAGTTGTAGAGGAGTGCGACAGTTGTAGTGGAGTGGCACAGTTGTAGAGGAGTGCGACAGTTGTAGTCGAGTGGGACAGTTGTAGTGGAGTGCGACAGTTGTAGTGGAGTGGGACAGTTGTAGTGGAGTGAAACAGTTGTAGAGGAGTGGGACAGTTGTAGAGGAGTGCGACAGTTGTAGTGGAGTGGGACAGTTGTAGAGGAGTGGGACAGTTGTAGAGGAGTGGGACAGTTGTAGAGGAGTGGGACAGTTGTAGTGGAGTGGGACAGTTGTAGAGGAGTGGGACAGTTGTAGAGGAGTGGGACAGTTGTAGAGGAGTGGGACAGTTGTAGTGGAGTGGGACAGTTGTAGAAGAGTGGGACAGTTGTAGTGGAGTGGGACAGTTGTAGAGGAGTGGGACAGTTGGAGAGGAGTGGGACAGTTGTAGAGGAGTGGGACAGTTGTAGAGGAGTGCGACAGTTGTAGAGAAGTGGGACAGTTGAAGTGGAGTGGCACAGTTGTAGAGGAGCGGGACAGTTGAAGTGGAGTGGCACAGTTGTAGAGGAGTGGGACAGTTGTAGAGGAGTGGGACAGTTGTAGAGGAGTGCGACAGTTGTAGTGGAGTGGGACAGTTGTAGAGGAGTGGGACAGTTGTAGAGGAGTGGGACAGTTGTAGTGGAGTGGGAGAGTTGTAGAGGAGTGGGACAGTTGTAGAGGAGTGCGACAGTTGTAGTGGAGTGGGACAGTTGTAGAGGAGTGGGACAGTTGTAGAGGAGTGGGACAGTTGTAGAGGAGTGGGACAGTTGTAGTGGAGTGGGAGATTTGTAGAGGAGTGGGACAGTTGTAGAGGAGTTGGACAGTTGCAGTGGAGTGGGAGAGTTGTAGAGGAGTGGGACAGTTGTAGAGGAGTGGGACAGTTGTAGAGGAGTGGGAGTGTTGTAGAGGGGTTGGACAGTTGTAGAGGAGTGGGACAGTTGTAGAGGAGTGGGACAGTTGTAGAGGAGTGGGACAGTTGTAGAGGAGTGGGACAGTTGTAGTGGAGTGGGACAGTTGTAGAGGAGTGGGACAGTTGTAGTGGAGTGGGACAGTTGTAGTGGAGTGGGACAGTTGTAGAGGAGTGGGACAGTTGTAGAAAAGTGGGACAGTTGTAGAGGAGTGCGACAGTTGTAGTGGAGTGGGACAGTTGTAGAGGAGTGGGACAGTTGTAGAGGAGTGGGACAGTTGTAGTGGAGTGGGACAGTTGTAGAGGAGTGGGACAGTTGTAGAGGAGCGGGACAGTTGTAGAGGAGTGGGACAGTTGTAGAGGAGTGCGACAGTTGTAGTGGAGTGGGACAGTTGTAGAGGAGTGGGACAGTTGTAGAGGAGTGGGACAGTTGTAGAGGAGTGGGACAGTTGTAGAGGAGTGGGACAGTTGTAGAGGAGTGCGACAGTTGAAGTGGAGTGGCACAGTTGTAGAGGAGTGGGACAGTTGTAGAGGAGTGGGACAGTTGTAGAGGAGTGGGACAGTTGTAGAGGAGTGGGACAGTTGTAGAGAAGTGAGACAGTTGAAGTGGAGTGGCACAGTTGTAGAGCAGTGGGACAGTTGAAGTGGAGTGGCACAGTTGTAGAGGAGTGGGACAGTTGTAGAGGAGTGGGACAGTTGTAGAGGAGTGGGACAGTTGTAGAGGAGTGCGACAGTTGTAGTGGAGTGGGACAGTTGTAGAGCAGTGGGACAGTTGTAGAGGAGTGGGACAGTTGTAGTGGAGTGGGAGAGTTGTAGAGGAGTGGGACAGTTGTAGAGGAGTGCGACAGTTGTAGAGGAGTGGGACAGTTGTAGTGGAGTGGGAAAGTTGTGGAGGAGTGGGACAGTTGTAGAGGAGTGGGACAGTTGTAGAGGAGTGGGACAGTTGTGGAGGAGTGGGACAGTTGTAGAGAAGTGCGACAGTTGAAGTGGAGTGGCACAGTTGTAGAGGAGTGGGACAGTTGTAGAGGAGTGGGACAGTTGTAGTGGAGTGGGACAGTTGTAGTGGAGTGGGACAGTTGTAGAGGAGTGGGACAGTTGTAGAGGAGTGGGACAGTTGTAGAGGAGTGGGACAGTTGTAGAGGAGTGGGAGTGTTGTAGAGGAGTGGGCCAGTTGTAGAGGAGTGGGAAAGTTGTATAGGAGTGGGACAGTTGTAGAGGAGTGGGACAGTTGTAGTGGAGTGGGACAGTTGTAGAGGAGTGGGACAGTTGTAGAGGAGTGAGACAGTTGTAGAGGAGTGGGATAGTTGTAGAGGAGTGGGACAGTGGTAGAGGAGTGGGACAGTTGTAGTGGAGTGGGACAGTTGTAGAGGAGTGAGACAGTTGTAGAGGAGTGAGACAGTTGTAGAGGAGTGGGATAGTTGTAGAGGAGTGGGACAGTTGTAGAGGAGTGGGATAGTTGTAGAGGAGTGGGACAGTTGTAGAGGAGTGAGACAGTTGTAGAGGAGTGGGATAGTTGTAGAGGAGTGGGACAGTTGTTGAGGAGTGGGACAGTTGTAGAGGAGTGAGACAGTTGTAGAGGAGTGGGACAGTTGTAGAGGAGCGGGACAGTTGTAGAGGAGTGGGACAGTTGTAGAGGAGTGGGACAGTTGTAGTGGAGTGGGACAGTTGTAGAGGAGTGCGACAGTTGTAGAGGAGTGGGACAGTTGTAGTGGAGTGGGACAGTTGTAGAGGAGTGGGACAGTTGTAGAGGAGTGAGACAGTGGTAGAGGAGTGGGACAGTTGTAGTGGAGTGAGACAGTTGTAGTGGAGTGGGACAGTTGTAGAGGAGTGGGACAGTGGTAGAGGAGTGGGACAGTTGTAGAGGAGTGAGACAGTGGTAGAGGAGTGGGACAGTTGTAGAGGAGTGGGACAGTTGTAGTGGAATGGGACAGTTGTAGTGGAGTGGGACAGTTGTAGAGGAGTGGGACAGTTGTAGTGGAGTGGGACAGTTGTAGTGGAGTGAGACAGTTGTAGAGGAGTGCGACAGTTGTAGAGGAGTGGGACAGTTGTAGTGGAATGGGACAGCTGTAGTGGAGTGGGACAGTTGTAGAGGAGTGGGACAGTTGTAGTGGAATGGGACAGTTGTAGTGGAGTGGGACAGTTGTAGAGGAGTGCGACAGTTGTAGAGGAGTGGGACAGTTGTAGTGGAGTGGGACAGTTGTAGAGGAGTGGGACAGTTGTAGTGGAGTGAGACAGTTGTAGTGGAGTGGGACAGTTGTAGAGGAGTGGGACAGTGGTAGAGGAGTGAGTCAGTTGTAGTGGAGTGGGACAGTTGTAGTGGAGTGGGACAGTTGTAGTGGAGTGGGACAGTTGTAGAGGAGTGGGACAGTTGTAGTGGAGTGGGACAGTTGTAGTGGAGTGGGACAGTTGTAGAGGAGTGGGACAGTTGTAGTGGAGTGGGACAGTTGTAGTGGAGTGGGACAGTTGTAGTGGAGTGGGACAGTTGTAGTGGAGTGGGACAGTTGTAGAGGAGTGGGACAGTTGTAGTGGAGTGGGACAGTTGTAGTGGAGTGGGACAGTTGTAGAGGAGTGGGACAGTTGTAGTGGAGTGGGACAGTTGTAGAGGAGTGGGACAGTTGTAGAGGAATGGGACAGTTGTAGTGGAGTGAGACAGTGGTAGAGGAGTGGGACAGTTGTAGTGGAGTGGGACAGTTGTAGTGGAGTGGGACAGTTGTAGAGGAGTGGGACAGTTGTAGAGGAGTGGGACAGTTGTAGAGGAGTGGGACAGTTGTAGTGGAGTGGGACAGTTGTAGTGGAGTGGGACAGTTGTAGAGGAGTGCGACAGTTGTAGAGGAGTGGGACAGTTGTAGAGGAGTGGGACAGTTGTAGAGGAGTGGGACAGTTGTAGTGGTGTGGGACAGTTGTAGTGGAGTGAGACAGTTGGAGAGGAGTGGGACAGTGGTAGTGGAGTGCGACAGTTGGAGAGGAGTGGGACAGTTGTAGAGGAGTGCGACAGTTGTAGTGGAGTGGGACAGTTGTAGTGGAGTGCGACAGTTGTAGTGGAGTGGGACAGTTGTAGTGGAGTGGGACAGTTGTAGAGGAGTGCGACAGTTGTAGTGGAGTGGGACAGTTGTAGTGGAGTGGGACAGTTGTAGTGGAGTGCGACAGTTGGAGAGGAGTGGGACAGTTGTAGAGGAGTGGGACAGTTGTAGTGGAGTGCGACAGTTGTAGTGGAGTGGGACAGTTGTAGTGGAGTGGGACAGTTGTAGTGGAGTGCGACAGTTGTAGTGGAGTGGGACAGTTGTAGTGGAGTGGGACAGTTGTAGTGGAGTGCGACAGTTGGAGAGGAGTGGGACAGTTGTAGAGGAGTGCGACAGTTGTAGTGGAGTGCGACAGTTGGAGAGGAGTGGGACAGTTGTAGAGGAGTGGGACAGTTGTAGTGGAGTGCGACAGTTGTAGTGGAGTGGGACAGTTGTAGTGGAGTGAGACAGTTGTAGAGGAGTGGGACAGTTGTAGAGGAGTGCGACAGTTGTAGTGGAGTGGGACAGTTGCAGAGGAGTGGGACAGTTGTAGAGGAGTGCGACAGTTGTAGTGGAGTGGCACAGTTGTAGAGGAGTGCGACAGTTGTAGTCGAGTGGGACAGTTGTAGTGGAGTGCGACAGTTGTAGTGGAGTGGGACAGTTGTAGTGGAGTGAGACACTTGTAGAGGAGTGGGACAGTTGTAGAGGAGTGGGACAGTTGTAGAGGAGTGCGACAGTTGTAGTGGAGTGGGACAGTTGTAGAGGAGTGGGACAGTTGTAGAGGAGTGGGACCGTTGTAGAGGAGTGGGACAGTTGTAGTGGAGTGGGACAGTTGTAGAGGAGTGGGACAGTTGTAGAGGAGTGGGACAGTTGTAGAGGAGTGGGACAGTTGTAGTGGAGTGGGACAGTTGTAGAAGAGTGGGACAGTTGTAGTGGAGTGGGACAGTTGTAGAGGAGTGGGACAGTTGGAGAGGAGTGGGACAGTTGTAGAGGAGTGGGACAGTTGTAGAGGAGTGCGACAGTTGTAGAGAAGTGGGACAGTTGAAGTGGATTGGCACAGTTGTAGAGGAGCGGGACAGTTGAAGTGGAGTGGGACAGTTGTAGAGGAGTGGGACAGTTGTAGAGGAGTGGGAGTGTTGTAGAGGAGTGGGACAGTTGTAGAGGAGTGGGACAGTTGTAGAGGAGTGGGACAGTTGTAGTGGAGTGGGACAGTTGTAGTGGAGTGGGACAGTTGTAGAGGAGTGGGACAGTTGTAGAAAAGTGGGACAGTTGTAGAGGAGTGCGACAGTTGTAGTGGAGTGGGACAGTTGTAGAGGAGTGGGACAGTTGTAGAGGAGTGGGACAGTTGTAGTGGAGTGGGACAGTTGTAGAGGAGTGGGACAGTTGTAGAGGAGCGGGACAGTTGTAGAGGAGTGGGACAGTTGTAGAGGAGTGCGACAGTTGTAGTGGAGTGGGACAGTTGTAGAGGAGTGGGACAGTTGTAGAGGAGTGGGACAGTTGTAGAGGAGTGGGACAGTTGTAGAGGAGTGCGACCGTTGTAGTGGAGTGGGACAGTTGTAGAGGAGTGGGACAGTTGTAGAGGAGTGGGACAGTTGTAGTGGAGTGGGAGAGTTGTAGAGGAGTGGGACAGTTGTAGAGGAGTGCGACAGTTGTAGTGGAGTGGGACAGTTGTAGAGGAGTGGGACAGTTGTAGAGGAGTGCGACAGTTGTAGTGGAGTGCGACAGTTGGAGAGGAGTGGGACAGTTGTAGAGGAGTGCGACAGTTGTAGTGGAGTGGCACAGTTGTAGTGGAGTGGGACAGTTGTAGTGGAGTGCGACAGTTGTAGTGGAGTGGGACAGTTGTAGTGGAGTGAGACAGTTGTAGAGGAGTGGGACAGTTGTAGAGGAGTGCGACAGTTGTAGTGGAGTGGGACAGTTGTAGAGGAGTGGGACAGTTGTAGAGGAGTGCGACAGTTGTAGTGGAGTGGCACAGTTGTAGAGGAGTGCGACAGTTGTAGTCGAGTGGGACAGTTGTAGTGGAGTGCGACAGTTGTAGTGGAGTGGGACAGTTGTAGTGGAGTGAAACAGTTGTAGAGGAGTGAGACAGTTGTAGAGGAATGGGACAGTTGTAGTGGAGTGAGACAGTTGTAGAGGAGTGAGACAGTTGTAGTGGAGTGAGACAGTTGTAGTGGAGTGGGACAGTTGTAGTGGAGTGGGACAGTTGTAGAGGAGTGGGACAGTTGTAGTGGAGTGGGACAGTTGTAGTGGAGTGAGACAGTTGTAGTGGAGTGGGACAGTTGTAGAGGAGTGGGACAGTTGTAGAGGAGTGGGACAGTTGTAGTGGAGTGGGACAGTTGTAGTGGAGTGAGACAGTTGTAGTGGAGTGGGAAAGTTGTAGAGGAGTGGGACAGTTGTAGTGGAGTGGGACAGTTGTAGTGGAGTGAGACAGTTGTAGTGGAGTGGGACAGTTGTAGTGGAGTGAGACAGTTGTAGTGGAGTGGGACAGTTGTAGTGGAGTGAGACAGTTGTAGAGGAGTGGGACAGTTGTAGTGGAGTGGGACAGTTGTAGTGGAGTGAGACAGTTGTAGTGGAGTGGGACATTTGTAGTGGAGTGAGACAGTTGGAGAGGAGTGGGACAGTTGTAGTGGAGTGGGACAGTTGTAGTGGAGTGAGACAGTTGTAGTGGAGTGAGACAGTTGTAGTGGAGTGGGACATTTGTAGTGGAGTGAGACAGTTGGAGAGGAGTGGGACAGTTGTAGTGGAGTGGGACAGTTGTAGAGGAGTGGGACAGTTGTAGTGGAGTGGGACAGTTGTAGTGGAGTGAGACAGTTGTAGTGGAGTGGGACATTTGTAGAGGAGTGGGACAGTTGTAGTGGAGTGGGACAGTTGTAGTGGAGTGAGACAGTTGTAGTGGAGTGAGACAGTTGTAGTGGAGTGAGACAGTTGGAGAGGAGTGGGAAAGTTGTAGTGGAGTGGGACAGTTGTAGTGGAGTGGGACAGTTGTAGTGGAGTGGGACAGTTGTAGTGGAGTGGGACAGGTGTAGAGGAGTGGGACAGTTGTAGTGGAGTGAGACAGTTGTAGTGGAGTGGGACAGTTGTAGAGGAGTGGGACAGTTGTAGAGGAGTGGGACAGTTGTAGAGGAGTGGGACAGATGTAGTGGAGTGGGACAGTTGTAGTGGAGTGTGACATTTGTAGAGGAGTGGGACAGTTGTAGTGGAGTGAGACAGTTGTAGTGGAGTGGGACAGTTGTAGTGGAGTGGGACAGTTGTAGAGGAGTGAGACAGTTGTAGTGGAGTGAGACAGTTGTAGTGGAGTGGGACAGTTGTAGAGGAGTGGGACAGTTGTAGAGGAGTGGGACAGTTGTAGAGGAGTGGGACAGTTGTAGTGGAGTGGGACAGTTGTAGTGGAGTGAGACAGTTGTAGTGGAGTGGGACAGTTGTAGAGGAGTGGGAAAGTTGTAGAGGAGTGGGACAGTTGTAGTGGAGTGAGACAGTTGTAGTGGAGTGGGACAGTTGTCGAGGAGTGGGACAGTTGTAGAGGAGTGGGACAGTTGTAGTGGAGTGAGACAGTTGTAGTGGAGTGAGACAGTTGTAGTGGAGTGGGACAGTTGTCGAGGAGTGGGACAGTTGTAGAGGAGTGGGACAGTTGTAGAGGAGTGGGACAGATGTAGTGGAGTGGGACAGTTGTAGTGGAGTGAGACAGTTGTAGTGGAGTGGGACAGTTGTAGAGGAGTGGGACAGTTGTAGAGGAGTGGGATAGTTGTAGAGGAGTGGGACAGTTGTAGAGGAGTGGGATAGTTGTAGAGGAGTGGGACAGTTGTAGTGGAGTGAGACAGTTGTAGTGGAGTGGGACAGTTGTAGTGGAGTGAGACAGTTGTAGTGGAGTGGGACAGTTGTAGAGGAGTGGGACAGTTGTAGAGGAGTGGGATAGTTGTAGAGGAGTGGGACAGTTGTAGAGGAGTGGGACAGTTGTAGTGGAGTGAGACAGTTGTAGTGGAGTGGGACAGTTGTAGAGCAGTGGGACAGTTGTAGAGGAGTGGGACAGTTGTAGAGGAGTGTGACAGTTGTAGTGGAGTGAGACAGTTGTAGTGGAGTGAGACAGTTGTAGTGGAGTGAGACAGTTGTAGTGGAGTGGGACAGTAGTAGAGGAGTTGGACAGTTGTAGAGGAGTGTGACAGTTGTAGTGCAGTGGGACAGTTGTAGTGGAGTGAGACAGTTGTAGTGGAGTGAGACAGTTGTAGTGGAGTGTGACAGTTGTAGTGGAGTGAGACAGTTGTAGTGGAGTGAGACAGTTGTAGTGGAGTGAGACAGTTGTAGTGGAGTGTGACAGTTGTAGTGGAGTGGGACAGTTGTAGTGGAGTGGGACAGTTGTAGTGGAGTGAGACAGTTGTAGTGGAGTGAGACAGTTGTAGTGGAGTGGGACAGTTGTAGTGGAGTGAGACAGTTGTAGTGGAGTGAGACAGTTGTAGTGGAGTGTGACAGTTGTAGTGGAGTGGGACAGTTGTAGTGGAGTGGGACAGTTGTAGTGGAGTGAGACAGTTGTAGTGGAGTGAGACAGTTGTAGTGGAGTGGGACAGTTGTAGTGGAGTGTGACAGTTGTAGTGGAGTGGGACAGTTGTAGTGGAGTGGGACAGTTGTAGTGGAGTGAGACAGTTGTAGTGGAGTGTGACAGTTGTAGTGGAGTGGGACAGTTGTAGTGGAGTGTGACAGTTGTAGTGGAGTGTGACAGTTGTAGTGGAGTGGGACAGTTGTAGTGGAGTGAGACAGTTGTAGTGGAGTGAGACAGTTGTAGTGGAGTGGGACAGTTGTAGTGGAGTGGGACAGTTGTAGAGGAGTGGGACAGTTGCAGTGGAGTGGGACAGTTGTAGTGGAGTGAGACAGTTGTAGTGGAGTGAGACGGTTGTAGACGAGTGGGACAGTTGTAGAGGAGTGGGACAGTTGTAGAGGGGTGGGACAGTTGTAGAGGAGTGGGACAGTTGTAGTGGAGTGGGACAGTTGTAGTGGAGTGGGACAGTTGTAGAGGAGTGGGACAGTTGTAGTGGAGTGGGACAGGTGTAGTGGAGTGGGACAGTTGTAGAGGAGTGGGACAGTTGTAGTGGAGTGTGACAGTTGAAGTGGAGTGGGACAGGTGTAGAGGAGTGGGACAGTTGTAGTGGAGTGGGAAAGTTGAAGTGGAGTGGGACAGTTGTAGTGGAGTGGGACAGTTGTAGTGGAGTGGGACAGTTGTAGACGAGTGGGACAGTTGAAGTGGAGTGGGACAGTTGTAGAGGAGTGGGACAGTTGTAGTGGAGTGGGACAGGTGTAGTGGAGTGGGACAGTTGTAGAGGAGTGGGACAGTTGTAGTGGAGTGTGACAGTTGAAGTGGAGTGGGACAGGTGTAGAGGAGTGGGACAGTTGTAGTGGAGTGGGAAAGTTGAAGTGGAGTGGGACAGTTGTAGACGAGTGGGACAGTTGAAGTGGAGTGGGACAGTTGTAGAGGAGTGGGACAGTTGTAGAGGGGTGGGACAGTTGTAGAGGAGTGGGACAGTTGTAGTGGAGTGGGACAGTTGTAGTGGAGTGGGACAGTTGTAGAGGAGTGGGACAGTTGTAGTGGAGTGGGACAGGTGTAGTGGAGTGGGACAGTTGTAGAGGAGTGGGACAGTTGTAGTGGAGTGTGACAGTTGAAGTGGAGTGGGACAGGTGTAGAGGAGTGGGACAGTTGTAGTGGAGTGGGAAAGTTGAAGTGGAGTGGGACAGTTGTAGACGAGTGGGACAGTTGAAGTGGAGTGGGACAGTTGTAGAGGAGTGGGACAGTTGTAGTGGAGTGGGACAGGTGTAGTGGAGTGGGACAGTTGTAGAGGAGTGGGACAGTTGTAGTGGAGTGTGATAGTTGAAGTGGAGTGGGACAGTTGTAGAGGAGTGGGACAGTTGTAGTGGAGTGGGACAGGTGTAGTGGAGTGGGACAGTTGTAGTGGAGTGTGACAGTTGTAGTGGAGTGGGACAGTTGTAGTGGAGTGGGACAGTTGTAGTGGAGTGGGACAGTTGTAGGGGAGTGGGACAGTTGTAGAGGAGTGGGAACGTTGTAGTGGAGTGGGACAGTTGTAGAGGAGTGGGACAGTTGTAGTGGAGTGAGACAGTTGTAGAGGAGTGGGACAGTTGTAGAGGAGTGGGACAGTTGTAGTGGAGTGGGACAGTTGTAGAGGAGTGGGACAGTTGTAGAGGAGTGGGACAGTTGTAGTGGAGTGAGACAGTTGTAGAGGAGTGGGACAGTTGTAGAGGAGTGGGACAGTTGTAGAGGAGTGGGACAGTTGTAGTGGAGTGGGACAGTTGTAGAGGAGTGGGACAGTTGTAGAGGAGTGGGACAGTTGTAGTGGAGTGAGACAGTTGTAGTGGAGTGGGACAGTTGTAGAGGAGTGGGACAGTTGTAGAGGAGTGGGACAGTTGTAGAGGAGTGGGACAGTTGTAGTGGAGTGAGACAGTTGTAGAGGAGTGGGACAGTTGTAGAGGAGTGGGACATTTGTAGTGGAGTGAGACAGTTGGAGAGGAGTGGGACAGTTGTAGTGGAGTGGGACAGTTGTAGTGGAGTGAGACAGTTGTAGTGGAGTGAGACAGTTGTAGTGGAGTGGGACATTTGTAGTGGAGTGAGACAGTTGGAGAGGAGTGGGACAGTTGTAGTGGAGTGGGACAGTTGTAGAGGAGTGGGACAGTTGTAGTGGAGTGGGACAGTTGTAGTGGAGTGGGACAGTTGTAGTGGAGTGAGACAGTTGTAGTGGAGTGGGACATTTGTAGAGGAGTGGGACAGTTGTAGTGGAGTGGGACAGTTGTAGTGGAGTGAGACAGTTGTAGTGGAGTGAGACAGTTGTAGTGGAGTGAGACAGTTGGAGAGGAGTGGGAAAGTTGTAGTGGAGTGGGACAGTTGTAGTGGAGTGGGACAGTTGTAGTGGAGTGGGACAGGTGTAGAGGAGTGGGACAGTTGTAGTGGAGTGAGACAGTTGTAGTGGAGTGGGACAGTTGTAGAGGAGTGGGACAGTTGTAGAGGAGTGGGACAGTTGTAGAGGAGTGGGACAGATGTAGTGGAGTGTGACATTTGTAGAGGAGTGGGACAGTTGTAGTGGAGTGAGACAGTTGTAGTGGAGTGGGACAGTTGTAGTGGAGTGGGACAGTTGTAGAGGAGTGAGACAGTTGTAGTGGAGTGAGACAGTTGTAGTGGAGTGGGACAGTTGTAGAGGAGTGGGACAGTTGTAGAGGAGTGGGACAGTTGTAGAGGAGTGGGACAGTTGTAGTGGAGTGGGACAGTTGTAGTGGAGTGAGACAGTTGTAGTGGAGTGGGACAGTTGTAGAGGAGTGGGAAAGTTGTAGAGGAGTGGGACAGTTGTAGTGGAGTGAGACAGTTGTAGTGGAGTGGGACAGTTGTCGAGGAGTGGGACAGTTGTAGAGGAGTGGGACAGTTGTAGTGGAGTGAGACAGTTGTAGTGGAGTGAGACAGTTGTAGTGGAGTGGGACAGTTGTCGAGGAGTGGGACAGTTGTAGAGGAGTGGGACAGTTGTAGAGGAGTGGGACAGATGTAGTGGAGTGGGACAGTTGTAGTGGAGTGAGACAGTTGTAGTGGAGTGGGACAGTTGTAGAGGAGTGGGACAGTTGTAGAGGAGTGGGATAGTTGTAGAGGAGTGGGACAGTTGTAGAGGAGTGGGATAGTTGTAGAGGAGTGGGACAGTTGTAGTGGAGTGAGACAGTTGTAGTGGAGTGGGACAGTTGTAGTGGAGTGAGACAGTTGTAGTGGAGTGGGACAGTTGTAGAGGAGTGGGACAGTTGTAGAGGAGTGGGATAGTTGTAGAGGAGTGGGACAGTTGTAGAGGAGTGGGACAGTTGTAGTGGAGTGAGACAGTTGTAGTGGAGTGGGACAGTTGTAGAGCAGTGGGACAGTTGTAGAGGAGTGGGACAGTTGTAGAGGAGTGTGACAGTTGTAGTGGAGTGAGACAGTTGTAGTGGAGTGAGACAGTTGTAGTGGAGTGAGACAGTTGTAGTGGAGTGGGACAGTAGTAGAGGAGTTGGACAGTTGTAGAGGAGTGTGACAGTTGTAGTGCAGTGGGACAGTTGTAGTGGAGTGAGACAGTTGTAGTGGAGTGAGACAGTTGTAGTGGAGTGTGACAGTTGTAGTGGAGTGAGACAGTTGTAGTGGAGTGAGACAGTTGTAGTGGAGTGAGACAGTTGTAGTGGAGTGTGACAGTTGTAGTGGAGTGGGACAGTTGTAGTGGATTGGGACAGTTGTAGTGGAGTGAGACAGTTGTAGTGGAGTGAGACAGTTGTAGTGGAGTGGGACAGTTGTAGTGGAGTGAGACAGTTGTAGTGGAGTGAGACAGTTGTAGTGGAGTGAGACAGTTGTAGTGGAGTGTGACAGTTGTAGTGGAGTGGGACAGTTGTAGTGGAGTGGGACAGTTGTAGTGGAGTGAGACAGTTGTAGTGGAGTGAGACAGTTGTAGTGGAGTGGGACAGTTGTAGTGGAGTGTGACAGTTGTAGTGGAGTGGGACAGTTGTAGTGGAGTGGGACAGTTGTAGTGGAGTGAGACAGTTGTAGTGGAGTGTGACAGTTGTAGTGGAGTGGGACAGTTGTAGTGGAGTGTGACAGTTGTAGTGGAGTGTGACAGTTGTAGTGGAGTGGGACAGTTGTAGTGGAGTGAGACAGTTGTAGTGGAGTGAGACAGTTGTAGTGGAGTGGGACAGTTGTAGTGGAGTGGGACAGTTGTAGAGGAGTGGGACAGTTGCAGTGGAGTGGGACAGTTGTAGTGGAGTGAGACAGTTGTAGTGGAGTGAGACGGTTGTAGACGAGTGGGACAGTTGTAGAGGAGTGGGACAGTTGTAGAGGGGTGGGACAGTTGTAGAGGAGTGGGACAGTTGTAGTGGAGTGGGACAGTTGTAGTGGAGTGGGACAGTTGTAGAGGAGTGGGACAGTTGTAGTGGAGTGGGACAGGTGTAGTGGAGTGGGACAGTTGTAGAGGAGTGGGACAGTTGTAGTGGAGTGTGACAGTTGAAGTGGAGTGGGACAGGTGTAGAGGAGTGGGACAGTTGTAGTGGAGTGGGAAAGTTGAAGTGGAGTGGGACAGTTGTAGTGGAGTGGGACAGTTGTAGTGGAGTGGGACAGTTGTAGACGAGTGGGACAGTTGAAGTGGAGTGGGACAGTTGTAGAGGAGTGGGACAGTTGTAGTGGAGTGGGACAGGTGTAGTGGAGTGGGACAGTTGTAGAGGAGTGGGACAGTTGTAGTGGAGTGTGACAGTTGAAGTGGAGTGGGACAGGTGTAGAGGAGTGGGACAGTTGTAGTGGAGTGGGAAAGTTGAAGTGGAGTGGGACAGTTGTAGACGAGTGGGACAGTTGAAGTGGAGTGGGACAGTTGTAGAGGAGTGGGACAGTTGTAGAGGGGTGGGACAGTTGTAGAGGAGTGGGACAGTTGTAGTGGAGTGGGACAGTTGTAGTGGAGTGGGACAGTTGTAGAGGAGTGGGACAGTTGTAGTGGAGTGGGACAGGTGTAGTGGAGTGGGACAGTTGTAGAGGAGTGGGACAGTTGTAGTGGAGTGTGACAGTTGAAGTGGAGTGGGACAGGTGTAGAGGAGTGGGACAGTTGTAGTGGAGTGGGAAAGTTGAAGTGGAGTGGGACAGTTGTAGACGAGTGGGACAGTTGAAGTGGAGTGGGACAGTTGTAGAGGAGTGGGACAGTTGTAGTGGAGTGGGACAGGTGTAGTGGAGTGGGACAGTTGTAGAGGAGTGGGACAGTTGTAGTGGAGTGTGACAGTTGAAGTGGAGTGGGACAGTTGTAGAGGAGTGGGACAGTTGTAGTGGAGTGGGACAGGTGTAGTGGAGTGGGACAGTTGTAGTGGAGTGTGACAGTTGTAGTGGAGTGGGACAGTTGTAGTGGAGTGGGACAGTTGTAGTGGAGTGGGACAGTTGTAGGGGAGTGGGACAGTTGTAGAGGAGTGGGAACGTTGTAGTGGAGTGGGACAGTTGTAGAGGAGTGGGACAGTTGTAGTGGAGTGAGACAGTTGTAGAGGAGTGGGACAGTTGTAGAGGAGTGGGACAGTTGTAGTGGAGTGGGACAGTTGTAGAGGAGTGGGACAGTTGTAGAGGAGTGGGACAGTTGTAGTGGAGTGAGACAGTTGTAGAGGAGTGGGACAGTTGTAGAGGAGTGGGACAGTTGTAGAGGAGTGGGACAGTTGTAGAGGAGTGGGACAGTTGTAGTGGAGTGAGACAGTTGTAGAGGAGTGGGACAGTTGTAGAGGAGTGGGACAGTTGTAGTGGAGTGAGACAGTTGTAGTGGAGTGGGACAGTTGTAGAGGAGTGGGACAGTTGTAGAGGAGTGGGACAGTTGTAGAGGAGTGGGACAGTTGTAGTGGAGTGAGACAGTTGTAGAGGAGTGGGACAGTTGTAGAGGAGTGGGACAGTTGTAGTGGAGTGAGACAGTTGTAGTGGAGTGGGGCAGTTGTAGAGGAGTGGGAAAGTTGCAGTGGAGTGGGACAGTTGTAGAGGAGTGGGAAAGTTGTAGAGGAGTGGGAAAGTTGTAGTGGATTGGGACAGTTGTAGTGGAGTGGGACAGTTGTAGAGGAGTGGGACAGTTGTAGTGGAGTGGGACAGTTGTAGAGGAGTGGGACAGTTGTAGAGGAGTGGGAAAGTTGTAGTGGAGTGGGACAGTTGTAGTGGAGTGGGACAGTTGTAGTGGAGTGGGACAGTTGTAGAGGAGTGGGAAAGTTGTAGAGGAGTGGGAATGTTGTAGTGGAGTGGGACAGTTGTAGTGGAGTGGGACAGTTGTAGAGGAGTGGGACAGTTGTAGAGGAGTGGGAAAGTTGTAGAGGAGTGGGAATGTTGTCTTGGAGTGGGACAGTGGTCGTGGAGTGGGACAGTTGTAGAGGAGTGGGAAAGTTGCAGTGGAGTGGGACAGTTGTAGAGGAGTGGGACAGTTGTAGAGGAGTGGGACAGTTGTAGAGGAGTGGGAAAGTTGTAGTGGAGTGGGACAGTTGTAGTGGAGTGGGACAGTTGTAGTGGAGTGGGACAGTTGTAGTGGAGTGGGACAGTTGTAGTGGAGTGGGACAGTTGTAGAGGAGTGGGAAAGTTGTAGAGGAGTGGGACAGTTGTCGAGGAGTGGGACTGTTGTATAGGAGTGGGACAGTTGTAGTGGAGTGGGACAGTTGTAGAGGAGTGAGACAGTTGTAGTGTAGTGAGACAGTTGTAGAGGAGTGGGACAGTTGTAGTGGAGTGGGACAGTTGTCGAGGAGTGGGACTGTTGTATAGGAGTGGGAAAGTTGTAGTGGAGTGGGACAGTTGTAGTGGAGTGGGACAGTTGTCGAGGAGTGGGACTGTTGTATAGGAGTGGGACAGTTGTAGTGGAGTGGCACCGTTGTAGAGGAGTGGGACAGTTGTAGAGGAGTGGGACAGTTGAAGTGGAGTGGGACAGTTGTAGTGGAGTGGGACAGTTGTAGAGGAGTGGGACATTTGTAGAGGAGTGGGACAGTTGAAGTGGAGTGGGACAGTTGTAGAGGAGTGAGACATTTGTAGTGGAGTGGGACAGTTGTAGAGGAGTGAGACATTTGTAGTGGAGTGGGACAGTTGTTGAGGAGTGGGACAGTTGTAGTGGAGTGAGACAGTTGTAGAGGAGTGAGACAGTTGAAGAGGAGTGAGACAGTTGTAGAGGAGTGGGACAGTTGTGGTGGAGTGGGACAGTTGTAGAGGAGTGAGACATTTGTAGTGGAGTGGGACAGTTGTAGAGGAGTGGGACAGTTGTGGTGGAGTGGGACAGTTGTAGAGGAGTGGGACAGTTGTAGAGGAGTGGGACAGTTGTAGTGGAGTGGGACAGTTGTAGTGGACTGGGACAGTTGTCGTGGAGTGGGACAGTTGTAGTGGAGTGGGAAAGTTGTAGTGGAGTGTGACAGTTGTAGTGGAGTGAGACAGTTGTAGTGGAGTGCGACAGTTGTAGAGGAGTGGGACTGTTGTATAGGAGTGGGACAGTTGTAGTGGAGTGAGACAGTTGTAGAGGAGTGAGACAGTTGTTGTGTAGTGAGACAGTTGTAGAGGAGTGAGACAGTTGTAGTGGAGTGGCACAGTTGTAGAGGAGTGGGACAGTTGTAGAGGAGTGGGGCTGTTGTAGTGGAGTGGGACAGTTTTAGAGGAGTGGGACAGTTGTAGAGGAGTGGGACAGTTGTAGAGGAGTGGGACAGTTGTAGAGGAGTGGGACAGTTGTAGTGGAGTGGGACAGTTGTAGTGGAGTGGGACAGTTGTAGTGGAGTGCGACAGTTGGAGAGGAGTGGGACAGTTGTAGAGGAGTGCGACAGTTGTAGTGGAGTGGGACAGTTGTAGTGGAGTGCGACAGTTGTAGTGGAGTGGGACAGTTGTAGTGGAGTGGGACAGTTGTAGTGGAGTGCGACAGTTGTAGTGGAGTGGGACAGTTGTAGTGGAGTGGGACAGTTGTAGAGGAGTGCGACAGTTGTAGTGGAGTGCGACAGTTGTAGTGGAGTGGGACAGTTGTAGTGGAGTGAGACAGTTGTAGAGGAGTGGGACAGTTGTAGAGGAGTGCGACAGTTGTAGTGGAGTGGGACAGTTGTAGTGGAGTGCGACAGTTGGAGAGGAGTGGGACAGTTGTAGAGGAGTGCGACAGTTGTAGTGGAGTGCGACAGTTGGAGAGGAGTGGGACAGTTGTAGAGGAGTGCGACAGTTGTAGTGGAGTGGGACAGTTGTAGTGGAGTGCGACAGTTGTAGTGGAGTGGGACAGTTGTAGTGGAGTGAGACAGTTGTAGAGGAGTGGGACAGTTGTAGAGGAGTGCGACAGTTGTAGTGGAGTGGGACAGTTGTAGTGGAGTGGGACAGTTGTAGAGGAGTGCGACAGTTGTAGTGGAGTGGGACAGTTGCAGAGGAGTGGGACAGTTGTAGAGGAGTGCGACAGTTGTAGTGGAGTGGCACAGTTGTAGAGGAGTGCGACAGTTGTAGTCGAGTGGGACAGTTGTAGTGGAGTGCGACAGTTGTAGTGGAGTGGGACAGTTGTAGTGGAGTGAAACAGTTGTAGAGGAGTGGGACAGTTGTAGAGGAGTGCGACAGTTGTAGTGGAGTGGGACAGTTGTAGAGGAGTGGGACAGTTGTAGAGGAGTGGGACAGTTGTAGAGGAGTGGGACAGTTGTAGTGGAGTGGGACAGTTGTAGAGGAGTGGGACAGTTGTAGAGGAGTGGGACAGTTGTAGAGGAGTGGGACAGTTGTAGTGGAGTGGGACAGTTGTAGAGGAGTGGGACAGTTGTAGTGGAGTGGGACAGTTGTAGAGGAGTGGGACAGTTGGAGAGGAGTGGGACAGTTGTAGAGGAGTGGGACAGTTGTAGTGGAGTGGGACAGTTGTAGAGAAGTGGGACAGTTGAAGTGGAGTGGCACAGTTGTAGAGGAGCGGGACAGTTGAAGTGGAGTGGGACAGTTGTAGAGGAGTGGGACAGTTGTAGAGGAGTGGGAGTGTTGTAGAGGAGTGGGACAGTTGTAGAGGAGTGGGACAGTTGTAGAGGAGTGGGACAGTTGTAGTGGAGTGGGACAGTTGTAGTGGAGTGGGACAGTTGTAGAGGAGTGGGACAGTTGTAGAAAAGTGGGACAGTTGTAGAGGAGTGCGACAGTTGTAGTGGAGTGGGACAGTTGTAGAGGAGTGGGACAGTTGTAGAGGAGTGGGACAGTTGTAGTGGAGTGGGACAGTTGTAGAGGAGTGGGACAGTTGTAGAGGAGCGGGACAGTTGTAGAGGAGTGGGACAGTTGTAGAGGAGTGCGACAGTTGTAGTGGAGTGGGACAGTTGTAGAGGAGTGGGACAGTTGTAGAGGAGTGGGACAGTTGTAGAGGAGTGGGACAGTTGTAGAGGAGTGCGACAGTTGTAGTGGAGTGGGACAGTTGTAGAGGAGTGGGACAGTTGTAGAGGAGTGGGACAGTTGTAGTGGAGTGGGAGAGTTGTAGAGGAGTGGGACAGTTGTAGAGGAGTGCGACAGTTGTAGTGGAGTGGGACAGTTGTAGAGGAGTGGGACAGTTGTAGAGGAGTGCGACAGTTGTAGTGGAGTGCGACAGTTGGAGAGGAGTGGGACAGTTGTAGAGGAGTGCGACAGTTGTAGTGGAGTGGCACAGTTGTAGTGGAGTGGGACAGTTGTAGTGGAGTGCGACAGTTGTAGTGGAGTGGGACAGTTGTAGTGGAGTGAGACAGTTGTAGAGGAGTGGGACAGTTGTAGAGGAGAGCGACAGTTGTAGTGGAGTGGGACAGTTGTAGAGGAGTGGGACAGTTGTAGAGGAGTGCGACAGTTGTAGTGGAGTGGCACAGTTGTAGAGGAGTGCGACAGTTGTAGTCGAGGGGACAGTTGTAGTGGAGTGCGACAGTTGTAGTGGAGTGGGACAGTTGTAGTGGAGTGAAACAGTTGTAGAGGAGTGAGACAGTTGTAGAGGAATGGGACAGTTGTAGTGGAGTGAGACAGTTGTAGAGGAGTGAGACAGTTGTAGTGGAGTGAGACAGTTGTAGTGGAGTGGGACAGTTGTAGTGGAGTGGGACAGTTGTAGAGGAGTGGGACAGTTGTAGTGGAGTGGGACAGTTGTAGTGGAGTGAGACAGTTGTAGTGGAGTGGGACAGTTGTAGAGGAGTGGGACAGTTGTAGAGGAGTGGGACAGTTGTAGTGGAGTGGGACAGTTGTAGTGGAGTGAGACAGTTGTAGTGGAGTGGGAAAGTTGTAGAGGAGTGGGACAGTTGTAGTGGAGTGGGACAGTTGTAGTGGAGTGAGACAGTTGTAGTGGAGTGGGACAGTTGTAGTGGAGTGAGACAGTTGTAGTGGAGTGGGACAGTTGTAGTGGAGTGAGACAGTTGTAGAGGAGTGGGACAGTTGTAGTGGAGTGGGACAGTTGTAGTGGAGTGAGACAGTTGTAGTGGAGTGGGACATTTGTAGTGGAGTGAGACAGTTGGAGAGGAGTGGGACAGTTGTAGTGGAGTGGGACAGTTGTAGTGGAGTGAGACAGTTGTAGTGGAGTGAGACAGTTGTAGTGGAGTGGGACATTTGTAGTGGAGTGAGACAGTTGGAGAGGAGTGGGACAGTTGTAGTGGAGTGGGACAGTTGTAGAGGAGTGGGACAGTTGTAGTGGAGTGGGACAGTTGTAGTGGAGTGGGACAGTTGTAGTGGAGTGAGACAGTTGTAGTGGAGTGGGACATTTGTAGTGGAGTGAGACAGTTGGAGAGGAGTGGGACAGTTGTAGTGGAGTGGGACAGTTGTAGTGGAGTGAGACAGTTGTAGTGGAGTGAGACAGTTGTAGTGGAGTGAGACAGTTGGAGAGGAGTGGGAAAGTTGTAGTGGAGTGGGACAGTTGTAGTGGAGTGGGACAGTTGTAGTGGAGTGGGACAGTTGTAGTGGAGTGGGACAGGTGTAGAGGAGTGGGACAGTTGTAGTGGAGTGAGACAGTTGTAGTGGAGTGGGACAGTTGTAGAGGAGTGGGACAGTTGTAGAGGAGTGGGACAGTTGTAGAGGAGTGGGACAGATGTAGTGGAGTGGGACAGTTGTAGTGGAGTGTGACATTTGTAGAGGAGTGGGACAGTTGTAGTGGAGTGAGACAGTTGTAGTGGAGTGGGACAGTTGTAGTGGAGTGGGACAGTTGTAGAGGAGTGAGACAGTTGTAGTGGAGTGAGACAGTTGTAGTGGAGTGGGACAGTTGTAGAGGAGTGGGACAGTTGTAGTGGAGTGGGACAGTTGTAGTGGAGTGAGACAGTTGTAGTGGAGTGGGACAGTTGTAGAGGAGTGGGAAAGTTGTAGAGGAGTGGGACAGTTGTAGTGGAGTGAGACAGTTGTAGTGGAGTGGGACAGTTGTCGAGGAGTGGGACAGTTGTAGAGGAGTGGGACAGTTGTAGTGGAGTGAGACAGTTGTAGAGGAGTGGGACAGTTGTAGAGGAGTGGGACAGTAGTAGTGGAGTGGGACAGTTGTAGAGGAGTGGGACAGTTGTAGAGGAGTGGGACAGTTGTAGAGGAGTGGGAACGTTGTAGTGGAGTGGGACAGTTGTAGAGGAGTGGGACAGTTGTAGTGGAGTGAGACAGTTGTAGAGGAGTGGGACAGTTGTAGAGGAGTGGGACAGTAGTAGTGGAGTGGGACAGTTGTAGAGGAGTGGGACAGTTGTAGAGGAGTGGGACAGTTGTAGTGGAGTGGGACAGTTGTAGAGGAGTGGGAACGTTGTAGTGGAGTGGGACAGTTGTAGAGGAGTGGGACAGTTGTAGTGGAGTGAGACAGTTGTAGAGGAGTGGGACAGTTGTAGAGGAGTGGGACAGTAGTAGTGGAGTGGGACAGTTGTAGAGGAGTGGGACAGTTGTAGAGGAGTGGGACAGTTGTAGAGGAGTGGGACAGTTGTAGAGGAGTGGGACAGTTGTAGTGGAGTGAGACAGTTGTAGAGGAGTGGGACAGTTGTAGAGGAGTGGGACAGTTGTAGTGGAGTGAGACAGTTGTAGTGGAGTGGGACAGTTGTAGAGGAGTGGGACAGTTGTAGAGGAGTGGGACAGTTGTAGAGGAGTGGGACAGTTGTAGTGGAGTGAGACAGTTGTAGAGGAGTGGGACAGTTGTAGAGGAGTGGGACAGTTGTAGTGGAGTGAGACAGTTGTAGTGGAGTGGGGCAGTTGTAGAGGAGTGGGAAAGTTGCAGTGGAGTGGGACAGTTGTAGAGGAGTGGGAAAGTTGTAGAGGAGTGGGAAAGTTGTAGTGGATTGGGACAGTTGTAGTGGAGTGGGACAGTTGTAGAGGAGTGGGACAGTTGTAGTGGAGTGGGACAGTTGTAGAGGAGTGGGACAGTTGTAGAGGAGTGGGAAAGTTGTAGTGGAGTGGGACAGTTGTAGTGGAGTGGGACAGTTGTAGTGGAGTGGGACAGTTGTAGAGGAGTGGGAAAGTTGTAGAGGAGTGGGAATGTTGTAGTGGAGTGGGACAGTTGTAGTGGAGTGGGACAGTTGTAGAGGAGTGGGACAGTTGTAGAGGAGTGGGAAAGTTGTAGAGGAGTGGGAATGTTGTCTTGGAGTGGGACAGTGGTCGTGGAGTGGGACAGTTGTAGAGGAGTGGGAAAGTTGCAGTGGAGTGGGACAGTTGTAGAGGAGTGGGACAGTTGTAGAGGAGTGGGACAGTTGTAGAGGAGTGGGAAAGTTGTAGTGGAGTGGGACAGTTGTAGTGGAGTGCGACAGTTGTAGTGGAGTGGGACAGTTGTAGAGGAGTGGGACAGTTGTAGAGGAGTGGGACAGTTGTAGAGGAGTGGGACAGTTGTAGTGGAGTGAGACAGTTGTAGAGGAGTGGGACAGTTGTAGAGGAGTGGGACAGTTGTAGTGGAGTGAGACAGTTGTAGTGGAGTGGGACAGTTGTAGAGGAGTGGGACAGTTGTAGAGGAGTGGGACAGTTGTAGAGGAGTGGGACAGTTGTAGTGGAGTGAGACAGTTGTAGAGGAGTGGGACAGTTGTAGAGGAGTGGGACAGTTGTAGTGGAGTGAGACAGTTGTAGTGGAGTGGGGCAGTTGTAGAGGAGTGGGAAAGTTGCAGTGGAGTGGGACAGTTGTAGAGGAGTGGGAAAGTTGTAGAGGAGTGGGAAAGTTGTAGTGGATTGGGACAGTTGTAGTGGAGTGGGACAGTTGTAGAGGAGTGGGACAGTTGTAGTGGAGTGGGACAGTTGTAGAGGAGTGGGACAGTTGTAGAGGAGTGGGAAAGTTGTAGTGGAGTGGGACAGTTGTAGTGGAGTGGGACAGTTGTAGTGGAGTGGGACAGTTGTAGAGGAGTGGGAAAGTTGTAGAGGAGTGGGAATGTTGTAGTGGAGTGGGACAGTTGTAGTGGAGTGGGACAGTTGTAGAGGAGTGGGACAGTTGTAGAGGAGTGGGAAAGTTGTAGAGGAGTGGGAATGTTGTCTTGGAGTGGGACAGTGGTCGTGGAGTGGGACAGTTGTAGAGGAGTGGGAAAGTTGCAGTGGAGTGGGACAGTTGTAGAGGAGTGGGACAGTTGTAGAGGAGTGGGACAGTTGTAGAGGAGTGGGAAAGTTGTAGTGGAGTGGGACAGTTGTAGTGGAGTGCGACAGTTGTAGTGGAGTGGGACAGTTGTAGAGGAGTGGGAAAGTTGTAGAGGAGTGGGACAGTTGTCGAGGAGTGGGACTGTTGTATAGGAGTGGGACAGTTGTAGTGGAGTGGGACAGTTGTAGAGGAGTGAGACAGTTGTAGTGTAGTGAGACAGTTGTAGAGGAGTGGGACAGTTGTAGTGGAGTGGGACAGTTGTCGAGGAGTGGGACTGTTGTATAGGAGTGGGAAAGTTGCAGTGGAGTGGGACAGTTGTAGTGGAGTGGGACAGTTGTCGAGGAGTGGGACTGTTGTATAGGAGTGGGACAGTTGTAGTGGAGTGAGACAGTTGTAGAGGAGTGAGACAGTTGTAGTGGAGTGGGACAGTTGTAGAGGAGTGGGACAGTTGTAGAGGAGTGGGACAGTTGAAGTGGAGTGGGACAGTTGTAGAGGAGTGGGACAGTTGTAGAGGAGTGGGACAGTTGAAGTGGAGTGGGACAGTTGTAGTGGAGTGGGACAGTTGTAGAGGAGTGGGACATTTGTAGAGGAGCGGGACAGTTGAAGTGGAGTGGGACAGTTGTAGTGGAGTGGCACAGTTGTAGAGGAGTGGGACAGTTGTAGAGGAGTGGGACAGTTGAAGTGGAGTGGGACAGTTGTAGTGGAGTGGGACAGTTGTAGAGGAGTGGGACATTTGTAGAGGAGTGGGACAGTTGAAGTGGAGTGGGACAGTTGTAGAGGAGTGAGACATTTGTAGTGGAGTGGGACAGTTGTAGAGGAGTGAGACATTTGTAGTGGAGTGGGACAGTTGTTGAGGAGTGGGACAGTTGTAGTGGAGTGAGACAGTTGTAGAGGAGTGAGACAGTTGAAGAGGAGTGAGACAGTTGTAGAGGAGTGGGACAGTTGTGGTGGAGTGGGACAGTTGTAGAGGAGTGAGACATTTGTAGTGGAGTGGGACAGTTGTAGAGGAGTGGGACAGTTGTGGTGGAGTGGGACAGTTGTAGAGGAGTGGGACAGTTGTAGAGGAGTGGGACAGTTGTAGTGGAGTGGGACAGTTGTAGTGGAGTGGGACAGTTGTCGTGGAGTGGGACAGTTGTAGTGGAGTGGGAAAGTTGTAGTGGAGTGTGACAGTTGTAGTGGAGTGAGACAGTTGTAGTGGAGTGCGACAGTTGTAGAGGAGTGGGACTGTTGTATAGGAGTGGGACAGTTGTAGTGGAGTGAGACAGTTGTAGAGGAGTGAGACAGTTGTTGTGTAGTGAGACAGTTGTAGAGGAGTGAGACAGTTGTAGTGGAGTGGCACAGTTGTAGAGGAGTGGGACAGTTGTAGAGGAGTGGGGCTGTTGTAGTGGAGTGGGACAGTTTTAGAGGAGTGGGACAGTTGTAGAGGAGTGGGACAGTTGTAGAGGAGTGGGACAGTTGTAGAGGAGTGGGACAGTTGTAGTGGAGTGGGACAGTTGTAGTGGAGTGGGACAGTTGTAGTGGAGTGCGACAGTTGGAGAGGAGTGGGACAGTTGTAGAGGAGTGCGACAGTTGTAGTGGAGTGGGACAGTTGTAGTGGAGTGCGACAGTTGTAGTGGAGTGGGACAGTTGTAGTGGAGTGGGACAGTTGTAGTGGAGTGCGACAGTTGTAGTGGAGTGGGACAGTTGTAGTGGAGTGGGACAGTTGTAGAGGAGTGCGACAGTTGTAGTGGAGTGCGACAGTTGTAGTGGAGTGGGACAGTTGTAGTGGAGTGAGACAGTTGTAGAGGAGTGGGACAGTTGTAGAGGAGTGCGACAGTTGTAGTGGAGTGGGACAGTTGTAGTGGAGTGCGACAGTTGGAGAGGAGTGGGACAGTTGTAGAGGAGTGCGACAGTTGTAGTGGAGTGCGACAGTTGGAGAGGAGTGGGACAGTTGTAGAGGAGTGCGACAGTTGTAGTGGAGTGGGACAGTTGTAGTGGAGTGCGACAGTTGTAGTGGAGTGGGACAGTTGTAGTGGAGTGAGACAGTTGTAGAGGAGTGGGACAGTAGTAGTGGAGTGAGACAGTTGTAGTGGAGTGGGACAGTTGTAGAGGAGTGCGACAGTTGTAGTGGAGTGGGACAGTTGCAGAGGAGTGGGACAGTTGTAGAGGAGTGCGACAGTTGTAGTGGAGTGGCACAGTTGTAGAGGAGTGCGACAGTTGTAGTCGAGTGGGACAGTTGTAGAGGAGTGGGACAGTTGTAGTGGAGTGGGACAGTTGTAGAGGAGTGCGACAGTTGTAGTGGAGTGGGACAGTTGTAGTGGAGTGAAACAGTTGTAGAGGAGTGGGACAGTTGTAGAGGAGTGCGACAGTTGTAGTGGAGTGGGACAGTTGTAGAGGAGTGGGACAGTTGTAGAGGAGTGGGACAGTTGTAGAGGAGTGGGACAGTTGTAGTGGAGTGGGACAGTTGTAGAGGAGTGGGACAGTTGTAGAGGAGTGGGACAGTTGTAGAGGAGTGGGACAGTTGTAGTGGAGTGGGACAGTTGTAGAAGAGTGGGACAGTTGTAGTGGAGTGGGACAGTTGTAGAGGAGTGGGACAGTTGGAGAGGAGTGGGACAGTTGTAGAGGAGTGGGACAGTTGTAGTGGAGTGGGACAGTTGTAGAGAAGTGGGACAGTTGAAGTGGAGTGGCACAGTTGTAGAGGAGCGGGACAGTTGAAGTGGAGTGGGACAGTTGTAGAGGAGTGGGACAGTTGTAGAGGAGTGGGAGTGTTGTAGAGGAGTGGGACAGTTGTAGAGGAGTGGGACAGTTGTAGAGGAGTGGGACAGTTGTAGTGGAGTGGGACAGTTGTAGTGGAGTGGGACAGTTGTAGAGGAGTGGGACAGTTGTAGAAAAGTGGGACAGTTGTAGAGGAGTGCGACAGTTGTAGTGGAGTGGGACAGTTGTAGAGGAGTGGGACAGTTGTAGAGGAGTGGGACAGTTGTAGTGGAGTGGGACAGTTGTAGAGGAGTGGGACAGTTGTAGAGGAGCGGGACAGTTGTAGAGGAGTGGGACAGTTGTAGAGGAGTGCGACAGTTGTAGTGGAGTGGGACAGTTGTAGAGGAGTGGGACAGTTGTAGAGGAGTGGGACAGTTGTAGAGGAGTGGGACAGTTGTAGAGGAGTGCGACAGTTGTAGTGGAGTGGGACAGTTGTAGAGGAGTGGGACAGTTGTAGAGGAGTGGGACAGTTGTAGTGGAGTGGGAGAGTTGTAGAGGAGTGGGACAGTTGTAGAGGAGTGCGACAGTTGTAGTGGAGTGGGACAGTTGTAGAGGAGTGGGACAGTTGTAGAGGAGTGCGACAGTTGTAGTGGAGTGCGACAGTTGGAGAGGAGTGGGACAGTTGTAGAGGAGTGCGACAGTTGTAGTGGAGTGGCACAGTTGTAGTGGAGTGGGACAGTTGTAGTGGAGTGCGACAGTTGTAGTGGAGTGGGACAGTTGTAGTGGAGTGAGACAGTTGTAGAGGAGTGGGACAGTTGTAGAGGAGTGCGACAGTTGTAGTGGAGTGGGACAGTTGTAGAGGAGTGGGACAGTTGTAGAGGAGTGCGACAGTTGTAGTGGAGTGGCACAGTTGTAGAGGAGTGCGACAGTTGTAGTCGAGTGGGACAGTTGTAGTGGAGTGCGACAGTTGTAGTGGAGTGGGACAGTTGTAGTGGAGTGAAACAGTTGTAGAGGAGTGAGACAGTTGTAGAGGAATGGGACAGTTGTAGTGGAGTGAGACAGTTGTAGAGGAGTGAGACAGTTGTAGTGGAGTGAGACAGTTGTAGTGGAGTGGGACAGTTGTAGTGGAGTGGGACAGTTGTAGAGGAGTGGGACAGTTGTAGTGGAGTGGGACAGTTGTAGTGGAGTGAGACAGTTGTAGTGGAGTGGGACAGTTGTAGAGGAGTGGGACAGTTGTAGAGGAGTGGGACAGTTGTAGTGGAGTGGGACAGTTGTAGTGGAGTGAGACAGTTGTAGTGGAGTGGGAAAGTTGTAGAGGAGTGGGACAGTTGTAGTGGAGTGGGACAGTTGTAGTGGAGTGAGACAGTTGTAGTGGAGTGGGACAGTTGTAGTGGAGTGAGACAGTTGTAGTGGAGTGGGACAGTTGTAGTGGAGTGAGACAGTTGTAGAGGAGTGGGACAGTTTTAGTGGAGTGGGACAGTTGTAGTGGAGTGAGACAGTTGTAGTGGAGTGGGACATTTGTAGTGGAGTGAGACAGTTGGAGAGGAGTGGGACAGTTGTAGTGGAGTGGGACAGTTGTAGTGGAGTGAGACAGTTGTAGTGGAGTGAGACAGTTGTAGTGGAGTGGGACATTTGTAGTGGAGTGAGACAGTTGGAGAGGAGTGGGACAGTTGTAGTGGAGTGGGACAGTTGTAGAGGAGTGGGACAGTTGTAGTGGAGTGGGACAGTTGTAGTGGAGTGGGACAGTTGTAGTGGAGTGAGACAGTTGTAGTGGAGTGGGACATTTGTAGTGGAGTGAGACAGTTGGAGAGGAGTGGGACAGTTGTAGTGGAGTGGGACAGTTGTAGTGGAGTGAGACAGTTGTAGTGGAGTGAGACAGTTGTAGTGGAGTGAGACAGTTGGAGAGGAGTGGGAAAGTTGTAGTGGAGTGGGACAGTTGTAGTGGAGTGGGACAGTTGTAGTGGAGTGGGACAGTTGTAGTGGAGTGGGACAGGTGTAGAGGAGTGGGACAGTTGTAGTGGAGTGAGACAGTTGTAGTGGAGTGGGACAGTTGTAGAGGAGTGGGACAGTTGTAGAGGAGTGGGACAGTTGTAGAGGAGTGGGACAGATGTAGTGGAGTGGGACAGTTGTAGTGGAGTGTGACATTTGTAGAGGAGTGGGACAGTTGTAGTGGAGTGAGACAGTTGTAGTGGAGTGGGACAGTTGTAGTGGAGTGGGACAGTTGTAGAGGAGTGAGACAGTTGTAGTGGAGTGAGACAGTTGTAGTGGAGTGGGACAGTTGTAGAGGAGTGGGACAGTTGTAGAGGAGTGGGACAGTTGTAGGGGAGTGGGACAGTTGTAGTGGAGTGGGACAGTTGTAGTGGAGTGAGACAGTTGTAGTGGAGTGGGACAGTTGTAGAGGAGTGGGAAAGTTGTAGAGGAGTGGGACAGTTGTAGTGGAGTGAGACAGTTGTAGTGGAGTGGGACAGTTGTCGAGGAGTGGCACAGTTGTAGAGGAGTGGGACAGTTGTAGTGGAGTGAGACAGTTGTAGTGGAGTGAGACAGTTGTAGTGGAGTGGGACAGTTGTAGAGGAGTGGGACAGTTGTAGAGGAGTGGGACAGTTGTAGAGGAGTGGGACAGATGTAGTGGAGTGGGACAGTTGTAGTGGAGTGAGACAGTTGTAGTGGAGTGGGACAGTTGTAGAGGAGTGGGACAGTTGTAGAGGAGTGGGATAGTTGTAGAGGAGTGGGACAGTTGTAGAGGAGTGGGATAGTTGTAGAGGAGTGGGATAGTTGTAGAGGAGTGGGACAGTTGTAGTGGAGTGAGACAGTTGTAGTGGAGTGGGACAGTTGTAGTGGAGTGAGACAGTTGTAGTGGAGTGGGACAGTTGTAGAGGAGTGGGACAGTTGTAGAGGAGTGGGATAGTTGTAGAGGAGTGGGACAGTTGTAGAGGAGTGGGACAGTTGTAGTGGAGTGAGACAGTTGTAGTGGAGTGGGACAGTTGTAGAGCAGTGGGACAGTTGTAGAGGAGTGGGACAGTTGTAGTGGAGTGAGACAGTTGTAGTGGAGTGAGACAGTTGTAGTGGAGTGAGACAGTTGTAGTGGAGTGGGACAGTAGTAGAGGAGTTGGACAGTTGTAGAGGAGTGTGACAGTTGTAGTGCAGTGGGACAGTTGTAGTGGAGTGAGACAGTTGTAGTGGAGTGAGACAGTTGTAGTGGAGTGTGACAGCTGTAGTGGAGTGAGACAGTTGTAGTGGAGTGAGACAGTTGTAGTGGAGTGAGACAGTTGTAGTGGAGTGTGACAGTTGTAGTGGAGTGGGACAGTTGTAGTGGAGTGGGACAGTTGTAGTGGAGTGAGACAGTTGTAGTGGAGTGAGACAGTTGTAGTGGAGTGGGACAGTTGTAGTGGAGTGAGACAGTTGTAGTGGAGTGAGACAGTTGTAGTGGAGTGTGACAGTTGTAGTGGAGTGGGACAGTTGTAGTGGAGTGTGACAGTTGTAGTGGAGTGAGACAGTTGTAGTGGAGTGAGACAGTTGTAGTGGAGTGAGACAGTTGTAGTGGAGTGTGACAGTTGTAGTGGAGTGGGACAGTTGTAGTGGAGTGGGACAGTTGTAGTGGAGTGAGACAGTTGTAGTGGAGTGAGACAGTTGTAGTGGAGTGGGACAGTTGTAGTGGAGTGGGACAGTTGTAGTGGAGTGGGACAGTTGTAGTGGAGTGAGACAGTTGTAGAGGAGTGGGACAGTTGTAGAGGAGTGGGACAGTTGCAGTGGAGTGGGACAGTTGTAGTGGAGTGAGACAGTTGTAGTGGAGTGAGACGGTTGTAGACGAGTGGGACAGTTGTAGAGGAGTGGGACAGTTGTAGAGGGGTGGGACAGTTGTAGAGGAGTGGGACAGTTGTAGTGGAGTGGGACAGTTGTAGTGGAGTGGGACAGTTGTAGAGGAGTGGGACAGTTGTAGTGGAGTGGGACAGGTGTAGTGGAGTGGGACAGTTGTAGAGGAGTGGGACAGTTGTAGTGGAGTGTGACAGTTGAAGTGGAGTGGGACAGGTGTAGAGGAGTGGGACAGTTGTAGTGGAGTGGGAAAGTTGAAGTGGAGTGGGACAGTTGTAGACGAGTGGGACAGTTGAAGTGGAGTGGGACAGTTGTAGAGGAGTGGGACAGTTGTAGTGGAGTGGGACAGGTGTAGTGGAGTGGGACAGTTGTAGAGGAGTGGGACAGTTGTAGTGGAGTGTGACAGTTGAAGTGGAGTGGGACAGTTGTAGAGGAGTGGGACAGTTGTAGTGGAGTGGGACAGGTGTAGTGGAGTGGGACAGTTGTAGTGGAGTGTGACAGTTGTAGTGGAGTGGGACAGTTGTAGTGGAGTGAGACAGTTGTAGAGGAGTGGGACAGTTGTAGTGGAGTGGGACAGTTGTAGTGGAGTGGGACAGTTGTAGGGGAGTGGGACAGTTGTAGAGGAGTGGGAACGTTGTAGTGGAGTGGGACAGTTGTAGAGGAGTGGGACAGTTGTAGTGGAGTGAGACAGTTGTAGAGGAGTGGGACAGTTGTAGAGGAGTGGGACAGTAGTAGTGGAGTGGGACAGTTGTAGAGGAGTGGGACAGTTGTAGAGGAGTGGGACAGTTGTAGAGGAGTGGGACAGTTGTAGAGGAGTGGGACAGTTGTAGTGGAGTGAGACAGTTGGAGAGGAGTGGGACAGTTGTAGAGGAGTGGGACAGTTGTAGTGGAGTGAGACAGTTGTAGTGGAGTGGGACAGTTGTAGAGGAGTGGGACAGTTGTAGAGGAGTGGGACAGTTGTAGAGGAGTGGGACAGTTGTAGTGGAGTGAGACAGTTGTAGAGGAGTGGGACAGTTGTAGAGGAGTGGGACAGTTGTAGTGGAGTGAGACAGTTGTAGTGGAGTGGGGCAGTTGTAGAGGAGTGGGAAAGTTGCAGTGGAGTGGGACAGTTGTAGAGGAGTGGGAAAGTTGTAGAGGAGTGGGAAAGTTGTAGTGGATTGGGACAGTTGTAGTGGAGTGGGACAGTTGTAGAGGAGTGGGACAGTTGTAGTGGAGTGGGACAGTTGTAGAGGAGTGGGACAGTTGTAGAGGAGTGGGAAAGTTGTAGTGGAGTGGGACAGTTGTAGTGGAGTGGGACAGTTGTAGTGGAGTGGGACAGTTGTAGAGGAGTGGGACAGTTGTAGTGGAGTGGGACAGTTGTAGAGGAGTGGGACAGTTGTCGTGGAGTGGGACAGTTGTAGTGGAGTGGGACAGTTGTAGTGGAGTGGGACAGTTGTAGAGGAGTGGGACAGTTGTAGTGGAGTGGGACAGTTGTAGTGGAGTGGGACAGTTGTAGAGGAGTGGGACAGTTGTAGTGGAGTGGGACAGTTGTAGAGGAGTGGGACAGTTGTAGTGGAGTGGGACAGTTGTAGTGGAGTGGGACAGTTGTAGAGGAGTGGGACAGTTGTAGTGGAGTGGGACAGTTGTAGAGGAGTGGGACAGTTGTCGTGGAGTGAGACAGTTGTAGTGGAGTGGGACAGTTGTAGAGGAGTGGGATAGTTGTAGAGGAGTGGGACAGTTGTAGTGGAGTGAGACAGTTGTAGTGGAGTGGGACAGTTGTAGTGGAGTGAGACAGTTGTAGTGGAGTGGGACAGTTGTAGAGGAGTGGGACAGTTGTAGAGGAGTGGGATAGTTGTAGAGGAGTGGGACAGTTGTAGAGGAGTGGGACAGTTGTAGTGGAGTGAGACAGTTGTAGTGGAGTGGGACAGTTGTAGAGCAGTGGGACAGTTGTAGAGGAGTGGGACAGTTGTAGAGGAGTGTGACAGTTGTAGTGGAGTGAGACAGTTGTAGTGGAGTGAGACAGTTGTAGTGGAGTGAGACAGTTGTAGTGGAGTGGGACAGTAGTAGAGGAGTGGGACAGTTGTAGTGGAGTGGGACAGTTGTAGAGGAGTGTGACAGTTGTAGTGCAGTGGGACAGTTGTAGTGGAGTGAGACAGTTGTAGTGGAGTGAGACAGTTGTAGTGGAGTGTGACAGTTGTAGTGGAGTGAGACAGTTGTAGTGGAGTGAGACAGTTGTAGTGGAGTGAGACAGTTGTAGTGGAGTGGGACAGTTGTAGTGGAGTGAGACAGTTGTAGTGGAGTGAGACAGTTGTAGTGCAGTGGGACAGTTGTAGTGGAGTGAGACAGTTGTAGTGGAGTGGGACAGTTGTAGTGGAGTGGGACAGTTGTAGTGGAGTGAGACAGTTGTAGTGGAGTGAGACAGTTGTAGTGGAGTGGGACAGTTGTAGTGGAGTGGGACAGTTGTAGTGGAGTGAGACAGTTGTAGTGGAGTGAGACAGTTGTAGTGGAGTGTGACAGTTGTAGTGGAGTGGGACAGTTGTAGTGGAGTGTGACAGTTGTAGTGGAGTGAGACAGTTGTAGTGGAGTGAGACAGTTGTAGTGGAGTGTGACAGTTGTAGTGGAGTGGGACAGTTGTAGTGGAGTGGGACAGTTGTAGTGGAGTGAGACAGTTGTAGTGGAGTGAGACAGTTGTAGAGGAGTGAGACAGTTGTAGTGGAGTGAGACAGTTGTAGTGGAGTGGGACAGTTGTAGTGGAGTGTGACAGTTGTAGTGGAGTGGGACAGTTGTAGTGGAGTGGGACAGTTGTAGTGGAGTGTGACAGTTGTAGTGGAGTGGGACAGTTGTAGTGGAGTGGGACAGTTGTAGTGGAGTGTGACAGTTGTAGTGGAGTGTGACAGTTGTAGTGGAGTGGGACAGTTGTAGTGGAGTGAGACAGTTGTAGTGGAGTGAGACAGTTGTAGTGGAGTGGGACAGTTGTAGTGGAGTGGGACAGTTGTAGAGGAGTGGGACAGTTGTAGTGGAGTGGGACAGTTGTAGTGGAGTGAGACAGTTGTAGTGGAGTGAGACAGTTGTAGACGAGTGGGACAGTTGTAGAGGAGTGGGACAGTTGTAGAGGAGTGGGACAGTTGTAGAGGAGTGGGACAGTTGTAGTGGAGTGGGACAGTTGTAGTGGAGTGGGACAGTTGTAGAGGAGTGGGACAGTTGTAGTGGAGTGGGACAGTTGTAGTGGAGTGGGACAGTTGTAGAGGAGTGGGACATTTGTAGAGGAGTTGGACAGTTGAAGTGGAGTGGCACAGTTGGAGAGGAGTGCGACAGTTGTAGTGGAGTGGGACAGTTGTTGTGGAGTGGGACAGTTGTAGTGGAGTGGGACAGTTGTAGTGGAGTGGGACAGTTGTAGAGGAGTGGGACAGTTGTAGTGGAGTGGGACAGTTGTAGAGGAGTGAGACAGTTGTAGAGGAGTGAGACAGTTGTAGAGGAGTGAGACAGTTGTAGTGGAGTGCGACAGTTGTAGAGGAGTGGGACAGTTGTAGTGGAGTGGGACAGTTGTAGAGGAGTGGGACAGTTGTAGTGGAGTGGGACAGTTGTAGTGGAGTGTGACAGTTGTAGTGGAGTGTGACAGTTGTAGTGGAGTGGGACAGTGGTAGTGGAGTGAGACAGTTGTAGTGGAGTGAGACAGTTGTAGTGGAGTGGGACAGTTGTAGTGGAGTGGGACAGTTGGAGAGGAGTGGGACAGTTGTAGAGGAGTGGGACAGTTGTAGTGGAGTGGGACAGTTGTAGTGGAGTGCGATAGTTGTAGTGGAGTGGGACAGTTGTAGTGGAGTGGGACAGTTGTAGTGGAGTGGGACAGTTGGAGAGGAGTGGGACAGTTGTAGAGGAGTGGGACAGTTGTAGAGGAGTGGGACAGTTGTAGAGGAGTGGGACAGTTGAAGTGGAGTGGGACAGTTGTAGTGGAGTGGGACAGTTGTAGAGGAGTGGGACATTTGTAGAGGAGTGGGACAGTTGAAGTGGAGTGGCACAGTTGGAGAGGAGTGCGACAGTTGTAGTGGAGTGGGACAGTTGTTGTGGAGTGGGACAGTTGTAGAGGAGTGGGACAGTTGTAGTGGAGTGGGACAGTTGTAGAGGAGTGGGACAGTTGTAGTGGAGTGGGACAGTTGTAGTGGAGTGGGACAGTTGTAGAGGAGTGGGACAGTTGTAGTGGAGTGGGACAGTTGTAGAGGAGTGAGACAGTTGTAGAGGAGTGAGACAGTTGTAGAGGAGTGAGACAGTTGTAGTGGAGTGCGACAGTTGTAGAGGAGTGAGACAGTTGTAGAGGAGTGAGACAGTTGTAGAGGAGTGGGACAGTTGTAGTGGAGTGGGACAGTTGTAGAGGAGTGGGACAGTTGTAGTGGAGTGGGACAGTTGTAGAGGAGTGGGACAGTTGTCGTGGAGTGGGACAGTTGTAGTGGAGTGGGACAGTTGTAGTGGAGTGGGACAGTTGTAGAGGAGTGGGACAGTTGTAGTGGAGTGGGACAGTTGTAGAGGAGTGGGACAGTTGTAGAGGAGTGGGAAAGTTGTAGAGGAGTGGGAATGTTGTAGTGGAGTGGGACAGTTGTAGTGGAGTGGGACAGTTGTAGAGGAGTGGGACAGTTGTAGAGGAGTGGGAAAGTTGTAGAGGAGTGGGAATGTTGTCTTGGAGTGGGACAGTGGTCGTGGAGTGGGACAGTTGTAGAGGAGTGGGAAAGTTGCAGTGGAGTGGGACAGTTGTAGAGGAGTGGGACAGTTGTAGAGGAGTGGGACAGTTGTAGAGGAGTGGGAAAGTTGTAGTGGAGTGGGACAGTTGTAGTGGAGTGCGACAGTTGTAGTGGAGTGGGACAGTTGTAGAGGAGTGGGAAAGTTGTAGAGGAGTGGGACAGTTGTCGAGGAGTGGGACTGTTGTATAGGAGTGGGACAGTTGTAGTGGAGTGGGACAGTTGTAGAGGAGTGAGACAGTTGTAGTGTCGTGAGACAGTTGTAGAGGAGTGGGACAGTTGTAGTGGAGTGGGACAGTTGTCGAGGAGTGGGACTGTTGTATAGGAGTGGGAAAGTTGTAGTGGAGTGGGACAGTTGTAGTGGAGTGGGACAGTTGTCGAGGAGTGGGACTGTTGTATAGGAGTGGGACAGTTGTAGTGGAGTGAGACAGTTGTAGAGGAGTGAGACAGTTGTAGTGTAGTGAGACAGTTGTAGAGGAGTGAGACAGTTGTAGTGGAGTGGCACAGTTGTAGAGGAGTGGGACAGTTGTAGAGGAGTGGGACAGTTGAAGTGGAGTGGGACAGTTGTAGTGGAGTGGGACAGTTGTAGAGGAGTGGGACATTTGTAGAGGAGTGGGACAGTTGAAGTGGAGTGGGACAGTTGTAGAGGAGTGAGACATTTGTAGTGGAGTGGGACAGTTGTAGAGGAGTGAGACATTTGTAGTGGAGTGGGACAGTTGTTGAGGAGTGGGACAGTTGTAGTGGAGTGAGACAGTTGTAGAGGAGTGAGACAGTTGAAGAGGAGTGAGACAGTTGTAGAGGAGTGGGACAGTTGTGGTGGAGTGGGACAGTTGTAGAGGAGTGAGACATTTGTAGTGGAGTGGGACAGTTGTAGAGGAGTGGGACAGTTGTGGTGGAGTGGGACAGTTGTAGAGGAGTGGGACAGTTGTAGAGGAGTGGGACAGTTGTAGTGGAGTGGGACAGTTGTAGTGGAGTGGGACAGTTGTCGTGGAGTGGGACAGTTGTAGTGGAGTGGGAAAGTTGTAGTGGAGTGTGACAGTTGTAGTGGAGTGAGACAGTTGTAGTGGAGTGCGACAGTTGTAGAGGAGTGGGACTGTTGTATAGGAGTGGGACAGTTGTAGTGGAGTGAGACAGTTGTAGAGGAGTGAGACAGTTGTTGTGTAGTGAGACAGTTGTAGAGGAGTGAGACAGTTGTAGTGGAGTGGCACAGTTGTAGAGGAGTGGGACAGTTGTAGAGGAGTGGGGCTGTTGTAGTGGAGTGGGACAGTTTTAGAGGAGTGGGACAGTTGTAGAGGAGTGGGACAGTTGTAGAGGAGTGGGACAGTTGTAGAGGAGTGGGACAGTTGTAGTGGAGTGGGACAGTTGTAGTGGAGTGGGACAGTTGTAGAGGAGTGGGACAGTTGTAGTGGAGTGGGACAGTTGTAGTGGAGTGGGACAGTTGAAGTGGAGTGGGACAGTTGTAGTGGAGTGGGACAGTTGTAGTGGAGTGGGACAGTTGTAGAGGAGTGGGACAGTTGTAGAGGAGTGGGACAGTTGTAGAGGAGTGGGACAGTTGTAGTGGAGTGGGACAGTTGTAGTGGAGTGGGACAGTTGTAGTGGAGTGAGACAGTTGTAGAGGAGTGAGACAGTTGTAGTGGAGTGGCACAGTTGTAGAGGAGTGGGACAGTTGTAGAGGAGTGCGATAGTTGTAGTGGAGTGGGACAGTTGTAGTGGAGTGGGACAGTTGTAGTGGAGTGGGACAGTTGTAGAGGAGTGGGACAGTTGTAGAGGAGTGCGATAGTTGTAGTGGAGTGGGACAGTTGTAGTGGAGTGGGACAGTTGTAGTGGAGTGGGACAGTTGGAGAGGAGTGGGACAGTTGTAGAGGAGTGGGACAGTTGTAGTGGAGTGGGACAGTTGTAGTGGAGTGCGATAGTTGTAGTGGAGTGGGACAGTTGTAGTGGAGTGGGACAGTTGTAGTGGAGTGGGACAGTTGGAGAGGAGTGGGACAGTTGTAGAGGAGTGGGACAGTTGTAGAGGAGTGGGACAGTTGTAGAGGAGTGGGACAGTTGAAGTGGAGTGGGACAGTTGTAGTGGAGTGGGACAGTTGTAGAGGAGTGGGACATTTGTAGAGGAGTGGGACAGTTGAAGTGGAGTGGCACAGTTGGAGAGGAGTGCGACAGTTGTAGTGGAGTGGGACAGTTGTTGTGGAGTGGGACAGTTGTAGTGGAGTGGGACAGTTGTAGTGGAGTGGGACAGTTGTAGAGGAGTGGGACAGTTGTAGTGGAGTGGGACAGTTGTAGTGGAGTGGGACAGTTGTAGAGGAGTGGGACAGTTGTAGTGGAGTGGGACAGTTGTAGAGGAGTGAGACAGTTGTAGAGGAGTGAGACAGTTGTAGAGGAGTGAGACAGTTGTAGTGGAGTGCGACAGTTGTAGAGGAGTGAGACAGTTGTAGAGGAGTGAGACAGTTGTAGAGGAGTGGGACAGTTGTAGTGGAGTGGGACAGTTGTAGAGGAGTGGGACAGTTGTAGTGGAGTGGGACAGTTGTAGAGGAGTGGGACAGTTGTCGTGGAGTGGGACAGTTGTAGTGGAGTGGGACAGTTGTAGTGGAGTGGGACAGTTGTAGAGGAGTGGGACAGTTGTAGTGGAGTGGGACAGTTGTAGTGGAGTGGGACAGTTGTAGAGGAGTGGGACAGTTGTAGTGGAGTGGGACAGTTGTAGAGGAGTGGGACAGTTGTAGTGGAGTGGGACAGTTGTAGTGGAGTGGGACAGTTGTAGAGGAGTGGGACAGTTGTAGTGGAGTGGGACAGTTGTAGAGGAGTGGGACAGTTGTCGTGGAGTGAGACAGTTGTAGTGGAGTGGGACAGTTGTAGAGGAGTGGGATAGTTGTAGAGGAGTGGGACAGTTGTAGTGGAGTGAGACAGTTGTAGTGGAGTGGGACAGTTGTAGTGGAGTGAGACAGTTGTAGTGGAGTGGGACAGTTGTAGAGGAGTGGGACAGTTGTAGAGGAGTGGGATAGTTGTAGAGGAGTGGGACAGTTGTAGAGGAGTGGGACAGTTGTAGTGGAGTGAGACAGTTGTAGTGGAGTGGGACAGTTGTAGAGCATTGGGACAGTTGTAGAGGAGTGGGACAGTTGTAGAGGAGTGTGACAGTTGTAGTGGAGTGAGACAGTTGTAGAGGAGTGTGACAGTTGTAGTGCAGTGGGACAGTTGTAGTGGAGTGGGACAGTTGTAGTGGAGTGAGACAGTTGTAGTGGAGTGAGACAGTTGTAGTGGAGTGAGACAGTTGTAGTGGAGTGAGACAGTTGTAGTGGAGTGAGACAGTTGTAGTGGAGTGTGACAGTTGTAGTGGAGTGGGACAGTTGTAGTGGAGTGGGACAGTTGTAGTGGAGTGAGACAGTTGTAGTGGAGTGAGACAGTTGTAGAGGAGTGTGACAGTTGTAGTGCAGTGGGACAGTTGTAGTGGAGTGAGACAGTTGTAGTGGAGTGAGACAGTTGTAGTGGAGTGTGACAGTTGTAGAGGAGTGTGACAGTTGTAGTGCAGTGGGACAGTTGTAGTGGAGTGAGACAGTTGTAGTGGAGTGAGACAGTTGTAGTGGAGTGTGACAGTTGTAGTGGAGTGAGACAGTTGTAGTGGAGTGAGACAGTTGTAGTGGAGTGAGACAGTTGTAGTGGAGTGTGACAGTTGTAGTGGAGTGGGACAGTTGTAGTGGAGTGGGACAGTTGTAGTGGAGTGAGACAGTTGTAGTGGAGTGGGACAGTTGTAGTGGAGTGGGACAGTTGTAGTGGAGTGAGACAGTTGTAGTGGAGTGAGACAGTTGTAGTGGAGTGTGACAGTTGTAGTGGAGTGGGACAGTTGTAGTGGAGTGTGACAGTTGTAGTGGAGTGAGACAGTTGTAGTGGAGTGAGACAGTTGTAGTGGAGTGAGACAGTTGTAGTGGAGTGTGACAGTTGTAGTGGAGTGGGACAGTTGTAGTGGAGTGGGACAGTTGTAGTGGAGTGAGACAGTTGTAGTGGAGTGAGACAGTTGTAGTGGAGTGGGACAGTTGTAGTGGAGTGTGACAGTTGTAGTGGAGTGGGACAGTTGTAGTGGAGTGGGACAGTTGTAGTGGAGTGTGACAGTTGTAGTGGAGTGGGACAGTTGTAGTGGAGTGGGACAGTTGTAGTGGAGTGTGACAGTTGTAGTGGAGTGTGACAGTTGTAGTGGAGTGGGACAGTTGTAGTGGAGTGAGACAGTTGTAGTGGAGTGAGACAGTTGTAGTGGAGTGGGACAGTTGTAGTGGAGTGGGACAGTTGTAGAGGAGTGGGACAGTTGTAGTGGAGTGGGACAGTTGTAGTGGAGTGAGACAGTTGTAGTGGAGTGAGACAGTTGTAGACGAGTGGGACAGTTGTAGAGGAGTGGGACAGTTGTAGAGGAGTGGGACAGTTGTAGAGGAGTGGGACAGTTGTAGTGGAGTGGGACAGTTGTAGTGGAGTGGGACAGTTGTAGAGGAGTGGGACAGTTGTAGTGGAGTGGGACAGTTGTAGTGGAGTGGGACAGTTGTAGAGGAGTGGGACATTTGTAGAGGAGTGGGACAGTTGAAGTGGAGTGGCACAGTTGGAGAGGAGTGCGACAGTTGTAGTGGAGTGGGACAGTTGTTGTGGAGTGGGACAGTTGTAGTGGAGTGGGACAGTTGTAGTGGAGTGGGACAGTTGTAGAGGAGTGGGACAGTTGTAGTGGAGTGGGACAGTTGTAGAGGAGTGAGACAGTTGTAGAGGAGTGAGACAGTTGTAGAGGAGTGAGACAGTTGTAGTGGAGTGCGACAGTTGTAGAGGAGTGAGACAGTTGTAGAGGAGTGAGACAGTTGTAGAGGAGTGGGACAGTTGTAGTGGAGTGGGACAGTTGTAGAGGAGTGGGACAGTTGTAGTGGAGTGGGACAGTTGTAGTGGAGTGTGACAGTTGTAGTGGAGTGTGACAGTTGTAGTGGAGTGGGACAGTGGTAGTGGAGTTAGACAGTTGTAGTGGAGTGAGACAGTTGTAGTGGAGTGGGACAGTTGTAGTGGAGTGGGACAGTTGGAGAGGAGTGGGACAGTTGTAGAGGAGTGGGACAGTTGTAGTGGAGTGGGACAGTTGTAGTGGAGTGCGATAGTTGTAGTGGAGTGGGACAGTTGTAGTGGAGTGGGACAGTTGTAGTGGAGTGGGACAGTTGGAGAGGAGTGGGACAGTTGTAGAGGAGTGGGACAGTTGTAGAGGAGTGGGACAGTTGTAGAGGAGTGGGACAGTTGAAGTGGAGTGGGACAGTTGTAGTGGAGTGGGACAGTTGTAGTGGAGTGGGACATTTGTAGAGGAGTGGGACAGTTGAAGTGGAGTGGCACAGTTGGAGAGGAGTGCGACAGTTGTAGTGGAGTGGGACAGTTGTTGTGGAGTGGGACAGTTGTAGTGGAGTGGGACAGTTGTAGTGGAGTGGGACAGTTGTAGAGGAGTGGGACAGTTGTAGTGGAGTGGGACAGTTGTAGAGGAGTGGGACAGTTGTAGTGGAGTGGGACAGTTGTAGAGGAGTGAGACAGTTGTAGAGGAGTGAGACAGTTGTAGAGGAGTGAGACAGTTGTAGTGGAGTGCGACAGTTGTAGAGGAGTGAGACAGTTGTAGAGGAGTGAGACAGTTGTAGAGGAGTGGGACAGTTGTAGTGGAGTGGGACAGTTGTAGAGGAGTGGGACAGTTGTAGTGGAGTGGGACAGTTGTAGAGGAGTGGGACAGTTGTCGTGGAGTGGGACAGTTGTAGTGGAGTGGGACAGTTGTAGTGGAGTGGGACAGTTGTAGAGGAGTGGGACAGTTGTAGTGGAGTGGGACAGTTGTAGAGGAGTGGGACAGTTGTAGTGGAGTGGGACAGTTGTAGAGGAGTGGGACAGTTGTAGTGGAGTGGGACAGTTGTAGTGGAGTGGGACAGTTGTAGAGGAGTGGGACAGTTGTAGTGGAGTGGGACAGTTGTAGAGGAGTGGGACAGTTGTCGTGGAGTGAGACAGTTGTAGTGGAGTGGGACAGTTGTAGAGGAGTGGGATAGTTGTAGAGGAGTGGAACAGTTGTAGTGGAGTGAGACAGTTGTAGTGGAGTGGGACAGTTGTAGTGGAGTGAGACAGTTGTAGTGGAGTGGGACAGTTGTAGAGGAGTGGGACAGTTGTAGAGGAGTGGGATAGTTGTAGAGGAGTGGGACAGTTGTAGAGGAGTGGGACAGTTGTAGTGGAGTGAGACAGTTGTAGTGGAGTGGGACAGTTGTAGAGCAGTGGGACAGTTGTAGAGGAGTGGGACAGTTGTAGAGGAGTGTGACAGTTGTAGTGGAGTGAGACAGTTGTAGTGGAGTGAGACAGTTGTAGTGGAGTGAGACAGTTGTAGTGGAGTGGGACAGTAGTAGAGGAGTGGGACAGTTGTAGTGGAGTGGGACAGTTGTAGAGGAGTGTGACAGTTGTAGTGCAGTGGGACAGTTGTAGTGGAGTGAGACAGTTGTAGTGGAGTGAGACAGTTGTAGTGGAGTGTGACAGTTGTAGTGGAGTGAGACAGTTGTAGTGGAGTGAGACAGTTGTAGTGGAGTGTGACAGTTGTAGTGGAGTGGGACAGTTGTAGTGGAGTGTGACAGTTGTAGTGGAGTGAGACAGTTGTAGTGGAGTGAGACAGTTGTAGTGGAGTGAGACAGTTGTAGTGGAGTGTGACAGTTGTAGTGGAGTGGGACAGTTGTAGTGGAGTGGGACAGTTGTAGTGGAGTGAGACAGTTGTAGTGGAGTGAGACAGTTGTAGTGGAGTGGGACAGTTGTAGTGGAGTGTGACAGTTGTAGTGGAGTGGGACAGTTGTAGTGGAGTGGGACAGTTGTAGTGGAGTGAGACAGTTGTAGTGGAGTGTGACAGTTGTAGTGGAGTGGGACAGTTGTAGTGGAGTGGGACAGTTGTAGTGGAGTGTGACACTTGTAGTGGAGTGTGACAGTTGTAGTGGAGTGGGACAGTTGTAGTGGAGTGAGACAGTTGTAGTGGAGTGAGACAGTTGTAGTGGAGTGGGACAGTTGTAGTGGAGTGGGACAGTTGTAGAGGAGTGGGACAGTTGTAGTGGAGTGGGACAGTTGTAGTGGAGTGAGACAGTTGTAGTGGAGTGAGACAGTTGTAGACGAGTGGGACAGTTGTAGAGGAGTGGGACAGTTGTAGAGGAGTGGGACAGTTGTAGAGGAGTGGGACAGTTGTAGTGGAGTGGGACAGTTGTAGTGGAGTGGGACAGTTGTAGAGGAGTGGGACAGTTGTAGTGGAGTGGGACAGTTGTAGTGGAGTGGGACAGTTGTAGAGGAGTGGGACAGTTGTAGTGGAGTGTGACAGTTGAAGTGGAGTGGGACAGGTGTAGAGGAGTGGGACAGTTGTAGTGGAGTGGGACAGTTGAAGTGGAGTGGGACAGTTGTAGACGAGTGGGACAGTTGAAGTGGAGTGGGACAGTTGTAGAGGAGTGGGACAGTTGTAGTGGAGTGGGACAGGTGTAGTGGAGTGGGACAGTTGTAGAGGAGTGGGACAGTTGTAGTGGAGTGTGACAGTTGAAGTGGAGTGGGACAGTTGTAGAGGAGTGGGACAGTTGTAGTGGAGTGGGACAGGTGTAGTGGAGTGGGACAGTTGTAGTGGAGTGTGACAGTTGTAGTGGAGTGGGACAGTTGTAGTGGAGTGAGACAGTTGTAGAGGAGTGGGACAGTTGTAGTGGAGTGGGACAGTTGTAGTGGAGTGGGACAGTTGTAGGGGAGTGGGACAGTTGTAGAGGAGTGGGAACGTTGTAGTGGAGTGGGACAGTTGTAGAGGAGTGGGACAGTTGTAGTGGAGTGAGACAGTTGTAGAGGAGTGGGACAGTTGTAGAGGAGTGGGACAGTAGTAGTGGAGTGGGACAGTTGTAGAGGAGTGGGACAGTTGTAGAGGAGTGGGACAGTTGTAGAGGAGTGGGACAGTTGTAGTGGAGTGAGACAGTTGTAGAGGAGTGGGACAGTTGTAGAGGAGTGGGACAGTTGTAGTGGAGTGAGACAGTTGTAGTGGAGTGGGACAGTCGTAGAGGAGTGGGAAAGTTGCAGTGGAGTGGGACAGTTGTAGAGGAGTGGGAAAGTTGTAGAGGAGTGGGACAGTTGTAGTGGAGTGGGACAGTTGTAGAGGAGTGGGACAGTTGTAGTGGAGTGGGACAGTTGTAGAGGAGTGGGACAGTTGTAGTGGAGTGGGACAGTTGTAGAGGAGTGGGACAGTTGTAGAGGAGTGGGAAAGTTGTAGTGGAGTGGGACAGTTGTAGTGGAGTGGGACAGTTGTAGTGGAGTGGGACAGTTGTAGAGGAGTGGGAAAGTTGTAGAGGAGTGGGAATGTTGTAGTGGAGTGGGACAGTTGTAGTGGAGTGGGACAGTTGTAGAGGAGTGGGACAGTTGTAGAGGAGTGGGAAAGTTGTAGAGGAGTGGGAATGTTGTCTTGGAGTGGGACAGTGGTCGTGGAGTGGGACAGTTGTAGAGGAGTGGGAAAGTTGTAGAGGAGTGGGACAGTTGTCGAGGAGTGGGACTGTTGTATAGGAGTGGGACAGTTGTAGTGGAGTGGGACAGTTGTAGAGGAGTGAGACAGTTGTAGTGTAGTGAGACAGTTGTAGAGGAGTGAGACAGTTGTAGAGGAGTGGGACAGTTGTAGTGGAGTGGGACAGTTGTCGAGGAGTGGGACTGTTGTATAGGAGTGGGAAAGTTGTAGTGGAGTGGGACAGTTGTAGTGGAGTGGGTCAGTTGTCGAGGAGTGGGACTGTTGTATAGGAGTGGGACAGTTGTAGTGGAGTGAGACAGTTGTAGAGGAGTGAGACAGTTGTAGTGTAGTGAGACAGTTGTAGAGGAGTGAGACAGTTGTAGTGGAGTGGCACAGTTGTAGAGGAGTGGGACAGTTGTAGAGGAGTGGGACAGTTGAAGTGGAGTGGGACAGTTGTAGTGGAGTGGGACACTTGTAGAGGAGTGGGACATTTGTAGAGGAGTGGGACAGTTGAAGTGGAGTGGGACAGTTGTAGAGGAGTGAGACATTTGTAGTGGAGTGGGACAGTTGTTGAGGAGTGGGACAGTTGTAGTGGAGTGAGACAGTTGTAGAGGAGTGAGACAGTTGTAGAGGAGTGAGACAGTTGTAGAGGAGTGGGACAGTTGTGGTGGAGTGGGACAGTTGTAGAGGAGTGAGACATTTGTAGTGGAGTGGGACAGTTGTAGAGGAGTGGGACAGTTGTGGTGGAGTGGGACAGTTGTAGAGGAGTGGGACAGTTGTAGAGGAGTGGGACAGTTGTAGTGGAGTGGGACAGTTGTAGTGGAGTGGGACAGTTGTCGTGGAGTGGGACAGTTGTAGTGGAGTGGGAAAGTTGTAGTGGAGTGTGACAGTTGTAGTGGAGTGAGACAGTTGTAGTGGAGTGCGACAGTTGTAGAGGAGTGGGACTGTTGTATAGGAGTGGGACAGTTGTAGTGGAGTGAGACAGTTGTAGAGGAGTGAGACAGTTGTTGTGTAGAGAGACAGTTGTAGAGGAGTGAGACAGTTGTAGTGGAGTGGCACAGTTGTAGAGGAGTGGGACAGTTGTAGAGGAGTGGGGCTGTTGTAGTGGAGTGGGACAGTTTTAGAGGAGTGGGACAGTTGTAGAGGAGTGGGACAGTTGTAGAGGAGTGGGACAGTTGTAGAGGAGTGGGACAGTTGTAGTGGAGTGGGACAGTTGTAGTGGAGTGGGACAGTTGTAGAGGAGTGGGACAGTTGTAGTGGAGTGGGACAGTTGTAGTGGAGTGGGACAGTTGAAGTGGAGTGGGACAGTTGTAGTGGAGTGGGACAGTTGTAGTGGAGTGAGACAGTTGTAGAGGAGTGGGACAGTTGTAGTGGAGTGGGACAGTTGTAGTGGAGTGGGACAGTTGTAGGGGAGTGGGACAGTTGTAGAGGAGTGGGAACGTTGTAGTGGAGTGGGACAGTTGTAGAGGAGTGGGACAGTTGTAGTGGAGTGAGACAGTTGTAGAGGAGTGGGACAGTTGTAGAGGAGTGGGACAGTAGTAGTGGAGTGGGACAGTTGTAGAGGAGTGGGACAGTTGTAGAGGAGTGGGACAGTTGTAGAGGAGTGGGACAGTTGTAGTGGAGTGAGACAGTTGTAGAGGAGTGGGACAGTTGTAGAGGAGTGGGACAGTTGTAGTGGAGTGAGACAGTTGTAGTGGAGTGGGACAGTCGTAGAGGAGTGGGAAAGTTGCAGTGGAGTGGGACAGTTGTAGAGGAGTGGGAAAGTTGTAGAGGAGTGGGACAGTTGTAGTGGAGTGGGACAGTTGTAGAGGAGTGGGACAGTTGTAGTGGAGTGGGACAGTTGTAGAGGAGTGGGACAGTTGTAGTGGAGTGGGACAGTTGTAGAGGAGTGGGACAGTTGTAGAGGAGTGGGAAAGTTGTAGTGGAGTGGGACAGTTGTAGTGGAGTGGGACAGTTGTAGTGGAGTGGGACAGTTGTAGAGGAGTGGGAAAGTTGTAGAGGAGTGGGAATGTTGTAGTGGAGTGGGACAGTTGTAGTGGAGTGGGACAGTTGTAGAGGAGTGGGACAGTTGTAGAGGAGTGGGAAAGTTGTAGAGGAGTGGGAATGTTGTCTTGGAGTGGGACAGTGGTCGTGGAGTGGGACAGTTGTAGAGGAGTGGGAAAGTTGTAGAGGAGTGGGACAGTTGTCGAGGAGTGGGACTGTTGTATAGGAGTGGGACAGTTGTAGTGGAGTGGGACAGTTGTAGAGGAGTGAGACAGTTGTAGTGTAGTGAGACAGTTGTAGAGGAGTGAGACAGTTGTAGAGGAGTGGGACAGTTGTAGTGGAGTGGGACAGTTGTCGAGGAGTGGGACTGTTGTATAGGAGTGGGAAAGTTGTAGTGGAGTGGGACAGTTGTAGTGGAGTGGGTCAGTTGTCGAGGAGTGGGACTGTTGTATAGGAGTGGGACAGTTGTAGTGGAGTGAGACAGTTGTAGAGGAGTGAGACAGTTGTAGTGTAGTGAGACAGTTGTAGAGGAGTGAGACAGTTGTAGTGGAGTGGCACAGTTGTAGAGGAGTGGGACAGTTGTAGAGGAGTGGGACAGTTGAAGTGGAGTGGGACAGTTGTAGTGGAGTGGGACACTTGTAGAGGAGTGGGACATTTGTAGAGGAGTGGGACAGTTGAAGTGGAGTGGGACAGTTGTAGAGGAGTGAGACATTTGTAGTGGAGTGGGACAGTTGTTGAGGAGTGGGACAGTTGTAGTGGAGTGAGACAGTTGTAGAGGAGTGAGACAGTTGTAGAGGAGTGAGACAGTTGTAGAGGAGTGGGACAGTTGTGGTGGAGTGGGACAGTTGTAGAGGAGTGAGACATTTGTAGTGGAGTGGGACAGTTGTAGAGGAGTGGGACAGTTGTGGTGGAGTGGGACAGTTGTAGAGGAGTGGGACAGTTGTAGAGGAGTGGGACAGTTGTAGTGGAGTGGGACAGTTGTAGTGGAGTGGGACAGTTGTCGTGGAGTGGGACAGTTGTAGTGGAGTGGGAAAGTTGTAGTGGAGTGTGACAGTTGTAGTGGAGTGAGACAGTTGTAGTGGAGTGCGACAGTTGTAGAGGAGTGGGACTGTTGTATAGGAGTGGGACAGTTGTAGTGGAGTGAGACAGTTGTAGAGGAGTGAGACAGTTGTTGTGTAGAGAGACAGTTGTAGAGGAGTGAGACAGTTGTAGTGGAGTGGCACAGTTGTAGAGGAGTGGGACAGTTGTAGAGGAGTGGGGCTGTTGTAGTGGAGTGGGACAGTTTTAGAGGAGTGGGACAGTTGTAGAGGAGTGGGACAGTTGTAGAGGAGTGGGACAGTTGTAGAGGAGTGGGACAGTTGTAGTGGAGTGGGACAGTTGTAGTGGAGTGGGACAGTTGTAGAGGAGTGGGACAGTTGTAGTGGAGTGGGACAGTTGTAGTGGAGTGGGACAGTTGAAGTGGAGTGGGACAGTTGTAGTGGAGTGGGACAGTTGTAGTGGAGTGGGACAGTTGTAGAGGAGTGGGACAGTTGTAGAGGAGTGGGACAGTTGTAGAGGAGTGGGACAGTTGTAGTGGAGTGGGACAGTTGTAGTGGAGTGGGACAGTTGTAGTGGAGTGAGACAGTTTTAGAGGAGTGAGACAGTTGTAGTGGAGTGGCACAGTTGTAGAGGAGTGGGACAGTTGTAGAGGAGTGCGATAGTTGTAGTGGAGTGGGACAGTTGTAGTGGAGTGGGACAGTTGTAGTGGAGTGGGACAGTTGTAGTGGAGTGGGACAGTTGTAGAGGAGTGGGACAGTTGTAGAGGAGTGCGATAGTTGTAGTGGAGTGGGACAGTTGTAGTGGAGTGGGACAGTTGTAGTGGAGTGGGACAGTTGGAGAGGAGTGGGACAGTTGTAGAGGAGTGGGACAGTTGTAGTGGAGTGGGACAGTTGTAGTGGAGTGCGATAGTTGTAGTGGAGTGGGACAGTTGTAGTGGAGTGGGACAGTTGTAGTGGAGTGGGACAGTTGGAGAGGAGTGGGACAGTTGTAGAGGAGTGGGACAGTTGTAGAGGAGTGGGACAGTTGTAGAGGAGTGGGACAGTTGAAGTGGAGTGGGACAGTTGTAGTGGAGTGGGACAGTTGTAGAGGAGTGGGACATTTGTAGAGGAGTGGGACAGTTGAAGTGGAGTGGCACAGTTGGAGAGGAGTGCGACAGTTGTAGTGGAGTGGGACAGTTGTAGAGGAGTGGGACAGTTGTAGTGGAGTGGGACAGTTGTAGTGGAGTGGGACAGTTGTAGTGGAGTGGGACAGTTGTAGAGGAGTGGGACAGTTGTAGTGGAGTGGGACAGTTGTAGTGGAGTGGGACAGTTGTAGAGGAGTGGGACAGTTGTAGAGGAGTGAGACAGTTGTAGAGGAGTGAGACAGTTGTAGTGGAGTGCGACAGTTGTAGAGGAGTGAGACAGTTGTAGAGGAGTGAGACAGTTGTAGAGGAGTGGGACAGTTGTAGTGGAGTGGGACAGTTGTAGAGGAGTGGGACAGTTGTAGTGGAGTGGGACAGTTGTAGAGGAGTGGGACAGTTGTCGTGGAGTGGGACAGTTGTAGTGGAGTGGGACAGTTGTAGTGGAGTGGGACAGTTGTAGAGGAGTGGGACAGTTGTAGTGGAGTGGGACAGTTGTAGTGGAGTGGGACAGTTGTAGAGGAGTGGGACAGTTGTAGTGGAGTGGGACAGTTGTAGAGGAGTGGGACAGTTGTAGTGGAGTGGGACAGTTGTAGTGGAGTGGGACAGTTGTAGAGGAGTGGGACAGTTGTAGTGGAGTGGGACAGTTGTAGAGGAGTGGGACAGTTGTCGTGGAGTGAGACAGTTGTAGTGGAGTGGGACAGTTGTGGAGGAGTGAGACAGTTGTAGAGGAGTGGGACAGTTGTAGTGGAGTGAGACAGTTGTAGTGGAGTGGGACAGTTGTAGTGGAGTGGGACAGTTGTAGAGGAGTGGGACAGTTGTAGTGGAGTGAGACAGTTGTAGAGGAGTGGGACAGTTGTAGAGGAGTGGGACAGTTGTCGTGGAGTGGGACAGTTGTAGTGGAGTGGGACAGTTGTAGTGGAGTGGGACAGTTGTAGAGGAGTGGGACAGTTGTAGAGGAGTGGGACAGTTGTAGTGGAGTGGGACAGTTGTAGTGGAGTGGGACAGTTGTAGAGGAGTGAGACAGTTGTAGTGGAGTGGGACAGTTGTAGAGGAGTGGGACAGTTGGAGTGGAGTGGGACAGTTGTAGAGGAGTGAGACAGTTGTAGTGGAGTGGGACAGTTGTAGTGGAGTGGGACAGTTGTAGAGGAGTGGGAAAGTTGTAGTGGAGTGGGACAGTTGTAGTGGAATGGGACACTTGTAGTGGAGTGGGACAGTTGTAGAGGAGTGAGACAGTTGTAGAGGAGTGAGACAGTTGTAGTGGAGTGGGACAGTTGTAGTGGAGTGAGACAGTTGTAGAGGAGTGGGACAGTTGTAGTGGAGTGGGACAGTTGTAGTGTAGTGGGACAGTTGTAGAGGAGTGGGACAGTTGTAGTGGAGTGGGACAGTTGTAGTGGAGTGAGACAGTTGGAGAGGAGTGGGAAAGTTGTAGTGGAGTGGGACAGTTGTAGTGTAGTGGGACAGTTGTAGAGGAGTGGGACAGTTGTAGTGGAGTGGGACAGTTGTAGTGGAGTGAGACAGTTGTAGTGGAGTGGGAAAGTTGTAGAGGAGTGGGACAGTTGTAGTGGAGTGGGACAGTTGTAGTGGAGTGAGACAGTTGTAGTGGAGTGGGACAGTTGTAGTGGAGTGAGACAGTTGTAGTGGAGTGAGACAGTTGTAGTGGAGTGGGACAGTTGTAGTGGAGTGAGACAGTTGTAGTGGAGTGAGACAGTTGTAGAGGAGTGAAACAGTTGTCGTGGAGTGGGACAGTTGTAGTGGAGTGGGACAGTTGTAGTGGAGTGAGACAGTTGTAGAGGAGTGAGACAGTTGTAGTGGAGTGGGACAGTTGTAGTGGAGTGGGACAGTTGTAGTGGAGTGGGACAGTTGTAGTGGAGTGAGACAGTTGTAGTGGAGTGGGACAGTTGTAGAGGAGTGGGAAAGTTGAAGAGGAGTGGGACAGTTGTAGTGGAGTGAGACAGTTGTAGTGGAGTGGGACAGTTGTAGAGGAGTGGGACAGTTGTAGAGGAGTGGGACAGTTGTAGAGGAGTGGGACAGATGTAGTGGAGTGGGACAGTTGTAGTGGAGTGTGACAGTTGTAGAGGAGTGGGACAGTTGTAGTGGAGTGAGACAGTTGTAGTGGAGTGGGACAGTTGTAGTGGAGTGGGACAGTTGTAGTGGAGTGAGACAGTTGTAGAGGAGTGGGACAGTTGCAGTGGAGTGGGACAGTTGTAGTGGAGAGGGACAGTTGTAGTGGAGTGGGACAGTTGCAGTGGAGTGGGACAGTTGTAGAGGAGTGGGACAGTTGTAGAGGAGTGGGATAGTTGTAGAGGAGTGGGACAGTTGTAGAGGAGTGGGACAGTTGTAGAGGAGTGAGACAGTTGTAGTGGAGTGGGACAGTTGTAGAGGAGTGGGACAGTTGTAGAGGAGTGGGACAGTTGTAGTGGAGTGTGACAGTTGTAGTGGAGTGGGACAGTTGTAGAGGAGTGAGACAGTTGTAGTGGAGTGAGACAGTTGTAGAGGAGTGGGACAGTTGTAGTGGAGTGAGACAGTTGTAGTGGAGTGAGACAGTTGTAGTGGAGTGGGACAGTTGTAGAGGAGTGGAACAGTTGTAGTGGAGTGGGACAGTTGTAGAGGAGTGAGACAGTTGTAGTGGAGTGAGACAGTTGTAGAGGAGTGGGACAGTTGTAGAGGAGTGGAACAGTTGTAGTGGAGTGAGACAGTTGTAGTGGAGTGGGACAGTTGTAGTGGAGTGGGACAGTTGTAGAGGGGTGGGACAGTTGTAGTGGAGTGGGACAGTTGTAGAGGAGTGGAACAGTTGTAGTGGAGTGGGACAGTTGTAGAGGAGTGAGACAGTTGTAGTGGAGTGAGACAGTTGTAGAGGAGTGGGACAGTTGTAGAGGAGTGGAACAGTTGTAGTGGAGTGAGACAGTTGTAGTGGAGTGAGACAGTTGTAGTGGAGTGGGACAGTTGTAGTGGAGTGTGACAGTTGTAGTGGAGTGGGACAGTTGTAGTGGAGTGGGACAGTTGTAGTGGAGTGAGACAGTTGTAGTGGAGTGGGACAGTAGTAGTGGAGTGGGACAGTTGTAGTGGAGTGAGACAGTTGTAGTGGAGTGGGACAGTTGTAGAGGAGTGGGACAGTTGTAGTGGAGTGGGACAGTTGTAGAGGAGTGGGACAGTTGTAGTGGAGTGAGACAGTTGTAGTGGAGTGGGACAGTTGTAGTGGAGTGTGACAGTTGTAGTGGAGTGGGACAGTTGTAGAGGAGTGTGACAGTTGTAGTGGAGTGGGACAGTTGTAGAGGAGTGCGACAGTTGTAGTGGAGTGAGACAGTTGTAGTGGAGTGAGACAGTTGTAGTGGAGTGGGACAGTTGTAGTGGAGTGAGACAGTTGTAGTGGAGTGGGACAGTTGTAGTGGAGTGAGACAGTTGTAGAGGAGTGGGACAGTTGTAGTGGAGTGGGACAGTTGTAGTGGAGTGGGACAGTTGTAGTGGAGTGGGACAGTTGTAGAGGAGTGCGACAGTTGTAGTGGAGTGAGACAGTTGTAGTGGAGTGAGACAGTTGTAGTGGAGTGGGACAGTTGTAGTGGAGTGAGACAGTTGTAGTGGAGTGGGACAGTTGTAGTGGAGTGAGACAGTTGTAGTGGAGTGGGACAGTTGTAGTGGAGTGGGACAGTTGTAGTGGAGTGGGACAGTTGTAGAGGAGTGAGACAGTTGTAGTGGAGTGGGACAGTTGTAGTGGAGTGTGACAGTTGTAGTGGAGTGGGACAGTTGTAGTGGAGTGGGACAGTTGTAGAGGAGTGGGACAGTTGTAGTGGAGTGAGACAGTTGTAGTGGAGTGGGACAGTTGTAGTGGAGTGTGACAGTTGAAGTGGAGTGGGACAGTTGTAGTGGAGTGGGACAGTTGTAGAGGAGTGGGACAGTTGTAGTGGAGTGAGACAGTTGTAGTGGAGTGGGACAGTTGTAGTGGAGTGGGACAGTTGTAGAGGAGTGGGACAGTTGTAGTGGAGTGAGACAGTTGTAGTGGAGTGGGACAGTTGTAGTGGAGTGGGACAGTTGTAGTGGAGTGGGACAGTTGTAGAGGAGTGGGACAGTTGTAGTGGAGTGAGACAGTTGTAGTGGAGTGGGACAGTTGTAGTGGAGTGGGACAGTTGTAGTGGAGTGGGACAGTTGTAGAGGAGTGGGACAGTTGTAGTGGAGTGAGACAGTTGTAGAGGAGTGGGACAGTTGTAGTGGAGCGGGACAGTTGTAGAGGAGTGGGACAGTTGTAGTGGAGTGGGACAGGTGTAGTGGAGTGGGACAGTTGTAGTGGAGTGGGACAGTTGTAGAGGAGTGGGACAGTTGTAGTGGAGTGGGACAGGTGTAGTGGAGTGGGACAGGTGTAGTGGAGTGGGACAGTTGTAGTGGAGCGGGACAGTTGTAGAGGAGTGGGACAGTTGTAGTGGAGTGGGACAGGTGTAGTGGAGTGGGACAGTTGTAGTGGAGTGGGACAGTTGTAGTGGAGTGTGACAGTTGTAGTGGAGTGGGACAGGTGTAGTGGAGTGGGACAGTTGTTGTGGAGTGAGACAGTTGTAGAGGAGTGGGACAGTTGTAGTGGAGTGGGACAGTGGTAGTGGAGTGTGACAGTTGAAGTGGAGTGGGACAGGTGTAGAGGAGTGAGACAGTTGTAGAGGAGTGGGACAGTTGTAGAGGAGTGGGACAGTTGTAGAGGAGTGAGACAGTTGTAGTGGAGTGGGACAGTTGTAGAGGAGTGAGACAGTTGTAGAGGAGTGGGACAGTTGTAGAGGAGTGGGACAGTTGTAGTGGAGTGAGACAGTTGTAGTGGAGTGGGACAGTTGTAGTGGAGTGGGACAGGAGTAGAGGAGTGGGACAGTTGTAGAGGAGTGGGACAGTTGTAGAGGAGTGAGACAGTTGTAGTGGAGTGGGACAGTTGTAGAGGAGTGAGACAGTTGTAGAGGAGTGGGACAGTTGTAGAGGAGTGGGACAGTTGTAGTGGAGTGAGACAGTTGTAGTGGAGTGGGACAGTTGAAGTGGAGTGGGACAGGAGTAGAGGAGTGGGACAGTTGTAGAGGAGTGAGACAGTTGTAGAGGAGTGGGACAGTTGTAGAGGAGTGGGACAGTTGTAGAGGAGTGGGACAGTTGTAGTGGAGTGAGACAGTTGTAGAGGAGTGAGACAGTTGTCGTGGAGTGAGACAGTTGTAGTGGAGTGGGACAGTTGTAGAGGAGTGGGACAGTTGTAGTGGAGTGGGACAGTTGTAGTGGAGTGGGGCAGTTGTAGAGGAGTGGGACAGTTGTAGTGGAGTGGGACAGTTGTAGTGGAGTGGGACAGTTGTAGAGGAATGGGACAGTTGTAGAGGAGTGGGACAGTTGTAGAGGAGTGAGACAGTTGTAGTGGAGTGGGACAGTTGTAGAGTAATGGGACAGTTGTAGAGGAGTGGGACAGTTGTAGTGGAGTGGGACAGTTGTAGAGGAGTGGGACAGTTGTAGTGGAGTGGGACAGTTGTAGTGGAGTGGGACAGTTGTAGAGGAATGGGACAGTTGTAGAGGCGTGGGACAGTTGTAGAGGAGTGAGACTGTTGTAGAGGAGTGGGACAGTTGTAGAGGAGTGGGACAGTTGTAGTGGAGTGAGACAGTTGTAGAGGAATGGGACAGTTGTAGAGGAGTGAGACAGTTGTAGTGGAGTGGGACAGTTGTAGAGGAGTGGGACAGTTGTAGTGGAGTGAGACAGTTGTAGAGGAATGGGACATTTGTAGAGGAGTGGGACAGTTGTAGAGGAGTGGGACAGTTGTAGAGGTGTGGGACAGTTGTAGTGGAGTGAGACAGTTGTAGAGGAATGTGACAGTTGTAGAGGAGTGAGACAGTTGTAGTGGAGTGGGACAGTTGTAGAGGAGTGGGACAGTTGTAGTGGAGTGGGACAGTTGTAGTGGAGTGGGACAGTTGTAGAGGAATGGGACAGTTGTAGAGGAGTGGGACAGTTGTAGAGGAGTGGGACAGTTGTAGTGGAGTGGGACAGTTGTAGAGGAGTGAGACAGTTGTAGTGGAGTGGGGCAGTTGTAGAGGAGTGGGACAGTTGTAGAGGAGTGGGACAGTTGTAGAGGAGAGGGACAGTTGTAGAGGAGTGGGACAGTTGTAGAGGAGTGGGACAGTTGTAGAGGAGTGGGACAGTTGTAGTGGAGTGGGACAGTTGTAGAGGAGTGGGACAGTTGTAGAGGAGTGGGACAGTTGTCGTGGAGTGAGACAGTTGTAGTGGAGTGGGACAGTTGTAGAGGAGTGGGACAGTTGTAGAGGAGTGAGACAGTTGTAGTGGAGTGGGACAGTTGTAGTGGAGTGAGACAGTTGTAGAGGAGAGGGACAGTTGTAGAGGAGTGGGACAGTTGTAGTGGAGTGGGACAGTTGTAGTGGAGTGGGACAGTTGTAGAGGAGTGGGACAGTTGTAGTGGAGTGGGACAGTTGTAGAGGAGTGAGACAGTTGTAGTGGAGTGGGACAGTTGTAGTGGAGTGGGACAGTTGTAGTGGAGTGGGACAGTTGTAGAGGAGTGGGACAGTTGTAGTGGAGTGGGACAGTTGTAGTGGAGTGGGACAGTTGTAGAGGAGTGGGACAGTTGTAGTGGAGTGGGACAGTTGTAGAGGAGTGGGACAGTTGTAGTGGAGTGGGACAGTTGTAGTGGAGTGGGACAGTTGTAGAGGAGTGGGACAGTTGTAGTGGAGTGGGACAGTTGTAGAGGAGTGGGACAGTTGTCGTGGAGTGAGACAGTTGTAGTGGAGTGGGACAGTTGTAGAGGAGTGAGACAGTTGTAGAGGAGTGGGACAGTTGTAGTGGAGTGAGACAGTTGTAGTGGAGTGGGACAGTTGTAGTGGAGTGGGACAGTTGTAGAGGAGTGGGACAGTTGTAGTGGAGTGAGACAGTTGTAGAGGAGTGGGACAGTTGTAGAGGAGTGGGTCAGTTGTCGTGGAGTGGGACAGTTGTAGTGGAGTGGGACAGTTGTAGTGGAGTGGGACAGTTGTAGAGGAGTGGGACAGTTGTAGAGGAGTGGGACAGTTGTAGTGGAGTGGGACAGTTGTAGTGGAGTGGGACAGTTGTAGAGGAGTGAGACAGTTGTAGTGGAGTGGGACAGTTGTAGAGGAGTGGGACAGTTGTAGTGGAGTGAGACAGTTGTAGTGGAGTGGGACAGTTGTAGTGGAGTGGGACAGGAGTAGAGGAGTGGGACAGTTGTAGAGGAGTGGGACAGTTGTAGAGGAGTGAGACAGTTGTAGTGGAGTGGGACAGTTGTAGAGGAGTGAGACAGTTGTAGAGGAGTGGGACAGTTGTAGAGGAGTGGGACAGTTGTAGTGGAGTGAGACAGTTGTAGTGGAGTGGGACAGTTGAAGTGGAGTGGGACAGGAGTAGAGGAGTGGGACAGTTGTAGAGGAGTGAGACAGTTGTAGAGGAGTGGGACAGTTGTAGAGGAGTGGGACAGTTGTAGAGGAGTGGGACAGTTGTAGTGGAGTGAGACAGTTGTAGAGGAGTGAGACAGTTGTCGTGGAGTGAGACAGTTGTAGTGGAGTGGGACAGTTGTAGAGGAGTGGGACAGTTGTAGTGGAGTGGGACAGTTGTAGTGGAGTGGGGCAGTTGTAGAGGAGTGGGACAGTTGTAGTGGAGTGGGACAGTTGTAGTGGAGTGGGACAGTTGTAGAGGAATGGGACAGTTGTAGAGGAGTGGGACAGTTGTAGAGGAGTGAGACAGTTGTAGTGGAGTGGGACAGTTGTAGAGGAATGGGACAGTTGTAGAGGAGTGGGACAGTTGTAGTGGAGTGGGACAGTTGTAGAGGAGTGGGACAGTTGTAGTGGAGTGGGACAGTTGTAGTGGAGTGGGACAGTTGTAGAGGAATGGGACAGTTGTAGAGGCGTGGGACAGTTGTAGAGGAGTGAGACTGTTGTAGAGGAGTGGGACAGTTGTAGAGGAGTGGGACAGTTGTAGTGGAGTGAGACAGTTGTAGAGGAATGGGACAGTTGTAGAGGAGTGAGACAGTTGTAGTGGAGTGGGACAGTTGTAGAGGAGTGGGACAGTTGTAGTGGAGTGAGACAGTTGTAGAGGAATGGGACATTTGTAGAGGAGTGGGACAGTTGTAGAGGAGTGGGACAGTTGTAGAGGAGTGGGACAGTTGTAGTGGAGTGAGACAGTTGTAGAGGAATGTGACAGTTGTAGAGGAGTGAGACAGTTGTAGTGGAGTGGGACAGTTGTAGAGGAGTGGGACAGTTGTAGTGGAGTGGGACAGTTGTAGTGGAGTGGGACAGTTGTAGAGGAATGGGACAGTTGTAGAGGAGTGGGACAGTTGTAGAGGAGTGGGACAGTTGTAGTGGAGTGGGACAGTTGTAGAGGAGTGAGACAGTTGTAGTGGAGTGGGGCAGTTGTAGAGGAGTGGGACAGTTGTAGAGGAGTGGGACAGTTGTAGAGGAGAGGGACAGTTGTAGAGGAGTGGGACAGTTGTAGAGGAGTGGGACAGTTGTAGTGGAGTGGGACAGTTGTAGAGGAGTGGGACAGTTGTAGAGGAGTGGGACAGTTGTCGTGGAGTGAGACAGTTGTAGTGGAGTGGGACAGTTGTAGAGGAGTGGGACAGTTGTAGAGGAGTGAGACAGTTGTAGTGGAGTGGGACAGTTGTAGTGGAGTGGGACAGTTGTAGTGGAGTGGGACAGTTGTAGAGGAGTGGGACAGTTGTAGTGGAGTGGGACAGTTGTAGAGGAGTGAGACAGTTGTAGTGGAGTGGGACAGTTGTAGTGGAGTGGGACAGTTGTAGTGGAGTGGGACAGTTGTAGAGGAGTGGGACAGTTGTAGTGGAGTGGGACAGTTGTAGTGGAGTGGGACAGTTGTAGAGGAGTGGGACAGTTGTAGTGGAGTGGGACAGTTGTAGAGGAGTGGGACAGTTGTAGTGGAGTGGGACAGTTGTAGTGGAGTGGGACAGTTGTAGAGGAGTGGGACAGTTGTAGTGGAGTGGGACAGTTGTAGAGGAGTGGGACAGTTGTCGTGGAGTGAGACAGTTGTAGTGGAGTGGGACAGTTGTAGAGGAGTGAGACAGTTGTAGAGGAGTGGGACAGTTGTAGTGGAGTGAGACAGTTGTAGTGGAGTGGGAGAGTTGTAGTGGAGTGGGACAGTTGTAGAGGAGTGGGACAGTTGTAGTGGAGTGAGACAGTTGTAGAGGAGTGGGACAGTTGTAGAGGAGTGGGTCAGTTGTCGTGGAGTGGGACAGTTGTAGTGGAGTGGGACAGTTGTAGTGGAGTGGGACAGTTGTAGAGGAGTGGGACAGTTGTAGAGGAGTGGGACAGTTGTAGTGGAGTGGGACAGTTGTAGTGGAGTGGGACAGTTGTAGAGGAGTGAGACAGTTGTAGTGGAGTGGGACAGTTGTAGAGGAGTGGGACAGTTGGAGTGGAGTGGGACAGTTGTAGAGGAGTGAGACAGTTGTAGTGGAGTGGGACAGTTGTAGTGGAGTGGGACAGTTGTAGAGGAGTGGGAAAGTTGTAGTGGAGTGAGACAGTTGTAGAGGAGTGGGACAGTTGTAGTGGAGTGGGACAGTTGTAGTGTAGTGGGACAGTTGTAGAGGAGTGGGACAGTTGTAGTGGAGTGGGACAGTTGTAGTGGAGTGAGACAGTTGGAGAGGAGTGAGACAGTTGTAGAGGAGTGAGACAGTTGTAGTGGAGTGGGACAGTTGTAGTGGAATGGGACACTTGTAGTGGAGTGGGACAGTTGTAGAGGAGTGAGACAGTTGTAGAGGAGTGAGACAGTTGTAGTGGAGTGGGACAGTTGTAGTGGAGTGAGACAGTTGTAGAGGAGTGGGACAGTTGTAGTGGAGTGGGACAGTTGTAGTGTAGTGGGACAGTTGTAGTGGAATGGGACACTTGTAGTGGAGTGGGACAGTTGTAGAGGAGTGAGACAGTTGTAGAGGAGTGAGACAGTTGTAGTGGAGTGGGACAGTTGTAGTGGAGTGAGACAGTTGTAGAGGAGTGGGACAGTTGTAGTGGAGTGGGACAGTTGTAGTGTAGTGGGACAGTTGTAGAGGAGTGGGACAGTTGTAGTGGAGTGGGACAGTTGTAGTGGAGTGAGACAGTTGGAGAGGAGTGGGAAAGTTGTAGTGGAGTGGGACAGTTGTAGAGGAGTGGGACAGTTGTAGTGGAGTGGGACAGTTGTAGTGGAGTGAGACAGTTGTAGTGGAGTGGGAACGTTGTAGAGGAGTGGGACAGTTGTAGTGGAGTGGGACAGTTGTAGTGGAGTGAGACAGTTGTAGTGGAGTGGGACAGTTGTAGTGGAGTGAGACAGTTGTAGTGGAGTGAGACAGTTGTAGTGGAGTGGGACAGTTGTAGTGGAGTGAGACAGTTGTAGTGGAGTGGGACAGTTGTAGTGGAGTGAGACAGTTGTAGTGGAGTGGGACAGTTGTAGTGGAGTGAGACAGTTGTAGTGGAGTGGGACAGTTGTAGTGGAGTGGGACAGTTGTAGAGGAGTGGGACAGTTGTAGTGGAGTGGGACAGTTGTAGTGGAGTGGGACAGTTGTAGTGGAGTGAGACAGTTGTAGTGGAGTGGGACAGTTGTAGAGGAGTGGGAAAGTTGTAGTGGAGTGGGACAGTTGTAGTGGAGTGAGACAGTTGTAGTGGAGTGGGACAGTTGTAGAGGAGTGGGACAGTTGCAGAGGAGTGGGACAGTTGTAGAGGAGTGGGACAGTTGTAGTGGAGTGAGACAGTTGTAGTGGAGTGGGACAGTTGTAGAGGAGTGGGACAGTTGCAGAGGAGTGGGACAGTTGTAGAGGAGTGGGACAGATGTAGTGGAGTGGGACAGTTGTAGTGGAGTGTGACAGTTGTAGAGGAGTGGGACAGTTGTAGTGGAGTGAGACAGTTGTAGTGGAGTGGGACAGTTGTAGTGGAGTGGGACAGTTGTAGTGGAGTGAGACAGTTGTAGAGGAGTGGGACAGTTGCAGTGGAGTGGGACAGTTGTAGTGGAGTGGGACAGTTGTAGTGGAGTGGGACAGTTGCAGTGGAGTGGGACAGTTGTAGAGGAGTGGGACAGTTGTAGAGGAGTGGGATAGTTGTAGAGGAGTGGGACAGTTGTAGAGGAGTGGGACAGTTGTAGAGGAGTGAGACAGTTGTAGTGGAGTGGGACAGTTGTAGAGGAGTGGGACAGTTGTAGAGGAGTGGGACAGTTGTAGTGGAGTGTGACAGTTGTAGTGGAGTGGGACAGTTGTAGAGAAGTGAGACAGTTGTAGTGGAGTGAGACAGTTGTAGAGGAGTGGGACAGTTGTAGAGGAGTGGAACAGTTGTAGTGGAGTGAGACAGTTGTAGTGGAGTGAGACAGTTGTAGTGGAGTGGGACAGTTGTAGAGGAGTGAGACAGTTGTAGTGGAGTGAGACAGTTGTAGAGGAGTGGGACAGTTGTAGAGGAGTGGAACAGTTGTAGTGGAGTGAGACAGTTGTAGTGGAGTGGGACAGTTGTAGAGGAGTGGGACAGTTGTAGTGGAGTGGGACAGTTGTAGAGGAGTGGGACAGTTGTAGTGGAGTGAGACAGTTGTAGTGGAGTGGGACAGTTGTAGTGGAGTGTGACAGTTGTAGTGGAGTGGGACAGTTGTAGAGGAGTGGGACAGTTGTAGTGGAGTGAGACAGTTGTAGTGGAGTGGGACAGTTGTAGTGGAGTGTGACAGTTGTAGTGGAGTGGGACAGTTGTAGTGGAGTGGGACAGTTGTAGTGGAGTGGGACAGTTGTAGAGGAGTGCGACAGTTGTAGTGGAGTGAGACAGTTGTAGTGGAGTGAGACAGTTGTAGTGGAGTGGGACAGTTGTAGTGGAGTGAGACAGTTGTAGTGGAGTGGGACAGTTGTAGTGGAGTGAGACAGTTGTAGAGGAGTGGGACAGTTGTAGTGGAGTGGGACAGTTGTAGTGGAGTGGGACAGTTGTAGAGGAGTGGGACAGTTGTAGTGGAGTGGGACAGTTGTAGAGGAGTGCGACAGTTGTAGTGGAGTGAGACAGTTGTAGTGGAGTGAGACAGTTGTAGTGGAGTGGGACAGTTGTAGTGGAGTGAGACAGTTGTAGTGGAGTGAGACAGTTGTAGTGGAGTGGGACAGTTGTAGTGGAGTGGGACAGTTGTAGTGGAGTGGGACAGTTGTAGAGGAGTGAGACAGTTGCAGAGGAGTGGGACAGTTGTAGTGGAGTGGGACAGTTGTAGTGGAGTGTGACAGTTGTAGTGGAGTGGGACAGTTGTAGTGGAGTGGGACAGTTGTAGTGGAGTGGGACAGTTGTAGAGGAGTGGGACAGTTGTAGTGGAGTGAGACAGTTGTAGTGGAGTGGGACAGTTGTAGTGGAGTGTGACAGTTGAATTGGAGTGGGACAGTTGTAGTGGAGTGGGACAGTTGTAGAGGAGTGGGACAGTTGTAGTGGAGTGAGACAGTTGTAGTGGAGTGGGACAGTTGTAGTGGAGTGGGACAGTTGTAGAGGAGTGGGACAGTTGTAGTGGAGTGAGACAGTTGTAGTGGAGTGGGACAGTTGTAGTGGAGTGGGACAGTTGTAGTGGAGTGGGACAGTTGTAGAGGAGTGGGACAGTTGTAGTGGAGTGAGACAGTTGTAGTGGAGTGGGACAGTTGTAGTGGAGTGGGACAGTTGTAGTGGAGTGGGACAGTTGTAGAGGAGTGGGACAGTTGTAGTGGAGTGAGACAGTTGTAGAGGAGTGGGACAGTTGTAGTGGAGCGGGACAGTTGTAGAGGAGTGGGACAGTTGTAGTGGAGTGGGACAGGTGTAGTGGAGTGGGACAGTTGTAGTGGAGTGTGACAGTTGTAGTGGAGTGGGACAGGTGTAGTGGAGTGGGACAGTTGTTGTGGAGTGAGACAGTTGTAGAGGAGTGGGACAGTTGTAGTGGAGTGGGACAGGTGTAGTGGAGTGGGACAGTTGTTGTGGAGTGAGACAGTTGTAGTGGAGTGGGACAGTTGTTGTGGAGTGAGACAGTTGTAGAGGAGTGGGACAGTTGTAGAGGAGTGGGACAGTTGTAGTGGAGTGGGACAGTTGTAGTGGAGTGGGACAGTTGTAGAGGAGTGGGACAGTTGTAGTGGAGTGAGACAGTTGTAGAGGAGTGGGACAGTTGTAGTGGAGCGGGACAGTTGTAGAGGAGTGGGACAGTTGTAGTGGAGTGGGACAGGTGTAGTGGAGTGGGACAGTTGTAGTGGAGTGTGACAGTTGTAGTGGAGTGGGACAGTTGTAGTGGAGTGGGACAGTGGTAGTGGAGTGAGACAGTTGTAGTGGAGTGGGACAGTTGTAGTGGAGTGGGACAGGAGTAGAGGAGTGGGACAGTTGTAGAGGAGTGAGACAGTTGTAGAGGAGTGGGACAGTTGTAGAGGAGTGGGACAGTTGTAGAGGAGTGGGACAGTTGTAGTGGAGTGAGACAGTTGTAGAGGAGTGAGACAGTTGTCGTGGAGTGAGACAGTTGTAGTGGAGTGGGACAGTTGTAGAGGAGTGGGACAGTTGTAGTGGAGTGGGACAGTTGTAGTGGAGTGGGACAGTTGTAGAGGAATGGGACAGTTGTAGAGGAGTGGGACAGTTGTAGAGGAATGGGACAGTTGTAGTGGAGTGGGGCAGTTGTAGAGGAGTGGGACAGTTGTAGTGGAGTGGGACAGTTGTAGTGGAGTGGGACAGTTGTAGAGGAATGGGACAGTTGTAGAGGAGTGGGACAGTTGTAGAGGAGTGAGACAGTTGTAGTGGAGTGGGACAGTTGTAGAGGAATGGGACAGTTGTAGAGGAGTGGGACAGTTGTAGTGGAGTGGGACAGTTGTAGAGGAGTGGGACAGTTGTAGTGGAGTGGGACAGTTGTAGTGGAGTGGGACAGTTGTAGTGGAGTGGGACAGTTGTAGAGGAATGGGACAGTTGTAGAGGAGTGGGACAGTTGTAGAGGAGTGAGACTGTTGTAGAGGAGTGGGACAGTTGTAGAGGAGTGGGACAGTTGTAGTGGAGTGAGACAGTTGTAGAGGAATGGGACAGTTGTAGAGGAGTGAGACAGTTGTAGTGGAGTGGGACAGTTGTAGAGGAGTGGGACAGTTGTAGTGGAGTGAGACAGTTGTAGAGGAATGGGACATTTGTAGAGGAGTGGGACAGTTGTAGAGGAGTGGGACAGTTGTAGAGGAGTGGGACAGTTGTAGTGGAGTGAAACAGTTGTAGAGGAATGGGACATTTGTAGAGGAGTGGGACAGTTGTAGAGGAGTGGGACAGTTGTAGAGGAGTGGGACAGTTGTAGAGGAGTGAGACAGTTGTAGTGGAGTGGGACAGTTGTAGAGGAGTGGGACAGTTGTAGTGGAGTGGGACAGTTGTAGTGGAGTGGGACAGTTGTAGAGGAATGGGACAGTTGTAGAGGAGTGGGACAGTTGTAGTGGAGTGAGACAGTTGTAGAGGAATGGGACATTTGTAGAGGAGAGGGACAGTTGTAGAGGAGTGGGACAGTTGTAGAGGAGTGGGACAGTTGTAGAGGAGTGAGACAGTTGTAGTGGAGTGGGACAGTTGTAGAGGAGTGGGACAGTTGTAGTGGAGTGGGACAGTTGTAGTGGAGTGGGACAGTTGTAGAGGAATGGGACAGTTGTAGAGGAGTGGGACAGTTGTAGAGGAGTGGGACAGTTGTAGTGGAGTGGGACAGTTGTAGAGGAGTGAGACAGTTGTAGTGGAGTGGGGCAGTTGTAGAGGAGTGGGACAGTTGTAGAGGAGTGGGACAGTTGTAGAGGAGAGGGACAGTTGTAGAGGAGTGGGACAGTTGTAGAGGAGTGGGACAGTTGTAGAGGAGTGGGACAGTTGTAGTGGAGTGGGACAGTTGTAGAGGAATGGGACAGTTGTAGAGGAGTGGGACAGTTGTTGTGGAGTGAGACAGTTGTAGTGGAGTGGGACAGTTGTAGAGGAGTGGGACAGTTGTAGTGGAGTGGGACAGTTGTAGAGGAATGGGACAGTTGTAGAGGAGTGGGACAGTTGTAGAGGAGTGGGAAAGTTGTAGTGGAGTGGGACAGTTGCAGAGGAGTGGGACAGTTGTAGAGGAATGGGACAGTTGTAGAGGAGTGGGACAGTTGTAGTGGAGTGGGACAGTTGTAGAGGAGTGGGACAGTTGTAGAGGAGTGAGACAGTTGTAGAGGAGTGGGACAGTTGTAGTGGAGTGGGACAGTTGTAGAGGAGTGAGACAGTTGTCGTGGAGTGACACAGTTGTAGTGGAGTGGGACAGTTGTAGAGGAGTGAGACAGTTGTAGTGGAGTCGGACAGTTGTAGTGGAGTGGGACAGTTGTAGAGGAATGGGACAGTTGTAGAGGAGTGGCACAGTTGTAGTGGAGTGGGACAGTTGTAGAGGAGTGGGACAGTTGTAGTGGAGTGGGACAGTTGTAGAGGAATGGGACAGTTGTAGAGGAGTGGGACAGTTGTAGAGGAGTGGGACAGTTGTAGTGGAGTGGGACAGTTGTAGAGGAATGGGACAGTTGTAGAGGAGTGGGACAGTTGTAGAGGAGTGGGACAGTTGTAGTGGAGTGGGACAGTTGTAGAGGAATGGGACAGTTGTAGAGGAGTGAGACACTTGTAGAGGAATGGGACAGTTGTAGAGGAGTGGGACAGTTGTAGAGGAGTGGGACAGTTGTAGTGGAGTGGGACAGTTGTAGTGGAGTGGGACAGTTGTAGAGGAGTGGGACAGTTGTAGTGGAGTGGGACAGTTGTAGTGGAGTGGGACAGTTGTAGTGGAGTGGGACAGTTGTAGAGGAGTGAGACAGTTGTAGTGGAGTGAGACAGTTGTAGAGGAGTGGGACAGTTGTAGAGGAGTGGGACAGTTGTAGTGGAGTGAGACAGTTGTAGAGGAGTGAGACAGTTGTCGTGGAGTGAGACAGTTGTAGTGGAGTGGGACAGTTGTAGAGGAGTGAGACAGTTGTAGTGGAGTGGGGCAGTTGTAGAGGAGTGGGACAGTTGTAGAGGAGTGGGACAGATGTAGAGGAATGGGACAGTTGTAGAGGAGTGGGACAGTTGTAGAGGAGTGGGACAGTTGTAGTGGAGTGGGACAGTGGTAGAGGAGTGAGACAGTTGTAGTGGAGTGGGGCAGTTGTAGTGGAGTGGGACAGTTGTAGTGGAGTGGGACAGTTGTAGAGGAATGGGACAGTTGTAGAGGAGTGGGACAGTTGTAGAGGAGTGGGACAGTTGTAGTGGAGTGGGACAGTTGTAGTGGAGTGGGACAGTTGTAGAGGAATGGGACAGTTGTAGAGGAGTGGGACAGTTGTAGAGGAGTGGGACAGTTGTAGTGGAGTGGGACAGTTGTAGAGGAGTGAGACAGTTGTAGTGGAGTGGGGCAGTTGTAGAGGAGTGGGACAGTTGTAGAGGAGTGGGACAGTTGTAGTGGAGTGGGACAGTTGTAGAGGAATGGGACAGTTGTAGAGGAGTGGGACAGTTGTAGTGGAGTGGGACAGTTGTAGAGGAGTGGGACAGTTGTAGTGGAGTGGGACCGTTGTAGAGGAATGGGACAGTTGTAGAGGAGTGGGACAGTTGTAGAGGAGTGGGACAGTTGTAGTGGAGTGGGACAGTTGCAGAGGAGTGGGACAGTTGTAGAGGAATGGGACAGTTGTAGAGGAGTGGGACAGTTGTAGTGGAGTGGGACAGTTGTAGAGGAGTGGGACAGTTGTAGAGGAGTGAGACAGTTGTAGTGGAGTGGGACAGTTGTAGAGGAGTGGGACAGTTGTAGTGGAGTGGGACAGTTGTAGAGGAATGGGACAGTTGTAGAGGAGTGGGACAGTTGTAGTGGAGTGGGACAGTTGTAGAGGAGTGAGACAGTTGTCGTGGAGTGAGACAGTTGTAGTGGAGTGGGACAGTTGTAGAGGAGTGAGACAGTTGTAGTGGAGTGGGACAGTTGTAGAGGAGTGAGACAGTTGTAGAGGAGTGGGACAGTTGTAGTGGAGTGGGGCAGTTGTAGAGGAGTGGGACAGTTGTAGAGGAGTGGGACAGTTGTAGTGGAGTGGGACAGTTGTAGAGGAATGGGACAGTTGTAGAGGAGTGGGACAGTTGTAGTGGAGTGGGACAGTTGTAGAGGAGTGAGACAGTTGTCGTGGAGTGAGACAGTTGTAGTGGAGTGGGACAGTTGTAGAGGAGTGAGACAGTTGTAGAGGAGTGGGACAGTTGTAGTGGAGTGGGGCAGTTGTAGAGGAGTGGGACAGTTGTAGAGGAGTGGGACAGTTGTAGTGGAGTGGGACAGTTGTAGTGGAATGGGACAGTTGTAGAGGAGTGGGACAGTTGTAGTGGAGTGGGACAGTTGTAGAGGAGTGGGACAGTTGTAGTGGAGTGGGACAGTTGTAGAGGAATGGGACAGTTGTAGAGGAGTGGGACAGTTGTAGAGGAGTGGGACAGTTGTAGTGGAGTGGGACAGTTGTAGAGGAATGGGACAGTTGTAGAGGAGTGGGACAGTTGTAGAGGAGTGGGACAGTTGTAGAGGAGTGGGACAGTTGTAGTGGAGTGGGACAGTTGTAGAGGAATGGGACAGTTGTAGAGGAGTGAGACACTTGTAGAGGAATGGGACAGTTGTAGAGGAGTGGGACAGTTGTCGAGGAGTGGGACAGTTGTAGTGGAGTGGGACAGTTGTAGTGGAGTGGGACAGTTGTAGAGGAGTGGGACAGTTGTAGTTGAGTGGGACAGTTGTAGAGGAGTGGGACAGTTGTAGTGGAGTGGGACAGTTGTAGAGGAGTGGGACAGTTGTAGAGGAGTGGGACAGTTGTAGAGGAGTGAGACAGTTGTCGTGGAGTGAGACAGTTGTAGTGGAGTGGGACAGTTGTAGAGGAGTGGGACAGTTGTAGTGGAGTGGGACAGTTGTAGAGGAATGGGACAGTTGTAGAGGAGTGGCACAGTTGTAGTGGAGTGGGACAGTTGTAGAGGAGTGGGACAGTTGTAGTGGAGTGGGACAGTTGTAGAGGAATGGGACAGTTGTAGAGGAGTGGGACAGTTGTAGAGGAGTGGGACAGTTGTAGTGGAGTGGGACAGTTGTAGAGGAATGGGACAGTTGTCGAGGAGTGGGACAGTTGTAGAGGAGTGGGACAGTTGTAGTGGAGTGGGACAGTTGTAGAGGAATCGGACAGTTGTAGAGGAGTGAGACACTTGTAGAGGAATGGGACAGTTGTAGAGGAGTGGGACAGTTGTAGAGGAGTGGGACAGTTGTAGTGGAGTGGGACAGTTGTAGTGGAGTGGGACAGTTGTAGAGGAGTGGGACAGTTGTAGTGGAGTGGGACAGTTGTAGTGGAGTGGGACAGTTGTAGAGGAATGGGACAGTTGTAGAGGAGTGGGACAGTTGTAGAGGAGTGGGACAGTTGTAGTGGAGTGGGACAGGTGTAGAGGAGTGAGACAGTTGTAGTGGAGTGGGGCAGTTGTAGAGGACTGGGACAGTTGTAGAGGAGTGGGACAGTTGTAGTGGAGTGGGACAGTTGTTGAGGAATGGGACAGTTGTAGAGGAGTGGGACAGTTGTAGTGGAGTGGGACAGTTGTGGAGGAGTGGGACAGTTGTAGTGGAGTGGGACCGTTGTAGAGGAATGGGACAGTTGTAGAGGAGTGGGACAGTTGTAGAGGAGTGGGACAGTTGTAGTGGAGTGGGACAGTTGCAGAGGAGTGGGACAGTTGTAGAGGAATGGGACAGTTGTAGAGGAGTGGGACAGTTGTAGTGGAGTGGGAGAGTTGTAGAGGAGTGGGACAGTTGTAGAGGAGTGGGACAGTTGTAGAGGAGTGAGACAGTTGTAGTGGAGTGGGACAGTTGTAGAGGAGTGGGACAGTTGTAGTGGAGTGGGACAGTTGTAGAGGAATGGGACAGTTGTAGAGGAGTGGGACAGTTGTAGTGGAGTGGGACAGTTGTAGAGGAGTGAGACAGTTGTCGTGGAGTGAGACAGTTGTAGTGGAGTGGGACAGTTGTAGAGGAGTGAGACAGTTGTAGTGGAGTGGAACAGTTGTAGAGGAGTGAGACAGTTGTAGAGGAGTGGGACAGTTGTAGAGGAGTGGGACAGTTGTAGAGGAATGGGACAGTTGTAGAGGAGTGGGACAGTTGTAGTGGAGTGGGACAGTTGTAGAGGAGTGAGACAGTTGTCGTGGAGTGAGACAGTTGTAGTGGAGTGGGACAGTTGTAGAGGAGTGAGACAGTTGTAGAGGAGTGGGACAGTTGTAGTGGAGTGGGACAGTTGTAGAGGAATGGGACAGTTGTAGAGGAGTGGGACAGTTGTAGTGGAGTGGGACAGTTGTAGAGGAGTGGGACAGTTGTAGTGGAGTGGGACAGTTGTAGAGGAATGGGACAGTTGTAGAGGAGTGGGACAGTTGTAGAGGAGTGGGACAGTTGTAGTGGAGTGGGACAGTTGTAGAGGAATGGGACAGTTGTAGAGGAGTGGGACAGTTGTAGAGGAGTGGGACAGTTGTAGAGGAGTGGGACAGTTGTAGTGGAGTGGGACAGTTGTAGAGGAATGGGACAGTTGTAGAGGAGTGAGACACTTGTAGAGGAATGGGACAGTTGTAGAGGAGTGGGACAGTTGTCGAGGAGTGGGACAGTTGTAGTGGAGTGGGACAGTTGTAGTGGAGTGGGACAGTTGTAGAGGAGTGGGACAGTTGTAGTTGAGTGGGACAGTTGTAGAGGAGTGGGACAGTTGTAGTGGAGTGGGTCAGTTGTCGAGGAGTGGGACAGTTGTAGAGGAGTGAGACAGTTGTCGTGGAGTGAGACATTTGTAGTGGAGTGGGACAGTTGGAGTGGAGTGGGACAGTTGTAGTGGAGTGGGACAGTTGTAGAGGAGTGGGACAGTTGTCGAGGAGTGGGACAGTTGTAGTGGAGTGGGACAGTTGTAGTGGAGTGGGACAGTTGTAGAGGAGTGGGACAGTTGTAGTTGAGTGGGACAGTTGTAGAGGAGTGGGACAGTTGTAGTGGAGTGGGACAGTTGTAGAGGAATGGGACAGTTGTAGAGGAGTGGGACAGTTGTAGAGGAGTGGGACAGTTGTAGTGGAGTGGGACAGTTGTAGAGGAATGGGACAGTTGTCGAGGAGTGGGACAGTTGTAGAGGAGTGGGACAGTTGTAGTGGAGTGGGACAGTTGTAGAGGAATGGGACAGTTGTAGAGGAGTGAGACACTTGTAGAGGAATGGGACAGTTGTAGAGGAGTGGGACAGTTGTAGAGGAGTGGGACAGTTGTAGTGGAGTGGGACAGTTGTAGTGGAGTGGGACAGTTGTAGAGGAGTGGGACAGTTGTAGTGGAGTGGGACAGTTGTAGTGGAGTGGGACAGTTGTAGAGGAGTGAGACAGTTGTAGTGGAGTGAGACAGTTGTAGAGGAGTGGGACATTTGTAGAGGAGTGGGACAGTTGTAGTGGAGTGAGACAGTTGTAGAGGAGTGAGACAGTTGTCGTGGAGTGAGACAGTTGTAGTGGAGTGGGACAGTTGTAGAGGAGTGAGACAGTTGTAGTGGAGTGGGGCAGTTGTAGAGGAGTGGGACAGTTGTAGAGGAGTGGGACAGTTGTAGAGGAATGGGACAGTTGTAGAGGAGTGGGACAGTTGTCGAGGAGTGGGACAGTTGTAGAGGAGTGGGACAGTTGTAGAGGAATGGGACAGTTGTAGAGGAGTGGGACAGTTGTAGAGGAGTGGGACAGTTGTAGTGGAGTGGGACAGTTGTAGAGGAATGGGACAGTTGTAGAGGAGTGGGACAGTTGTAGAGGAGTGGGACAGTTGTAGTGGAGTGGGACAGTTGTAGAGGAGTGAGACAGTTGTAGTGGAGTGGGGCAGTTGTAGAGGAGTGGGACAGTTGTAGAGGAGTGGGACAGTTGTAGTGGAGTGGGACAGTTGTAGAGGAATGGGACAGTTGTAGAGGAGTGGGACAGTTGTAGTGGAGTGGGACAGTTGTAGAGGAGTGGGACAGTTGTAGTGGAGTGGGACCGTTGTAGAGGAATGGGACAGTTGTAGAGGAGTGGGACAGTTGTAGAGGAGTGGGACAGTTGTAGTGGAGTGGGACAGTTGCAGAGGAGTGGGACAGTTGTAGAGGAATGGGACAGTTGTAGAGGAGTGGGACAGTTGTAGAGGAGTGGGACAGTTGTAGAGGAGTGAGACAGTTGTAGTGGAGTGGGACAGTTGTAGAGGAGTGGGACAGTTGTAGTGGAGTGGGACAGTTGTAGAGGAATGGGACAGTTGTAGAGGAGTGGGACAGTTGTAGTGGAGTGGGACAGTTGTAGAGGAGTGAGACAGTTGTCGTGGAGTGAGACAGTTGTAGTGGAGTGGGACAGTTGTAGAGGAGTGAGACAGTTGTAGTGGAGTGGGACAGTTGCAGAGGAGTGAGACAGTTGTAGAGGAGTGGGACAGTTGTAGAGGAGTGGGACAGTTGTAGTGGAGTGGGACAGTTGTAGAGGAATGGGACAGTTGTAGAGGAGTGGGACAGTTGTAGTGGAGTGGGACAGTTGTAGAGGAGTGGGACAGTTGTAGTGGAGTGGGACAGTTGTAGAGGAATGGGACAGTTGTAGAGGAGTGGGACAGTTGTAGAGGAGTGGGACAGTTGTAGTGGAGTGGGACAGTTGTAGAGGAATGGGACAGTTGTAGAGGAGTGGGACAGTTGTAGAGGAGTGGGACAGTTGTAGAGGAGTGGGACAGTTGTAGTGGAGTGGGACAGTTGTAGAGGAATGGGACAGTTGTAGAGGAGTGAGACACTTGTAGAGGAATGGGACAGTTGTAGAGGAGTGGGACAGTTGTCGAGGAGTGGGACAGTTGTAGTGGAGTGGGACAGTTGTAGTGGAGTGGGACAGTTGTAGAGGAGTGGGACAGTTGTAGTGGAGTGGGACAGTTGTAGAGGAGTGGGACAGTTGTAGTGGAGTGGGACAGTTGTAGTGGAGTGGGACAGTTGTAGAGGAGTGGGACAGTTGTAGTGGAGTGGGACAGTTGTAGAGGAATGGGACAGTTGTAGAGGAGTGGGACAGTTGTAGAGGAGTGGGACAGTTGTAGTGGAGTGGGACAGTTGTAGAGGAGTGGGACAGTTGTAGAGGAGTGGGACAGTTGTAGTGGAGTGGGACAGTTGTAGTGGAGTGGGACAGTTGTAGAGGAGTGGGACAGTTGTAGAGGAGTGGGACAGTTGTAGTGGAGTGGGACAGTTGTAGAGGCGTGAGACAGTTGTAGAGGAGTGAGACAGTTGTAGTGGAGTGGGACAGTTGTAGTGGAGTGGGACAGTTGTAGAGGAGTGAGACAGTTGTAGTGGAGTGGGACAGTTGTAGTGGAGTGGGACAGTTGTAGAGGAGTGGGACAGTTGTAGTGGAGTGGGACAGTTGTAGAGGAGTGGGACAGTTGTAGTGGAGTGGGACAGTTGTAGAGGAGTGGGACAGTTGTAGTGGAGTGGGACAGTTGTAGAGGAGTGGGACAGTTGTAGAGGAGTGAGACAGTTGTAGTGGAGTGGGACAGTTGTAGTGGAGTGGGACAGTTGTAGAGGAGTGGGACAGTTGTAGAGGAGTGGGACAGTTGTAGAGGAGTGGGAAAGTTGTAGTGGAGTGGGACAGTTGTAGAGGAGTGGGACAGTTGTAGTGGAGTGGGACAGTTGTCGAGGAGTGAGACAGTTGAAGTGGAGTGGGACAGTTGTAGTGGAGTGGGACAGTTGTAGAGGAGTGGGACAGTTGTAGTGGAGTGGGACAGTTGTAGTGGAGTGGGACAGTTGTAGAGGAGTGAGACAGTTGTAGTGGAGTGGGACAGTTGTAGTGGAGTGGGACAGTTGTAGTGGAGTGGGACAGTTGTAGAGGAGTGGGACAGTTGTAGTGGAGTGGGACAGTTGTAGTGGAGTGGGACAGTTGTAGAGGAGTGAGACAGTTGTAGTGGAGTGGGACAGTTGTAGTGGAGTGGGACAGTTGTAGTGGAGTGGGACAGTTGTAGAGGAGTGGGACAGTTGTAGTGGAGTGGGACAGTTGTAGAGGAATGGGACAGTTGAAGTGGAGTGGGACAGTTGTAGTGGAGTGGGACAGTTGTAGAGGAGTGGGACAGTTGTAGTGGAGTGGGACAGTTGTAGTGGAGTGGGACAGTTGTAGAGGAGTGGGACAGTTGTAGTGGAGTGGGACAGTTGTAGAGGAATGGGACAGTTGAAGTGGAGTGGGACAGTTGTAGTGGAGTGGGACAGTTGTAGAGGAGTGGGACAGTTGTAGTGGAGTGGGACAGTTGTAGTGGAGTGGGACAGTTGTAGAGGAGTGAGACAGTTGTAGTGGAGTGGGACAGTTGTAGTGGAGTGGGACAGTTGTAGTGGAGTGGGACAGTTGTAGAGGAGTGGGACAGTTGTAGTGGAGTGGGACAGTTGTAGAGGAATGGGACAGTTGAAGTGGAGTGGGACAGTTGTAGTGGAGTGAGACAGTTGTAGAGGAGTGGGACAGTTGGAGTGGAGTGGGACAGTTGTAGAGGAGTGGGACAGTTGTAGTGGAGTGGGACAGTTGTAGAGGAGTGTGACAGTTGTAGTGGAGTGAGACAGTTGTAGTGGAGTGCGACAGTTGTAGAGGAGTGGGACAGTTGTAGAGGAGTGGGACAGTTGTAGTGGAGTGAGACAGTTGTAGTGGAGTGGGACAGTTGTAGAGGAGTGGGAAAGTTGTAGTGGAGTGGGACAGTTGTAGAGGAGTGGGACAGTTGTAGAGGAGTGGGACAGTTGTAGTGGAGTGGGACAGTTGTAGTGGAGTGGGACAGTTGTAGAGGAGTGGGACAGTTGTAGTGGAGTGGGACAGTTGTAGTGGAGTGGGACAGTTGTAGAGGAGTGGGACAGTTGTAGTGGAGTGGGACAGTTGTAGAGGAGTGGGAAAGTTGTAGTGGAGTGGGACAGTTGTAGTGGAGTGGGACAGTTGTAGAGGAGTGGGACAGTTGTAGTAGAGTGGGACAGTTGTAGAGGCGTGAGACAGTTGTAGAGGAGTGAGACAGTTGTAGTGGAGTGGGACAGTTGTAGTGGAGTGGGACAGTTGTAGAGGAGTGAGACAGTTGTAGTGGAGTGGGACAGTTGTAGTGGAGTGGGACAGTTGTAGAGGAGTGGGACAGTTGTAGTGGAGTGGGACAGTTGTAGAGGAGTGGGACAGTTGTAGTGGAGTGGGACAGTTGAAGAGGAGTGGGACAGTTGTAGTGGAGTGGGACAGTTGTAGAGGAGTGGGACAGTTGTAGAGGAGTGAGACAGTTGTAGTGGAGTGGGACAGTTGTAGAGGAGTGGGACAGTTGTAGAGGAGTGGGACAGTTGTAGAGGAGTGGGAAAGTTGTAGTGGAGTGGGACAGTTGTAGAGGAGTGGGACAGTTGTTGTGGAGTGGGACAGTTGTCGAGGAGTGAGACAGTTGAAGTGGAGTGGGACAGTTGTAGTGGAGTGGGACAGTTGTAGAGGAGTGGGACAGTTGTAGAGGAGTGAGACAGTTGTAGTGGAGTGGGACAGTTGTAGTGGAGTGGGACAGTTGTAGAGGAGTGAGACAGTTGTAGTGGAGTGGGACAGTTGTAGTGGAGTGGGACAGTTGTAGTGGAGTGGGACAGTTGTAGAGGAGTGGGACAGTTGTAGTGGAGTGGGACAGTTGTAGAGGAGTGGGACAGTTGAAGTGGAGTGGGACAGTTGTAGAGGAGTGGGACAGTTGTAGTGGAGTGAGACAGTTGTAGTGGAGTGGGACAGTTGTAGAGGAGTGGGAAAGTTGTAGTGGAGTGGGACAGTTGTAGAGGAGTGGGACAGTTGTAGAGGAGTGGGACAGTTGTAGTGGAGTGGGACAGTTGTAGTGGAGTGGGACAGTTGTAGAGGAGTGGGACAGTTGTAGTGGAGTGGGACAGTTGTAGTGGAGTGGGACAGTTGTAGAGGAGTGGGACAGTTGTAGTGGAGTGGGACAGTTGTAGAGGAGTGGGAAAGTTGTAGTGGAGTGGGACAGTTGTAGAGGAGTGCGACAGTTGTAGTGGAGTGGGACAGTTGTAGAGGAGTGGGAAAGTTGTAGTGGAGTGGGACAGTTGTAGAGGAGTGGGAAAGTTGTAGTGGAGTGGGACAGTTGTAGAAGAGTGGGACAGTTGTAGTGGAGTGGGACAGTTGTAGAGGAGTGGGACAGTTGTAGAGGAGTGGGACAGTTGTAGTGGAGTGGGACAGTTGTAGAGGAGTGGGACAGTTGTAGAGGAGTGGGACAGTTGTAGTGGAGTGGGACAGTTGTAGAGGAGTGGGAAAGTTGTCGTGGAGTGGGACAGTTGTAGAGGAGTGGGAAAGTTGTAGAGGAGTGGGAAGGTTGTAGTGGAGTGGGACAGTTGTCGAGGAGTGGGACAGTTGTAGTGGAGTGGGACAGTTGTAGTGGAGTGTGACAGTTGTAGTGGAGTGAGACAGTTGTAGTGGAGTGCGACAGTTGTAGAGGAGTGGGACAGTTGTAGTGGAGTGGGACAGTTGTAGTGGAGTGTGACAGTTGTAGTGGAGTGAGACAGTTGTAGTGGAGTGGGACAGTTGTAGAGGAGTGGGACAGTTGTAGAGGAGTGAGACAGTTGAAGTGGAGTGGGACAGTTGTAGTGGAGTGCGACAGTTGTAGAGGAGTGGGACAGTTGTAGAGGAGTGGGACAGTTGTAGTGGAGTGGGACAGTTGTAGTGGAGTGAGACAGTTGTAGTGGAGTGAGACAGTTGTAGTGGAGTGCGACAGTTGTAGAGGAGTGGGACAGTTGTAGAGGAGTGGGACAGTTGTAGAGGAGTGAGACAGTGGTAGAGGAGTGGGACAGTTGTAGAGGAGTGGGACAGTTGTGGAGGAGTGGGACAGTTGTAGAGGAGTGGGACAGTTGTAGTGGAGTGGGACAGTTGTAGAGGAGTGGAACAGTTGTAGTGGAGTGGGACAGTTGTAGAGGAGTGGGACAGTTGTAGTGGCGCGGGACAGTTGTAGAGGAGTGGGACAGTTGTAGAGGAGTGAGACAGTTGTAGTGGAGTGGGACAGTTGTAGTGGAGTGGGAAAGTTGTAGTGGAGTGAGACAGTTGTAGTGGAGTGCGACAGTTGTAGAGGAGTGGGACAGTTGTAGAGGAGTGGGAAAGTTGTAGAGGAGTGGGAAAGTTGTAGTGGAGTGGGACAGTTGTAGTGGAGTGGGACAGTTGTAGAGGAGTGGGACAGTTGTAGTGGCGCGGGACAGTTGTAGAGGAGTGGGACAGTTGTAGAGGAGTGAGACAGTTGTAGTGGAGTGGGACAGTTGTAGAGGAGTGGGACAGTTGTAGAGGAGTGGGAAAGTTGTAGTGGAGTGGGACAGTTGTAGAGGAGTGGGACAGTTGTAGTGGAGTGGGACAGTTGTAGTGGAGTGGGACAGTTGTAGTGGAGTGGGACAGTTGTAGAGGAGTGGGACAGTTGTAGAGGAGTGGGAAAGTTGTAGTGGAGTGGGACAGTTGTAGAGGAGTGGGACAGTTGTAGTGGAGTGGGACAGTTGTCGAGGAGTGGGACAGTTGTAGAGGAGTGAGACAGTTGTAGTGGAGTGGGACAGTTGTAGTGGAGTGGGACAGTTGTAGAGGAGTGGGACAGTTGTAGTGGCGCGGGACAGTTGTAGAGGAGTGGGACAGTTGTAGAGGAGTGGGACAGTTGTAGTGGCGCGGGACAGTTGTAGAGGAGTGGGACAGTTGTAGAGGAGTGAGACAGTTGTAGTGGAGTGGGACAGTTGTAGAGGAGTGGGACAGTTGTAGAGGAGTGGGACAGTTGTAGAGGAGTGGGAAAGTTGTAGTGGAGTGGGACAGTTGTAGAGGAGTGGGACAGTTGTAGAGGAGTGGGAAAGTTGTAGTGGAGTGGGACAGTTGTAGAGGAGTGGGACAGTTGTAGAGGAGTGGGAAAGTTGTAGTGGAGTGGGACAGTTGTAGAGGAGTGGGACAGTTGTAGTGGAGTGGGACAGTTGTCGAGGAGTGAGACAGTTGAAGTGGAATGGGACAGTTGTAGTGGAGTGGGACAGTTGTAGTGGAGTGGGACAGTTGTAGTGGAGTGGGACAGTTGTAGAGGAGTGGGACAGTTGTAGACGAGTGAGACAGTTGTAGAGGAGTGGGACAGTTGTAGACGAGTGAGACAGTTGTAGTGGAGTGGGACAGTTGTAGACGAGTGAGACAGTTGTAGAGGAGTGGGACAGTTGTAGTGGAGTGGGACAGTTGTAGTGGAGTGGGACAGTTGTAGTGGAGTGGGACAGTTGTAGAGGAGTGGGACAGTTGTAGAGGAGTGGGACAGTTGTAGAGGAGTGAGACAGTTGTAGTGGAGTGGGACAGTTGTAGTGGAGTGGGACAGTTGTCGAGGAGTGAGACAGTTGTAGTGGAGTGGGACAGTTGTAGTGGAGTGGGACAGTTGTAGAGGAGTGGGACAGTTGAAGTGGAGTGGGACAGTTGTAGTGGAGTGAGACAGTTGTAGAGGAGTGGGACAGTTGGAGTGGAGTGGGACAGTTGTAGAGGAGTGGGACAGTTGTAGTGGAGTGGGACAGTTGTAGAGGAGTGTGACAGTTGTAGTGGAGTGAGACAGTTGTAGTGGAGTGCGACAGTTGTAGAGGAGTGGTACAGTTGTAGAGGAGTGGGACAGTTGTAGTGGAGTGAGACAGTTGTAGTGGAGTGGGACAGTTGTAGAGGAGTGGGAAAGTTGTAGTGGAGTGGGACAGTTGTAGAGGAGTGGGACAGTTGTAGAGGAGTGGGACAGTTGTAGTGGAGTGGGACAGTTGTAGTGGAGTGGGACAGTTGTAGAGGAGTGGGACAGTTGTAGTGGAGTGGGACAGTTGTAGTGGAGTGGGACAGTTGTAGAGGAGTGGGACAGTTGTAGTGGAGTGGGACAGTTGTAGAGGAGTGGGAAAGTTGTAGTGGAGTGGGACAGTTGTAGAGGAGTGGGACAGTTGTAGTGAAGTGGGACAGTTGTAGAGGAGTGGGAAAGTTGTAGTGGAGTGGGACAGTTGTAGAGGAGTAGGACAGTTGTAGAGGAGTGGGACAGTGGTAGTGGAGTGGGACAGTTGTAGAGGAGTGGGACAGTTGTAGAGGAGTGGGACAGTTGTAGTGGAGTGGGACAGTTGTAGAGGAGTGGGACAGTTGTAGAGGAGTAGGACAGTTGTAGAGGAGTGGGACAGTGGTAGTGGAGTGGGACAGTTGTAGAGGAGTGGGACAGTTGTAGAGGAGTGGGACAGTTGTAGTGGAGTGGGACAGTTGTAGAGGAGTGGGACAGTTGTTGAGGAGTGGGACAGTTGTAGTGGATTGGGACAGTTGCAGAGGAGTGGGAAAGTTGTAGAGGAGTGGGAAAGCTGTCGTGGAGTGGGACAGTTGTAGTGGAGTGGGACAGTTGTAGAGGAGTGGGAAAGTTGTAGAGGAGTGGGAAAGTTGTCGTGGAGTGGGACAGTTGTAGTGGAGTGGGACAGTTGTAGAGGAGTGGGAAAGTTGTAGTGGAGTGGGACAGTTGTAGAGGAGTGGGAAAGTTGTAGAGGAGTGGGAAAGTTGTAGTGGAGTGGGACAGTTGTAGAGGAGTGGGACAGTTGTAGTGGAGTGGGACAGTTGTAGTGGAGTGTGACAGTTGTAGTGGAGTGAGACAGTTGTAGTGGAGTGCGACAGTTGTAGAGGAGTGGGACAGTTGTAGTGGAGTGGGACAGTTGTAGTGGAGTGTGACAGTTGTAGTGGAGTGAGACAGTTGTAGTGGAGTGCGACAGTTGTAGAGGAGTGGGACAGTTGTAGAGGAGTGGGACAGTTGTAGTGGAGTGGGACAGTTGTAGTGGAGTGAGACAGTTGTAGTGGAGTGAGACAGTTGTAGTGGAGTGGGACAGTTGTAGAGGAGTGGGACAGTTGTAGAGGAGTGGGACAGTTGTAGAGGAGTGGGACAGTTGTAGTGGAGTGGGACAGTTGTAGAGGAATGGGACAGTTGTCGTGGAGTGGGACAGTTGTAGAGGAGTCAGACAGTGGTAGACTAGTGGGACAGTTGTAGAGGAGTGCGACAGTTGTAGAGGAGTGGGACAGTTGTAGAGGAGTGGGACAGTTGTAGAGGAGTCAGACAGTGGTAGAGGAGTGGGACAGTTGTAGAGGAGTGGGACAGTTGTGGAGGAGTGGGACAGTTGTGGAGGAGTGGGACAGTTGTAGAGGAGTGAGACAGTTGTAGTGGAGTGGGACAGTTGTAGTGGAGTGAGACAGTTGTAGAGGAGTGAGACAGTTGTAGAGGAGTGAGACAGTTGTAGTGGAGTGGGACAGTTGTAGTGGAGTGGGACAGTTGTAGAGGAGTGAGACAGTTGTAGAGGAGTGAGACAGTGGTAGAGGAGTGGGACAGTTGTAGTGGAGGGGGACAGTTGTAGTGGAGTGGGACAGTTGTAGAGGAGTGAGACAGTTGGAGAGGAGTGGGACAGTTGTAGAGGAGTGGGACAGGTGTAGAGGAGTGGGACAGTTGTAGAGGAGTGGGACAGTTGTAGTGGAGTGGGACAGTAGTAGAGGAGTGAGACAGTTGTAGAGGAGTGAGACAGTTGTAGTGGAGTGAGACAGTGGTAGAGGAGTGGGACAGTTGTAGAGGAGTGGGACAGTTGTAGAGGAGTGAGACAGTGGTAGAGGAGTGGGACAGTTGTAGAGGAGTGGGAGAGTTGTAGAGGAGTGAGACAGTTGTAGTGGAGTGGGACAGTTGTAGAAGAGTGGGACAGTTGTAGAGGAGTGAGACAGTTGTAGTGGAGTGAGACAGTGGTAGAGGAGTGGGACAGTTGTAGTGGAGTGGGATAGTTGTAGAGGAGTGGGACAGTTGTAGTGGAGTGGGACAGTTGTAGAGGAGTGAGAGAGTTGTAGAGGAGTGGGACAGTAGTAGAGGAGTGAGACAGTTGTAGTGGAGTGGGACAGTTGTAGAGGAGTGGGACAGTTGCAGTGGAGTGGGACAGTTGTAGAGGAGTGAGACAGTTGTAGTGGAGTGGGACAGTTGTAGTGGAGTGGGACAGTTGTAGAGGAGTGGGACAGTTGTAGTGGAGTGGGACAGTTGTAGTGGAGTGGGACAGTTATAGAGGAGTGGGACAGTTGTAGAGGAGTGGGACAGTTGTAGAGGAGTGGGACAGTTATAGAGGAGTGGGACAGTTGTAGAGGAGTGGGACAGTTGTAGTGGAGTGGGACAGTTGTAGTGGAGTGGGACAGTTGTAGAGGAGTGAGACAGTTGTAGTGGAGTGGGACAGTTGTAGAGGAGTGAGACAGTTGTAGTGGAGTGGGACAGTTGTAGAGGAGTGGCACAGTTGTAGAGGAGTGGGACAGTTGTAGAGGAGTGGGACAGTTATAGAGGAGTGGGACAGTTGTCGAGGAGTGAGACAGTTGTAGAGGAGTGGGACAGTTGTAGAGGAGTGCGACAGTTGTAGTGGAGTGGGACAGTTGTAGAGGAGTGGGACAGTTGTAGAGGAGTGGGAGAGTTGTAGAGGAGTGAGACAGTTGTAGTGGAGTGGGACAGTTGTAGAGGAGTGGCACAGTTGTAGAGGAGTGGGACAGTTGTAGAGGAGTGGCACAGTTGTAGTGTAGTGGGACAGTTGTAGAGGACTGGGACAGTTGTAGAGGAGTGGGAGAGTTGGAGAGGAGTGGGACAGTTGTAGAGGAGTGGGACAGTTGTAGAGGAGTGGCACAGTTGTAGTGGAGTGGGACAGTTGTAGAGGACTGGGACAGTTGTAGAGGAGTGGGAGAGTTGGAGAGGAGTGGGACAGTTGGAGAGGAGTGGGACAGTTGTAGAGGAGTGGGACAGTTGTAGAGGAGTGGGACAGTTGTAGTGGAGTGGGACAGTTGTAGAGGAGTGAGACAGTTGTAGTGGAGTGGGACAGTTGTAGAGGAGTGGGACAGTTGTAGAGGAGTGGGACAGTTGTAGTGGAGTGGGACAGTTGTAGAGGAGTGAGACAGTTGTAGTGGTGTGCGACAGTTGTAGAGGAGTGGCACAGTTGTAGAGGAGTGGGACAGTTGTAGAGGAGTGGGACAGTTGTAGAGGAGTGAGACAGTTGTAGAGGAGTGGGACAGTTGTAGTGGAGTGGGACAGTTGTAGAGGACTGGGACAGTTGTAGAGGAGTGGGAGAGTTGGAGAGGAGTGGGACAGTTGTAGAGGAGTGCGACAGTTGTAGTGGAGTGGGACAGTTGTAGAGGAGTGGGACTGTTGCAGTGGAGTGGGACAGTTGTAGAGGAGTGCGACAGTTGTAGTGGAGTGGGACAGTTGTAGTGGAGTGGGACTGTTGTAGTGGAGTGGGACAGTTGTAGAGGAGTGCGACAGTTGTAGTGGAGTGGGACAGTTGTAGAGGAGTGGGACAGTTGTAGAGGAGTGGGACAGTTGTAGTGGAGTGGGACAGTTGTAGAGGAGTGTGACAGTTGTAGAGGAGTGGGGCTGTTGTAGTGGAGTGGGACTGTTGTAGTGGAGTGGGACAGTTGTAGAGGAGTGGGACAGTTGTAGAGGAGTGTGACAGTTGTAGAGGAGTGGGACAGTTGTAGAGGAGTGGGACTGGTGCAGTGGAGTGGGACTGTTGTAGTGGAGTGGGACAGTTGTAGAGGAGTGCGACAGTTGTAGAGGAGTGGCACAGTTGTAGAGGAGTGCGACAGTTGTAGTGGAGTGGGACAGTTGTAGAGGAGTGGGACTGGTGCAGTGGAGTGGGACAGTTGTAGAGGAGTGCGACAGATGTAGTGGAGTGGGACAGTTGTAGAGGAGTGGGACAGTTGTAGAGGAGTGGGACAGTTGTAGAGGAGTGCGACAGTTGTAGTGGAGTGGGACAGTTGTAGAGGAGTGCGACAGTTGTAGTGGAGTGGGACAGTTGTAGAGGAGTGGGACAGTTGTAGAGGAGTGGGACAGTTGTAGAGGAGTGCGACAGTTGTAGTGGAGTGGGACAGTTGTAGAGGAGTGGGACTGGTGCAGTGGAGTGGGACAGTTGTAGAGGAGTGCGACAGATGTAGTGGAGTGGGACAGTTGTAGAGGAGTGGGACAGTTGTAGAGGAGTGGGACAGTTGTAGAGGAGTGCGACAGTTGTAGTGGAGTGGGACAGTTGTAGAGGAGTGGGACTGGTGCAGTGGAGTGGGACAGTTGTAGAGGAGTGCGACAGATGTAGTGGAGTGGGACAGTTGTAGAGGAGTGGGACAGTTGTAGAGGAGTGGGACAGTTGTAGAGGAGTGCGACAGTTGTAGTGGAGTGGGACAGTTGTAGAGGAGTGGGACAGTTGTAGAGGAGTGGGACAGTTGTAGAGGAGTGCGACAGTTGTAGTGGAGTGGGACAGTTGTAGAGGAGTGGGACAGTTGTAGAGGAGTGGGACAGTTGTAGAGGAGTGCGACAGTTGTAGTGGAGTGGGACAGTCGTAGAGGAGTGGGACAGTTGTAGTGGAGTGGGACAGTTGGAGAGGAGTGGGACAGTTGAAGAGGAGTGGGACAGTTGTAGAGGAATGCGACAGTTGTAGTGGAGTGGGACAGTTGTAGAGGAGTGGGACAGTTGTAGTGGAGTGGGACAGTTGTAGTGGATTGGGACAGGTGTAGAGGAGTGGGACATTTGTAGAGGAGTGGGAGAGTTGCAGTGGAGTGGGACAGTTATTGAGGAGTGGGACAGTTGTAGAGGTGTGGGACAGTTGTAGTGGAGTGAGACAGTTGTAGTGGAGTGGGAGAGTAATAGAGGAGTGGGACAGTTGTAGAGGAGTGGGACAGTTGTAGTGGAGTGGGACAGTTGGAGAGGAGTGGGACAGTTGAAGAGGAGTGGGACAGTTGTAGAGGAATGCGACAGTTGTAGTGGAGTGGGACAGTTGTAGTGGAGTGGGAGAGTAATAGAGGAGTGGGACAGTTGTAGAGAAGTGAGACAGTTGTGGAGGAGTGGGACAGTTGTAGTGGAGTGAGACAGTTGTAGAGGAGTGGGAGAGTTGCAGTGGAGTGGGACAGTTATTGAGGAGTGGGACAGTTGTAGTGGAGTGGGACAGTTGTAGTGGAGTGGGACAGTTGTAGAGGAGTGGGACAGTTGTAGAGGAGTGGGACAGTTGTAGTGGAGTGGGACAGTTGTAGTGGAGTGAGACAGTTGTAGTGGAGTGGGACAGTTGTAGTGGAGTGAGACAGTTGTAGTGGAGTGGGACAGTTGTAGAGGAGTGGGACAGTTGTAGTGGAGTGAGACAGTTGTAGTGGAGTGGGACAGTTGTAGAGGAGTGGGAGGGTTGCAGTGGAGTGGGACAGTTGTAGTGGAGTGAGACAGTTGTAGTGGAGTGGGACAGTTGTAGTGGAGTGGGACAGTTGTAGTGGAGTGAGACAGTTGTAGTGGAGTGGGACAGTTGTAGAGGAGTGGGACAGTTGTAGTGGAGTGAGACAGTTGTAGTGGAGTGGGACAGTTGTAGAGGAGTGGGAGGGTTGCAGTGGAGTGGGACAGTTGTAGTGGAGTGGGACAGTTGTAGAGGAGTGGGACAGTTGTAGTGGAGTGGGACAGTTGTAGAGGAGTGGGACAGTTGTATTGGAGTGGGACAGTTGTAGTGGAGTGAGACAGTTGTAGTGGAGTGAGACAGTTGTAGAGTGAGACAGTTGCAGAGGAGTGAGACAGTTGTAGAGGAGTGGGACAGTTGGAGAGGAGTGAGACAGTTGTAGAGGAGTGATACAGTTGTAGAGGAGTGGGAGAGTTGTAGTGGAGTGGGACAGTTGTAGAGGAGTGGGACAGTTGTAGTGGAGTGGGACAGTTGTAGAGGAGTGGGACAGTTGTATTGGAGTGGGACAGTTGTAGTGGAGTGAGACAGTTGTAGTGGAGTGAGACAGTTGTAGAGGAGTGAGACAGTTGTAGTGGAGTGAGACAGTTGTAGTGGAGTGAGACAGTTGCAGTGGAGTGGGACAGTTGGAGAGGAGTGAGACAGTTGTAGAGGAGTGATACAGTTGTAGAGGAGTGAGACAGTTGTAGTGGAGTGGGACAGTTGTAGTGGAGTGAGACAGTTGTAGTGGAGTGGGACAGTTGTAGTGGAGTGAGACAGTTGTACTGGAGTGAGACAGTTGTAGAGGAGTGATACAGTTGTAGAGGAGTGAGACAGTTGTAGTGGAGTGGGACAGTTGTAGTGGAGTGAGACAGTTGTAGAGGAGTGGGACATTTGTAGAGGAGTGGGACAATTGTAGAGGAGTGGGACAGTTGTAGAGGAGTGGGACAGTTGTAGAGGAGTGGGACATTTGGAGAGGAGTGGGACATTTGTAGAGGAGTGGGACAGCTGTAGAGGAGTGGGACAGTTGTAGAGGAGTGAGACAGTTGAAGAGGAGTGAGACAGTTGTAGAGGAGTGGGACAGTTGTAGAGGAGTGGGACAGTTGTAGAGGAGTGGGACAGTTGTAGTGGAGTGCGACAGTTGTAGTGGAGTGGGACAGTTGTAGAGGAGTGGGACAGTTGTAGAGGAGTGGGACAGTTGTAGAGGAGTGCGACAGTTGTAGTGGAGTGGGACAGTTGTAGAGGAGTGGGACAGTTGTAGTGGAGTGGGCCAGTTGGAGAGGAGTGGGACAGTTGAAGAGGAGTGGGACAGTTGTAGAGGAGTGCGACAGTTGTAGTGGAGTGGGACTGTTGTAGAGGAGTGGGACAGTTGTAGAGGAGTGGGACAGTTGTAGTGGAGTGGGACAGTTGTAGAGGAGTGAGATAGTTGTAGTTGAGTGGGACAGTTGTAGTGGAGTGGGACAGGTGTAGAGGAGTGGGACATTTGTAGAGGAGTGGGAGAGTTGCAGTGGAGTGGGAGAGTAATAGAGGAGTGGGACAGTTGTAGAGGAGTGGGACAGTTGTAGAGGAGTGGGACAGTTGTAGTGGAGTGGGACAGTTGTAGAGGAGTGAGACAGTTGTAGTGGAGTGGGACAGTTGTAGAGGAGTGGGACAGTTGTAGAGGAGTGGGACAGTTGTAGTGGAGTGGGACAGTTGTAGAGGAGTGAGACAGTTGTAGTGGAGTGGGACAGTTGTAGAGGAGTGGCACAGTTGTAGAGGAGTGGGACAGTTGTAGAGGAGTGGGACAGTTATAGAGGAGTGGGACAGTTGTAGAGGAGTGAGACAGTTGTAGAGGAGTGCGACAATTGTAGTGGAGTGGGACAGTTGTAGAGGAGTGGGACAGTTGTAGAGGAGTGGGACAGTTGTAGAGGAGTGCGACAATTGTAGTGGAGTGGGACAGTTGTAGAGGAGTGGGACAGTTGTAGAGGAGTGGGAGAGTTGTAGAGGAGTGAGACAGTTGTAGTGGAGTGGGACAGTTGTAGAGGAGTGGCACAGTTGTAGAGGAGTGGGACAGTTGTAGAGGAGTGGCACAGTTGTAGTGGAGTGGGACAGTTGTAGAGGACTGGGACAGTTGTAGAGGAGTGGGAGAGTTGGAGAGGAGTGGGACAGTTGTAGAGGAGTGGGACAGTTGTAGAGGAGTGGGACATTTGTAGAGGAGTGGGACAGTTGTAGAGGAGTGGGACAGTTGTAGAGGAGTGGGAGAGTTGTAGAGGAGTGGGACAGTTGTAGTGGAGTGGGACAGTTGTAGTGGAGTGGGACATTTGTAGAGGAGTGGGACAGTTGTAGAGGAGTGGGACAGTTGTAGAGGAGTGGGAGAGTTGTAGAGGAGTTGGACAGTTGTAGTGGAGTGGGACAGTTGTAGAGGAGTGGCACAGTTGTAGAGGAGTGGGACAGTTGTAGAGGAGTGGGACAGTTGTAGTGGAGTGGGACAGTTGTAGAGGAGTGGCACAGTTGTAGAGGAGTGGGACAGTTGTAGAGGAGTGGCACAGTTGTAGTGGAGTGGGACAGTTGTAGAGGACTGGGACAGTTGTAGAGGAGTGGGAGAGTTGTAGAGGAGTGGGACAGTTGTAGAGGAGTGCGACAGTTGTAGTGGAGTGGGACAGTTGTAGAGGAGTGTGACAGTTGTAGAGGAGTGGGGCTGTTGTAGTGGAGTGGGACTGTTGTAGTGGAGTGGGACAGTTGTAGAGGAGTGCGACAGTTGTAGAGGAGTGGGGCTGTTGTAGTGGAGTGGGACTGTTGTAGTGGAGTGGGACAGTTGTAGAGGAGTGCGACAGTTGTAGAGGAGTGGGACAGTTGTAGTGGAGTGGCACAGTTGTAGTGGAGTGGGACAGTTGTAGAGGAGTGTGACAGTTGTAGAGGAGTGTGACAGTTGTAGAGGAGTGGGGCTGTTGTAGTGGAGTGGGACTGTTGTAGTGGAGTGGGACAGTTGTAGAGGAGTGCGACAGTTGTAGAGGAGTGGCACAGTTGTAGAGGAGTGGGACAGTTGTAGAGGAGTGGCACAGTTGTAGTGGAGTGGGACAGTTGTAGAGGAGTGTGACAGTTGTAGAGGAGTCGGGCTGTTGTAGTGGAGTGGGACTGTTGTAGTGGAGTGGGACAGTTGTAGAGGAGTGTGACAGTTGTAGAGGAGTGGGGCTGTTGTAGTGGAGTGGGACTGTTGTAGTGGAGTGGGACAGTTGTAGAGGAGTGCGACAGTTGTAGAGGAGTGGCACAGTTGTAGAGGAGTGGGACAGTTGTAGAGGAGTGGCACAGTTGTAGTGGAGTGGGACAGTTGTAGAGGAGTGTGACAGTTGTAGAGGAGTCGGGCTGTTGTAGTGGAGTGGGACTGTTGTAGTGGAGTGGGACAGTTGTAGAGGAGTGCGACAGTTGTAGTGGAGTGGGACAGTTGTAGAGGAGTGGGACAGTTGTAGAGCAGTGGGACAGTTGTAGTGGAGTGGGACAGTTGTAGAGGAGTGTGACAGTTGTAGAGGAGTGGGGCTGTTGTAGTGGAGTGGGACTGTTGTAGAGGAGTGGGACAGTTGTAGAGGAGTGGGACAGTTGTAGTGGAGTGTGACAGTTGTAGTGGAGTGGGACAGTTGTAGAGGAGTGGGACAGTTGTAGAGGAGTGGCACAGTTGTAGTGGAGTGGGACAGTTGTAGAGGACTGGGACAGTTGTAGAGGAGTGGGACAGTTGTAGAGGAGTGGGACAGTTGTAGTGGAGTGGGACAGTTGTAGAGGAGTGGGGCTGTTGTAGTGGAGTGGGACTGTTGTAGTGGAGTGGGACAGTTGTAGAGGAGTGGGGCTGTTGTTGTGGAGTGGGACAGTTGTAGTGGAGTGGGACAGTTGTAGTGGAGTGGGACAGTTGTAGAGGAGTGGGGCTGTTGTAGTGGAGTGAGACAGTTGTAGTGGAGTGGGACAGTTGTAGTGGAGTGGGACAGTTGTAGTGGAGTGGGACAGTTGTAGAGGAGTGGGGCTGTTGTAGTGGAGTGGGACAGTTGGAGAGGAGTGAGACAGTTGTAGAGGAGTGATACAGTTGTAGAGGAGTGAGACAGTTGTAGTGGAGTGGGACAGTTGTAGTGGAGTGAGACAGTTGTAGTGGAGTGGGACAGTTGTAGTGGAGTGAGACAGTTGTACTGGAGTGAGACAGTTGTAGAGGAGTGATACAGTTGTAGAGGAGTGAGACAGTTGTAGTGGAGTGGGACAGTTGTAGTGGAGTGAGACAGTTGTAGAGGAGTGGGACATTTGTAGAGGAGTGGGACAATTGTAGAGGAGTGGGACAGTTGTAGAGGAGTGGGACAGTTGTAGAGGAGTGGGACATTTGGAGAGGAGTGGGACATTTGTAGAGGAGTGGGACAGCTGTAGAGGAGTGGGACAGTTGTAGAGGAGTGAGACAGTTGAAGAGGAGTGAGACAGTTGTAGAGGAGTGGGACAGTTGTAGAGGAGTGGGACAGTTTAGAGGAGTGGGACAGTTGTAGTGGAGTGCGACAGTTGTAGTGGAGTGGGACAGTTGTAGAGGAGTGGGACAGTTGTAGAGGAGTGGGACAGTTGTAGAGGAGTGCGACAGTTGTAGTGGAGTGGGACAGTTGTAGAGGAGTGGGACAGTTGTAGTGGAGTGGGCCAGTTGGAGAGGAGTGGGACAGTTGAAGAGGAGTGGGACAGTTGTAGAGGAGTGCGACAGTTGTAGTGGAGTGGGACTGTTGTAGAGGAGTGGGACAGTTGTAGAGGAGTGGGACAGTTGTAGTGGAGTGGGACAGTTGTAGAGGAGTGAGATAGTTGTAGTTGAGTGGGACAGTTGTAGTGGAGTGGGACAGGTGTAGAGGAGTGGGACATTTGTAGAGGAGTGGGAGAGTTGCAGTGGAGTGGGAGAGTAATAGAGGAGTGGGACAGTTGTAGAGGAGTGGGACAGTTGTAGAGGAGTGGGACAGTTGTAGTGGAGTGGGACAGTTGTAGAGGAGTGAGACAGTTGTAGTGGAGTGGGACAGTTGTAGAGGAGTGGGACAGTTGTAGAGGAGTGGGACAGTTGTAGTGGAGTGGGACAGTTGTAGAGGAGTGAGACAGTTGTAGTGGAGTGGGACAGTTGTAGAGGAGTGGCACAGTTGTAGAGGAGTGGGACAGTTGTAGAGGAGTGGGACAGTTATAGAGGAGTGGGACAGTTGTAGAGGAGTGAGACAGTTGTAGAGGAGTGAGACAGTTGTAGAGGAGTGCGACAATTGTAGTGGAGTGGGACAGTTGTAGAGGAGTGGGACAGTTGTAGAGGAGTGGGAGAGTTGTAGAGGAGTGAGACAGTTGTAGTGGAGTGGGACAGTTGTAGAGGAGTGGCACAGTTGTAGAGGAGTGGGACAGTTGTAGAGGAGTGGCACAGTTGTAGTGGAGTGGGACAGTTGTAGAGGACTGGGACAGTTGTAGAGGAGTGGGAGAGTTGGAGAGGAGTGGGACAGTTGTAGAGGAGTGGGACAGTTGTAGAGGAGTGGGACATTTGTAGAGGAGTGGGACAGTTGTAGAGGAGTGGGACAGTTGTAGAGGAGTGGGAGAGTTGTAGAGGAGTGGGACAGTTGTAGTGGAGTGGGACAGTTGTAGTGGAGTGGGACATTTGTAGAGGAGTGGGACAGTTGTAGAGGAGTGGGACAGTTGTAGAGGAGTGGGAGAGTTGTAGAGGAGTTGGACAGTTGTAGTGGAGTGGGACAGTTGTAGAGGAGTGGCACAGTTGTAGAGGAGTGGGACAGTTGTAGAGGAGTGGGACAGTTGTAGTGGAGTGGGACAGTTGTAGAGGAGTGGCACAGTTGTAGAGGAGTGGGACAGTTGTAGAGGAGTGGCACAGTTGTAGTGGAGTGGGACAGTTGTAGAGGACTGGGACAGTTGTAGAGGAGTGGGAGAGTTGTAGAGGAGTGGGACAGTTGTAGAGGAGTGCGACAGTTGTAGTGGAGTGGGACAGTTGTAGAGGAGTGTGACAGTTGTAGAGGAGTGGGGCTGTTGTAGTGGAGTGGGACTGTTGTAGTGGAGTGGGACAGTTGTAGAGGAGTGCGACAGTTGTAGAGGAGTGGGGCTGTTGTAGTGGAGTGGGACTGTTGTAGTGGAGTGGGACAGTTGTAGAGGAGTGCGACAGTTGTAGAGGAGTGGCACAGTTGTAGAGGAGTGGGACAGTTGTAGAGGAGTGGCACAGTTGTAGTGGAGTGGGACAGTTGTAGAGGAGTGTGACAGTTGTAGAGGAGTGTGACAGTTGTAGAGGAGTGGGGCTGTTGTAGTGGAGTGGGACTGTTGTAGTGGAGTGGGACAGTTGTAGAGGAGTGCGACAGTTGTAGAGGAGTGGCACAGTTGTAGAGGAGTGGGACAGTTGTAGAGGAGTGGCACAGTTGTAGTGGAGTGGGACAGTTGTAGAGGAGTGTGACAGTTGTAGAGGAGTCGGGCTGTTGTAGTGGAGTGGGACTGTTGTAGTGGAGTGGGACAGTTGTAGAGGAGTGCGACAGTTGTAGTGGAGTGGGACAGTTGTAGAGGAGTGGGACAGTTGTAGAGCAGTGGGGCTGTTGTAGTGGAGTGGGACTGTTGTAGTGGAGTGGGACAGTTGTAGAGGAGTGGGACAGTTGTAGAGGAGTGTGACAGTTGTAGTGGAGTGGGACAGTTGTAGAGGAGTGGGACAGTTGTAGAGGAGTGGCACAGTTGTAGTGGAGTGGGACAGTTGTAGAGGACTGGGACAGTTGTAGAGGAGTGGGACAGTTGTAGAGGAGTGGGACAGTTGTAGTGGAGTGGGACAGTTGTAGAGGAGTGGGGCTGTTGTAGTGGAGTGGGACTGTTGTAGTGGAGTGGGACAGTTGTAGAGGAGTGGGGCTGTTGTTGTGGAGTGGGACAGTTGTAGTGGAGTGGGACAGTTGTAGAGGAGTGGGGCTGTTGTAGTGGAGTGGGACAGTTGTAGTGGAGTGGGACAGTTGTAGTGGAGTGGGACAGTTGTAGAGGAGTGCGACAGTTGTAGAGGAGTGGCACAGTTGTAGTGGAGTGGGACAGTTGTAGAGGACTGGGACAGTTGTAGAGGAGTGGGACAGTTGTAGAGGAGTGGGACAGTTGTAGTGGAGTGGGACAGTTGTAGAGGAGTGGGACAGTTGTAGAGGAGTGCGACAGTTGTAGAGGAGTGGCACAGTTGTAGTGGAGTGGGACAGTTGTAGAGGACTGGGACAGTTGTAGAGGAGTGGGACAGTTGTAGAGGAGTGGGACTGTTGCAGTGGAGTGGAACAGTTGTAGAGGAGTGCGACAGTTGTAGTGGAGTGGGACAGTTGTAGAGGAGTGGGACAGTTGTAGAGGAGTGGGACAGTTGTAGAGGAGTGCGACAGTTGTAGTGGAGTGGGACAGTTGTAGAGGAGTGGGACTGGTGCAGTGGAGTGGGACAGTTGTAGAGGAGTGCGACAGATGTAGTGGAGTGGGACAGTTGTAGAGGAGTGGGACAGTTGTAGAGGAGTGGGACAGTTGTAGAGGAGTGCGACAGTTGTAGTGGAGTGGGACAGTTGTAGAGGAGTGCGACAGTTGTAGTGGAGTGGGACAGTTGTAGAGGAGTGGGACAGTTGTAGAGGAGTGGGACAGTTGTAGAGGAGTGCGACAGTTGCAGTGGAGTGGGACAGTTGTAGAGGAGTGGGACTGGTGCAGTGGAGTGGGACAGTTGTAGAGGAGTGCGACAGATGTAGTGGAGTGGGACAGTTGTAGAGGAGTGGGACAGTTGTAGAGGAGTGGGACAGTTGTAGAGGAGTGCGACAGTTGTAGTGGAGTGGGACAGTTGTAGAGGAGTGGGACTGGTGCAGTGGAGTGGGACAGTTGTAGAGGAGTGCGACAGATGTAGTGGAGTGGGACAGTTGTAGAGGAGTGGGACAGTTGTAGAGGAGTGGGACAGTTGTAGAGGAGTGCGACAGTTGTAGTGGAGTGGGACAGTTGTAGAGGAGTGGGACAGTTGTAGAGGAGTGGGACAGTTGTAGAGGAGTGCGACAGTTGTAGTGGAGTGGGACAGTTGTAGAGGAGTGGGACAGTTGTAGAGGAGTGGGACAGTTGTAGAGGAGTGGGACATTTGGAGAGGAGTGGGACATTTGTAGAGGAGTGGGACAGCTGTAGAGGAGTGGGACAGTTGTAGAGGAGTGAGACAGTTGAAGAGGAGTGAGACAGTTGTAGAGGAGTGGGACAGTTGTAGAGGAGTGGGACAGTTGTAGTGGAGTGCGACAGTTGTAGTGGAGTGGGACAGTTGGAGAGGAGTGGGAGGGTTGCAGTGGAGTGGGACAGTTGTAGAGGAGTGCGACAGTTGTAGTGGAGTGGGACAGTTGTAGAGGAGTGGGACAGTTGTAGTGGAGTGGGACAGTTGGAGTGGAGTGGGACAGTTGTAGAGGAGTGGGACAGTTGTAGAGGAGTGGGACAGTTGGAGTGGAGTGGGACAGTTGTAGAGGAGTGAGACAGTTGTAGAGGAGTGAGACAGTTGTAGTGGAGTGCGACAGTTGTAGAGGAGTGGGACAGTTGGAGAGGAGTGGGAGGGTTGCAGTGGAGTGGGACAGTTGTAGAGGAGTGGGACAGTTGTAGTGGAGTGGGACAGTTGGAGTGGAGTGGGACAGTTGTAGAGGAGTGAGACAGTTGTAGAGGAGTGAGACAGTTGTAGTGGAGTGCGACAGTTGTAGAGGAGTGGGACAGTTGTAGAGGAGTGGGACAGTTGTAGAGGAGTGCGACAGTTGTAGTGGAGTGGGACAGTTGTAGAGGAGTGCGACAGTTGTAGTGGAGTGGGACAGTTGTAGAGGAGTGGGACAGTTGTAGAGGAGTGGGACAGTTGTAGAGGAGTGCGACAGTTGTAGTGGAGTGGGAGAGTTGTAGAGGACTGGGACTGGTGCAGTGGAGTGGGACAGTTGTAGAGGAGTGCGACAGATGTAGTGGAGTGGGACAGTTGTAGAGGAGTGGGACAGTTGTAGAGGAGTGGGACAGTTGTAGAGGAGTGCTACAGTTGTAGTGGAGTGGGACAGTTGTAGAGGAGTGGGACTGGTGCAGTGGAGTGGGACAGTTGTAGAGGAGTGCGACAGATGTAGTGGAGTGGGACAGTTGTAGAGGAGTGGGACAGTTGTAGAGGAGTGGGACAGTTGTAGAGGAGTGCGACAGTTGTAGTGGAGTGGGATAGTTGTAGAGGAGTGGGACAGTTGTAGAGGAGTGGGACAGTTGTAGAGGAGTGCGACAGTTGTAGTGGAGTGGGACAGTTGTAGAGGAGTGGGACAGTTGTAGAGGAGTGGGACAGTTGTAGAGGAGTGCGACAGTTGTAGTGGAGTGGGACAGTTGTAGAGGAGTGGGACAGTTGTAGTGGAGTGGGACAGTTGGAGAGGAGTGGGACAGTTCAAGAGGAGTGGGACAGTTGTAGAGGAATGCGACAGTTGTAGTGGAGTGGGACAGTTGTAGAGGAGTGGGACAGTTGTAGTGGAGTGGGACAGTTGTAGTGGAGTGGGACAGGTGTAGAGGAGTGGGACATTTGTAGAGGAGTGGGAGAGTTGCTTTGGAGTGGGACAGTTATTGAGGAGTGGGACAGTTGTAGAGGTGTGGGACAGTTGTAGTGGAGTGAGACAGTTGTAGTGGAGTGGGAGAGTAATAGAGGAGTGGGACAGTTGTAGAGGAGTGAGACAGTTGTAGAGGAGTGGGACGGTTGTAGTGGAGTGGGACAGTTGGAGAGGAGTGGGACAGTTGAAGAGGAGTGGGATAGTTGTAGAGGAATGCGACAGTTGTAGTGGAGTGGGACAGTTGTAGTGGAGTGGGACAGTTGTAGTGGAGTGGGACAGTTGGAGAGGAGTGGGACAGTTGAAGAGGAGTGGGACAGTTGTAGAGGAGTGGGACAGTTGTAGAGGAGTGGGACAGTTGTAGTGGAGTGAGATAGTTGTAGTTGAGTGGCACAGTTGTAGTGGAGTGGGACAGGTGTAGAGGAGTGGGACATTTGTAGAGGAGTGGGAGAGTTGCAGTGGAGTGGGACAGTTATTGAGGAGTGGGACAGTTGTAGTGGAGTGGGACAGTTGTAGTGGAGTGGGACAGTTGTAGAGGAGTGGGACAGTTGTAGTGGAGTCAGACAGTTGTAGTGGAGTGGGACAGTTGGAGAGGAGTGGGACAGTTGTAGTGGAGTGGGACAGTTGTAGAGGAGTGGGACAGTTGTAGTGGAGTGGGACAGTTGTAGTGGAGTGGGAGAGTAATAGAGGAGTGGGACAGTTGTAGAGAAGTGAGACAGTTGTGGAGGAGTGGGACAGTTGTAGTGGAGTGAGACAGTTGTAGAGGAGTGGGAGAGTTGCAGTGGAGTGGGACAGTTATTGAGGAGTGGGACAGTTGTAGTGGAGTGGGACAGTTGTAGTGGAGTGGGACAGTTGTAGAGGAGTGGGACAGTTGTAGTGGAGTGGGACAGTTGTAGTGGAGTGGGACAGTTGTAGTGGAGTGAGACAGTTGTAGTGGAGTGGGACAGTTGTAGAGGAGTGGGACAGTTGTAGAGGAGTGGGACAGTTGTAGAGGAGTGGGACAGTTGTAGTGGAGTGGGAGAGTAATAGAGGAGTGGGACAGTTGTAGAGAAGTGAGACAGTTGTAGTGGAGTGAGACAGTTGTAGAGGAGTGGGACAGTTGTAGTGGAGTGAGACAGTTGTAGTGGAGTGGGACAGTTGTAGAGGAGTGGGACAGTTGTAGTGGAGTGGGACAGTTGTAGTGGAGTGGGACAGTTGTACAGGAGTGGGACAGTTGTAGAGGAGTGGGACAGTTGTAGTGGAGTGGGACAGTTGTAGTGGAGTGAGACAGTTGTAGTGGAGTGGGACAGTTGTAGTGGAGTGAGACAGTTGTAGTGGAGTGGGACAGTTGTAGAGGAGTGGGACAGTTGTAGTGGAGTGGGACAGTTGGAGAGGAGTGGGAGGGTTGCAGTGGAGTGGGACAGTTGTAGTGGAGTGGGACAGTTGTAGAGGAGTGGGACAGTTGTAGTGGAGAGGGACAGTTGTAGAGGAGTGAGACAGTTGTAGAGGAGTGAGACAGTTGTAGTGGAGTGGGACAGTTGGAGAGGAGTGAGACAGTTGTAGAGGAGTGGGACAGTTGTAGTGGAGTGGGACAGTTGTAGAGGAGTGAGACAGTTGTAGTGGAGTGAGACAGTTGTAGAGGAGTGAGACAGTTGTAGAGGAGTGAGACAGTTGTAGTGGAGTGGGACAGTTGTAGAGGAGTGAGGCAGTTGTAGAGGAGTGGGACAGTTGTAGAGGAGTGAGACAGTTGTAGAGGAGTGAGACAGTTGTAGAGGAGTGAGACAGTTGTAGTGGAGTGGGACAGTTGTAGAGGAGTGGGACAGTTGTAGTGAAGTGGGACAGTTGTAGAGGAATGGGACAGTTGTAGAGGAGTGGGACAGTTGTAGTGGAGTGAGACAGATGTAGAGGAGTGGGACATTTGTCGAGGAGTGGGACAGTTGTAGAGGAGTGGGACAGTTGTAGAGGAGTGGGACACTTGTAGAGGAGTGGGACATTTGGAGAGGAGTGGGACATTTGTAGAGGAGTGGGACAGCTGTAGAGGAGTGGGACAGTTGTAGAGGAGTGAGACAGTTGTAGAGGAGTGAGACAGTTGTAGAGGAGTGGGACAGTTGTAGAGGAGTGGGACAGTTGTAGAGGAGTGCGACAGTTGTAGTGGAGTGGGACAGTTGTAGAGGAGTGGGACAGTTGTAGAGGAGTGGGACAGTTGTAGAGGAGTGCGACAGTTGTAGTGGAGTGGGACAGTTGTAGAGGAGTGGGACAGTTGTAGTGGAGTGGGACAGTTGGAGAGGAGTGGGACAGTTGAAGAGGAGTGGGACAGTTGTAGAGGAGTGCGACAGTTGTAGTGGAGTGGGACTGTTGTAGAGGAGTGGGACAGTTGTAGAGGAGTGGGACAGTTGTAGTGGAGTGGGACAGTTGTAGAGGAGTGAGATAGTTGTAGTTGAGTGGGACAGTTGTAGTGGAGTGGGACAGGTGTAGAGGAGTGGGACATTTGTAGAGGAGTGGGAGAGTTGCAGTGGAGTGGGAGAGTAATAGAGGAGTGGGACAGTTGTAGAGGAGTGAGACAGTTGTGGAGGAGTGGGACAGTTGTAGTGGAGTGAGACAGTTGTCGAGGAGTGGGAGAGTTGCAGTGGAGTGGGACAGTTGTAGAGGAGTGAGACAGTTGTAGTGGAGTGGGACAGTTGTAGAGGAGTGGGACAGTTGTAGAGGAGTGGGACAGTTGTAGTGGAGTGGGACAGTTGTAGAGGAGTGGGACAGTTGTAGAGGAGTGGGAGAGTTGCAGTGGAGTGGGACAGTTGTAGAGGAGTGGGACAGTTGTAGAGGAGTTGGACAGTTGTAGTGGAGTGGGACAGTTGTAGAGGAGTGGGACAGTTGTAGAGGAGTGGGAGAGTTGTAGTGGAGTGGGACAGTTGTAGTGGAGTGGGACAGTTGTAGAGGAGTGGGACAGTTGTAGTGGAGTGGGACAGTTGTAGTGGAGTGGGACAGTTGTAGTGGAGTGGGACAGTTGTAGTGGAGTGGGACAGTTGTAGTGGAGTGGGACAGTTGTAGTGGAGTGGGACAGTTGTAGAGGAGTGGGACAGTTGTAGTGGAGTGGGACAGTTGTAGAGGAGTGGGACAGTTGTAGAGGAGTGGGACAGTTGTAGTGGAGTGGGACAGTTGTAGTGGAGTGGGACAGTTGTAGAGGAGTGGGAGAGTTGTAGTGGAGTGGGACAGTTGTAGTGGAGTGGGACAGTTGTAGAGGAGTGGGACAGTTGTAGTGGAGTGAGACAGTTGTAGAGGAGTGGGACAGTTGTAGTGGAGTGAGACAGTTGTAGAGGAGTGGGAGAGTTGTAGTGGAGTGGGACAGTTGTAGAGGAGTGGGACAGTTGTAGTGGAGTGGGACAGTTGTAGAGGAGTGGGACAGTTGTAGTGGAGTGAGACAGTTGTTGAGGAGTGGGAGAGTTGCAGTGGAGTGGGACAGTTGTAGAGGAGTGGGACAGTTGTAGTGGAGTGGGACAGTTGTAGAGGAGTGGGACAGTTGTAGTGGAGTGGGACAGTTGTAGAGGAGTGAGACAGTTGTAGTGGAGTGGGACAGTTGTAGAGGAGTGGGACAGTTGTAGTGGAGTGGGACAGTTGTAGTGGAGTGGGACAGTTGTAGAGGAGTGAGACAGTTGTAGTGGAGTGGGACAGTTGTAGAGGAGTGGGACAGTTGTAGTGGAGTGGGACAGTTGTAGAGGAGTGAGACAGTTGTAGAGGAGTGGGACAGTTGTAGTGGAGTGGGACAGTTGTAGAGGAGTGGGACAGTTGTAGAGGAGTGGGACAGTTGTAGTGGAGTGGGACAGTTGTAGTGGAGTGGGACAGTTGTAGAGGAGTGAGACAGTTGTAGTGGAGTGGGACAGTTGTAGAGGAGTGGGACAGTTGTAGTGGAGTGGGACAGTTGTAGAGGAGTGTGAGAGTTGCAGTGGAGTGGGACAGTTGTGGAGGAGTGGGACAGTTGTAGAGGAGTGGGACAGTTGTAGTGGAGTGAGACAGTTGTAGAGGAGTGGGACAGTTGTAGTGGAGTGGGACAGTTGTAGAGGAGTGAGACAGTTGTAGTGGAGTGGGACAGTTGTAGAGGAGTGGGACAGTTGTAGTGGAGTGGGACAGTTGTAGAGGAGTGAGACAGTTGTAGAGGAGTGGGACAGTTGTAGTGGAGTGGGACAGTTGTAGTGGAGTGAGACAGTTGTAGTGGAGTGGGACAGTTGTAGTGGAGTGAGACAGTTGTAGTGGAGTGGGACAGTTGTAGTGGAGTGGGACAGTTGTAGTGGAGTGAGACAGTTGTAGTGGAGTGGGACAGTTGTAGTGGAGTGGGACAGTTGTAGTGGAGTGAGACAGTTGTAGAGGAGTGGGACAGTTGTAGTGGAGTGGGACAGTTGTAGAGGAGTGAGACAGTTGTAGTGGAGTGGGACAGTTGTAGAGGAGTGGGACAGTTGTAGTGGAGTGGGACAGTTGTAGTGGAGTGGGACAGTTGTAGAGGAGTGGGACAGTTGTAGTGGAGTGGGACAGTTGTAGTGGAGTGGGACAGTTGTAGTGGAGTGAGACAGTTGTAGTGGAGTGGGACAGTTGTAGTGGAGTGAGACAGTTGTAGTGGAGTGGGACAGTTGTAGTGGAGTGGGACAGTTGTAGTGGAGTGGGACAGTTGTAGTGGAGTGAGACAGTTGTAGTGGAGTGGGACAGTTGTAGTGGAGTGGGACAGTTGTAGAGGAGTGGGACAGTTGTAGTGGAGTGGGACAGTTGTAGTGGAGTGGGACAGTTGTAGTGGAGTGAGACAGTTGTAGTGGAGTGGGACAGTTGTAGTGGAGTGAGACAGTTGTAGTGGAGTGGGACAGTTGTAGAGGAGTGGGACAGTTGTAGTGGAGTGGGACAGTTGTAGTGGAGTTGGACAGTTGTAGAGGAGAGGGACAGTTGGAGTGGAGTGGGACAGTTGTAGAGGAGTGAGACAGTTGTAGAGGAGTGAGACAGTTGTAGTGGAGTGCGACAGTTGAAGTGGAGTGAGACAGTTGTAGAGGAGTGAGACAGTTGTAGAGGAGTGGGACAGTTGTAGAGGAGTGAGACAGTTGTAGAGGAGTGGGACAGTTGTAGAGGAGTGAGACAGTTGTAGAGGAGTGAGACAGTTGTAGAGGAGTGGGACAGTTGTAGAGAAGTGGGACAGTTGTAGAGGAGTGGGACAGTTGTAGAAGAGTGGGACATTTGTAGTGGAGTGGGACAGTTGTAGAGGAGTGGGACAGTTGTAGAGGAGTGGGACATTTGTAGAGGAGTGGGACAGTTGCAGAGGAGTGGGACAGTTGCAGAGGAGTGAGACAGTTGGAGAGGAGTGAGTCAGTTGTAGAGGAGTGGGACAGTTGTAGAGGAGTGGGACAGTTGTAGAGGAGTGAGACAGTTGTAGAGGAGTGAGACAGTTGTAGAGGAGTGGGACAGTTGTAGAGGAGTGGGACATTTGTAGAGGAGTGGGACAGTTGTAGAGGAGTGAGACAGTTGTAGTGGAGTGGGACAGTTGTAGAGGAGTGGGACAGTTGTAGTGGAGTGGGACAGTTGTCGAGGAGTGGGACAGTTGTAGTGGAGTGGGACAGTTGTAGAGGAGTGGGACAGTTGTAGAGGAGTGGGACAGTTGTAGAGGAGTGGGACAGTTGTAGTGGAGTGGGACAGTTGTAGTGAAGTGGGACAGTTGTAGAGGAATGGGACAGTTGTAGAGGAGTGAGACAGTTGTAGAGGAGTGAGACAGTTGTAGTGGAGTGGGACAGTTGTAGAGGAGTGGGACAGTTGTAGTGAAGTGGGACAGTTGTAGAGGAATGGGACAGTTGTAGAGGAGTGGGACAGTTGTAGTGGAGTGAGACAGATGTAGAGGAGTGGGACATTTGTCGAGGAGTGGGACAGTTGTAGAGGAGTGGGACAGTTGTAGAGGAGTGGGACACTTGTAGAGGAGTGGGACATTTGGAGAGGAGTGGGACATTTGTAGAGGAGTGGGACAGCTGTAGAGGAGTGGGACAGTTGTAGAGGAGTGAGACAGTTGTAGAGGAGTGAGACAGTTGTAGAGGAGTGGGACAGTTGTAGAGGAGTGGGACAGTTGTAGAGGAGTGCGACAGTTGTAGTGGAGTGGGACAGTTGTAGAGGAGTGGGACAGTTGTAGAGGAGTGGGACAGTTGTAGAGGAGTGCGACAGTTGTAGTGGAGTGGGACAGTTGTAGAGGAGTGGGACAGTTGTAGTGGAGTGGGACAGTTGGAGAGGAGTGGGACAGTTGAAGAGGAGTGGGACAGTTGTAGAGGAGTGCGACAGTTGTAGTGGAGTGGGACTGTTGTAGAGGAGTGGGACAGTTGTAGAGGAGTGGGACAGTTGTAGTGGAGTGGGACAGTTGTAGAGGAGTGAGATAGTTGTAGTTGAGTGGGACAGTTGTAGTGGAGTGGGACAGGTGTAGAGGAGTGGGACATTTGTAGAGGAGTGGGAGAGTTGCAGTGGAGTGGGAGAGTAATAGAGGAGTGGGACAGTTGTAGAGGAGTGAGACAGTTGTGGAGGAGTGGGACAGTTGTAGTGGAGTGAGACAGTTGTCGAGGAGTGGGAGAGTTGCAGTGGAGTGGGACAGTTGTAGAGGAGTGAGACAGTTGTAGTGGAGTGGGACAGTTGTAGAGGAGTGGGACAGTTGTAGAGGAGTGGGACAGTTGTAGTGGAGTGGGACAGTTGTAGAGGAGTGGGACAGTTGTAGAGGAGTGGGAGAGTTGCAGTGGAGTGGGACAGTTGTAGAGGAGTGGGACAGTTGTAGAGGAGTTGGAGAGTTGTAGTGGAGTGGGACAGTTGTAGAGGAGTGGGACAGTTGTAGAGGAGTGGGAGAGTTGTAGTGGAGTGGGACAGTTGTAGTGGAGTGGGACTGTTGTAGAGGAGTGGGACAGTTGTAGTGGAGTGGGACAGTTGTAGAGGAGTGGGACAGTTGTAGTGGAGTGGGACAGTTGTAGAGGAGTGAGACAGTTGTAGTGGAGTGGGACAGTTGTAGAGGAGTGGGAGAGTTGTAGTGGAGTGGGACAGTTGTAGAGGAGTGGGACAGTTGTAGAGGAGTGGGAGAGTTGTAGTGGAGTGGGACAGTTGTAGTGGAGTGGGACAGTTGTAGTGGAGTGGGACAGTTGTAGAGGAGTGGGACAGTTGTAGTGGAGTGGGACAGTTGTAGAGGAGTGGGACAGTTGTAGAGGAGTGGGACAGTTGTAGTGGAGTGGGACAGTTGTAGTGGAGTGGGACAGTTGTAGTGGAGTGGGACAGTTGTAGAGGAGTGGGACAGTTGTAGTGGAGTGAGACAGTTGTAGAGGAGTGGGACAGTTGTAGTGGAGTGAGACAGTTGTAGAGGAGTGGGAGAGTTGTAGTGGAGTGGGACAGTTGTAGAGGAGTGGGACAGTTGTAGTGGAGTGGGACAGTTGTAGAGGAGTGGGACAGTTGTAGTGGAGTGAGACAGTTGTTGAGGAGTGGGAGAGTTGCAGTGGAGTGGGACAGTTGTAGAGGAGTGGGACAGTTGTAGTGGAGTGGGACAGTTGTAGAGGAGTGGGACAGTTGTAGTGGAGTGGGACAGTTGTAGAGGAGTGAGACAGTTGTAGTGGAGTGGGACAGTTGTAGAGGAGTGGGACAGTTGTAGTGGAGTGGGACAGTTGTAGTGGAGTGGGACAGTTGTAGAGGAGTGAGACAGTTGTAGTGGAGTGGGACAGTTGTAGAGGAGTGGGACAGTTGTAGTGGAGTGGGACAGTTGTAGAGGAGTGAGACAGTTGTAGAGGAGTGGGACAGTTGTAGTGGAGTGGGACAGTTGTAGAGGAGTGGGACAGTTGTCGAGGAGTGGGACAGTTGTAGTGGAGTGGGACAGTTGTAGTGGAGTGGGACAGTTGTAGAGGAGTGAGACAGTTGTAGTGGAGTGGGACAGTTGTAGAGGAGTGGGACAGTTGTAGTGGAGTGGGACAGTTGTAGAGGAGTGGGAGAGTTGCAGTGGAGTGGGACAGTTGTGGAGGAGTGGGACAGTTGTAGTGGAGTGAGACAGTTGTAGAGGAGTGGGACAGTTGTAGTGGAGTGGGACAGTTGTAGAGGAGTGGGACAGTTGTAGTGGAGTGGGACAGTTGTAGAGGAGTGAGACAGTTGTAGTGGAGTGGGACAATTGTAGAGGAGTGGGACAGTTGTAGTGGAGTGGGACAGTTGTAGAGGAGTGAGACAGTTGTAGAGGAGTGGGACAGTTGTAGTGGAGTGGGACAGTTGTAGAGGAGTGAGACAGTTGTAGTGGAGTGGGACAGTTGTAGAGGAGTGGGACAGTTGTAGTGGAGTGGGACAGTTGTAGTGGAGTGGGACAGTTGTAGAGGAGTGGGACAGTTGTAGTGGAGTGGGACAGTTGTAGTGGAGTGGGACAGTTGTAGTGGAGTGAGACAGTTGTAGTGGAGTGGGACAGTTGTAGTGGAGTGAGACAGTTGTAGTGGAGTGGGACAGTTGTAGTGGAGTGGGACAGTTGTAGTGGAGTGAGACAGTTGTAGTGGAGTGGGACAGTTGGAGAGGAGTGGGAGGGTTGCAGTGGAGTGGGACAGTTGTAGTGGAGTGGGACAGTTGTAGTGGAGTGGGACAGTTGTAGAGGAGAGGGACAGTTGGAGTGGAGTGGGACAGTTGTAGAGGAGTGAGACAGTTGTAGAGGAGTGAGACAGTTGTAGTGGAGTGCGACAGTTGTAGTGGAGTGAGACAGTTGTAGAGGAGTGAGACAGTTGTAGAGGAGTGGGACAGTTGTAGAGGAGTGAGACAGTTGTAGAGGAGTGGGACAGTTGTAGAGGAGTGAGACAGTTGTAGAGGAGTGAGACAGTTGTTGAGGAGTGGGACAGTTGTAGAGAAGTGGGACAGTTGTAGAGGAGTGGGACAGTTGTAGAAGAGTGGGACATTTGTAGTGGAGTGGGACAGTTGTAGAGGAGTGGGACAGTTGTAGAGGAGTGGGACATTTGTAGAGGAGTGGGACAGTTGCAGAGGAGTGGGACAGTTGCAGAGGAGTGAGACAGTTGGAGAGGAGTGAGTCAGTTGTAGAGGAGTGGGACAGTTGTAGAGGAGTGAGACAGTTGTAGAGGAGTGAGACAGTTGTAGAGGAGTGAGACAGTTGTAGAGGAGTGGGACATTTGTAGTGGAGTGGGACAGTTGTAGAGGAGTGAGACAGTTGTAGTGGAGTGGGACAGTTGTAGAGGAGTGGGACAGTTGTAGTGGAGTGGGACAGTTGTCGAGGAGTGGGACAGTTGTAGTGGAGTGGGACAGTTGTAGAGGAGTGGGACAGTTGTAGAGGAGTGGGACAGTTGTAGTGGAGTGGGACAGTTGTCGAGGAGTGGGACAGTTGTAGTGGAGTGGGACAGTTGTAGAGGAGTGAGACAGTTGTAGAGGAGTGGGACATTTGTAGAGGAGTGGGACAGTTGTAGAGGAGTGAGACAGTTGTAGAGGAGTGAGACAGTGGTAGAGGAGTGGGACAGTTGTCGAGGAGTGGGACATTTGTAGAGGAGTGGGACATTTGTAGAGGAGTGGGACAGTTGTAGAGGAGTGAGACAGTTGTAGAGGAGTGAGACAGTGGTAGAGGAGTGGGACAGTTGTCGAGGAGTGGGACATTTGTAGAGGAGTGGGACAGTTGTAGAGGAGTGAGACAGTTGTAGTGGAGTGGGACAGTTGTTGAGGAGTGGGACAGTTGTAGTGGAGTGGGACAGTTGTCGAGGAGTGGGACAGTTGTAGTGGAGTGGGACAGTTGTAGAGGAGTGGGACAGTTGTAGTGGAGTGGGACAGTTGTAGTGGAGTGGGACAGTTGTAGAGGAGTGGGACAGTTGTAGTGGAGTGGGACAGTTGTAGAGGAGTGGGACAGTTGTAGTGGAGTGGGACAGTTGTAGAGGAGTGAGACAGTTGTAGTGGAGTGGGACAGTTGTGGAGGAGTGAGACAGTTGTCGTGGAGTGGGACAGTTGCAGAGGAGTGGGACAGTTGTAGAGCAGTGGGACAGTTGTAGAGGAGTGGGACAGTTGTAGAGGAGTGGGACAGTTGTAGTGGAGTGGGAGAGTTGTAGAGGAGTGGGACAGTTGTAGTGGAGTGGGACAGTTGTAGTGGAGTGGGACAGTTGTAGTGGAGTGGGACAGTTGGAGAGGAGTGGGAGGGTTGCAGTGGAGTGGGACAGTTGTAGTGGAGTGGGACAGTTGTAGTGGAGTGTGACAGTTGTAGAGGAGTGGGACAGTTTTAGTGGAGTGGGACAGTTGTAGAGGAGTGGGACAGTTGGAGAGGAGTGAGACAGTTGTAGAGGAGTGAGACAGTTGTAGAGGAGTGGGACAGTTGTAGAGGAGTGGGACATTTGTAGAGGAGTGGGACAGTTGTGGAGGAGTGAGACAGTTGTAGAGGAGTGGGACAGTTGGAGAGGAGTGGGACAGTTGTAGTGGAGTGGGACAGTTGTAGAGGAGTGGGACAGTTGTAGTGGAGTGGGACAGTTGTAGAGGAGTGGGACAGTTGTCGAGGAGTGGGACAGTTGTAGTGGAGTGGGACAGTTGTAGAGGAGTGGGACAGTTGTAGTGGAGTGGGACAGTTGTAGAGGAGTGGGACAGTTGTAGTGGAGTGGGACAGTTGTAGAGGAGTGAGACAGTTGTAGTGGAGTGAGACAGTTGTAGACGAGTGAGACAGTTGTAGTGGAGTGGGACAGTTGTAGTGGAGTGAGACAGTTGTAGTGGAGTGGGACAGTTGTAGAGGAGTGGGACAGTTGTAGAGGAGTGGGACAGTTGTAGTGGAGTGGGACAGTTGTAGAGGAGTGGGACATTTGTAGAGGAGTGGGACAGTTGTAGTGGAGTGGGACAGTTGTAGAGGAGTGGGACAGTTGTAGTGGAGTGGGACAGTTGTAGAGGAGTGAGACAGTTGTCGTGGAGTGAGACAGTTGTAGAGGAGTGAGACAGTTGTAGAGGAGTGGGACAGTTGTAGTGGAGTGAGACAGTTGCAGTGGAGTGAGACAGTTGTAGTGGAGTGAGACAGTTGTAGAGGAGTGGGACTGTTGTAGTGGAGTGAGACAGTTGTAGTGGAGTGAGACAGTTGTAGAGGAGTGAGACAGTTGTAGTGGAGTGAGACAGTTGTAGTGGAGTGAGACAGTTGTAGTGGAGTGAGACAGTTGTAGAGGAGTGAGACAGTTGTAGTGGAGTGAGACAGTTGTAGAGGAGTGAGACAGTTGTAGAGGAGTGGGACAGTTGTAGTGGAGTGAGACAGTTGTAGTGGAGTGAGACAGTTGTAGTGGAGTGAGACAGTTGTAGTGGAGTGAGACAGTTGTAGAGGAGTGGGACAGTTGTAGAGGAGTGGGACAGTTGTAGAGGAGTGGGACAGTTGTAGTGGAGTGAGACAGTTGTAGTGGAGTGGGACAGTTGTAGTGGAGTGAGACAGTTGTAGAGGAGTGGGACAGTTGTAGTGGAGTGGGACAGTTGTAGTGGAGTGAGACAGTTGTAGAGGAGTGGTACAGTTGTAGAGGAGTGAGACACTTGAAGAAGAGTGAGACAGTTTTGGAGGAGAGGGACAGTTGTAGTGGAGTGGGACAGTTGTAGAGGAGTGAGACAGTTGTAGTGGAGTGGGACCTTTGCAGAGGAGTGGAACAGTTGTAGAGGAGTGGGACAGTTGTAGAGGAGTGGGACATTTGTCGTGGAGTGGGACAGTTGTAGAGGAGTGGGACAGTTGTAGTGGAGGGGGACATTTGTAGAGGAGTGAGACAGTTGTAGTGGAGTGGGACCTTTGTAGAGGAGTGGGACAGTTGTAGAGGAGTGGGACAGTTGTAGTGGAGTGGGACAGTTGTAGAGGAGTGGGACAGTTGTAGTAGAGTGGGACAGTTGTAGAGGAGTGGGACAGTTGTAGAGGAGTGGGACAGTTGTAGAGGAGTGAGACAGTTGTAGAGGAGTGGGACATTTGTAGAGGAGTGGGACAGTTGTAGAGGAGTGAGACAGTTGTAGAGGAGTGGGACAGTTGTAGTGGAGTGAGACAGTTGTAGAGGAGTGGGAGAGTTGTAGAGGAGTGAGACAGTTGTAGTGGAGTGGGACAGTTGTAGAGGAGTGGGACAGTTGTAGTGGAGTGGGACAGTTGTAGTGGAGTGGGACAGTTGTAGAGGAGTGGGACAGTTGTAGTGGAGTGGGACAGTTGTAGTGGAGTGGGACAGTTGTAGAGGAGTGGGACAGTTGTAGTGGAGTGGGACAGTTGTAGAGGAGTGGGACAGTTGTAGTGGAGTGAGACAGTTGTAGTGGAGTGGGACAGTTGTAGAGGAGTGGGACAGTTGTAGAGGAGTGGGACAGTTGTAGTGGAGTGGGACAGTTGTAGAGGAGTGGGACAGTTGTAGAGGAGTGGGACAGTTGTAGAGGAGTGGGACCGTTGTAGTGGAGTGGGACATTTGTAGACGAGTGAGACAGTTGTAGAGGAGTGAGACAGTTGTAGTGGAGTGTGACAGTTGTAGTGGAGTGGGACAGTTGTAGAGGAGTGGGACAGTTGTATTGGAGTGAGACAGTTGTATTTGAGTGGGACATTTGTAGAGGAGTGGGACAGTTGCAGTGGAGTGAGACAGTTGTAGTGGAGTGGGACAGTTGTAGAGGAGTGGGACAGTTGTAGAGGAGTGGGACAGTTGTAGTGGAGTGGGACAGTTGTAGAGGAGTGAGACAGTTGTAGTGGAGTGTGACAGTTGTAGTGGAGTGAGACAGTTGTAGAGGAGTGGGACATTTGTAGAGGAGTGAGACAGTTGTAGAGGAGTGAGACAGTTGTAGAGGAGTGGGATAGTTGTAGAGGAGTGGGACAGTTGTAGTGGAGTGAGACACTTGTAGAGGAGTGGGACAGTTGTAGTGGAGTGAGACAGTTGTAGAGGAGTGAGACAGTTGTAGAGGAGTGGGATAGTTGTAGAGGAGTGGGACAGTTGTAGTGGAGTGAGACACTTGTAGAGGAGTGGGACAGTTGTAGTGGAGTGAGACAGTTGTATTTGAGTGGGACATTTGTAGAGGAGTGAGACAGTTGTAGAGGAATGGGACAGTTGAAGAGGAGTGAGACAGTTGTAGAGGAATGGGACAGTTGTAGAGGAGTGGGACAGTTGTAGAGGAGTGGGACAGTTGTAGAGGAGTGGGACAGTTGTAGAGGAGTGCGACAGTTGTAGAGGAATGGGACAGTTGTAGAGGAGTGGGACAGTTGTAGAGGAGTGGGACAGTTGTAGAGGAGTGAGACAGTTGTAGAGGAATGGGACAGTTGTAGAGGAGTGGGACAGTTGTAGAGGAGTTGGACAGTTGTTGAGGAGTGGGACAGTTGTAGAGGAGTGGGACAGTTGTAGTGGAGTGGGACAGTTGTAGAGGAGTGGGACAGTTGTAGAGGAGTGGGACAGTTGTAGTGGAGTGGGACAGTTGTAGTGGAGTGTGACAGTTGTAGTGGAGTGAGACAGTTGTAGAGGAGTGGGATAGTTGTAGAGGGGTGGGACAGTTGTAGTGGAGTGAGACACTTGTAGAGGAGTGGGACAGTTGTCGTGGAGTGGAACATTTGTAGAGGAGTGGGACAGTTGTAGTGGAGTGGGACAGTTGTAGTGGAGTGAGACAGTTGTAGAGGAGTGGGAGAGTTGTAGAGGAGTGAGACAGTTGTAGAGGAGTGGGACAGTTGTAGAGGAGTGGGACAGTTGTAGTGGAGTGGGACAGTTGTAGTGGAGTGGGACAGTTGTAGAGGAGTGGGACAGTTGTAGTGGAGTGGGACAGTTGTAGTGGAGTGTGACAGTTGTAGTGGAGTGGGACAGTTGTAGAGGAGTGGGACAGTTGTAGAGGAGTGGGACAGTTGTAGTGGAGTGGGACAGTTGTAGATGAGTGGGACAGTTGTAGTGGAGTGTGACAGTTGTAGTGGAGTGGGACAGTTGTAGTGGAGTGGGACAGTTGTAGAGGAGTGGGACAGTTGTAGTGGAGTGGGACAGTTGTAGTGGAGTGTGACAGTTGTAGTGGAGTGGGACAGTTGTAGAGGAGTGGGACAGTTGTAGTGGAGTGGGACAGTTGTAGAGGAGTGGGACAGTTGTAGTGGAGTGAGACAGTTGTAGTGGAGTGGGACAGTTGTAGAGGAGTGGGACAGTTGTAGTGGAGTGGGACATTTGTAGACGAGTGAGACAGTTGTAGAGGAGTGAGACAGTTGTAGTGGAGTGTGACAGTTGTAGTGGAGTGGGACAGTTGTAGAGGAGTGGGACAGTTGTAGTGGAGTGATACAGTTGTAGAAAAGTGGGACAGTTGTATTGGAGTGAGACAGTTGTATTTGAGTGGGACATTTGTAGAGGAGTGAGACAGTTGTAGAGGAGTGGGACAGTTGTAGAGGAGTGGGACAGTTGTAGAGGAGTGGGACAGTTGTCGTTGAATGGGACATTTGTTGAGGAGTGAGACAGTTGCAGAGGAGTGGGACAGTTGTAGAGGAGTGAGACAGTTGTAGAGGAGTGAGACAGTTGTAGAGGAGTGGGATAGTTGTAGAGGGGTGGGACAGTTGTAGTGGAGTGAGACACTTGTAGAGGAGTGGGACAGTTGTAGTGGAGTGAGACAGTTGTATTTGAGTGGGACATTTGTAGAGGAGTGAGACAGTTGTAGAGGAATGGGACAGTTGAAGAGGAGTGAGACAGTTGTAGAGGAATGGGAAAGTTGTAGAGGAGTGGGACAGTTGTAGAGGAGTGGGACAGTTGTAGAGGAGTGGGACAGTTGTAGAGGAGTGCGACATTTGTAGAGGAATGGGACAGTTGTAGAGGAGTGGGACAGTTGTAGAGGATTGGGACAGTTGTAGAGGAGTGAGACAGTTGTAGAGGAATGGGACAGTTGTAGAGGAGTGGGACAGTTGTAGAGGAGTGGGACAGTTGTAGAGGAGTGGGACAGTTGTAGTGGAGTGGGACAGTTGTAGTGGAGTGGGACAGTTGTAGAGGAGTGGGACAGTTGTAGAGGAGTGGGACAGTTGTAGAGCAGTGAGACAGTTGTAGAGGAGTGGGACAGTTGTAGTGGAGTGGGACAGTTGTAGAGGAATGGGACAGTTGTAGAGGAGTGGGACAGTTGTAGAGGAGTGGGACAGTTGTAGTGGAGTGGGACAGTTGTAGAGGAGTGGGACAGTTGTAGAGGAGTGGGACAGTTGTCGTGGAGTGGAACATTTGTAGAGGAGTGACACACTTGTAGAGGAGTGAGACAGTTGTAGTGGAGTGGGACAGTTGTAGAGGAGTGGGACAGTTGTAGTGGAGTGGGACATTTGTAGAGGAGTGGGACAGTTGTAGTGGAGTGAGACAGTTGTAGTGGAGTGGGACATTTGTAGAGGAGTGGGACAGTTGTAGTGGAGTGGGACATTTGTAGAGGAGTGGGACAGTTGTAGTGGAGTGGGACAGTTGTAGTGTCGTGGGACAGTTGTAGAGGAGTGGGACAGTTGTAGAGGAGTGGGACAGTTGTAGAGGAGTGAGACACTTGTAGAGGAGTGAGACAGTTGTAATGGAGTGGGACAGTTGTAGTGGAGTGGGACAGTTGTAGTGGAGTGGGACATTTGTAGAGGAGTGAGACACTTGTAGAGGAGTGAGACAGTTGTAGTGGAGTGGGACAGTTGGAGAGGAGTGAGACAGTTGAATTGGAGTGGGACAGTTGTAGTGGAGTGGGACATTTGTAGAGGAGTGAGACACTTGTAGAGGAGTGAGACAGTTGCAGTGGAGTGGGACATTTGTAGAGGAGTTGGACAGTTGTAGTGGAGTGGGACAGTTGTAGTGGAGTGAAACAGTTGTAGTGGAGTGAGACAGTTGTAGTGGAGTGGGACAGTTGTAGAGGAGTGAGACAGTTGTAGTGGAGTGGGACAGTTGTAGAGGAATGGGACAGTTGTAGTGGAGTGGGACAGTTGTAGAGGAGTGGGACAGTTGTAGAGGAGTGGGACAGTTGTAGTGGAGTGAGACAGTTGTAGAGGAGTGGGACAGTTGTAGAGGAATGGGACAGTTGTAGTGGAGTGGGACAGTTGTAGAGGAGTGGGACAGTTGTAGAGGAGTGGGACATTTGTAGAGGAGTGGGACAGTTGTAGAGGAGTGAGACAGTTGTAGAGGAGTGGGACAGTTGTAGTGGAGTGAGACAGTTGTAGAGGAGTGGGACAGTTGTAGAGGAATGGGACAGTGGTAGGTGAGTGAGACAGTTGTAGAGAAGTGGGACAGTTGTAGAGGAGTGGGACAGTTGTAGTGGAGTGGGACAGTTGTAGAGCAGTGGGACAGTTGTAGTGGAGTGAGACAGTTGTAGAGGAGTGAGACAGTTGTAGAGGATTGAGACAGTTGTAGAGGAGTGGGACAGTTGTAGAGGAGTGGGACAGTGGTAGGTGAGTGAGACAGTTGTAGAGGATTGAGACAGTTGTAGAGGAGTGGGACAGTTGTAGAGGAGTGAGACAGTTGTAGAGGATTGAGACAGTTGTAGTGGAGTGGGACAGTTGTAGAGGAATGGGACAGTTGTAGTGGAGTGGGACAGTTGTAGAGGAGTGGGACAGTTGTAGAGGAGTGAGACAGTTGCAGTGGAGTGGGACATTTGTAGAGGAGTTGGACAGTTGTAGTGGAGTGGGACAGTTGTAGTGGAGTGAAACAGTTGTAGTGGAGTGAGACAGTTGTAGTGGAGTGGGACAGTTGTAGAGGAGTGAGACAGTTGTAGTGGAGTGGGACAGTTGTAGAGGAATGGGACAGTTGTAGTGGAGTGGGACAGTTGTAGAGGAGTGGGACAGTTGTAGAGGAGTGGGACAGTTGTGGTGGAGTGGGACAGTTGTAGAGGAGTGGGACATTTGTAGAGGAGTGAGACAGTTGTAGAGGATTGAGACAGTTGTCGTGGAGTGGGACAGTTGTAGTGGAGTGGGACAGTTGTAGAGGAGTGGGACAGTTATAGAGGAGTGAGACAGTTGTAGAGGATTGAGACAGTTGTAGAGGATTGAGACAGTTGTAGAGGAGTGGGACAGTTGTAGAGGAGTGGGACATTTGTAGAGGAGTGAGACACTTGTAGTGAAGTGGGACACTTGTAGATGAGTGGGACAGTTGTAGAGGAGTGGGACAGTTGTAGTGGAGTGGGACAGTTGTAGAGCAGTGGGACAGTTGTAGAGGAGTGAGACAGTTGTAGAGGAGTGGGACAGTTGTAGTGGAGTGGGACAGTTGTAGAGCAGTGGGACAGTTGTAGAGGAGTGAGACAGTTGTAGAGGATTGAGACAGTTGTAGAGGATTGAGACAGTTGTAGAGGAGTGGGAAACAGTTGTAGAGGAGTGGGACAGTTGTAGTGGAGTGGGACATTTGTAGAGGAGTGGGACATTTGTAGAGGATTGAGACAGTTGGAGAGGAGTGGGACAGTTGTAGAGGAGTGGGACATTTGTAGAGGAGTGAGACACTTGTAGTGAAGTGGGACAGTTGTAGAGGAGTGGGACAGTTGTAGAGGAGTGGGCCAGTTGTAGAGGAGTGGGACAGTTGTAGTGGAGTGGGACAGTTGTCGTGGAGTGGGACATTTGTAGTGGAGTGAGACACTTGTAGAGGAGTGCGACAGTTGTAGAGGAGTGGGACAGTTGTAGTGGAGTGGGACAGTTGTAGAGGAGTGGGACAGTTGTAGTGGAGTGGGACAGTTGTAGAGGAGTGGGACAGTTGTAGTGGAGTGGGACAGTTGTCGTGGAGTGGGACAGTTGTAGAGGAGTGGGACAGTTGTAGTGGAGTGGGACAGTTGTCGTGGAGTGGGACATTTGTAGTGGAGTGAGACACTTGTAGAGGAGTGCGACAGTTGTAGAGGAGTGGGACAGTTGTAGTGGAGTGGGACAGTTGTAGAGGAGTGGGACAGTTATAGAGGAGTGGGACATATGTAGAGGAGTGAGACAGTTGTAGAGGAGTGGGACAGTTGTAGTGGAGTGGGACAGTTGTAGTGGAGTGGGACAGTTGTAGAGGAGTGAGACAGTTGTAGAGGAGTGAGACAGTTGTAGTGGAGTGGGACATTTGTCGTGGAGTTGGACATTTGTAGAGGAGTGGGACAGTTGTAGTGGAGTGAGACAGTTGTAGAGGAGTGGGACAGTTGTAGTGGAGTGGGACAGTTGTAGTGGAGTGGGACATATGTAGAGGAGTGAGACAGTTGTAGTGGAGTGGGACAGTTGTAGTGGAGTGGGACATATGTAGAGGAGTGAGACAGTTGTAGAGGAGTGAGACAGTTGTAGTGGAGTGGGACATTTGTCGTGGAGTTGGACATTTGTAGAGGAGTGGGACAGTTGTAGAGGAGTGAGACAGTTGTAGTGGAATGGGACAGTTGTAGTGGAGTGGGACAGTTGTAGTGGAGTGGGACAGTTGTAGAGGAGTGGGACGGTTGTAGAGGAGTGGGACATTTGTAGAGGAGTGGGACAGTTGTAGTGGAGTGGGACAGTTGTAGTGGAGTGGGACAGTTGTAGTGGAGTGGGACATTTGTCGAGGAGTGGGACGGTTGCAGAGGAGTGGGACAGTTGTAGAGGAGTGGGAGATTTGTCGAGGAGTGGGACAGTTGTAGAGGAGTCGGACAGTTGTAGTGGTGTGGGACAGTTGTAGTGGAGTGGGACAGTTGTAGAGGAGTGGGACAGTTGTAGAGGAGTGGGACAGTTGTAGTGGAGTGGGACAGTTGTAGAGGAGTGGGACAGTTGTAGTGGAGTGGGACAGTTGTAGAGGAGTGGGACAGTTGTAGTGGAGTGGGACAGTTGTAGTGGAGTGGGACAGTTGTAGTGGAGTGGGACAGTTGTAGAGGAGTGGGACAGTTGTAGAGGAGTGGGACAGTTGTTGTGGAGTGGGACAGTTGTAGAGGAGTGGGACAGTTGTAGAGGAGTGGGACAGTTGTAGAAGAGTGGGACAGTTGTAGTGGAGTGGGACAGTTGTAGTGGAGTGGGACAGTTGTAGAGGAGTGGGACAGTTGTAGTGGAGTGGGACAGTTGTAGAGGAGTGGGACATTTGTAGTGGAGTGGGACAGTTGTAGTGGAGTGGGACAGTTGTAGAGGAGTGGGACAGTTGTAGTGGAGTGAGACAGTTGTAGAGGAGTGAGACAGTTGTAGAGGATTGAGACAGTTGTAGAGGAGTGGGACAGTTGTAGAGGATTGAGACAGTTGTAGAGGAGTGGGACAGTTGTAGAGGAGTGGGACATTTGTAGAGGAGTGAGACACTTGTAGTGAAGTGGGACAGTTGTAGAGGAGTGGGACAGTTGTAGAGGAGTGGGCCAGTTGTAGAGGAGTGGGACAGTTGTAGTGGAGTGGGACAGTTGTAGAGGAGTGGGCCAGTTGTAGAGGAGTGGGACAGTTGTAGTGGATTGGGACAGTTGTCGTGGAGTGGGACATTTGTAGTGGAGTGAGACACTTGTAGAGGAGTGCGACAGTTGTAGTGGAGTGGGACATTTGTCGTGGAGTTGGACATTTGTAGAGGAGTGGGACAGTTGTAGTGGAGTGGGACAGTTGTAGTGGAGTGGGACATATGTAGAGGAGTGGGACAGTTGTAGTGGAGTGGGACAGTTGTCGTGGAGTGGGATATATGTAGAGGAGTGAGACAGTTGTAGAGGAGTGAGACAGTTGTAGTGGAGTGGGACATTTGTCGTGGAGTTGGACATTTGTAGAGGAGTGGGACAGTTGTAGAGGAGTGAGACAGTTGTAGTGGAGTGGGACAGTTGTAGTGGAGTGGGACAGTTGTAGAGGAGTGGGACAGTTGTAGAGGAGTGGGACGGTTGCAGAGGAGTGGGACAGTTGTAGAGGAGTGGGACAGTTGTAGTGGAGTGGGACAGTTGTAGTGGAGTGGGACAGTTGTAGTGGAGTGGGACATTTGTCGAGGAGTGGGACGGTTGCAGAGGAGTGGGACAGTTGTAGAGGAGTGGGAGATTTGTCGAGGAGTGGGACAGTTGTAGAGGAGTCGGACAGTTTAGTGGTGTGGGACAGTTGTAGTGGAGTGGGACAGTTGTAGAGGAGTGGGACAGTTGTAGAGGAGTGGGACAGTTGTAGTGGAGTGGGACAGGTGTAGAGGAGTGGGACAGTTGTAGTGGAGTGGGACAGCTGTAGAGGAGTGGGACAGTTGTAGAGGAGTGGGACAGTTGTAGTGGAGTGGGACAGTTGTAGAGGAGTGGGACAGTTGTAGTGGAGTGGGACAGTTGTAGTGGAGTGGGACAGTTGTAGAGGAGTGGGACAGTTGTAGTGGAGTGGGACAGTTGTAGTGGAGTGGGACAGTTGTAGAGGAGTGGGACAGTTGTAGTGGAGTGGGACAGTTGTAGTGGAGTGGGACAGTTGTAGTGGAGTGAGACAGTTGTAGAGGAGTGGGATAGTTGTAGAGGATTGGGACAGTTGTAGAGGAGTGGGACAGCTGTAGTGGAGTGGGACAGTTGTAGTGGAGTGAGACAGTTGTAGTGGAGTGAGACAGTTGTAGTGGAGTGGGACAGTTGTAGAGGAGTGGGACAGTTGTAGAGGAGTGGGACAGTTGTAGTGGAGTGATACAGTTGTAGAAGAGTGGGACAGTTGTAGAGGAGTGAGACAGTTGTAGAGGAGTGGGACAGTTGTAGAGGAGTGGGATAGTTGTAGAGGAGTGGGACAGTTGTAGTGGAGTGGGACAGTTGTAATGGAGTGAGACAGTTGCAGTGGTGTGGGACAGATGTAGAGGAGTGGGACAGTTGTAGAGGAGTGGGATAGTTGTAGAGGAGTGAGACAGTTGTAGAGGAGTGGGACAGTTGTAGAGGAGTGAGACAGTTGTAGAGGAGTGAGACAGTTGTAGAGGAGTGAGACAGTTGTAAAGGAGTGGGATAGTTGTAGAGGAGTGGGACAGTTGTAGTGGAGTGAGACATTTGTAGTGGAGTGAGACATTTGTAGAGGAGTGAGATAGTTGTAGAGGAGTGGGACAGTTGTAGTGGAGTGGGACAGTTGTAGTGGAGTGAGACATTTGTAGTGGAGTGAGACATTTGTAGAGGAGTGAGATAGTTGCAGTGGAGTGGGACAGTTGTAGTGGAGTGGGACAGTTGTAGTGGAGTGAGACATTTGTAGTGGAGTGAGACATTTGTAGAGGAGTGAGATAATTGTAGAGGAGTGGGACAGTTGTAGTGGAGTGGGACAGTTGTCGTTGAGTGGGACATTTGTAGAGGAGTGAGACAGTTGTAGAGGAGTGGGACAGTTGTTGTGGAGTGGGACAGTTGTAGAGGAGTGGGACAGTTGGAGAGGAGTGGGACAGTTGTAGTGGAGTGATACAGTTGTAGAAGAGTGGGACAGTTGTAGAGGAGTGAGACAGTTGTAGAGGAGTGGGACAGTTGTAGAGGAGTGGGATAGTTGTAGAGGAGTGGGACAGTTGTAGTGGAGTGGGACAGTTGGAGTGGAGTGAGACAGTTGTAGAGGAGTGGGACAGTTGTAGAGGAATGGGACAGTTGTAGAGGAGTGGGACAGTTGTTGAGGAGTGAGACAGTTGTAGAGGAGTGGGACTGTTGTAGAGGAGTGGGACAGTTGTAGAGGAGTGGGACAGTTGTAGAGGAGTGGGACAGTTGTAGTGGAGTGAGACAGTTGTAGAGGAGTGGGACAGTTGTAGAGGAGTGAGACAGTTGTAGTGGAGTGAGACAGTTGTAGAGGTGTGGGACAGTTGTAGAGGAGTGAGACAGTTGTAGTGGAGTGAGACAGTTGTAGAGGAGTGGGACAGTTGTAGAGGAGTGAGACAGTTGTAGTGGAGTGAGACAGTTGTAGAGGAGTGGGACAGTTGTAGAGGAGTGGGACAGTTGTAGAGGAGTGAGACAGTTGTAGTGGAGTGAGACAGTTGTAGAGGAGTGGGACAGTTGTAGAGGAGTGAGACAGTTGTAGAGGAGTGAGACAGTTGTAGAGGAGTGGGACAGTTGTAGAGGAGTGAGACAGTTGTAGAGGACTGGGACAGTTGTAGAGGAGTGGGACATTTGTAGAGGAGTGGGACAGTTGTAGTGGAGTGAGACAGTTGTAGAGGAGTGAGACAGTTGTAGTGGAGTGGGACAGTTGTAGAGGAGTGGGACAGTTGTAGTGGAGTGGGACAGTTGTAGTGGAGTGGGACAGTTGTAGAGGAGTGAGACAGTTGTAGTGGAGTGGGACAGGTGTAGAGGAGTGAGACAGTTGTAGTGGAGTGGGACAGTTGTAGTGGAGTGGGACAGTTGTAGAGGAGTGGGACAGTTGTAGAGGAGTGGGACAGTTGTAGAGCAGTGGGACAGTTGTAGAGGAGTGGGACAGTTGTAGTGGAGTGGGACAGTTGTAGAGGAGTGGGACAGTTGTAGAGGAGTGGGACAGTTGTAGAGCAGTGGGAAAGTTGTAGAGGAGTGGGACAGTTGTAGTGGAGTGGGACAGTTGTAGTGGAGTGGGACAGTTGTAGAGGAGTGAGACACTTGTAGTGGAGTGGGACAGTTGTAGTGGAGTGGAACAGTTGTAGTGGAGTGGGACAGTTGTAGTGGAGTGAGACAGTTGTAGAGGAGTGGGACAGTTGTAGTGGAGTGAGACAGTTGTAGTGGAGTGGGACAGTTGTAGTGGAGTGAAACAGTTGTAGAGGAGTGAGACAGTTGTAGACGAGTGAGACAGTTGTAGTGGAGTGGGACAGTTGTAGAGTAGTGAAACAGTTGTAGAGGAGTGAGACAGTTGTAGACGAGTGAGACAGTTGTAGTGGAGTGGGACAGTTGTAGTGGAGTGAAACAGTTGTAGAGGAGTGAGACAGTTGTAGTGGAGTGGGACATTTGTAGAGGAGTGGGACAGTTGTAGTGGAGTGGGACAGTTGTAGAGGAGTGGGACAGTTGTAGAGGAGTGCGACAGTTGTAGAGGAGTGAGACAGTTGCAGAGGAATGGGACAGTTGTAGAGGAGTGGGACAGTTGTAGAGCAGTGAGACAGTTGTAGAGGAGTGTGACAGTTGCAGTGGAGTGAGACAGTTGTAGAGGAGTGGGACAGTTGTAGAGGAATGGGACAGTTGTAGAGGAGTGGGACAGTTGTAGAGGAGTGGGACAGTTGTAGTGGAGTGGGACATTTGTAGAGGAGTGAGACACTTGTAGAGGAGTGAGACAGTTGTAGTGGAGTGGGACAGTTGTAGTGGAGTGGGACAGTTGTAGAGGAGTGGGACAGTTGTAGAGGAGTGGGACAGTTGTAGAGGAGTGAGACACTTGTAGAGGAGTGGGACAGTTGTAGAGGAGTGGGACAGTTGTAGAGGAGTGGGACAGTTGTAGTGGAGTGGGACAGTTGTTCAGGAGTGAGACAGTTGTAGAGGAGTGGGACAGTTGTTGAGGAGTGGGACAGTTGTAGTGGAGTGGGACAGTTGTTGAGGAGTGAGACAGTTGTAGAGGAGTGGGACAGTTGTTGAGGAGTGAGACAGTTGTAGAGGAGTGGGACTGTTGTAGAGGAGTGGGACAGTTGTAGAGGAGTGGGACAGTTGTAGAGGAGTGGGACAGTTGTAGTGGAGTGGGACAGTTGTAGAGCAGTCGGACAGTTGTAGTGGAGTGAGACAGTTGTAGAGGAGTGAGACAGTTGTAGAGGATTGAGACAGTTGTAGAGGGGTGGGACAGTTGTAGAGGAGTGGGACAGTGGTAGGTGAGTGAGACAGTTGTAGAGGTGTGGGACAGTTGTAGAGGAGTGGGACAGTTGTAGAGGAGTGAGACAGTTGTAGTGGAGTGGGACAGTTGTAGAGGAGTGAGACAGTTGTAGTGGAGTGAGACAGTTGTAGAGGAGTGGGACAGTTGTAGTGGAGGGGGACATTTGTAGAGGAGTGAGACACTTGTAGAGGAGTGGGACAGTTGTAGTGGAGTGTGACAGTTGTAGTGGAGTGGGACAGTTGTAGTGGAGTGGGACAGTTGTAGAGGAGTGGGACAGTTGTAGTGGAGTGAGACAGTTGTAGTGGAGTGGGACAGTTGTAGTGGAGTGAAACAGTTGTAGAGGAGTGAGACACTTGTAGACGAGTGAGACAGTTGTAGTGGAGTGGGACATTTGTAGAGGAGTGGGACAGTTGTAGTGGAGTGGGACAGTTGTAGTGGAGTGAAACAGTTGTAGAGGAGTGAGACAGTTGTAGACGAGTGAGACAGTTGTAGTGGAGTGGGACAGTTGTAGTGGAGTGGGACAGTTGTAGAGGAGTGAAACAGTTGTAGAGGAGTGAGACAGTTGTAGACGAGTGAGACAGTTGTAGTGGAGTGGGACATTTGTAGAGGAGTGGGACAGTTGTAGTGGAGTGGGACAGTTGTAGTGGAGTGGGACAGTTGTAGAGGAGTGGGACAGTTGTAGAGGAGTGCGACAGTTGTAGAGGAGTGAGACAGTTGTATAGGAATGTGACAGTTGTAAAGGAGTGGGACAGTTGGAGAGGAGTGGGACAGTTGTAGAGGAGTGGGACAGTTGTAGTGCAGTGAGACAGTTGTAGAGGAGTGGGACAGTTGTAGTGGAGTGAGACAGTTGTAGAGGAGTGGGACAGTTGTAGAGGAATGGGACAGTTGTAGAGGAGTGGGACAGTTGTAGAGGAGTGGGACAGTTGTAGTGGAGTGGGACATTTGTCGAGGAGTGAGACACTTGTAGAGGAGTGAGACAGTTGTAGTGGAGTGGGACAGTTGTAGTGGAGTGGGACAGTTGTCGTGGAGTGGGACAGTTGTAGAGGAGTGGGACAGTTGTAGAGGAGTGGGCCAGTTGTCGAGGAGTGAGACACTTGTAGAGGAGTGGGACAGTTGTAGAGGAGTGGGACAGTTGTAGTGGAGTGGGACAGTTGTAGTGGAGTGGGACAGTTGTTGAGGAGTGGGACAGTTGTATTGGAGTCGGACAGTTGTTGAGGAGTGAGACAGTTGTAGAGGAGTGGGACAGTTGTAGAGGAGTGGGACTGTTGTAGAGGAGTGGGACAGTTGTAGAGGAGTGGGACAGTTGTAGTGGAGTGGGACAGTTGTAGAGCAGTGGGACAGTTGTAGTGGAGTGAGACAGTTGTAGTGGAGTGGGACAGTTGTAGAGGAGTGGGACTGTTGTAGAGGAGTGGGACAGTTGTAGAGGAGTGGGACAGTTGTAGAGGAGTGGGACAGTTGTAGTGGAGTGGGACAGTTGTAGAGCAGTGGGACAGTTGTAGTGGAGTGGGACAGTTGTAGAGCAGTGGGACAGTTGTAGTGGAGTGAGACAGTTGTAGAGGAGTGAGACAGTTGTAGAGGATTGAGACAGTTGTAGAGGAGTGGGACAGTTGTAGATGAGTGGGACAGTGGTAGGTGAGTGAGACAGTTGTAGAGGTGTGGGACAGTTGTAGAGGAGTGGGACATTTGTAGAGGAGTGAGACAGTTGTAGTGGAGTGGGACAGTTGTAGAGGAGTGAGACAGTTGTAGTGGAGTGAGACAGTTGTAGAGGAGTGGGACAGTTGTAGAGGAGTGGGACAGTGGTAGGTGAGTGAGACAGTTGTAGAGCAGTGCGACAGTTGTAGTGGAGTGGGACATTTGTAGAGGAGTGAGACAGTTGTAGTGGAGTGGGACAGTTGTAGAGGAGTGAGACAGTTGTAGTGGAGTGAGACAGTTGTAGAGGAGTGGGACATTTGTAGAGGAGTGAGACAGTTGTAGTGGAGTGGGACAGTTGTAGAGGAGTGGGACACTTGTAGAGGAGTGAGACAGTTGTAGAGGAGTGGGACATTTGTAGAGGAGTGAGACAGTTGTAGTGGAGTGAGACAGTTGTAGTGGAGTGAGACAGTTGTAGTGGAGTGGGACAGTTGTAGAGGAGTGGGACAGTTGTAGTGGAGTGAGACAGTTGTAGTGGAGTGGGACAGTTGTAGTGGAGTGAGACAGTTGTAGTGGAGTGGGACAGTTGTAGAGGAGTGGGACAGTTGTAGTGGAGTGGGACAGTTGTAGAGGAGTGGGACAGTTGTAGTGGAGTGGGACAGTTGTAGAGGAGTGGGACACTTGTAGTGAAGTGGGACATTTGTAGAGGAGTGGGACAGTTGTACAGGAGTGGGACAGTTGTAGTGGAGTGAGACAGTTGTAGTGGAGTGGGACAGTTGTAGTGGAGTGAGACAGTTGTAGTGGAGTGGGACAGTTGTAGAGGAGTGGGACAGTTGTAGTGGAGTGAGACAGTTGTAGTGGAGTGGGACAGTTGTAGTGGAGTGAGACAGTTGTAGTGGAGTGGGTCAGTTGTAGTGGAGTGAGACAGTTGTAGTGGAGTGAGACAGTTGTAGTGGAGTGGGACAGTTGTAGTGGAGTGGGACAGTTGTAGAGGAGTGGGACAGTTGTAGAGGAGTGGGACAGTTGTAGTGGAGTGAGACAGTTGTAGAGGAGTGGGACAGTTGTAGTGGAGTGGGACAGTTGTAGTGGAGTGAGACAGTTGTAGTGGAGTGGGACAGTTGTAGTGGAGTGAGACAGTTGTAGTGGAGTGGGACAGTTGTAGAGGAGTGGGACAGTTGTAGAGGAGTGGGACAGTTGTAGAGGAGTGGGACAGTTGTAGAGGAGTGGGACAGTTGTAGTGGAGTGAGACAGTTGTAGTGGAGTGGGACAGTTGTAGTGGAGTGAAACAGTTGTAGAGGAGTGAGACAGTTGTAGACGAGTGAGACAGTTGTAGTGGAGTGGGACAGTTGTAGAGGAGTGAAACAGTTGTAGAGGAGTGAGACAGTTGTAGACGAGTGAGACAGTTGTAGTGGAGTGGGACAGTTGTAGTGGAGTGAAACAGTTGTAGAGGAGTGAGACAGTTGTAGTGGAGTTGGACATTTGTAGAGGAGTGGGACAGTTGTAGTGGAGTGGGACATTTGTAGTGGAGTGGGACAGTTGTAGAGGAGTGGGACAGTTGTAGAGGAGTGCGACAGTTGTAGAGGAGTGAGACAGTTGCAGAGGAATGGGACAGTTGTAGAGGAGTGGGACAGTTGTAGAGCAGTGAGACAGTTGTAGAGGAGTGGGACAGTTGTAGTGGAGTGAGACAGTTGTAGAGGAGTGGGACAGTTGTAGAGGAATGGGACAGTTGTAGAGGAGTGGGACAGTTGTAGAGGAGTGGGACAGTTGTAGTGGAGTGGGACATTTGTAGAGGAGTGAGACACTTGTAGAGGAGTGAGACAGTTGTAGTGGAGTGGGACAGTTGTAGTGGAGTGGGACAGTTATAGAGGAGTGAGACAGTTGTAGAGGATTGAGACAGTTGTAGAGGAGTGGGGCAGTTGTAGAGGAGTGGGACAGTGGTAGGTGAGTGAGACAGTTGTAGAGGTGTGGGACAGTTGTAGAGGAGTGGGACATTTGTAGAGGAGTGAGACAGTTGTAGTGGAGTGGGACAGTTGTAGAGGAGTGAGACAGTTGTAGTGGAGTGAGACAGTTGTAGAGGAGTGGGACAGTTGTCGAGGAGTGGGACAGTGGTAGGTGAGTGAGACAGTTGTAGAGGTGTGGGACAGTTGTAGAGGAGTGGGACATTTGTAGAGGAGTGGGACAGTTGTACAGCAGTGGGACAGTTGTAGTGGAGTGAGACAGTTATAGAGGAGTGAGACAGTTGTAGAGGATTGAGACAGTTGTAGAGGAGTGGGGCAGTTGTAGAGGAGTGGGACAGTGGTAGGTGAGTGAGACAGTTGTAGAGGTGTGGGACAGTTGTAGAGGAGTGGGACATTTGTAGAGGAGTGAGACAGTTGTAGTGGAGTGGGACAGTTGTAGAGGAGTGAGACAGTTGTAGTGGAGTGAGACAGTTGTAGAGGAGTGGGACAGTTGTAGAGGAGTGGGACAGTGGTAGGTGAGTGAGACAGTTGTAGAGCAGTGCGACAGTTGTAGTGGAGTGGGACATTTGTAGAGGAGTGAGACAGTTGTAGTGGAGTGGGACAGTTGTAGAGGAGTGAGACAGTTGTAGTGGAGTGAGACAGTTGTAGAGGAGTGGGACAGTTGTCGAGGAGTGAGACAGTTGTAGTGGAGAGGGACAGTTGTAGAGGAGTGAGACAGTTGTAGTGGAGTGAGACAGTTGTAGAGGAGTGAGACAGTTGTAGTGGAGTGAGACAGTTGTAGTGGAGTGGGACAGTTGTAGAGGAGTGAGACAGTTGTAGTGGAGTGAGACAGTTGTAGAGGAGTGGGACACTTGTAGAGGAGTGGGACAGTTGTAGTGGAGTGGGACAGTTGTAGTGGAGTGGGACAGTTGTAGTGGAGTGAGACACTTGTCGAGGAGTGGGACAGTTGTAGAGGAGTGGGACAGTTGTAGAGGAGTGGGACAGTTGTAGAGGAGTGGGACAGTTGTAGTGGAGTGAGACAGTTGTAGTGGAGTGGGACAGTTGTAGTGGAGTGGGACAGTTGTAGAGGAGTGGGACAGTTGTAGTGGAGAGGGACAGTTGTAGTGGAGTGAGACAGTTGTAGTGGAGAGGGACAGTTGTAGTGGAGTGAGACAGTTGTAGAGGAGTGGGACAGTTGTAGAGGAGTGGGACAGTTGTAGTGGAGTGGGACAGTTGTAGAGGAATGGGACAGTTGTAGAGGAGTGGGACAGTTGTAGAGGAGTGGGACAGTTGTCGTGGAGTGCGACAGTTGTAGAGGAGTGGGACAGTTGTAGAGGAGTGGGACAGTTGTAGTGGAGTGAGACAGTTGTAGTGGAGTGGGACAGTTGTAGTGGAGTGGGACAGTTGTAGTGGAGTGAGACAGTTGTAGAGGAGTGGGACAGTTGTAGTGGAGTGGGACAGTTGTAGAGGAGTGGGACAGTTGTAGAGGAGTGGGACAGTTGTAGAGGAGTGGGACAGTTGTAGAGGAATGGGACAGTTGTCGTGGAGTGGGACAGTTGTAGAGGAGTGGGACAGTTGTAGTGGAGTGAGACACTTGTCGAGGAGTGGGACAGTTGTAGAGGAGTGGGACAGTTGTAGAGGAGTGCGACAGTTGTAGTGGAGTGGGACAGTTGTAGAGGAGTGGGACAGTTGTAGAGGAGTGGGACAGTTGTAGAGGAGTGGGACAGTTGTAGTGGAGTGGGACAGTTGTAGTGGAGTGAGACAGTTGTAGTGGAGTGGGACAGTTGTAGAGGAGTGGGACAGTTGTAGTGGAGTGGGACAGTTGTAGTGGAGTGAGACAGTTGTAGTGGAGTGGGACAGTTGTAGTGGAGTGAGACAGTTGTAGTGGAGTGGGACAGTTGTAGAGGAGTGGGACAGTTGTAGAGGAGTGGGACAGTTGTAGTGGAGTGGGACAGTTGTAGTGGAGTGAGACAGTTGTAGTGGAGTGGGACAGTTGTAGTGGAGTGGGACAGTTGTAGTGGAGTGAGACAGTTGTAGTGGGGTGAGACAGTTGTAGTGGGGTGGGACAGTTGTCGGGGAGTGAGACAGTTGTAGAGGAGTGGGACAGTTGTAGAGGAGTGGGACAGTTGTAGTGGAGTGGGACAGTTGTAGAGGAGTGGGACAGTTGTAGAGGAGTGGGACAGTTGTAGAGGAGTGGGACGGTTGTAGTGGAGTGGGACAGTTGTAGAGGAGTGGGACAGTTGTAGTGGAGTGGGACAGTTGTAGTGGTGTGGGACAGTTGTAGTGGAGTGGGACAGTTGTAGAGGAGTGGGACAGTTGTAGAGGAGTGGGACAGTTGTAGAGGAGTGGGACAGTTGTAGTGGAGTGGGACAGTTGTAGTGGAGTGGGACAGTTGTCGAGGAGTGGGAGAGTTGTAGAGGACTGGGACAGTTGTAGATTAGTGGGACAGTTGTAGAGGAGTGAGACAGTTGGAGTGGAGTGGGACAGTTGTAGTGGTGTGGGACAGTTGTAGTGGAGTGGGACAGTTGTAGTGGAGTGAGACAGTTGTAGTGGAGTGGGACAGTTGTAGAGGAGTGAGACAGTTGTAGTGGAGTGGGACAGTTGTAGTGGTGTGGGACAGTTGTAGTGGAGTGGGACAGTTGTAGAGGAGTGGGACAGTTGTAGAGGAGTGGGACAGTTGTAGAGGAGTGGGACAGTTGTAGTGGAGTGGGACAGTTGTAGTGGAGTGGGAGAGTTGTAGTGGAGTGGGACAGTTGTAGTGGAGTGGGAGAGTTGTAGTGGAGTGGGACAGTTGTAGTGGAGTGGGACAGTTGTAGAGGAGTGGGACAGTTGTCGAGGAGTGGGAGAGTTGTAGAGGAGTGGGACAGTTGTAGAGGAGTGGGACAGTTGTAGAGGAGTGAGACAGTTGTAGTGGAGTGGGACAGTTATAGTGGAGTGAGACAGTTGTAGTGGAGTGGGACAGTTGTCGAGGAGTGGGAGAGTTGTAGAGGAGTGGGACAGTTGTAGAGGAGTGGGACAGTTGTAGAGGAGTGAGACAGTTGTAGTGGAGTGGGACAGTTGTAGTGGAGTGAGACAGTTGTAGTGGAGTGGGACAGTTGTAGTGGAGTGGGACAGTTGTAGAGGAGTGGGACAGTTGTAGAGGAGTGAGACAGTTGAAGTGGAGTGGCACAGTTGTAGAGGAGTGGGACAGTTGTAGAGGAGTGGGACAGTTCTAGTGGAGTGGGACAGTTGTAGTGGAGTGGGACAGTTGTAGTGGAGTGAGACAGTTGTAGTGGAGTGGGACAGTTGTAGAGGAGTGGGACAGTTGTAGAGGAGTGGGACAGTTGTAGAGGAGTGGGACAGTTGTAGTGGAGTGGGACAGTTGTAGTGGAGTGAGACAGTTGTAGTGGAGTGGCACAGTTGTAGAGGAGTGTGACAGTTGTAGTGGAGTGGGACAGTTGTAGTGGAGTGAGACAGTTGTAGTGGAGTGGGACAGTTGTGGTGGAGTGAGACAGTTGTAGTGGAGTGGGACAGTTGTAGAGGAGTGGGACAGTTGTAGAGGAGTGGGACAGTTGTAGTGGAGTGAGACAGTTGTAGTGGAGTGGGACAGTTGTAGTGGAGTGAGACAGTTGTAGTGGAGTGGGACAGTTGTAGAGGAGTGGGACAGTTGTAGAGGAGTGGGACAGTTGTAGTGGAGTGAGACAGTTGTAGAGGAGTGGGACAGTTGTAGTGGAGTGGGACAGTTGTAGAGGAGTGGGACAGTTGTAGTGGAGTGGGACAGTTGTAGTGGAGTGAGACAGTTGTTGTGGAGTGGGACAGTTGTAGTGGAGTGAGACAGTTGTAGTGGAGTGGGACAGTTGTAGAGGAGTGGGACAGTTGTAGAGGAGTGGGACAGTTGTCGTGGAGTGAGACACTTGTCGAGGAGTGGGACAGTTGTAGTGGAGTGGGACAGTTGTAGAGGAGTGGGACAGTTGTAGAGGAGTGGGACAGTTGTAGTGGAGTGGGACAGTTGTAGAGGAGTGGGACAGTTGTAGAGGAGTGAGACAGTTGTAGTGGAGTGGGACAGTTGTAGAGGAGTGGGACAGTTGTAGTGGAGTGGGACAGTTGTAGTGGAGTGCGACAGTTGTAGAGGAGTGGGACAGTTGTAGAGGAGTGAGACAGTTGTAGTGGAGTGGGACAGTTGTAGAGGAGTGAGACAGTTGTAGAGGAGTGAGACAGTTGTAGTGGAGTGCGACAGTTGTAGAGGAGTGGGACAGTTGTAGAGGAGTGGGACAGTTGTAGAGGAGTGGGACAGTTGTAGTGAAGTGGGACAGTTGTAGAGGAGTGGGACAGTTGTAGAGGAGTGGGACAGTTGTAGTGGAGTGAGACAGTTGTAGAGGAGTGGGACAGTTGTAGAGGAGTGGGACAGTTGTAGTGGAGTGAGACAGTTGTAGTGGAGTGCGACAGTTGTAGAGGAGTGGGACAGTTGTAGAGGAGTGAGACAGTTGTAGTGGAGTGGGACAGTTGTAGAGGAGTGGGACAGTTGTAGTGGAGTGGGACAGTTGTAGAGGAGTGGGACAGTTGTCGTGGAGTGAGACACTTGTCGAGGAGTGGGACAGTTGTCGTGGAGTGAGACACTTGTCGAGGAGAGGGACAGTTGTAGTGGAGTGGGACAGTTGTAGAGGTGTGGGACAGTTGTAGTGGAGTGGGACAGTTGTAGTGGAGTGAGACAGTTGTAGAGGAGTGGGACAGTTGAAGTGGAGTGAGACAGTTGTATTGGAGTGAGAGAGTTGTAGAGGAGTGGGACAGTTGAAGTGGAGTGAGACAGTTGTAGTGGAGTGGGACAGTAGTAGAGGAGTGGGACAGTTGTAGAGGAGTGGGACAGTTGTAGAGGAGTGGGACAGTTGTAGAGGAGTGGGACAGTTGTAGTGGAGTGGGACAGTTGTAGTGGAGTGAGACAGTTGTAGAGGAGTGGGACAGTTGTAGTGGAGTGGGACAGTTGTAGAGGAGTGGGACAGTTGTAGAGGAGTGGGACAGTTGTAGAGGAGTGAGACAGTTGTAGTGGAGTGGGACAGTTGTAGAGGAGTGGGACAGTTGTAGAGGAGTGGGACAGTTGTAGAGGAGTGAGACAGTTGTAGTGGAGTGGGACAGTTGTAGAGGAGTGGGACAGTTGTAGAGGAGTGGGACAGTTGAAGTGGAGTGAGACAGTTGTAGTGGAGTGAGACAGTTGTAGTGGAGTGGGACAGTTGTAGAGGAGTGGGACAGTTGTAGAGGAGTGGGACAGTTGTAGAGGAGTGAGACAGTTGTAGTGGAGTGGGACAGTTGTAGAGGAGTGGGACAGTTGTAGAGGAGTGGGACAGTTGAAGTGGAGTGAGACAGTTGTAGTGGAGTGAGACAGTTGTAGTGGAGTGGGACAGTTGTAGAGGAGTGGGACAGTTGTAGAGGAGTGGGACAGTTGTAGTGGAGTGAGACAGTTGTAGAGGAGTGGGACAGTTGTAGTGGAGTGGGACAGTTGTAGAGGAGTGGGACAGTTGTAGTGGAGTGGGACAGTTGTAGAGGAGTGAGACAGTTGTAGTGGAGTGGGACAGTTGTAGTGGAGTGGGACAGTTGTCGTGGAGTGAGACACTTGTCGAGGAGTGGGACAGTTGTAGTGGAGTGAGACAGTTGTAGTGGAGTGGGACAGTTGTAGTGGAGTGGGACAGTTGTAGAGGAGTGGGACAGTTGTAGTGGAGTGGGACAGTTGTAGTGGAGTGGGACAGTTGTAGAGGAGTGGGACAGTTGAAGTGGAGTGAGACAGTTGTAGTGGAGTGAGACAGTTGTAGTGGAGTGGGACAGTTGTAGAGGAGTGGGACAGTTGTAGAGGAGTGGGACAGTTGTAGTGGAGTGAGACAGTTGTAGAGGAGTGGGACAGTTGTAGTGGAGTGGGACAGTTGTAGTGGAGTGGGACAGTTGTAGTGTAGTGGGACAGTTGTAGAGGAGTGAGACAGTTGTAGTGGAGTGGGACAGTTGTAGTGGAGTGGGACAGTTGTAGAGGAGTGAGACAGTTGTAGTGGAGTGAGACAGTTGTAGAGGAGTGGGACAGTTGTAGTGGAGTGGGACAGTTGTAGTGGAGTGGGACAGTTGTAGTGTAGTGGGACAGTTGTAGAGGAGTGAGACAGTTGTAGAGGAGTGGGACAGTTGTAGTGGAGTGGGACAGTTGTAGAGGAGTGAGACAGTTGTAGTGGAGTGGGACAGTTGTAGAGGAGTGGGACAGTTGTAGAGGAGTGAGACAGTTGTAGTGGAGTGGGACAGTTGTAGAGGAGTGGGACAGTTGTAGAGGAGTGGGACAGTTGTAGAGGAGTGAGACAGTTGTAGTGGAGTGGGACAGTTGTAGAGGTGTTGGACAGTTGTAGAGGAGTGGGACAGTTGTAGAGGAGTGAGACAGTTGTAGTGGAGTGGGACAGTTGTAGTGGAGTGGGACAGTTGCAGAGGAGTGGGACAGTTGTAGAGGAGTGGGACAGTTGTAGAGGAGTGAGACAGTTGTAGTGGAGTGGGACAGTTGTAGTGGAGTGGGACAGTTGTAGAGGAGTGGGACAGTTGTAGTGGAGTGGGACAGTTGCAGAGGAGTGGGACAGTTGTAGAGGAGTGGGACAGTTGTAGAGGAGTGAGACAGTTGTAGTGGAGTGGGACAGTTGTAGTGGAGTGGGACAGTTGTAGAGGAGTGGGACAGTTGTAGTGGAGTGGGACAGTTGTAGTGGAGTGGGACAGTTGTAGTGGAGTGGGACAGTTGTAGTGGAGTGGGACAGTTGTAGAGGAGTGGGACAGTTGTAGAGGAGTGGGACAGTTGTAGTGGAGTGAGACAGTTGTAGAGGAGTGGGACAGTTGTAGAGGAGTGGGACAGTCGTAGAGGAGTGGGACAGTTGTAGAGGTGTTGGACAGTTGTAGAGGAGTGGGACAGTTGTAGAGGAGTGGGACAGTTGTAGAGGAGTGGGACAGTTGTAGTGGAGTGGGACAGTTGTAGAGGAGTGGGACAGTTGTAGAGGAGTGGGACAGTTGTAGTGGAGTGGGACAGTTGTAGTGGAGTGGGACAGTTGTAGAGGAGTGGGACAGTTGTAGAGGAGTGGGACAGTTGTAGAGGAGTGAGACAGTTGTAGTGGAGTGGGACAGTTGTAGAGGTGTTGGACAGTTGTAGAGGAGTGGGACAGTTGTAGAGGAGTGAGACAGTTGTAGTGGAGTGGGACAGTTGTAGTGGAGTGGGACAGTTGTAGAGGAGTGGGACAGTTGTAGAGGAGTGGGACAGTTGTAGTGGAGTGGGACAGTTGTAGTGGAGTGGGACAGTTGTAGTGGAGTGGGACAGTTGTAGAGGAGTGGGACAGTTGTAGAGGAGTGGGACAGTTGTAGTGGAGTGAGACAGTTGTAGAGGAGTGGGACAGTTGTAGAGGAGTGGGACAGTTGTAGAGGAGTGGGACAGATGTAGTGGAGTGGGACAGTTGTAGTGGAGTGAGACAGTTGTAGTGGAGTGGGACAGTTGTCGTGGAGTGAGACACTTGTCGAGGAGTGGGACAGTTGTAGTGGAGTGGGACAGTTGTAGAGGTGTGGGACAGTTGCAGTGGAGTGAGACAGTTGTAGTGGAGTGGGACAGTTGTAGAGGAGTGGGACAGTTGTAGAGGAGTGGGACAGTTGTAGAGGAGTGGGACAGATGTAGTGGAGTGGGACAGTTGTAGTGGAGTGAGACAGTTGTAGAGGAGTGGGACAGTTGTAGTGGAGTGGGACAGTTGTCGTGGAGTGAGACACTTGTCGAGGAGTGGGACAGTTGTAGTGGAGTGGGACAGTTGTAGTGGAGTGAGACAGTTGTAGTGGAGTGGGACAGTTGTAGAGGAGTGGGACAGTTGTAGTGGAGTGAGACAGTTGTAGGGGAGTGCGACAGTTGTAGAGGAGTGGGACAGTTGTAGAGGAGTGGGACAGTTGTAGAGGAGTGGGACAGTTGTAGTGGAGTGGGACAGTTGTAGTGGAGTGCGACAGTTGTAGAGGAGTGGGACAGTTGTAGAGGAGTGGGACAGTTGTAGAGGAGTGGGACAGTTGTAGTGGAGTGGGACAGTTGTAGTGGAGTGCGACAGTTGTAGAGGAGTGGGACAGTTGTAGAGGAGTGAGACAGTTGTAGTGGAGTGGGACAGTTGTAGAGGAGTGGGACAGTTGTAGTGGAGTGGGACAGTTGTAGAGGAGTGGGACAGTTGTCGTGGAGTGAGACACTTGTCGAGGAGTGGGACAGTTGTCGTGGAGTGAGACACTTGTCGAGGAGTGGGACAGTTGTAGTGGAGTGGGACAGTTGAAGAGGTGTGGGACAGTTGTAGTGGAGTGGGACAGTTGTAGTGGAGTGAGACAGTTGTAGAGGAGTGGGACAGTTGAAGTGGAGTGAGACAGTTGTAGTGGACTGAGAGAGTTGTAGAGGAGTGGGACAGTTGAAGTGGAGTGAGACAGTTGTAGTGGAGTGGGACAGTAGTAGAGGAGTGGGACAGTTGTAGAGGAGTGGGACAGTTGTAGAGGAGTGGGACAGTTGTAGAGGAGTGGGACAGTTGTAGTGGAGTGAGACAGTTGTAGAGGAGTGGGACAGTTGTAGTGGAGTGGGACAGTTGTAGAGGAGTGGGACAGTTGTAGTGGAGTGGGACAGTTGTAGAGGAGTGAGACAGTTGTAGTGGAGTGGGACAGTTGTAGAGGAGTGGGACAGTTGTAGAGGAGTGGGACAGTTGTAGAGGAGTGAGACAGTTGTAGTGGAGTGGGACAGTTGTAGAGGAGTGGGACAGTTGTAGAGGAGTGGGACAGTTGTAGAGGAGTGGGACAGTTGTAGAGGAGTGAGACAGTTGTAGTGGAGTGGGACAGTTGTAGAGGTGTTGGACAGTTGTAGAGGAGTGGGACAGTTGTAGAGGAGTGAGACAGTTGTAGTGGAGTGGGACAGTTGTAGTGGAGTGGGACAGTTGCAGAGGAGTGGGACAGTTGTAGAGGAGTGGGACAGTTGTAGAGGAGTGAGACAGTTGTAGTGGAGTGGGACAGTTGTAGTGGAGTGGGACAGTTGTAGAGGAGTGGGACAGTTGTAGTGGAGTGGGACAGTTGCAGAGGAGTGGGACAGTTGTAGAGGAGTGGGACAGTTGTAGAGGAGTGAGACAGTTGTAGTGGAGTGGGACAGTTGTAGTGGAGTGGGACAGTTGTAGAGGAGTGGGACAGTTGTAGTGGAGTGGGACAGTTGTAGAGGAGTGGGACAGTTGTAGTGGAGTGAGACAGTTGTAGAGGAGTGGGACAGTTGTAGAGGAGTGGGACAGTTGTAGAGGAGTGGGACAGTTGTAGAGGTGTTGGACAGTTGTAGAGGAGTGGGACAGTTGTAGAGGAGTGGGACAGTTGTAGTGGAGTGGGACAGTTGTAGAGGAGTGGGACAGTTGTAGAGGAGTGGGACAGTTGTAGTGGAGTGGGACAGTTGTAGAGGAGTGGGACAGTTGTAGAGGAGTGGGACAGTTGTAGAGGAGTGAGACAGTTGTAGTGGAGTGGGACAGTTGTAGAGGTGTTGGACAGTTGTAGAGGAGTGGGACAGTTGTAGAGGAGTGAGACAGTTGTAGTGGAGTGGGACAGTTGTAGTGGAGTGGGACAGTTGTAGAGGAGTGGGACAGTTGTAGAGGAGTGGGACAGTTGTAGTGGAGTGGGACAGTTGTAGTGGAGTGGGACAGTTGTAGTGGAGTGGGACAGTTGTAGAGGAGTGGGACAGTTGTAGTGGAGTGAGACAGTTGTAGAGGAGTGGGACAGTTGTAGAGGAGTGGGACAGTTGTAGAGGAGTGAGACAGTTGTAGTGGAGTGGGACAGTTGTAGTGGAGTGGGACAGATGTAGTGGAGTGGGACAGTTGTAGTGGAGTGAGACAGTTGTAGTGGAGTGGGACAGTTGTAGTGGAGTGGGACAGTTGCAGAGGAGTGGGACAGTTGTAGAGGAGTGGGACAGTTGTAGAGGAGTGAGACAGTTGTAGTGGAGTGGGACAGTTGTAGAGGAGTGGGACAGTTGTAGAGGAGTGGGACAGTTGTAGTGGAGTGAGACAGTTGTAGTGGAGTGAGACAGTTGTAGAGGAGTGGGACAGTTGTAGTGGAGTGGGACAGTTGTAGAGGAGTGGGACAGTTGTAGAGGAGTGGGACAGTTGTAGTGGAGTGAGACAGTTGTAGAGGAGTGGGACAGTTGTAGTGGAGTGGGACAGTTGTAGAGGAGTGGGACAGTTGTAGTGGAGTGGGACAGTTGTAGAGGAGTGAGACAGTTGTAGTGGAGTGGGACAGTTGTAGAGGAGTGGGACAGTTGTAGAGGAGTGGGACAGTTGTAGAGGAGTGAGACAGTTGTAGTGGAGTGGGACAGTTGTAGAGGAGTGGGACAGTTGTAGAGGAGTGGGACAGTTGAAGTGGAGTGAGACAGTTGTAGTGGAGTGAGACAGTTGTAGTGGAGTGGGACAGTTGTAGAGGAGTGGGACAGTTGTAGAGGAGTGGGACAGTTGTAGTGGAGTGAGACAGTTGTAGAGGAGTGGGACAGTTGTAGTGGAGTGGGACAGTTGTAGAGGAGTGGGACAGTTGTAGTGGAGTGGGACAGTTGTAGAGGAGTGAGACAGTTGTAGTGGAGTGGGACAGTTGTAGTGGAGTGGGACAGTTGTCGTGGAGTGAGACACTTGTCGAGGAGTGGGACAGTTGTAGTGGAGTGAGACAGTTGTAGTGGAGTGGGACAGTTGTAGTGGAGTGGGACAGTTGTAGAGGAGTGGGACAGTTGTAGTGGAGTGGGACAGTTGTAGAGGAGTGGGACAGTTGAAGTGGAGTGAGACAGTTGTAGTGGAGTGAGACAGTTGTAGAGGAGTGGGACAGTTGTAGTGGAGTGAGACAGTTGTAGTGGAGTGCGACAGTTGTAGAGGAGTGGGACAGTTGTAGAGGAGTGGGACAGTTGTAGAGGAGTGGGACAGTTGTAGTGGAGTGGGACAGTTGTAGTGGAGTGCGACAGTTGTAGAGGAGTGGGACAGTTGTAGAGGAGTGGGACAGTTGTAGAGGAGTGGGACAGTTGTAGTGGAGTGGGACAGTTGTAGTGGAGTGCGACAGTTGTAGAGGAGTGGGACAGTTGTAGAGGAGTGAGACAGTTGTAGTGGAGTGGGACAGTTGTAGAGGAGTGGGACAGTTGTAGTGGAGTGGGACAGTTGTAGAGGAGTGGGACAGTTGTCGTGGAGTGGGACAGTTGTAGTGGAGTGGGACAGTTGTAGTGGAGTGGGACAGTTGTAGTGGAGTGGGACAGTTGTAGAGGAGTGGGACAGTTGTAGAGGAGTGGGACAGATGTAGTGGAGTGGGACAGTTGTAGTGGAGTGAGACAGTTGTAGTGGAGTGGGACAGTTGTCGTGGAGTGAGACACTTGTCGAGGAGTGGGACAGTTGTAGTGGAGTGGGACAGTTGTAGAGGTGTGGGACAGTTGTAGTGGAGTGAGACAGTTGTAGTGGAGTGGGACAGTTGTAGAGGAGTGGGACAGTTGTAGAGGAGTGGGACAGTTGTAGAGGAGTGGGACAGATGTAGTGGAGTGGGACAGTTGTAGTGGAGTGAGACAGTTGTAGAGGAGTGGGACAGTTGTAGTGGAGTGGGACAGTTGTAGTGGAGTGGGACAGTTGTAGAGGTGTGGGACAGTTGTAGTGGAGTGAGACAGTTGTAGTGGAGTGGGACAGTTGTAGAGGAGTGGGACAGTTGTAGTGGAGTGAGACAGTTGTAGTGGAGTGCGACAGTTGTAGAGGAGTGGGACAGTTGTAGAGGAGTGGGACAGTTGTAGAGGAGTGGGACAGTTGTAGTGGAGTGAGACAGTTGTAGTGGAGTGCGACAGTTGTAGAGGAGTGGGACAGTTGTAGAGGAGTGAGACAGTTGTAGTGGAGTGGGACAGTTGTAGAGGAGTGGGACAGTTGTAGTGGAGTGGGACAGTTGTAGAGGAGTGGGACAGTTGTCGTGGAGTGAGACACTTGTCGAGGAGTGGGACAGTTGTCGTGGAGTGAGACACTTGTCGAGGAGTGGGACAGTTGTAGTGGAGTGGGACAGTTGTAGTGGAGTGAGACAGTTGTAGAGGAGTGGGACAGTTGAAGTGGAGTGAGACAGTTGTAGTGGAGTGAGAGAGTTGTAGAGGAGTGGGACAGTTGAAGTGGAGTGAGACAGTTGTAGTGGAGTGGGACAGTAGTAGAGGAGTGGGACAGTTGTAGAGGAGTGGGACAGTTGTAGAGGAGTGGGACAGTTGTAGAGGAGTGGGACAGTTGTAGTGGAGTGAGACAGTTGTAGAGGAGTGGGACAGTTGTAGTGGAGTGGGACAGTTGTAGAGGAGTGGGACAGTTGTAGTGGAGTGGGACAGTTGTAGAGGAGTGAGACAGTTGTAGTGGAGTGGGACAGTTGTAGAGGAGTGGGACAGTTGTAGAGGAGTGGGACAGTTGTAGAGGAGTGAGACAGTTGTAGTGGAGTGGGACAGTTGTAGAGGAGTGGGACAGTTGTAGAGGAGTGGGACAGTTGTAGAGGAGTGGGACAGTTGTAGAGGAGTGAGACAGTTGTAGTGGAGTGGGACAGTTGTAGAGGTGTTGGACAGTTGTAGAGGAGTGGGACAGTTGTAGAGGAGTGAGACAGTTGTAGTGGAGTGGGACAGTTGTAGTGGAGTGGGACAGTTGCAGAGGAGTGGGACAGTTGTAGAGGAGTGGGACAGTTGTAGAGGAGTGAGACAGTTGTAGTGGAGTGGGACAGTTGTAGTGGAGTGGGACAGTTGTAGAGGAGTGGGACAGTTGTAGTGGAGTGGGACAGTTGCAGAGGAGTGGGACAGTTGTAGAGGAGTGGGACAGTTGTAGAGTAGTGAGACAGTTGTAGTGGAGTGGGACAGTTGTAGTGGAGTGGGACAGTTGTAGAGGAGTGGGACAGTTGTAGTGGAGTGGGACAGTTGTAGTGGAGTGGGACAGTTGTAGTGGAGTGGGACAGTTGTAGTGGAGAGGGACAGTTGTAGAGGAGTGGGACAGTTGTAGAGGAGTGGGACAGTTGTAGTGGAGTGAGACAGTTGTAGAGGAGTGGGACAGTTGTAGAGGAGTGGGACAGTTGTAGAGGAGTGGGACAGTTGTAGAGGTGTTGGACAGTTGTAGAGGAGTGGGACAGTTGTAGAGGAGTGGGACAGTTGTAGTGGAGTGGGACAGTTGTAGAGGAGTGGGACAGTTGTAGAGGAGTGGGACAGTTGTAGTGGAGTGGGACAGTTGTAGAGGAGTGGGACAGTTGTAGAGGAGTGGGACAGTTGTAGAGGAGTGAGACAGTTGTAGTGGAGTGGGACAGTTGTAGAGGTGTTGGACAGTTGTAGAGGAGTGGGACAGTTGTAGAGGAGTGAGACAGTTGTAGTGGAGTGGGACAGTTGTAGTGGAGTGGGACAGTTGGAGAGGAGTGGGACAGTTGTAGAGGAGTGGGACAGTTGTAGTGGAGTGGGACAGTTGTAGTGGAGTGGGACAGTTGTAGTGGAGTGGGACAGTTGTAGTGGAGTGGGACAGTTGTAGAGGAGTGGGACAGTTGTAGAGGAGTGGGACAGTTGTAGTGGAGTGAGACAGTTGTAGAGGAGTGGGACAGTTGTAGAGGAGTGGGACAGTTGTAGAGGAGTGGGACAGATGTAGTGGAGTGGGACAGTTGTAGTGGAGTGGGACAGTTGTCGTGGAGTGAGACACTTGTCGAGGAGTGGGACAGTTGTAGAGGAGTGAGACAGTTGTAGAGGAGTGGGACAGTTGTAGAGGAGTGGGACAGTTGTAGTGGAGTGAGACAGTTGTAGTGGAGTGGGACAGTTGTAGAGGAGTGGGACAGTTGTCGAGGAGTGGGACAGTTGTAGAGGAGTGGGACAGATGTAGTGGAGTGGGACAGTTGTAGTGGAGTGAGACAGTTGTAGAGGAGTGGGACAGTTGTAGTGGAGTGGGACAGTTGTCGTGGAGTGAGACACTTGTCGAGGAGTGGGACAGTTGTAGAGGAGTGGGACAGTTGTAGTGGAGTGGGACAGTTGTAGTGGAGTGGGACAGTTGTAGTGGAGTGAGACAGTTGTAGTGGAGTGGGACAGTTGTAGAGGAGTGGGACAGTTGTAGTGGAGTGGGACAGTTGTAGAGGAGTGGGACAGTTGTAGTGGAGTGCGACAGTTGTAGAGGAGTGGGACAGTTGTAGAGGAGTGGGACAGTTGTAGAGGAGTGGGACAGTTGTAGTGGAGTGGGACAGTTGTAGTGGAGTGAGACAGTTGTAGTGGAGTGCGACAGTTGTAGAGGAGTGGGACAGTTGTAGAGGAGTGGGACAGTTGTAGAGGAGTGGGACAGTTGTAGTGGAGTGCGACAGTTGTAGAGGAGTGGGACAGTTGTAGAGGAGTGGGACAGTTGTAGTGGAGTGAGACAGTTGCAGTGGAGTGGGACAGTTGTAGAGGAGTGGGACAGTTGTAGTGGAGTGGGACAGTTGTAGAGGAGTGGGACAGTTGTCGTGGAGTGAGACACTTGTCGAGGAGTGGGACAGTTGTCGTGGAGTGAGACACTTGTCGAGGAGTGGGACAGTTGTAGTGGAGTGGGACAGTTGTAGAGGTGTGGGACAGTTGTAGTGGAGTGGGACAGTTGTAGTGGAGTGAGACAGTTGTAGAGGAGTGGGACAGTTGAAGTGGAGTGAGACAGTTGTAGTGGAGTGAGAGAGTTGTAGAGGAGTGGGACAGTTGAAGTGGAGTGAGACAGTTGTAGTGGAGTGGGACAGTAGTAGAGGAGTGGGACAGTTGTAGAGGATTGGGACAGTTGTAGTGGAGTGGGACAGTTGTAGTGGAGTGGGACAGTTGTAGAGGATTGGGACAGTTGTAGTGGAGTGGGACAGTTGTAGTGGAGTGGGACAGTTGTAGAGGAGTGGGACAGTTGTAGTGGAGTGGGACAGTTGTAGTGGAGTGAGACAGTTGTAGAGGAGTGGGACAGTTGTAGTGGAGTGGGACAGTTGTAGTGGAGTGGGACAGTTGTAGAGGAGTGGGACAGTTGTAGAGGATTGGGACAGTTGTAGTGGAGTGGGACAGTTGTAGTGGAGTGGGACAGTTGTAGAGGAGTGGGACAGTTGTAGTGGAGTGGGACAGTTGTAGTGGAGTGAGACAGTTGTAGAGGAGTGGGACAGTTGTAGTGGAGTGGGACAGTTGTAGAGGAGTGGGACAGTTGTAGTGGAGTGGGACAGTTGTAGAGGAGTGAGACAGTTGTAGTGGAGTGGGACAGTTGTAGAGGAGTGGGACAGTTGTAGAGGAGTGGGACAGTTGTAGAGGAGTGAGACAGTTGTAGTGGAGTGGGACAGTTGTAGAGGAGTGGGACAGTTGTAGAGGAGTGGGACAGTTGAAGTGGAGTGAGACAGTTGTAGTGGAGTGAGACAGTTGTAGTGGAGTGGGACAGTTGTAGAGGAGTGGGACAGTTGTAGAGGAGTGGGACAGTTGTAGTGGAGTGAGACAGTTGTAGAGGAGTGGGACAGTTGTAGTGGAGTGGGACAGTTGTAGAGGAGTGGGACAGTTGTAGTGGAGTGGGACAGTTGTAGAGGAGTGAGACAGTTGTAGTGGAGTGGGACAGTTGAAGTGGAGTGGGACAGTTGTCGTGGAGTGAGACACTTGTCGAGGAGTGGGACAGTTGTAGTGGAGTGAGACAGTTGTAGTGGAGTGGGACAGTTGTAGAGGAGTGGGACAGTTGTAGAGGAGTGGGACAGTTGAAGTGGAGTGAGACAGTTGTAGTGGAGTGAGACAGTTGTAGTGGAGTGGGACAGTTGTAGAGGAGTGGGACAGTTGTAGAGGAGTGGGACAGTTGTAGTGGAGTGAGACAGTTGTAGAGGAGTGGGACAGTTGTAGTGGAGTGGGACAGTTGTAGAGGAGTGGGACAGTTGTAGTGGAGTGGGACAGTTGTAGAGGAGTGAGACAGTTGTAGTGGAGTGGGACAGTTGCAGAGGAGTGGGACAGTTGTAGAGGAGTGGGACAGTTGTAGAGGAGTGAGACAGTTGTAGTGGAGTGGGACAGTTGTAGCGGAGTGGGACAGTTGTAGAGGAGTGGGACAGTTGTAGAGGAGTGGGACAGTTGTAGAGGAGTGAGACAGTTGTAGTGGAGTGGGACAGTTGTAGAGGTGTTGGACAGTTGTAGAGGAGTGGGACAGTTGTAGAGGAGTGAGACAGTTGTAGTGGAGTGGGACAGTTGTAGTGGAGTGGGACAGTTGCAGAGGAGTGGGACAGTTGTAGAGGAGTGGGACAGTTGTAGTTGAGTGGGACAGTTGTAGTGGAGTGGGACAGTTGTAGTGGAGTGGGACAGTTGTAGAGGAGTGGGACAGTTGTAGAGGAGTGGGACAGTTGTAGTGGAGTGAGACAGTTGTAGAGGAGTGGGACAGTTGTAGAGGAGTGGGACAGTTGTAGAGGAGTGGGACAGTTGTAGAGGTGTTGGACAGTTGTAGAGGAGTGGGACAGTTGTAGAGGAGTGGGACAGTTGTAGAGGAGTGGGACAGTTGTAGTGGAGTGGGACAGTTGTAGAGGAGTGGGACAGTTGTAGAGGAGTGGGACAGTTGTAGTGGAGTGGGACAGTTGTAGAGGAGTGGGACAGTTGTAGAGGAGTGGGACAGTTGTAGAGGAGTGAGACAGTTGTAGTGGAGTGGGACAGTTGTAGAGGTGTTGGACAGTTGTAGAGGAGTGGGACAGTTGTAGAGGAGTGAGACAGTTGTAGTGGAGTGGGACAGTTGTAGAGGAGTGGGACAGTTGTAGAGGAGTGGGACAGTTGTAGTGGAGTGGGACAGTTGTAGTGGAGTGGGACAGTTGTAGTGGAGTGGGACAGTTGTAGTGGAGTGGGACAGTTGTAGAGGAGTGGGACAGTTGTAGAGGAGTGGGACAGTTGTAGTGGAGTGAGACAGTTGTAGAGGAGTGGGACAGTTGTAGAGGAGTGGGACAGTTGTAGAGGAGTGGGACAGATGTAGTGGAGTGGGACAGTTGTAGTGGAGTGAGACAGTTGTAGAGGAGTGAGACAGTTGTAGAGGAGTGGGACAGATGTAGTGGAGTGGGACAGTTGTAGTGGAGTGAGACAGTTGTAGAGGAGTGGGACAGTTGTAGTGGAGTGGGACAGATGTAGTGGAGTGGGACAGTTGTAGTGGAGTGGGACAGTTGTAGAGGAGTGGGACAGTTGTAGAGGAGTGGGACAGTTGTAGAGGAGTGGGACAGTTGTAGAGGAGTGAGACAGTTGTAGTGGAGTGGGACAGTTGTAGAGGTGTGGGACAGTTGTAGAGGAGTGGGACAGTTGTAGAGGAGTGAGACAGTTGTAGTGGAGTGGGACAGTTGTAGTGGAGTGGGACAGTTGTAGTGGAGTGGGACAGTTGTAGAGGAGTGGGACAGTTGTAGAGGAGTGGGACAGTTGTAGTGGAGTGGGACAGTTGTAGTGGAGTGGGACAGTTGTAGTGGAGTGGGACAGTTGTAGAGGAGTGGGACAGTTGTAGAGGAGTGGGACAGTTGTAGAGGAGTGGGACAGATGTAGTGGAGTGGGACAGTTGTAGTGGAGTGAGACAGTTGTACAGGAGTGGGACAGTTGTAGTGGAGTGGGACAGTTGTAGTGGAGTGGGACAGTTGTAGAGGAGTGGGACAGTTGTAGTGGAGTGGGACAGTTGTAGTGGAGTGAGACAGTTGTAGTGGAGTGGGACAGTTGTAGAGGAGTGGGACAGTTGTAGAGGAGTGGGACAGTTGTAGAGGAGTGGGACAGATGTAGAGGAGTGGGACAGTTGTAGAGGAGTGGACAGTTGTAGTGGAGTGGGACAGTTGTAGTGGAGTGGGACAGTTGTAGAGGAGTGGGACAGTTGTAGTGGAGTGGGACAGTTGTAGTGGAGTGGGACAGTTGTAGAGGAGTGGGACAGTTGTAGTGGAGTGGGGCAGTTGTAGTGGAGTGGGACAGTTGTAGAGGAGTGGGACAGTTGTAGAGGAGTGAGACAGTTGTAGTGGAGTGGGACAGTTGTAGAGGAGTGAGACAGTTGTAGTGGAGTGGGACAGTTGTAGAGGTGTTGGACAGTTGTTGAGGAGTGGGACAGTTGTAGAGGAGTGAGACAGTTGTAGTGGAGTGGGACAGTTGTAGTGGAGTGGGACAGTTGTAGAGGAGTGGGACAGTTGTAGAGGAGTGGGACAGTTGTAGTGGAGTGGGACAGTTGTAGTGGAGTGGGACAGTTGTAGTGGAGTGGGACAGTTGTAGTGGAGTGGGACAGTTGTAGAGGAGTGGGACAGTTGTAGAGGTGTGGGACAGTTGTAGAGGAGTGGGACAGTTGTAGTGGAGTGAGACAGTTGTAGAGGAGTGGGACAGTTGTAGAGGAGTGAGACAGTTGTAGAGGAGTGGGACAGATGTAGTGGAGTGGGACAGTTGTAGTGGAGTGAGACAGTTGTAGAGGAGTGGGACAGTTGTAGTGGAGTGGGACAGTTGTCGTGGAGTGAGACACTTGTCGAGGAGTGGGACAGTTGTAGTGGAGTGAGACAGTTGTAGTGGAGTGGGACAGTTGTAGTGGAGTGGGACAGTTGTAGAGGAGTGGGACAGTTGTAGAGGAGTGGGACAGTTGTAGAGGAGTGGGACAGATGTAGTGGAGTGGGACAGTTGTAGTGGAGTGAGACAGTTGTACAGGAGTGGGACAGTTGTAGTGGAGTGGGACAGTTGTAGTGGAGTGGGACAGTTGTAGAGGAGTGGGACAGTTGTAGTGGAGTGGGACAGTTGTAGAGGAGTGGGACAGTTGTAGAGGAGTGGGACAGTTGTAGTGGAGTGGGACAGTTGTAGAGGAGTGGGACAGTTGTAGAGGAGTGAGACAGTTGTAGTGGAGTGAGACAGTTGTAGAGGAGTGAGACAGTTGTAGTGGAGTGAGACAGTTGTAGTGGAGTGGGACAGTTGTAGAGGAGTGGGACAGTTGTAGAGGAGTGGGACAGCTGTAGAGGAGTGGGACAGATGTAGAGGAGTGGGACAGTTGTAGAGGAGTGGGACAGTTGTAGTGGAGTGGGACAGTTGTAGTGGAGTGGGACAGTTGTAGAGGAGTGGGACAGTTGTAGTGGAGTGGGACAGTTGTAGTGGAGTGGGACAGTTGTAGAGGAGTGGGACAGTTGTAGTGGAGTGGGACAGTTGTAGAGGAGTGGGACAGTTGTAGAGGAGTGGGACAGTTGTAGTGGAGTGGGACAGTTGTAGAGGAGTGGGACAGTTGTAGAGGAGTGGGACAGTTGTAGTGGAGTGGGACAGTTGTAGAGGAGTGGGACAGTTGTAGAGGAGTGGGACAGTTGTAGTGGAGTGGGACAGTTGTAGAGGAGTGGGACAGTTGTAGAGGAGTGGGACAGTTGTAGTGGAGTTGGACAGTTGTCGTGGAGTGGGACAATTGTAGTGGAGTGAGACACTTGTAGAGGAGTGGGACAGTTGTAGTGGAGTGGGACAGTTGTAGTGGAGTGGGACAGTTGTAGAGGAGTGGGACAATTGTAGTGGAGTGAGACACTTGTCGAGGAGTGGGACAGTTGTAGAGGAGTGGGACATATGTAGAGGAGTGAGACAGTTGTAGTGGAGTGGGACAGTTGTAGTGGAGTGGGACAGTTGTAGTGGAGTGGGACAGTTGTAGAGGAGTGGGACGGTTGCAGAGGAGTGGGACAGTTGTAGAGGAGTGGGACAGTTGTAGAGGAGTGGGACAGTTGTTGAGGAGTGAGACAGTTGTAGAGGAGTGGGACAGTTGTAGAGGAGTGGGACAGTTGTTGATGAGTGAGACAGTTGTAGTGGAGTGGGACAGTTGTAGTGGAGTGGGACAGTTGTAGTGAAGTGGGACAGTTGTCGAGGAGTGAGACAGTTGTTGAGGAGTGGGACAGTTGTAGAGGAGTGGGAGATTTGTCGAGGAGTGGGACAGTTGTAGAGGAGTCGGACAGTTGTAGTGGTGTGGGACAGTTGTAGTGGAGTGGGACAGTTGTAGAAGAGTGGGACAGTTGTCGAGGAGTGGGACAGTTGTAGTGGAGTGGGACAGTTGTAGTGGAGTGGGACAGTTGTCGAGGAGTGGGACGGTTGCAGAGGAGTGGGACAGTTGCAGAGGAGTGGGAGATTTGTCGAGGAGTGGGACAGTTGTAGAGGAGTCGGACAGTTGTAGTGGAGTGGGACAGTTGTCGAGGAGTGGGACGGTTGCAGAGGAGTGGGACAGTTGTAGAGGAGTGGGAGATTTGTCGAGGAGTGGGACAATTGTAGAGGAGTCGGACAGTTGTAGTGGTGTGGGACAGTTGTAGTGGAGTGGGACAGTTGTAGAGGAGTGGGACAGTTGTAGTGGAGTGGGACAGTTGTAGTGGAGTGGGACAGTTGTAGAGGAGTGGGACAGTTGTAGAGGAGTGGGACAGTTGTCGAGGAGTGGGACAGTTGTAGTGGAGTGGGACAGTTGTCGAGGAGTGGGACAGTTGTAGAGGAGTGGGACAGTTGTAGTGGAGTGGGACAGTTGTAGTGGAGTGGGACAGTTGTAGAGGAGTGGGACAGTTGTAGTGGAGTGGGACAGTTGTAGAGGAGTGAGACAGTTGTAGAGGAGTGGGACAGTTGTAGTGGAGTGGGACAGTTGTAGAGGAGTGGGACAGTTGTAGTGGAGTGAGACAGTTGTCGAGGAGTGGGACAGTTGTAGAGGAGTGGGACAGTTGTAGAGGAGTGGGACAGTTGTAGAGGAGTGGGACAGTTGTAGTGGAGTGGGACAGTTGTAGTGGAGTGAGACAGTTGTAGAGGAGTGGGACAGTTGTAGAGGAGTGGGACAGTTGTAGTGGAGTGAGACAGTTGTAGAGGAGTGGGACAGTTGTAGAGGAGTGGGACAGTTGTAGTGGAGTGGGACATTTGTAGAGGAGTGAGACACTTGTAGAGGAGTGAGACAGTTGTAGTGGAGTGGGACAGTTGTAGTGGAGTGGGACAGTTGTAGTGGAGTGGGACAGTTGTAGAGGAGTGGGACAGTTGTAGAGGAGTGGGACAGTTGTAGAGGAGTGAGACACTTGTAGAGGAGTGGGACATTTGTAGAGGAGTGGGACAGTTGTAGTGGAGTGGGACAGTTGTAGAGGAGTGGGACAGTTGTAGAGGAGTGGGACAGTTGTAGAGGAGTGGGACAGTTGTAGTGGAGTGGGACATTTGTAGAGGAGTGAGACACTTGTAGAGGAGTGAGACAGTTGTAGTGGAGTGGGACAGTTGTAGTGGAGTGGGACAGTTGTAGTGGAGTGGGACAGTTGTAGAGGAGTGGGACAGTTGTAGAGGAGTGGGACAGTTGTAGAGGAGTGAGACACTTGTAGAGGAGTGGGACAGTTGTAGAGGAGTGGGACAGTTGTAGTGGAGTGGGACAGTTGTAGTGGAGTGGGACAGTTGTTGAGGAGTGGGACAGTTGTAGTGGAGTGGGACAGTTGTTGAGGAGTGAGACAGTTGTAGAGGAGTGGGACAGTTGTAGAGGAATGGGACAGTTGTAGAGGAGTGGGACAGTTGTTGAGGAGTGAGACAGTTGTAGAGGAGTGGGACTGTTGTAGAGGAGTGGGACAGTTGTAGAGGAGTGGGACAGTTGTAGAGGAGTGGGACAGTTGTAGTGGAGTGGGACAGTTGTAGAGCAGTGGGACAGTTGTAGTGGAGTGAGACAGTTGTAGAGGAGTGAGACAGTTGTAGAGGATTGAGACAGTTGTAGAGGAGTGGGACAGTTGTAGAGGAGTGGGACAGTGGTAGGTGAGTGAGACAGTTGTAGAGGTGTGGGACAGTTGTAGAGGAGTGGGACATTTGTAGAGGAGTGAGACAGTTGTAGAGGAGTGGGACAGTTGTACTGGAGTGGGACAGTTGTAGAGGAGTGAGACAGTTGTAGTGGAGTGAGACAGTTGTAGAGGAGTGGGACAGTTGTAGAGGAGTGAGACAGTTGTAGTGGAGTGGGACAGTTGTAGAGGAGTGGGACAGTTGTAGAGGAGTGGGACAGTTGTAGAGGAGTGGGACAGTTGTAGAGGAGTGGGACAGTTGTAGTGGAGTGGGACATTTGTAGAGGAGTGAGACACTTGTAGAGGAGTGAGACAGTTGTAGTGGAGTGGGACAGTTGTAGTGGAGTGGGACAGTTGTAGTGGAGTGGGACAGTTGTAGAGGAGTGGGACAGTTGTAGAGGAGTGGGACAGTTGTAGAGGAGTGAGACACTTGTAGAGGAGTGGGACAGTTGTAGAGGAGTGGGACAGTTGTAGTGGAGTGGGACAGTTGTAGTGGAGTGGGACAGTTGTTGAGGAGTGGGACAGTTGTAGTGGAGTGGGACAGTTGTTGAGGAGTGAGACAGTTGTAGAGGAGTGGGACAGTTGTAGAGGAATGGGACAGTTGTAGAGGAGTGGGACAGTTGTTGAGGAGTGAGACAGTTGTAGAGGAGTGGGACTGTTGTAGAGGAGTGGGACAGTTGTAGAGGAGTGGGACAGTTGTAGAGGAGTGGGACAGTTGTAGTGGAGTGGGACAGTTGTAGAGCAGTGGGACAGTTGTAGTGGAGTGAGACAGTTGTAGAGGAGTGAGACAGTTGTAGAGGATTGAGACAGTTGTAGAGGAGTGGGACAGTTGTAGAGGAGTGGGACAGTGGTAGGTGAGTGAGACAGTTGTAGAGGTGTGGGACAGTTGTAGAGGAGTGGGACATTTGTAGAGGAGTGAGACAGTTGTAGAGGAGTGGGACAGTTGTACTGGAGTGGGACAGTTGTAGAGGAGTGAGACAGTTGTAGTGGAGTGAGACAGTTGTAGAGGAGTGGGACAGTTGTAGAGGAGTGAGACAGTTGTAGTGGAGAGGGACAGTTGTAGAGGAGTGAGACAGTTGTAGTGGAGTGAGACAGTTGTAGTGAAGTGGGACATTTGTAGTGGAGTGAGACAGTTGTAGTGGAGTGGGACAGTTGTAGAGGAGTGAGACAGTTGTAGTGGAGTGAGACAGTTGTAGAGGAGTGGGACACTTGTAGAGGAGTGGGACAGTTGTAGTGGAGTGGGACAGTTGTAGTGGAGTGGGACAGTTGTAGAGGAGTGGGAGAGTTGTAGTGGAGTGAGACAGTTGTAGAGGAGTGGGACAGTTGTAGTGGAGTGGGACAATTGTAGTGGAGTGAGACACTTGTCGAGGAGTGGGAGAGTTGTAGAGGAGTGCGACAGTTGTAGTGGAGTGGGACAGTTGTAGAGGAGTGGGACAGTTGTAGAGGAGTGGGACAGTTGTAGAGGAGTGGGACAGTTGTAGTGGAGTGGGACAGTTGTAGAGCAGTGGGACAGTTGTAGAGGAGTGGGACAGTTGTAGAGGAGTGGGACAGTTGTAGTGGAGTGAGACAGTTGTAGTGGAGTGGGACAGTTGTAGTGGAGTGGGACAGTTGTAGAGGAGTGGGACAGTTGTAGAGGAGTGGGACAGTTGTAGAGGAGTGAGACACTTGTAGAGGAGTGGGACATTTGTAGAGGAGTGAGACACTTGTAGAGGAGTGAGACAGTTGTAGTGGAGTGGGACAGTTGTAGTGGAGTGGGACAGTTGTAGTGGAGTGGGACAGTTGTAGAGGAGTGGGACAGTTGTAGAGGAGTGGGACAGTTGTAGAGGAGTGGGACAGTTGTAGTGGAGTGGGACATTTGTAGAGGAGTGAGACACTTGTAGAGGAGTGAGACAGTTGTAGTGGAGTGGGACAGTTGTAGTGGAGTGGGACAGTTGTAGTGGAGTGGGACAGTTGTAGAGGAGTGGGACAGTTGTAGAGGAGTGGGACAGTTGTAGAGGAGTGAGACACTTGTAGAGGAGTGGGACAGTTGTAGAGGAGTGGGACAGTTGTAGTGGAGTGGGACAGTTGTAGTGGAGTGGGACAGTTGTTGAGGAGTGGGACAGTTGTAGTGGAGTGGGACAGTTGTTGAGGAGTGAGACAGTTGTAGAGGAGTGGGACAGTTGTAGAGGAATGGGACAGTTGTAGAGGAGTGGGACAGTTGTTGAGGAGGGAGTGGGACTGTTGTAGAGGAGTGGGACAGTTGTAGAGGAGTGGGACAGTTGTAGAGGAGTGGGACAGTTGTAGTGGAGTGGGACAGTTGTAGAGCAGTGGGACAGTTGTAGTGGAGTGAGACAGTTGTAGAGGAGTGAGACAGTTGTAGAGGATTGAGACAGTTGTAGAGGAGTGGGACAGTTGTAGAGGAGTGGGACAGTGGTAGGTGAGTGAGACAGTTGTAGAGGTGTGGGACAGTTGTAGAGGAGTGGGACATTTGTAGAGGAGTGAGACAGTTGTAGAGGAGTGGGACAGTTGTACTGGAGTGGGACAGTTGTAGAGGAGTGAGACAGTTGTAGTGGAGTGAGACAGTTGTAGAGGAGTGGGACAGTTGTAGAGGAGTGAGACAGTTGTAGTGGAGAGGGACAGTTGTAGAGGAGTGAGACAGTTGTAGTGGAGTGAGACAGTTGTAGTGAAGTGGGACATTTGTAGTGGAGTGAGACAGTTGTAGTGGAGTGGGACAGTTGTAGAGGAGTGAGACAGTTGTAGTGGAGTGAGACAGTTGTAGAGGAGTGGGACACTTGTAGAGGAGTGGGACAGTTGTAGTGGAGTGGGACAGTTGTAGTGGAGTGGGACAGTTGTAGTGGAGTGGGACAGTTGTAGAGGAGTGGGAGAGTTGTAGTGGAGTGAGACAGTTGTAGAGGAGTGGGACAGTTGTAGTGGAGTGGGACAATTGTAGAGGAGTGGGAGAGTTGTAGAGGAGTGGGACAGTTGTAGTGGAGTGGGACAGTTGTAGAGGAGTGGGACAGTTGTAGTGGAGTGGGACAGTTGTAGTGGAGTGGGACAGTTGTAGTGGAGTGGGACATTTGTAGTGGAGTGGGACAGTTGTAGAGGAGTGGGACAGTTGTAGTGGAGTGGGACAGTTGTAGTGGAGTGGGACAGTTGTAGTGGAGTGAGACAGTTGTAGAGGAGTGGGACAGTTGTAGTGGAGTGGGACAGTTGTAGTGGAGTGAGACAGTTGTAGTGGAGTGGGACAGTTGTAGTGGAGTGGGACAGTTGTAGTGGAGTGAGACAGTTGTAGTGGAGTGGGACAGTTGTAGTGGAGTGAGACAGTTGTAGAGGAGTGGGACAGTTGTAGTGGAGTGGGACAGTTGTAGTGGAGTGAGACAGTTGTAGAGGAGTGGGACAGTTGTAGTGGAGTGGGACAGTTTTCGAGGAGTGGGACAGTTGTAGAGGAGTGAGACAGTTGTAGTGGAGTGGGACAGTTATAGTGGAGTGGGACAGTTGTAGAGGAGTGGGACAGTTGTAGTGGAGTGGGACAGTTGTAGTGGAGTGGGACAGTTGTAGTGGAGTGGGACAGTTGTAGAGGAGTGGGACAGTTGTAGTGGAGTGGTACAGTTGTAGTGGAGTGGGACAGTTGTAGTGGAGTGCGACAGTTGTAGAGGAGTGGGACAGTTGTAGAGGAGTGAGACAGTTGTAGTGGAGTGGGACAGTTGTAGAGGAGTGAGACACTTGCAGTGGAGTGGGACAGTTGTAGTGGAGTGGGACAGTTGTAGAGGAGTGGGACAGTTGTAGTGGAGTGGGACAGTTGTAGTGGAGTGGGACAGTTGTAGAGGAGTGGGACAGTTGTAGTGGAGTGGGACAGTTGTAGTGGAGTGGGACAGTTGTAGAGGAGTGGGACAGTTGTAGTGGAGTGGGACAGTTGTAGAGGAGTGGGACAGTTGTAGTGGAGTGGGACAGTTGTCGTGGAGTGGGACAGTTGTAGAGGAGTGGGACGGTTGCAGAGGAGTGGGACAGTTGTAGAGGAGTGGGACAATTGTAGTGGAGTGAGACACTTGTCGAGGAGTGGGACAGTTGTAGAGGAGTGGGACAGTTGTAGTGGAGTGGGACAGTTGTAGTGGAGTGGGACAGTTGTAGTGGAGTGGGACAGTTGTAGAGGAGTGGGACAGTTGTAGAGGAGTGGGACAGTTGTAGTGGAGTGGGACAGTTGTAGTGGAGTGGGACAGTTGTAGTGGAGTGGGACAGTTGTAGAGGAGTGGGACAGTTGTAGAGGAGTGAGACAGTTGTAGTGGAGTGGGACAGTTGTAGTGGAGTGGGACAGTTGTAGAGGAGTGGGACGGTTGCAGAGGAGTGGGACAGTTGTAGAGGAGTGGGACAGTTGTAGTGGAGTGGGACAGTTGTAGTGGAGTGGGACAGTTGTCGAGGAGTGGGACGGTTGCAGAGGAGTGGGACAGTTGTAGAGGAGTGGGAGATTTGTCGAGGAGTGGGACAGTTGTAGAGGAGTCGGACAGTTGTAGTGGTGTGGGACAGTTGTAGTGGAGTGGGACAGTTGTAGAGGAGTGGGACAGTTGTAGTGGAGTGGGACAGTTGTCGAGGAGTGGGACGGTTGCAGAGGAGTGGGACAGTTGTAGAGGAGTGGGAGATTTGTCGAGGAGTGGGACAGTTGTAGAGGAGTCGGACAGTTGTAGTGGAGTGGGACAGTTGTAGAGGAGTGGGACAGTTGTAGAGGAGTGGGACAGTTGTAGTGGAGTGGGACAGTTGTAGTGGAGTGGGACAGTTGTAGTGGAGTGGGACAGTTGTAGAGGAGTGGGACAGTTGTAGAGGAGTGGGACAGTTGTAGTGGAGTGGGACAGTTGTAGTGGAGTGAGACAGTTGTAGAGGAGTGGGACAGTTGTAGAGGAGTGGGACAGTTGTAGTGGAGTGAGACAGTTGTAGAGGAGTGGGACAGTTGTAGAGGAGTGGGACAGTTGTAGTGGAGTGGGACATTTGTAGAGGAGTGAGACACTTGTAGAGGAGTGAGACAGTTGTAGTGGAGTGGGACAGTTGTAGTGGAGTGGGACAGTTGTAGAGGAGTGGGACAGTTGTAGAGGAGTGGGACAGTTGTAGAGGAGTGAGACACTTGTAGAGGAGTGGGACATTTGTAGAGGAGTGAGACACTTGTAGAGGAGTGAGACAGTTGTAGTGGAGTGGGACAGTTGTAGTGGAGTGGGACAGTTGTAGAGGAGTGGGACAGTTGTAGAGGAGTGGGACAGTTGTAGAGGAGTGGGACAGTTGTAGTGGAGTGGGACAATTGTAGAGGAGTGAGACACTTGTAGAGGAGTGAGACAGTTGTAGTGGAGTGGGACAGTTGTAGTGGAGTGGGACAGTTGTAGTGGAGTGGGACAGTTGTAGAGGAGTGGGACAGTTGTAGAGGAGTGGGACAGTTGTAGAGGAGTGAGACACTTGTAGAGGAGTGGGACAGTTGTAGAGGAGTGGGACAGTTGTAGTGGAGTGGGACAGTTGTAGTGGAGTGGGACAGTTGTTGAGGAGTGGGACAGTTGTAGTGGAGTGGGACAGTTGTTGAGGAGTGAGACAGTTGTAGAGGAGTGGGACAGTTGTAGAGGAATGGGACAGTTGTAGAGGAGTGGGACAGTTGTTGAGGAGTGAGACAGTTGTAGTGGAGTGGGACAGTTGTAGAGGAGTGGGACAGTTGTAGAGGAGTGGGACAGTTGTAGTGGAGTGGGACAGTTGTAGAGGAGTGGGACAGTTGTAGAGGAGTGGGACAGTTGTAGTGGAGTGGGACAGTTGTAGAGCAGTGGGACAGTTGTAGTGGAGTGAGACAGTTGTAGAGGAGTGAGACAGTTGTAGAGGATTGAGACAGTTGTAGAGGAGTGGGACAGTTGTAGAGGAGTGGGACAGTGGTAGGTGAGTGAGACAGTTGTAGAGGAGTGGGACAGTTGTAGAGGAGTGGGACATTTGAAGAGGAGTGAGACAGTTGTAGAGGAGTGGGACAGTTGTACTGGAGTGGGACAGTTGTAGAGGAGTGAGACAGTTGTAGTGGAGTGAGACAGTTGTAGAGGAGTGGGACAGTTGTAGAGGAGTGAGACAGTTGTAGTGGAGAGGGACAGTTGTAGAGGAGTGAGACAGTTGTAGTGGAGTGAGACAGTTGTAGTGAAGTGGGACATTTGTAGTGGAGTGAGACAGTTGTAGTGGAGTGGGACAGTTGTAGAGGAGTGAGACAGTTGTAGTGGAGTGAGACAGTTGTAGAGGAGTGGGACACTTGTAGAGGAGTGGGACAGTTGTAGTGGAGTGGGACAGTTGTAGTGGAGTGGGACAGTTGTAGAGGAGTGGGAGAGTTGTAGTGGAGTGAGACAGTTGTAGAGGAGTGGGACAGTTGTAGTGGAGTGGGACAATTGTAGTGGAGTGAGACACTTGTCGAGGAGTGGGAGAGTTGTAGAGGAGTGGGACAGTTGTAGAGGAGTGGGACAGTTGTAGAGGAGTGGGACAGTTGTAGTGGAGTGGGACAGTTGTAGAGGAGTGGGACAGTTGTAGAGGAGTGGGACAGTTGTAGTGGAGTGGGACAGTTGTAGAGGAGTGGGACAGTTGTAGAGGAGTGGGACAGTTGTAGTGGAGTGGGACAGTTGTAGTGGAGTGGGACATTTGTAGTGGAGTGGGACAGTTGTAGAGGAGTGGGACAGTTGTAGTGGAGTGGGACAGTTGTAGTGGAGTGGGACAGTTGTAGTGGAGTGAGACAGTTGTAGAGGAGTGGGACAGTTGTAGTGGAGTGGGACAGTTGTAGTGGAGTGAGACAGTTGTAGTGGAGTGGGACAGTTGTAGTGGAGTGGGACAGTTGTAGTGGAGTGAGACAGTTGTAGTGGAGTGGGACAGTTGTAGTGGAGTGAGACAGTTGTAGAGGAGTGGGACAGTTGTAGTGGAGTGGGACAGTTGTAGTGGAGTGAGACAGTTGTAGAGGAGTGGGACAGTTGTAGTGGAGTGGGACAGTTGTCGAGGAGTGGGACAGTTGTAGAGGAGTGAGACAGTTGTAGTGGAGTGGGACAGTTATAGTGGAGTGGGACAGTTGTAGAGGAGTGGGACAGTTGTAGTGGAGTGGGACAGTTGTAGTGGAGTGGGACAGTTGTAGTGGAGTGGGACAGTTGTAGAGGAGTGCGACAGTTGTAGTGGAGTGGGACAGTTGTCGAGGAGTGGGACAGTTGTAGAGGAGTGGGACAGTTGTAGAGGAGTGCGACAGTTGTAGTGGAGTGGGACAGTTGTAGAGGAGTGGGACAGTTGTAGTGGAGTGGGACAGTTGTAGAGGAGTGCGACAGTTGTAGTGGAGTGGGACAGTTGTAGAGGAGTGGGACAGTTGTAGAGGAGTGGGACAGTTGTAGAGGAGTGCGACAGTTGTAGTGGAGTGGGACAGTTGTAGAGGAGTGGGACAGTTGTAGAGGAGTGGGACAGTTGTAGTGGAGTGGTACAGTTGTAGTGGAGTGGGACAGTTGTAGTGGAGTGGGACAGTTGTAGAGGAGTGGGACAGTTGTAGAGGAGTGAGACAGTTGTAGTGGAGTGGGACAGTTGTAGAGGAGTGAGACAGTTGCAGTGGAGTGGGACAGTTGTAGTGGAGTGGGACAGTTGTAGAGGAGTGGGACAGTTGTAGTGGAGTGGGACAGTTGTAGTGGAGTGGGACAGTTGTAGAGGAGTGGGACAGTTGTAGAGGAGTGGGACAGTTGTAGTGGAGTGGGACAGTTGTAGTGGAGTGGGACAGTTGTAGAGGAGTGGGACAGTTGTAGTGGAGTGGGACAGTTGTCGTGGAGTGGGACAGTTGTAGAGGAGTGGGACGGTTGCAGAGGAGTGGGACAGTTGTAGAGGAGTGGGACAATTGTAGTGGAGTGAGACACTTGTCGAGGAGTGGGACAGTTGTCGAGGAGTGGGACAGTTGTAGTGGAGTGGGACAGTTGTAGTGGAGTGGGACAGTTGTAGAGGAGTGGGACAGTTGTAGAGGAGTGGGACAGTTGTAGTGGAGTGGGACAGTTGTAGTGGAGTGGGACAGTTGTAGAGGAGTGGGACAGTTGTAGAGGAGTGAGACAGTTGTAGTGGAGTGGGACAGTTGTAGTGGAGTGGGACAGTTGTAGAGGAGTGGGACGGTTGCAGAGGAGTGGGACAGTTGTAGAGGAGTGGGACAGTTGTAGTGGAGTGGGACAGTTGTAGTGGAGTGGGACAGTTGTCGAGGAGTGGGACGGTTGCAGAGGAGTGGGACAGTTGTAGAGGAGTGGGAGATTTGTCGAGGAGTGGGACAGTTGTAGAGGAGTCGGACAGTTGTAGTGGTGTGGGACAGTTGTAGTGGAGTGGGACAGTTGTAGAGGAGTGGGACAGTTGTAGTGGAGTGGGACAGTTGTCGAGGAGTGGGACGGTTGCAGAGGAGTGGGACAGTTGTAGAGGAGTGGGAGATTCGTCGAGGAGTGGGACAGTTGTAGAGGAGTCGGACAGTTGTAGTGGAGTGGGACAGTTGTAGAGGAGTGGGACAGTTGTAGAGGAGTGGGACAGTTGTAGTGGAGTGGGACAGTTGTAGTGGAGTGGGACAGTTGTAGTGGAGTGAGACAGTTGTCGAGGAGTGGGACGGTTGCAGAGGAGTGGGACAGTTGTAGAGGAGTGGGAGATTTGTCGAGGAGTGGGACAGTTGTAGAGGAGTGGGACAGTTGTAGTGGAGTGGGACAGTTGTCGAGGAGTGGGACAGTTGTAGAGGAGTGGGACAGTTGTAGTGGAGTGGGACAGTTGTAGTGGAGTGGACAGTTGTAGAGGAGTGGGACAGTTGTAGTGGAGTGGGACAGTTGTAGAGGAGTGCGACAGTTGTAGAGGAGAGGGACAGTTGTAGTGGAGTGGGACAGTTGTAGTGGAGTGGGACAGTTGTAGTGGAGTGAGACAGTTGTAGAGGAGTGGGATAGTTGTAGAGGATTGGGACAGTTGTAGAGGAGTGGGACAGTTGTAGTGGAGTGGGACATTTGTAGAGGAGTGGGACAGTTGTAGAGGAGTGAGACAGTTGTAGTGGAGTGGGACAGTTGTAGAGGAGTGGGACAGTTGGAGAGGAGTGGGACAGTTGTAGTGGAGTGATACAGTTGTAGAGGAGTGGGACAGTTGTAGAGGAGTGAGACAGTTGTATTTGAGTGGGACATTTGTAGAGGAGTGAGACAGTTGTAGAGGAGTGGGACAGTTGCAGAGGAGTGGGACAGTTGTCGTTGAGTGGGACATTTGTAGAGGAGTGAGACAGTTGTAGAGGAGTGGGACAGTTGTAGAGGAGTGAGACAGTTGTAGAGGAGTGAGACGGTTGTAGAGGAGTGGGATAGTTGTAGAGGAGTGGGACAGTTGTAGTGGAGTGAGACACTTGTAGAGGAGTGGGACAGTTGTAGTGGAGTGGGACAGTTGTAGAGGAGTGGGACAGTTGTAGAGGAGTGGGACAGTTGTAGAGGAGTGGGACAGTTGTAGAGGAGTGAGACAGTTGTAGAGGAGTGAGACGGTTGTAGAGGAGTGGGATAGTTGTAGAGGAGTGGGACAGTTGTAGTGGAGTGAGACACTTGTAGAGGAGTGGGACAGTTGCAGAGGAGTGGGATAGTTGTAGAGGAGTGAGACAGTTGTAGAGGAGTGCGACAGTTGTAGTGGAGTGGGACAGTTGTAGTGGAGTGAGACAGTTGTAGAGGAGTGGGACAGTTGTAGAGGAGTGAGACAGTTGTCGTGAAGTGAGACAGTTGTAGAGGAGTGGGACAGTTGTAGAGGAGTGAGACAGTTGTAGTGGAGTGAGACAGTTGTAGAGGAGTGGGACAGTTGTAGAGGAGTGGGACAGTTGTAGAGGAGTGAGACAGTTGTAGAGGAGTGCGACAGTTGTAGAGGAGTGAGACAGTTGTAGTGGAGTGCGACAGTTGTAGAGGAGTGGGAAAGTTGTAGTGGAGTGGGACAGTTGTAGAGGAGTGAGACAGTTGTAGTGGAGTGAGACAGTTGTAGAGGAGTGGGACAGTTGTAGTGGAGTGGGACAGTTGTAGTGGAGTGGGACATTTGTAGAGGAGTGAGACACGTGTAGAGGAGTGGGACAGTTGTAGAGGAGTGAGACAGTTGTAGAGGAGTGGGACAGTTGTAGAGGAGTGGGACAGTTATAGAGGAGTGGGACAGTTGTAGAGGAGTGGGACAGTTGTAGTGGAGTGGGACAGTTGTAGTGGAGTGGGACAGTTGTAGAGGAGTGAGACAGTTGTAGTGGAGTGGGACAGTTGTAGAGGAGTGGGACAGTTGTAGAGGAGTGAGACAGTTGTAGTGGAGTGGGACAGTTGTAGTGGAGTGGGACAGTTGTAGTGGAGTGGGACAGTTGTAGAGGAGTGAGACAGTTGTAGTGGAGTGGGACAGTTGTAGTGGAGTGGGACAGTTGTAGAGGAGTGGGACAGTTGTAGTGGAGTGGGACAGTTGTAGTGGAGTGGGACAGTTGTAGAGGATTGAGACAGTTGTAGTGGAGTGGGACAGTTGTAGAGGAGTGAGACAGTTGTAGTGAAGTGGGACAGTTGTAGTGGAGTGGGACAGTTGTAGTGGAGTGGGACAGTTGTAGAGGAGTGAGACAGTTGTAGTGGAGTGGGACAGTTGTAGTGGAGTGGGACAGTTGTAGAGGAGTGGGACAGTTGTAGTGGAGTGGGACAGTTGTAGAGGAGTGAGACAGTTGTAGTGGAGTGGGACAGTTGTAGAGGAGTGGGACAGTTGTAGTGGAGTGGGACAGTTGTAGAGGAGTGGGACAGTTGTAGAGGAGTGGGACAGTTGTAGAGGAGTGGGACAGTTGTAGTGGAGTGGGACAGTTGTAGAGGAGTGGGACAGTTGTAGTGGAGTGGGACAGTTGTAGAGGAGTGGGACAGTTGTAGAGGAGTGGGACAGTTGTAGAGGAGTGGGACAGTTGTAGAGGAGTGGGACAGTTGTAGTGGAGTGGGACAGTTGTCGTGGAGTGGGACAGTTGTAGAGGAGTGGGACGGTTGCAGTGGAGTGAGACAGTTGCAGTGGAGTGGGACAGTTGTAGTGGAGTGGGACAGTTGTAGAGGAGTGGGACAGTTGTAGTGGAGTGGGACAGTTGTAGTGGAGTGGGACAGTTGTAGAGGAGTGGGACAGTTGTAGAGGAGTGGGACAGTTGTAGTGGAGTGGGACAGTTGTAGTGGAGTGGGACAGTTGTAGAGGAGTGGGACAGTTGTAGTGGAGTGGGACAGTTGTCGTGGAGTGGGACAGTTGTAGAGGAGTGGGACGGTTGCAGAGGAGTGGGACAGTTGTAGAGGAGTGGGACAATTGTAGTGGAGTGAGACACTTGTCGAGGAGTGGGACAGTTGTCGAGGAGTGGGACAGTTGTAGTGGAGTGGGACAGTTGTAGAGGAGTGGGACAGTTGTAGAGGAGTGGGACAGTTGTAGTGGAGTGGGACAGTTGTAGTGGAGTGGGACAGTTGTAGTGGAGTGGGACAGTTGTAGAGGAGTGGGACAGTTGTAGAGGAGTGAGACAGTTGTAGTGGAGTGGGACAGTTGTAGTGGAGTGGGACAGTTGTAGTGGAGTGGGACAGTTGTCGAGGAGTGGGACGGTTGCAGAGGAGTGGGACAGTTGTAGAGGAGTGGGAGATTTGTCGAGGAGTGGGACAGTTGTAGAGGAGTCGGACAGTTGTAGTGGTGTGGGACAGTTGTAGTGGAGTGGGACAGTTGTAGAGGAGTGGGACAGTTGTAGTGGAGTGGGACAGTTGTCGAGGAGTGGGACGGTTGCAGAGGAGTGGGACAGTTGTAGAGGAGTGGGAGATTCGTCGAGGAGTGGGACAGTTGTAGAGGAGTCGGACAGTTGTAGTGGAGTGGGACAGTTGTAGAGGAGTGGGACAGTTGTAGAGGAGTGGGACAGTTGTAGTGCAGTGGGACAGTTGTAGTGGAGGGGGACAGTTGTAGTGGAGTGAGACAGTTGTCGAGGAGTGGGACGGTTGCAGAGGAGTGGGACAGTTGTAGAGGAGTGGGAGATTTGTCGAGGAGTGGGACAGTTGTAGAGGAGTCGGACAGTTGTAGTGGAGTGGGACAGTTGTAGTGGAGTGGGACAGTTGTAGAAGAGTGGGACAGTTGTAGAGGAGTGGGACAGTTGTAGTGGAGTGGGACAGTTGTAGAGGAGTGGGACAGTTGTAGAGGAGTGGGACAGTTGTCAAGGAGTGGGACAGTTGTAGAGGAGTGGGACAGTTGTCAAGGAGTGGGACAGTTGTCGAGGAGTGGGACAGTTGTAGAGGAGTGGGACAGTTGTAGTGGAGTGGGACAGTTGTAGTGGAGTGGACAGTTGTAGAGGAGTGGGACAGTTGTAGTGGAGTGGGACAGTTGTAGTGGAGTGGGACAGTTGTAGTGGAGTGGGACAGTTGTAGAGGAGTGGGACAGTTGTAGAGGAGTGGGACAGTTGTAGAGGAGTGAGACACTTGTAGAGGAGTGGGACAGTTGTAGAGGAGTGGGACAGTTGTAGTGGAGTGGGACAGTTGTAGTGGAGTGGGACAGTTGTTGAGGAGTGGGACAGTTGTAGTGGAGTGGGACAGTTGTTGAGGAGTGAGACAGTTGTAGAGGAGTGGGACAGTTGTAGAGGAATGGGACAGTTGTAGAGGAGTGGGACAGTTGTTGAGGAGTGAGACAGTTGTAGAGGAGTGGGACTGTTGTAGAGGAGTGGGACAGTTGTAGAGGAGTGGGACAGTTGTAGAGGAGTGGGACAGTTGTAGTGGAGTGGGACAGTTGTAGAGCAGTGGGACAGTTGTAGTGGAGTGAGACAGTTGTAGAGGAGTGAGACAGTTGTAGAGGTGTGAGACAGTTGTAGAGGAGTGGGACAGTTGTAGAGGAGTGGGACAGTGGTAGGTGAGTGAGACAGTTGTAGAGGTGTGGGACAGTTGTAGAGGAGTGGGACATTTGTAGAGGAGTGAGACAGTTGTAGAGGAGTGGGACAGTTGTACTGGAGTGGGACAGTTGTAGAGGAGTGAGACAGTTGTAGTGGAGTGAGACAGTTGTAGAGGAGTGGGACAGTTGTGGAGGAGTGAGACAGTTGTAGTGGAGAGGGACAGTTGTAGAGGAGTGAGACAGTTGTAGTGGAGTGAGACAGTTGTAGTGAAGTGGGACATTTGTAGTGGAGTGAGACAGTTGTAGTGGAGTGGGACAGTTGTAGAGGAGTGAGACAGTTGTAGTGGAGTGAGACAGTTGTAGAGGAGTGGGACACTTGTAGAGGAGTGGGACAGTTGTAGTGGAGTGGGACAGTTGTAGTGGAGTGGGACAGTTGTAGAGGAGTGGGAGAGTTGTAGTGGAGTGAGACAGTTGTAGAGGAGTGGGACAGTTGTAGTGGAGTGGGACAATTGTAGTGGAGTGAGACACTTGTCGAGGAGTGGGAGAGTTGTAGAGGAGTGGGACAGTTGTAGAGGAGTGGGACAGTTGTAGAGGAGTGGGACAGTTGTAGTGGAGTGGGACAGTTGTAGAGGAGTGGGACAGTTGTAGAGGAGTGGGACAGTTGTAGTGGAGTGGGACAGTTGTAGAGGAGTGGGACAGTTGTAGAGGAGTGGGACAGTTGTAGTGGAGTGGGACAGTTGTAGTGGAGTGGGACAGTTGTAGTGGAGTGGGACATTTGTAGTGGAGTGGGACAGTTGTAGAGGAGTGGGACAGTTGTAGTGGAGTGGGACAGTTGTAGTGGAGTGGGACAGTTGTAGTGGAGTGAGACAGTTGTAGAGGAGTGGGACAGTTGTAGTGGAGTGGGACAGTTGTAGTGGAGTGAGACAGTTGTAGTGGAGTGGGACAGTTGTAGTGGAGTGGGACAGTTGTAGTGGAGTGAGACAGTTGTAGTGGAGTGGGACAGTTGTAGTGGAGTGAGACAGTTGTAGAGGAGTGGGACAGTTGTAGTGGAGTGGGACAGTTGTAGTGGAGTGAGACAGTTGTAGAGGAGTGGGACAGTTGTAGTGGAGTGGGACAGTTGTCGAGGAGTGGGACAGTTGTAGAGGAGTGAGACAGTTGTAGTGGAGTGGGACAGTTATAGTGGAGTGGGACAGTTGTAGAGGAGTGGGACAGTTGTAGTGGAGTGGGACAGTTGTAGAGGAGTGGGACAGTTGTAGTGGAGTGGTACAGTTGTAGTGGAGTGGGACAGTTGTAGTGGAGTGGGACAGTTGTAGAGGAGTGGGACAGTTGTAGAGGAGTGAGACAGTTGTAGTGGAGTGGGACAGTTGTAGAGGAGTGAGACAGTTGCAGTGGAGTGGGACAGTTGTAGTGGAGTGGGACAGTTGTAGAGGAGTGGGACAGTTGTAGTGGAGTGGGACAGTTGTAGTGGAGTGGGACAGTTGTAGAGGAGTGGGACAGTTGTAGAGGAGTGGGACAGTTGTAGTGGAGTGGGACAGTTGTAGTGGAGTGGGACAGTTGTAGAGGAGTGGGACAGTTGTAGTGGAGTGGGACAGTTGTCGTGGAGTGGGACAGTTGTAGAGGAGTGGGACGGTTGCAGAGGAGTGGGACAGTTGTAGAGGAGTGGGACAATTGTAGTGGAGTGAGACACTTGTCGAGGAGTGGGACAGTTGTCGAGGAGTGGGACAGTTGTAGTGGAGTGGGACAGTTGTAGTGGAGTGGGACAGTTGTAGAGGAGTGGGACAGTTGTAGAGGAGTGGGACAGTTGTAGAGGAGTGGGACAGTTGTAGTGGAGTGGGACAGTTGTAGAGGAGTGGGACAGTTGTAGAGGAGTGAGACAGTTGTAGTGGAGTGGGACAGTTGTAGTGGAGTGGGACAGTTGTAGAGGAGTGGGACGGTTGCAGAGGAGTGGGACAGTTGTAGAGGAGTGGGACAGTTGTAGTGGAGTGGGACAGTTGTAGTGGAGTGGGACAGTTGTCGAGGAGTGGGACGGTTGCAGAGGAGTGGGACAGTTGTAGAGGAGTGGGAGATTTGTCGAGGAGTGGGACAGTTGTAGAGGAGTCGGACAGTTGTAGTGGTGTGGGACAGTTGTAGTGGAGTGGGACAGTTGTAGAGGAGTGGGACAGTTGTAGTGGAGTGGGACAGTTGTCGAGGAGTGGGACGGTTGCAGAGGAGTGGGACAGTTGTAGAGGAGTGGGAGATTCGTCGAGGAGTGGGACAGTTGTAGAGGAGTCGGACAGTTGTAGTGGAGTGGGACAGTTGTAGAGGAGTGGGACAGTTGTAGAGGAGTGGGACAGTTGTAGTGGAGTGGGACAGTTGTAGTGGAGTGGGACAGTTGTAGTGGAGTGAGACAGTTGTCGAGGAGTGGGACGGTTGCAGAGGAGTGGGACAGTTGTAGAGGAGTGGGAGATTTGTCGAGGAGTGGGACATTTGTAGAGGAGTCGGACAGTTGTAGTGGAGTGGGACAGTTGTAGTGGAGTGGGACAGTTGTAGAAGAGTGGGACAGTTGTAGAGGAGTGGGACAGTTGTAGTGGAGTGGGACAGTTGTAGAGGAGTGGGACAGTTGTAGAGGAGTGGGACAGTTGTCGAGGAGTGGGACAGTTGTAGTGGAGTGGGACAGTTGTCGAGGAGTGGGACAGTTGTAGAGGAGTGGGACAGTTGTAGTGGAGTGGGACAGTTGTAGTGGAGTGGACAGTTGTAGAGGAGTGGGACAGTTGTAGTGGAGTGGGACAGTTGTAGAGGAGTGCGACAGTTGTAGAGGAGAGGGACAGTTGTAGTGGAGTGGGACAGTTGTAGTGGAGTGGGACAGTTGTAGTGGAGTGAGACAGTTGTAGAGGAGTGGGATAGTTGTAGAGGATTGGGACAGTTGTAGAGGAGTGGGACAGTTGTAGTGGAGTGGGACATTTGTAGAGGAGTGGGACAGTTGTAGAGGAGTGAGACAGTTGTAGTGGAGTGGGACAGTTGTAGAGGAGTGGGACAGTTGGAGAGGAGTGGGACAGTTGTAGTGGAGTGATACAGTTGTAGAGGAGTGGGACAGTTGTAGAGGAGTGAGACAGTTGTATTTGAGTGGGACATTTGTAGAGGAGTGAGACAGTTGTAGAGGAGTGGGACAGTTGCAGAGGAGTGGGACAGTTGTCGTTGAGTGGGACATTTGTAGAGGAGTGAGACAGTTGTAGAGGAGTGGGACAGTTGTAGAGGAGTGAGACAGTTGTAGAGGAGTGAGACGGTTGTAGAGGAGTGGGATAGTTGTAGAGGAGTGGGACAGTTGTAGTGGAGTGAGACACTTGTAGAGGAGTGGGACAGTTGTAGTGGAGTGGGACAGTTGTAGAGGAGTGGGACAGTTGTAGAGGAGTGGGACAGTTGTAGAGGAGTGAGACAGTTGTAGAGGAGTGAGACGGTTGTAGAGGAGTGGGATAGTTGTAGAGGAGTGGGACAGTTGTAGTGGAGTGAGACACTTGTAGAGGAGTGGGACAGTTGCAGAGGAGTGGGATAGTTGTAGAGGAGTGAGACAGTTGTAGAGGAGTGCGACAGTTGTAGTGGAGTGGGACAGTTGTAGTGGAGTGAGACAGTTGTAGAGGAGTGGGACAGTTGTCGAGGAGTGAGACAGTTGTCGTGAAGTGAGACAGTTGTAGAGGAGTGGGACAGTTGTAGAGGAGTGAGACAGTTGTAGTGGAGTGAGACAGTTGTAGAGGAGTGGGACAGTTGTAGAGGAGTGGGACAGTTGTAGAGGAGTGAGACAGTTGTAGAGGAGTGCGACAGTTGTAGAGGAGTGAGACAGTTGTAGTGGAGTGCGACAGTTGTAGAGGAGTGGGAAAGTTGTAGTGGAGTGGGACAGTTGTAGAGGAGTGAGACAGTTGTAGTGGAGTGAGACAGTTGTAGAGGAGTGGGACAGTTGTAGTGGAGTGGGACAGTTGTAGTGGAGTGGGACATTTGTAGAGGAGTGAGACACGTGTAGAGGAGTGGGACAGTTGTAGAGGAGTGGGACAGTTGTAGTGGTTGGGACAGTTGTAGTGGAGTGGGACAGTTGTAGTGGAGTGGGACAGTTGTAGAGGAGTGAGACAGTTGTAGTGGAGTGGGACAGTTGTAGAGGAGTGGGACAGTTGTAGAGGAGTGAGACAGTTGTAGTGGAGTGGGACAGTTGTAGTGGAGTGGGACAGTTGTAGTGGAGTGGGACAGTTGTAGAGGAGTGAGACAGTTGTAGTGGAGTGGGACAGTTGTAGTGGAGTGGGACAGTTGTAGAGGAGTGGGACAGTTGTAGTGGAGTGGGACAGTTGTAGTGGAGTGGGACAGTTGTAGAGGATTGAGACAGTTGTAGTGGAGTGGGACAGTTGTAGAGGAGTGAGACAGTTGTAGTGAAGTGGGACAGTTGTAGTGGAGTGGGACAGTTGTAGTGGAGTGGGACAGTTGTAGAGGAGTGAGACAGTTGTAGTGGAGTGGGACAGTTGTAGTGGAGTGGGACAGTTGTAGAGGAGTGGGACAGTTGTAGTGGAGTGGGACAGTTGTAGAGGAGTGAGACAGTTGTAGTGGAGTGGGACAGTTGTAGAGGAGTGGGACAGTTGTAGTGGAGTGGGACAGTTGTAGAGGAGTGGGACAGTTGTAGAGGAGTGGGACAGTTGTAGAGGAGTGGGACAGTTGTAGTGGAGTGGGACAGTTGTAGAGGAGTGGGACAGTTGTAGAGGAGTGGGACAGTTGTAGAGGAGTGGGACAGTTGTAGTGGAGTGGGACAGTTGTCGTGGAGTGGGACAGTTGTAGAGGAGTGGGACGGTTGCAGAGGAGTGAGACAGTTGCAGTGGAGTGGGACAGTTGTAGTGGAGTGGGACAGTTGTAGAGGAGTGGGACAGTTGTAGTGGAGTGGGACAGTTGTAGAGGAGTGGGACAGTTGTAGAGGAGTGGGACAGTTGTAGTGGAGTGGGACAGTTGTAGTGGAGTGGGACAGTTGTAGAGGAGTGGGACAGTTGTAGTGGAGTGGGACAGTTGTCGTGGAGTGGGACAGTTGTAGAGGAGTGGGACGGTTGCAGAGGAGTGGGACAGTTGTAGAGGAGTGGGACAATTGTAGTGGAGTGAGACACTTGTCGAGGAGTGGGACAGTTGTCGAGGAGTGGGACAGTTGTAGTGGAGTGGGACAGTTGTAGTGGAGTGGGACAGTTGTAGAGGAGTGGGACAGTTGTAGAGGAGTGGGACAGTTGTAGTGGAGTGGGACAGTTGTAGTGGAGTGGGACAGTTGTAGTGGAGTGGGACAGTTGTAGAGGAGTGGGACAGTTGTAGAGGAGTGAGACAGTTGTAGTGGAGTGGGACAGTTGTAGTGGAGTGGGACAGTTGTAGAGGAGTGGGACGGTTGCAGAGGAGTGGGACAGTTGTAGAGGAGTGGGACAGTTGTAGTGGAGTGGGACAGTTGTAGTGGAGTGGGACAGTTGTAGAGGAGTGGGACGGTTGCAGAGGAGTGGGACAGTTGTAGAGGAGTGGGAGATTTGTCGAGGAGTGGGACAGTTGTAGAGGAGTCGGACAGTTGTAGTGGTGTGGGACAGTTGTAGTGGAGTGGGACAGTTGTAGAGGAGTGGGACAGTTGTAGTGGAGTGGGACAGTTGTCGAGGAGTGGGACGGTTGCAGAGGAGTGGGACAGTTGTAGAGGAGTGGGAGATTCGTCGAGGAGTGGGACAGTTGTAGAGGAGTCGGACAGTTGTAGTGGAGTGGGACAGTTGTAGAGGAGTGGGACAGTTGTAGAGGAGTGGGACAGTTGTAGTGGAGTGGGACAGTTGTAGTGGAGTGGGACAGTTGTAGTGGAGTGAGACAGTTGTCGAGGAGTGGGACGGTTGCAGAGGAGTGGGACAGTTGTAGAGGAGTGGGAGATTTGTCGAGGAGTGGGACAGTTGTAGAGGAGTCGGACAGTTGTAGTGGAGTGGGACAGTTGTAGTGGAGTGGGACAGTTGTAGAAGAGTGGGACAGTTGTAGAGGAGTGGGACAGTTGTAGTGGAGTGGGACAGTTGTAGAGGAGTGGGACAGTTGTAGAGGAGTGGGACAGTTGTCAAGGAGTGGGACAGTTGTAGTGGAGTGGGACAGTTGTCGAGGAGTGGGACAGTTGTAGAGGAGTGGGACAGTTGTAGTGGAGTGGGACAGTTGTAGTGGAGTGGACAGTTGTAGAGGAGTGGGACAGTTGTAGTGGAGTGGGACAGTTGTAGAGGAGTGCGACAGTTGTAGAGGAGTGGGACAGTTGTAGTGGAGTGGGACATTTGTAGAGGAGTGGGACAGTTGTAGAGGAGTGAGACAGTTGTAGTGGAGTGGGACAGTTGTAGAGGAGTGGGACAGTTGGAGAGGAGTGGGACAGTTGTAGTGGAGTGGGACAGTTGTAGAAGAGTGGGACAGTTGTAGAGGAGTGGGACAGTTGTAGTGGAGTGGGACAGTTGTAGAGGAGTGGGACAGTTGTAGAGGAGTGGGACAGTTGTCAAGGAGTGGGACAGTTGTAGTGGAGTGGGACAGTTGTCGAGGAGTGGGACAGTTGTAGAGGAGTGGGACAGTTGTAGTGGAGTGGGACAGTTGTAGTGGAGTGGACAGTTGTAGAGGAGTGGGACAGTTGTAGTGGAGTGGGACAGTTGTAGAGGAGTCGGACAGTTGTAGAGGAGTGGGACAGTTGTAGTGGAGTGGGACAGTTGTAGAGGAGTGGGACAGTTGTAGTGGAGTGGGACAGTTGTAGTGGAGTGGACAGTTGTAGTGGAGTGGGACAGTTGTAGAGGAGTGGGACAGTTATAGAGGAGTGGGACAGTTGTAGAGGAGTGGGACAGTTGTAGTGGAGTGGGACAGTTGTAGTGGAGTGGGACAGTTGTAGAGGAGTGAGACAGTTGTAGTGGAGTGGGACAGTTGTAGAGGAGTGGGACAGTTGTAGAGGAGTGAGACAGTTGTAGTGGAGTGGGACAGTTGTAGTGGAGTGGGACAGTTGTAGTGGAGTGGGACAGTTGTAGAGGAGTGAGACAGTTGTAGTGGAGTGGGACAGTTGTAGTGGAGTGGGACAGTTGTAGAGGAGTGGGACAGTTGTAGTGGAGTGGGACAGTTGTAGTGGAGTGGGACAGTTGTAGAGGATTGAGACAGTTGTAGTGAAGTGGGACAGTTGTAGTGGAGTGGGACAGTTGTAGTGGAGTGGGACAGTTGTAGTGGAGTGGGACAGTTGTAGTGGAGTGGGACAGTTGTAGAGGAGTGAGACAGTTGTAGTGAAGTGGGACAGTTGTAGTGGAGTGGGACAGTTGTAGAGGAGTGAGACAGTTGTAGTGGAGTGGGACAGTTGTAGAGGAGTGGGACAGTTGTAGTGGAGTGGGACAGTTGTAGAGGAGTGGGACAGTTGTAGAGGAGTGGGACAGTTGTAGAGGAGTGGGACAGTTGTAGTGGAGTGGGACAGTTGTAGAGGAGTGGGACAGTTGTAGTGGAGTGGGACAGTTGTAGAGGAGTGGGACAGTTGTAGAGGAGTGGGACAGTTGTAGAGGAGTGGGACAGTTGTAGAGGAGTGGGACAGTTGTAGTGGAGTGGGACAGTTGTCGTGGAGTGGGACAGTTGTAGAGGAGTGGGACGGTTGCAGTGGAGTGAGACAGTTGCAGTGGAGTGGGACAGTTGTAGTGGAGTGGGACAGTTGTAGAGGAGTGGGACAGTTGTAGTGGAGTGGGACAGTTGTAGTGGAGTGGGACAGTTGTAGAGGAGTGGGACAGTTGTAGAGGAGTGGGACAGTTGTAGTGGAGTGGGACAGTTGTAGTGGAGTGGGACAGTTGTAGAGGAGTGGGACAGTTGTAGTGGAGTGGGACAGTTGTCGTGGAGTGGGACAGTTGTAGAGGAGTGGGACGGTTGCAGAGGAGTGGGACAGTTGTAGAGGAGTGGGACAATTGTAGTGGAGTGAGACACTTGTCGAGGAGTGGGACAGTTGTCGAGGAGTGGGACAGTTGTAGTGGAGTGGGACAGTTGTAGAGGAGTGGGACAGTTGTAGAGGAGTGGGACAGTTGTAGTGGAGTGGGACAGTTGTAGTGGAGTGGGACAGTTGTAGTGGAGTGAGACAGTTGTCGAGGAGTGGGACGGTTGCAGAGGAGTGGGACAGTTGTAGAGGAGTGGGAGATTTGTCGAGGAGTGGGACAGTTGTAGAGGAGTCGGACAGTTGTAGTGGAGTGGGACAGTTGTAGTGGAGTGGGACAGTTGTAGAAGAGTGGGACAGTTGTAGAGGAGTGGGACAGTTGTAGTGGAGTGGGACAGTTGTAGAGGAGTGGGACAGTTGTAGAGGAGTGGGACAGTTGTCAAGGAGTGGGACAGTTGTAGTGGAGTGGGACAGTTGTCGAGGAGTGGGACAGTTGTAGAGGAGTGGGACAGTTGTAGTGGAGTGGGACAGTTGTAGTGGAGTGGACAGTTGTAGAGGAGTGGGACAGTTGTAGTGGAGTGGGACAGTTGTAGAGGAGTGCGACAGTTGTAGAGGAGTGGGACAGTTGTAGTGGAGTGGGACATTTGTAGAGGAGTGGGACAGTTGTAGAGGAGTGAGACAGTTGTAGTGGAGTGGGACAGTTGTAGAGGAGTGGGACAGTTGGAGAGGAGTGGGACAGTTGTAGTGGAGTGGGACAGTTGTAGAAGAGTGGGACAGTTGTAGAGGAGTGGGACAGTTGTAGTGGAGTGGGACAGTTGTAGAGGAGTGGGACAGTTGTAGTGGAGTGGGACAGTTGTCAAGGAGTGGGACAGTTGTAGTGGAGTGGGACAGTTGTCGAGGAGTGGGACAGTTGTAGAGGAGTGGGACAGTTGTAGTGGAGTGGGACAGTTGTAGTGGAGTGGACAGTTGTAGAGGAGTGGGACAGTTGTAGTGGAGTGGGACAGTTGTAGAGGAGTGGGACAGTTGTAGAGGAGTGGGACAGTTGTAGTGGAGTGGGACAGTTGTAGAGGAGTGGGACAGTTGTAGTGGAGTGGGACAGTTGTAGTGGAGTGGACAGTTGTAGTGGAGTGGGACAGTTGTAGAGGAGTGGGACAGTTATAGAGGAGTGGGACAGTTGTAGAGGAGTGGGACAGTTGTAGTGGAGTGGGACAGTTGTAGTGGAGTGGGACAGTTGTAGAGGAGTGAGACAGTTGTAGTGGAGTGGGACAGTTGTAGAGGAGTGGGACAGTTGTAGAGGAGTGAGACAGTTGTAGTGGAGTGGGACAGTTGTAGTGGAGTGGGACAGTTGTAGTGGAGTGGGACAGTTGTAGAGGAGTGAGACAGTTGTAGTGGAGTGGGACAGTTGTAGTGGAGTGGGACAGTTGTAGAGGAGTGGGACAGTTGTAGTGGAGTGGGACAGTTGTAGTGGAGTGGGACAGTTGTAGAGGATTGAGACAGTTGTAGTGGAGTGGGACAGTTGTAGAGGAGTGAGACAGTTGTAGTGAAGTGGGACAGTTGTAGTGGAGTGGGACAGTTGTAGTGGAGTGGGACAGTTGTAGAGGAGTGAGACAGTTGTAGTGGAGTGGGACAGTTGTAGTGGAGTGGGACAGTTGTAGAGGAGTGGGACAGTTGTAGTGGAGTGGGACAGTTGTAGAGGAGTGAGACAGTTGTAGTGGAGTGGGACAGTTGTAGAGGAGTGGGACAGTTGTAGTGGAGTGGGACAGTTGTAGAGGAGTGGGACAGTTGTAGAGGAGTGGGACAGTTGTAGAGGAGTGGGACAGTTGTAGTGGAGTGGGACAGTTGTAGAGGAGTGGGACAGTTGTAGTGGAGTGGGACAGTTGTAGAGGAGTGGGACAGTTGTAGAGGAGTGGGACAGTTGTAGAGGAGTGGGACAGTTGTAGAGGAGTGGGACAGTTGTAGTGGAGTGGGACAGTTGTCGTGGAGTGGGACAGTTGTAGAGGAGTGGGACGGTTGCAGTGGAGTGAGACAGTTGCAGTGGAGTGGGACAGTTGTAGTGGAGTGGGACAGTTGTAGAGGAGTGGGACAGTTGTAGTGGAGTGGGACAGTTGTAGTGGAGTGGGACAGTTGTAGAGGAGTGGGACAGTTGTAGAGGAGTGGGACAGTTGTAGTGGAGTGGGACAGTTGTAGTGGAGTGGGACAGTTGTAGAGGAGTGGGACAGTTGTAGTGGAGTGGGACAGTTGTCGTGGAGTGGGACAGTTGTAGAGGAGTGGGACGGTTGCAGAGGAGTGGGACAGTTGTAGAGGAGTGGGACAATTGTAGTGGAGTGAGACACTTGTCGAGGAGTGGGACAGTTGTCGAGGAGTGGGACAGTTGTAGTGGAGTGGGACAGTTGTAGAGGAGTGGGACAGTTGTAGAGGAGTGGGACAGTTGTAGTGGAGTGGGACAGTTGTAGTGGAGTGGGACAGTTGTAGAGGAGTGGGACAGTTGTAGAGGAGTGAGACAGTTGTAGTGGAGTGGGACAGTTGTAGTGGAGTGGGACAGTTGTAGTGGAGTGGGACAGTTGTCGAGGAGTGGGACGGTTGCAGAGGAGTGGGACAGTTGTAGAGGAGTGGGAGATTTGTCGAGGAGTGGGACAGTTGTAGAGGAGTCGGACAGTTGTAGTGGTGTGGGACAGTTGTAGTGGAGTGGGACAGTTGTAGAGGAGTGGGACAGTTGTAGTGGAGTGGGACAGTTGTCGAGGAGTGGGACGGTTGCAGAGGAGTGGGACAGTTGTAGAGGAGTGGGAGATTCGTCGAGGAGTGGGACAGTTGTAGAGGAGTCGGACAGTTGTAGTGGAGTGGGACAGTTGTAGAGGAGTGGGACAGTTGTAGAGGAGTGGGACAGTTGTAGTGCAGTGGGACAGTTGTAGTGGAGGGGGACAGTTGTAGTGGAGTGAGACAGTTGTCGAGGAGTGGGACGGTTGCAGAGGAGTGGGACAGTTGTAGAGGAGTGGGAGATTTGTCGAGGAGTGGGACAGTTGTAGAGGAGTCGGACAGTTGTAGTGGAGTGGGACAGTTGTAGTGGAGTGGGACAGTTGTAGAAGAGTGGGACAGTTGTAGAGGAGTGGGACAGTTGTAGTGGAGTGGGACAGTTGTAGAGGAGTGGGACAGTTGTAGAGGAGTGGGACAGTTGTCAAGGAGTGGGACAGTTGTAGAGGAGTGGGACAGTTGTCAAGGAGTGGGACAGTTGTCGAGGAGTGGGACAGTTGTAGAGGAGTGGGACAGTTGTAGTGGAGTGGGACAGTTGTAGTGGAGTGGACAGTTGTAGAGGAGTGGGACAGTTGTAGTGGAGTGGGACAGTTGTAGTGGAGTGGGACAGTTGTAGAGGAGTGGGACAGTTGTAGAGGAGTGGGACAGTTGTAGAGGAGTGAGACACTTGTAGAGGAGTGGGACAGTTGTAGAGGAGTGGGACAGTTGTAGTGGAGTGGGACAGTTGTAGTGGAGTGGGACAGTTGTTGAGGAGTGGGACAGTTGTAGTGGAGTGGGACAGTTGTTGAGGAGTGAGACAGTTGTAGAGGAGTGGGACAGTTGTAGAGGAATGGGACAGTTGTAGAGGAGTGGGACAGTTGTTGAGGAGTGAGACAGTTGTAGAGGAGTGGGACTGTTGTAGAGGAGTGGGACAGTTGTAGAGGAGTGGGACAGTTGTAGAGGAGTGGGACAGTTGTAGTGGAGTGGGACAGTTGTAGAGCAGTGGGACAGTTGTAGTGGAGTGAGACAGTTGTAGAGGAGTGAGACAGTTGTAGAGGTGTGAGACAGTTGTAGAGGAGTGGGACAGTTGTAGAGGAGTGGGACAGTGGTAGGTGAGTGAGACAGTTGTAGAGGTGTGGGACAGTTGTAGAGGAGTGGGACATTTGTAGAGGAGTGAGACAGTTGTAGAGGAGTGGGACAGTTGTACTGGAGTGGGACAGTTGTAGAGGAGTGAGACAGTTGTAGTGGAGTGAGACAGTTGTAGAGGAGTGGGACAGTTGTGGAGGAGTGAGACAGTTGTAGTGGAGAGGGACAGTTGTAGAGGAGTGAGACAGTTGTAGTGGAGTGAGACAGTTGTAGTGAAGTGGGACATTTGTAGTGGAGTGAGACAGTTGTAGTGGAGTGGGACAGTTGTAGAGGAGTGAGACAGTTGTAGTGGAGTGAGACAGTTGTAGAGGAGTGGGACACTTGTAGAGGAGTGGGACAGTTGTAGTGGAGTGGGACAGTTGTAGTGGAGTGGGACAGTTGTAGAGGAGTGGGAGAGTTGTAGTGGAGTGAGACAGTTGTAGAGGAGTGGGACAGTTGTAGTGGAGTGGGACAATTGTAGTGGAGTGAGACACTTGTCGAGGAGTGGGAGAGTTGTAGAGGAGTGGGACAGTTGTAGAGGAGTGGGACAGTTGTAGAGGAGTGGGACAGTTGTAGTGGAGTGGGACAGTTGTAGAGGAGTGGGACAGTTGTAGAGGAGTGGGACAGTTGTAGTGGAGTGGGACAGTTGTAGAGGAGTGGGACAGTTGTAGTGGAGTGGGACAGTTGTAGTGGAGTGGGACAGTTGTAGTGGAGTGGGACATTTGTAGTGGAGTGGGACAGTTGTAGAGGAGTGGGACAGTTGTAGTGGAGTGGGACAGTTGTAGTGGAGTGGGACAGTTGTAGTGGAGTGAGACAGTTGTAGAGGAGTGGGACAGTTGTAGTGGAGTGGGACAGTTGTAGTGGAGTGAGACAGTTGTAGTGGAGTGGGACAGTTGTAGTGGAGTGGGACAGTTGTAGTGGAGTGAGACAGTTGTAGTGGAGTGGGACAGTTGTAGTGGAGTGAGACAGTTGTAGAGGAGTGGGACAGTTGTAGTGGAGTGGGACAGTTGTAGTGGAGTGAGACAGTTGTAGAGGAGTGGGACAGTTGTAGTGGAGTGGGACAGTTGTCGAGGAGTGGGACAGTTGTAGAGGAGTGAGACAGTTGTAGTGGAGTGGGACAGTTATAGTGGAGTGGGACAGTTGTAGAGGAGTGGGACAGTTGTAGTGGAGTGGGACAGTTGTAGAGGAGTGGGACAGTTGTAGTGGAGTGGTACAGTTGTAGTGGAGTGGGACAGTTGTAGTGGAGTGGGACAGTTGTAGAGGAGTGGGACAGTTGTAGAGGAGTGAGACAGTTGTAGTGGAGTGGGACAGTTGTAGAGGAGTGAGACAGTTGCAGTGGAGTGGGACAGTTGTAGTGGAGTGGGACAGTTGTAGAGGAGTGGGACAGTTGTAGTGGAGTGGGACAGTTGTAGTGGAGTGGGACAGTTGTAGAGGAGTGGGACAGTTGTAGAGGAGTGGGACAGTTGTAGTGGAGTGGGACAGTTGTAGTGGAGTGGGACAGTTGTAGAGGAGTGGGACAGTTGTAGTGGAGTGGGACAGTTGTCGTGGAGTGGGACAGTTGTAGAGGAGTGGGACGGTTGCAGAGGAGTGGGACAGTTGTAGAGGAGTGGGACAATTGTAGTGGAGTGAGACACTTGTCGAGGAGTGGGACAGTTGTCGAGGAGTGGGACAGTTGTAGTGGAGTGGGACAGTTGTAGTGGAGTGGGACAGTTGTAGAGGAGTGGGACAGTTGTAGAGGAGTGGGACAGTTGTAGAGGAGTGGGACAGTTGTAGTGGAGTGGGACAGTTGTAGAGGAGTGGGACAGTTGTAGAGGAGTGAGACAGTTGTAGTGGAGTGGGACAGTTGTAGTGGAGTGGGACAGTTGTAGAGGAGTGGGACGGTTGCAGAGGAGTGGGACAGTTGTAGAGGAGTGGGACAGTTGTAGTGGAGTGGGACAGTTGTAGTGGAGTGGGACAGTTGTCGAGGAGTGGGACGGTTGCAGAGGAGTGGGACAGTTGTAGAGGAGTGGGAGATTTGTCGAGGAGTGGGACAGTTGTAGAGGAGTCGGACAGTTGTAGTGGTGTGGGACAGTTGTAGTGGAGTGGGACAGTTGTAGAGGAGTGGGACAGTTGTAGTGGAGTGGGACAGTTGTCGAGGAGTGGGACGGTTGCAGAGGAGTGGGACAGTTGTAGAGGAGTGGGAGATTCGTCGAGGAGTGGGACAGTTGTAGAGGAGTCGGACAGTTGTAGTGGAGTGGGACAGTTGTAGAGGAGTGGGACAGTTGTAGAGGAGTGGGACAGTTGTAGTGGAGTGGGACAGTTGTAGTGGAGTGGGACAGTTGTAGTGGAGTGAGACAGTTGTCGAGGAGTGGGACGGTTGCAGAGGAGTGGGACAGTTGTAGAGGAGTGGGAGATTTGTCGAGGAGTGGGACATTTGTAGAGGAGTCGGACAGTTGTAGTGGAGTGGGACAGTTGTAGTGGAGTGGGACAGTTGTAGAAGAGTGGGACAGTTGTAGAGGAGTGGGACAGTTGTAGTGGAGTGGGACAGTTGTAGAGGAGTGGGACAGTTGTAGAGGAGTGGGACAGTTGTCGAGGAGTGGGACAGTTGTAGTGGAGTGGGACAGTTGTCGAGGAGTGGGACAGTTGTAGAGGAGTGGGACAGTTGTAGTGGAGTGGGACAGTTGTAGTGGAGTGGACAGTTGTAGAGGAGTGGGACAGTTGTAGTGGAGTGGGACAGTTGTAGAGGAGTGCGACAGTTGTAGAGGAGAGGGACAGTTGTAGTGGAGTGGGACAGTTGTAGTGGAGTGGGACAGTTGTAGTGGAGTGAGACAGTTGTAGAGGAGTGGGATAGTTGTAGAGGATTGGGACAGTTGTAGAGGAGTGGGACAGTTGTAGTGGAGTGGGACATTTGTAGAGGAGTGGGACAGTTGTAGAGGAGTGAGACAGTTGTAGTGGAGTGGGACAGTTGTAGAGGAGTGGGACAGTTGGAGAGGAGTGGGACAGTTGTAGTGGAGTGATACAGTTGTAGAGGAGTGGGACAGTTGTAGAGGAGTGAGACAGTTGTATTTGAGTGGGACATTTGTAGAGGAGTGAGACAGTTGTAGAGGAGTGGGACAGTTGCAGAGGAGTGGGACAGTTGTCGTTGAGTGGGACATTTGTAGAGGAGTGAGACAGTTGTAGAGGAGTGGGACAGTTGTAGAGGAGTGAGACAGTTGTAGAGGAGTGAGACGGTTGTAGAGGAGTGGGATAGTTGTAGAGGAGTGGGACAGTTGTAGTGGAGTGAGACACTTGTAGAGGAGTGGGACAGTTGTAGTGGAGTGGGACAGTTGTAGAGGAGTGGGACAGTTGTAGAGGAGTGGGACAGTTGTAGAGGAGTGAGACAGTTGTAGAGGAGTGAGACGGTTGTAGAGGAGTGGGATAGTTGTAGAGGAGTGGGACAGTTGTAGTGGAGTGAGACACTTGTAGAGGAGTGGGACAGTTGCAGAGGAGTGGGATAGTTGTAGAGGAGTGAGACAGTTGTAGAGGAGTGCGACAGTTGTAGTGGAGTGGGACAGTTGTAGTGGAGTGAGACAGTTGTAGAGGAGTGGGACAGTTGTCGAGGAGTGAGACAGTTGTCGTGAAGTGAGACAGTTGTAGAGGAGTGGGACAGTTGTAGAGGAGTGAGACAGTTGTAGTGGAGTGAGACAGTTGTAGAGGAGTGGGACAGTTGTAGAGGAGTGGGACAGTTGTAGAGGAGTGAGACAGTTGTAGAGGAGTGCGACAGTTGTAGAGGAGTGAGACAGTTGTAGTGGAGTGCGACAGTTGTAGAGGAGTGGGAAAGTTGTAGTGGAGTGGGACAGTTGTAGAGGAGTGAGACAGTTGTAGTGGAGTGAGACAGTTGTAGAGGAGTGGGACAGTTGTAGTGGAGTGGGACAGTTGTAGTGGAGTGGGACATTTGTAGAGGAGTGAGACACGTGTAGAGGAGTGGGACAGTTGTAGAGGAGTGGGACAGTTGTAGTGGTTGGGACAGTTGTAGTGGAGTGGGACAGTTGTAGTGGAGTGGGACAGTTGTAGAGGAGTGAGACAGTTGTAGTGGAGTGGGACAGTTGTAGAGGAGTGGGACAGTTGTAGAGGAGTGAGACAGTTGTAGTGGAGTGGGACAGTTGTAGTGGAGTGGGACAGTTGTAGTGGAGTGGGACAGTTGTAGAGGAGTGAGACAGTTGTAGTGGAGTGGGACAGTTGTAGTGGAGTGGGACAGTTGTAGAGGAGTGGGACAGTTGTAGTGGAGTGGGACAGTTGTAGTGGAGTGGGACAGTTGTAGAGGATTGAGACAGTTGTAGTGGAGTGGGACAGTTGTAGAGGAGTGAGACAGTTGTAGTGAAGTGGGACAGTTGTAGTGGAGTGGGACAGTTGTAGTGGAGTGGGACAGTTGTAGAGGAGTGAGACAGTTGTAGTGGAGTGGGACAGTTGTAGTGGAGTGGGACAGTTGTAGAGGAGTGGGACAGTTGTAGTGGAGTGGGACAGTTGTAGAGGAGTGAGACAGTTGTAGTGGAGTGGGACAGTTGTAGAGGAGTGGGACAGTTGTAGTGGAGTGGGACAGTTGTAGAGGAGTGGGACAGTTGTAGAGGAGTGGGACAGTTGTAGAGGAGTGGGACAGTTGTAGTGGAGTGGGACAGTTGTAGAGGAGTGGGACAGTTGTAGTGGAGTGGGACAGTTGTAGAGGAGTGGGACAGTTGTAGAGGAGTGGGACAGTTGTAGAGGAGTGGGACAGTTGTAGTGGAGTGGGACAGTTGTCGTGGAGTGGGACAGTTGTAGAGGAGTGGGACGGTTGCAGAGGAGTGAGACAGTTGCAGTGGAGTGGGACAGTTGTAGTGGAGTGGGACAGTTGTAGAGGAGTGGGACAGTTGTAGTGGAGTGGGACAGTTGTAGAGGAGTGGGACAGTTGTAGAGGAGTGGGACAGTTGTAGTGGAGTGGGACAGTTGTAGTGGAGTGGGACAGTTGTAGAGGAGTGGGACAGTTGTAGTGGAGTGGGACAGTTGTCGTGGAGTGGGACAGTTGTAGAGGAGTGGGACGGTTGCAGAGGAGTGGGACAGTTGTAGAGGAGTGGGACAATTGTAGTGGAGTGAGACACTTGTCGAGGAGTGGGACAGTTGTCGAGGAGTGGGACAGTTGTAGTGGAGTGGGACAGTTGTAGTGGAGTGGGACAGTTGTAGAGGAGTGGGACAGTTGTAGAGGAGTGGGACAGTTGTAGTGGAGTGGGACAGTTGTAGTGGAGTGGGACAGTTGTAGTGGAGTGGGACAGTTGTAGAGGAGTGGGACAGTTGTAGAGGAGTGAGACAGTTGTAGTGGAGTGGGACAGTTGTAGTGGAGTGGGACAGTTGTAGAGGAGTGGGACGGTTGCAGAGGAGTGGGACAGTTGTAGAGGAGTGGGACAGTTGTAGTGGAGTGGGACAGTTGTAGTGGAGTGGGACAGTTGTCGAGGAGTGGGACGGTTGCAGAGGAGTGGGACAGTTGTAGAGGAGTGGGAGATTTGTCGAGGAGTGGGACAGTTGTAGAGGAGTCGGACAGTTGTAGTGGTGTGGGACAGTTGTAGTGGAGTGGGACAGTTGTAGAGGAGTGGGACAGTTGTAGTGGAGTGGGACAGTTGTCGAGGAGTGGGACGGTTGCAGAGGAGTGGGACAGTTGTAGAGGAGTGGGAGATTCGTCGAGGAGTGGGACAGTTGTAGAGGAGTCGGACAGTTGTAGTGGAGTGGGACAGTTGTAGAGGAGTGGGACAGTTGTAGAGGAGTGGGACAGTTGTAGTGGAGTGGGACAGTTGTAGTGGAGTGGGACAGTTGTAGTGGAGTGAGACAGTTGTCGAGGAGTGGGACGGTTGCAGAGGAGTGGGACAGTTGTAGAGGAGTGGGAGATTTGTCGAGGAGTGGGACAGTTGTAGAGGAGTCGGACAGTTGTAGTGGAGTGGGACAGTTGTAGTGGAGTGGGACAGTTGTAGAAGAGTGGGACAGTTGTAGAGGAGTGGGACAGTTGTAGTGGAGTGGGACAGTTGTAGAGGAGTGGGACAGTTGTAGAGGAGTGGGACAGTTGTCAAGGAGTGGGACAGTTGTAGTGGAGTGGGACAGTTGTCGAGGAGTGGGACAGTTGTAGAGGAGTGGGACAGTTGTAGTGGAGTGGGACAGTTGTAGTGGAGTGGACAGTTGTAGAGGAGTGGGACAGTTGTAGTGGAGTGGGACAGTTGTAGAGGAGTGCGACAGTTGTAGAGGAGTGGGACAGTTGTAGTGGAGTGGGACATTTGTAGAGGAGTGGGACAGTTGTAGAGGAGTGAGACAGTTGTAGTGGAGTGGGACAGTTGTAGAGGAGTGGGACAGTTGGAGAGGAGTGGGACAGTTGTAGTGGAGTGGGACAGTTGTAGAAGAGTGGGACAGTTGTAGAGGAGTGGGACAGTTGTAGTGGAGTGGGACAGTTGTAGAGGAGTGGGACAGTTGTAGAGGAGTGGGACAGTTGTCAAGGAGTGGGACAGTTGTAGTGGAGTGGGACAGTTGTCGAGGAGTGGGACAGTTGTAGAGGAGTGGGACAGTTGTAGTGGAGTGGGACAGTTGTAGTGGAGTGGACAGTTGTAGAGGAGTGGGACAGTTGTAGTGGAGTGGGACAGTTGTAGAGGAGTCGGACAGTTGTAGAGGAGTGGGACAGTTGTAGTGGAGTGGGACAGTTGTAGAAGAGTGGGACAGTTGTAGAGGAGTGGGACAGTTGTAGTGGAGTGGGACAGTTGTAGTGGAGTGGACAGTTGTAGAGGAGTGGGACAGTTGTAGTGGAGTGGGACAGTTGTAGAGGAGTGCGACAGTTGTAGAGGAGTGGGACAGTTGTAGTGGAGTGGGACATTTGTAGAGGAGTGGGACAGTTGTAGAGGAGTGAGACAGTTGTAGTGGAGTGGGACAGTTGTAGAGGAGTGGGACAGTTGGAGAGGAGTGGGACAGTTGTAGTGGAGTGATACAGTTGTAGAGGAGTGGGACAGTTGTAGAGGAGTGAGACAGTTGTATTTGAGTGGGACATTTGTAGAGGAGTGAGACAGTTGTAGAGGAGTGGGACAGTTGCAGAGGAGTGGGACAGTTGTCGTTGAGTGGGACATTTGTAGAGGAGTGAGACAGTTGTAGAGGAGTGGGACAGTTGTAGAGGAGTGAGACAGTTGTAGAGGAGTGAGACGGTTGTAGAGGAGTGGGATAGTTGTAGAGGAGTGGGACAGTTGTAGTGGAGTGAGACACTTGTAGAGGAGTGGGACAGTTGTAGTGGAGTGGGACAGTTGTAGAGGAGTGGGACAGTTGTAGAGGAGTGGGACAGTTGTAGAGGAGTGGGACAGTTGTAGAGGAGTGAGACAGTTGTAGAGGAGTGAGACGGTTGTAGAGGAGTGGGATAGTTGTAGAGGAGTGGGACAGTTGTAGTGGAGTGAGACACTTGTAGAGGAGTGGGACAGTTGCAGAGGAGTGGGATAGTTGTAGAGGAGTGAGACAGTTGTAGAGGAGTGCGACAGTTGTAGTGGAGTGGGACAGTTGTAGTGGAGTGAGACAGTTGTAGAGGAGTGGGACAGTTGTAGAGGAGTGAGACAGTTGTCGTGAAGTGAGACAGTTGTAGAGGAGTGGGACAGTTGTAGAGGAGTGAGACAGTTGTAGTGGAGTGAGACAGTTGTAGAGGAGTGGGACAGTTGTAGAGGAGTGGGACAGTTGTAGAGGAGTGAGACAGTTGTAGAGGAGTGCGACAGTTGTAGAGGAGTGAGACAGTTGTAGTGGAGTGCGACAGTTGTAGAGGAGTGGGAAAGTTGTAGTGGAGTGGGACAGTTGTAGAGGAGTGAGACAGTTGTAGTGGAGTGAGACAGTTGTAGAGGAGTGGGACAGTTGTAGTGGAGTGGGACAGTTGTAGTGGAGTGGGACATTTGTAGAGGAGTGAGACACGTGTAGAGGAGTGGGACAGTTGTAGAGGAGTGGGACAGTTGTAGTGGAGTGGGACAGTTGTAGTGGAGTGGGACAGTTGTAGTGGAGTGGGACAGTTGTAGAGGAGTGAGACAGTTGTAGTGGAGTGGGACAGTTGTAGAGGAGTGGGACAGTTGTAGAGGAGTGAGACAGTTGTAGTGGAGTGGGACAGTTGTAGTGGAGTGGGACAGTTGTAGTGGAGTGGGACAGTTGTAGAGGAGTGAGACAGTTGTAGTGGAGTGGGACAGTTGTAGTGGAGTGGGACAGTTGTAGAGGAGTGGGACAGTTGTAGTGGAGTGGGACAGTTGTAGTGGAGTGGGACAGTTGTAGAGGATTGAGACAGTTGTAGTGGAGTGGGACAGTTGTAGAGGAGTGAGACAGTTGTAGTGAAGTGGGACAGTTGTAGTGGAGTGGGACAGTTGTAGTGGAGTGGGACAGTTGTAGAGGAGTGAGACAGTTGTAGTGGAGTGGGACAGTTGTAGTGGAGTGGGACAGTTGTAGAGGAGTGGGACAGTTGTAGTGGAGTGGGACAGTTGTAGAGGAGTGAGACAGTTGTAGTGGAGAGGGACAGTTGTAGAGGAGTGGGACAGTTGTAGTGGAGTGGGACAGTTGTAGAGGAGTGGGACAGTTGTAGAGGAGTGGGACAGTTGTAGAGGAGTGGGACAGTTGTAGTGGAGTGGGACAGTTGTAGAGGAGTGGGACAGTTGTAGTGGAGTGGGACAGTTGTAGAGGAGTGGGACAGTTGTAGAGGAGTGGGACAGTTGTAGAGGAGTGGGACAGTTGTCGTGGAGTGGGACAGTTGTAGAGGAGTGGGACAGTTGTAGAGGAGTGGGACAGTTGTAGAGGAGTGGGACAGTTGTAGTGGAGTGGGACAGTTGTAGAGGAGTGGGACAGTTGTAGAGGAGTGAGACACTTGTAGTGGAGTGGGACAGTTGTAGTGGAGTGGAACAGTTGTAGTGGAGTGGGACATTTGTAGAGGACTGAGACACTTGTAGAGGAGTGGGACAGTTGTAGAGGAGTGGGACAGTTGTAGTGGAGTGGGACAGTTGTAGAGGAGTGGGACAGTTGTAGAGGAGTGGGACAGTTGTAGTGGAGTGGGACAGTTGTAGAGGAGTGGGACAGTTGTAGAGGAGTGGGACAGTTGTAGTGGAGTGGGACAGTTGTAGTGGAGTGGGACATTTGTAGAGGAGTGGGACAGTTGTAGTGGAGTGGGACAGTTGTAGAGGAGTGGGAGAGTTGTAGAGGAGTGGGACAGTTGTAGTGGAATGAGACAGTTGTAGTGGAATGAGACAGTTGTAGAGGAGTGGGACAGTTGTAAAGGAGTGGGACAGTTGTAGTGGAGTGGGACAGTTGTAGTGGAGTGGGACAGTTGTAAAGGAGTGGGACAGTTGTAGTGGAGTTGGACAGTTGTAGTGGAGTGGGACAGTTGTAGAGGAGTGGGACAGTTGTAGTGGAGTGCGACAGTTGTAGAGGAGTGAGACAGTTGTAGTGGAGTGAGACACTTGGAGAGGAGTGGGACAGTTGTAGAGGAGTGGGACAGTTGTAGAGGAGTGGGACAGTTGTAGAGGAGTGGGACAGTTGTAGTGGAGTGAGACAGTTGTAGAGGAGTGAGACAGTTGTAGAGGAGTGGGACAGTTGTAGTGGAGTGGGACATTTGTAGTGGAGTGGGACATTTGTAGAGGAGTGAAACAGTTGTAGAGGAGTGAGACAGTTGTAGAGGAGTGGGACAGTTGTAGTGGAGTGAGACAGTTGTAGAGGAGTGAGACAGTTGTAGAGGAGTGGGACAGTTGTAGTGGAGTGGGACATTTGTAGTGGAGTGGGACATTTGTAGAGGAGTGAAACAGTTGTAGAGGAGTGAGACAGTTGTAGACGAGTGAGACAGTTGTAGTGGAGTGGGACAGTTGTAGTGGAGTGGGACATTTGTAGAGGAGTGCGACATTTGTAGAGGAGTGGGACAGTTGTAGAGGAGTGAGACAGTTGTAGAGGAGTGGGACAGTTGTAGAGGAGTGAGACAGTTGTAGAGGAGTGGGACAGTTGTAGTGGAGTGAGACAGTTGTAGAGGAGTGAGACTGTTGTAGAGGAGTGGGACAGTTGTAGTGGAGTGGGACATTTGTAGTGGAGTGGGACATTTGTAGAGGAGTGAAACAGTTGTAGAGGAGTGAGACAGTTGTAGACGAGTGAGACAGTTGTAGTGGAGTGGGACAGTTGTAGTGGAGTGGGACATTTGTAGAGGAGTGCGACATTTGTAGAGGAGTGGGACAGTTGTAGAGGAGTGAGACAGTTGTAGAGGAGTGGGACAGTTGTAGTGGAGTGGGACAGTTGTAGTGGAGTGGGACAGTTGTAGAGCAGTGGGACAGTTGTAGTGGAGCGGGACAGTTGTAGTGGAGTGAGACAGTTGTAGTGGAGTGGGACAGTTGTAGTGGAGTGGGACAGTTGTAGTGGAGTGGGACAGTTGTAGTGGAGTGGGACAGTTGTAGAGCAGTGGGACAGTTGTAGTGGAGCGGGACAGTTGTAGTGGAGTGAGACAGTTGTAGTGGAGTGGGACAGTTGTAGTGGAGTGGGACAGTTGTAGTGGAGTGGGACAGTTGTAGAGCAGTGGGACAGTTGTAGAGGAGTGCGACAGTTGTAGAGGAGAGGGACAGTTGTAGTGGAGTGGGACAGTTGTAGTGGAGTGAGACAGTTGTAGTGGAGTGAGACAGTTGTAGAGGAGTGGGATAGTTGTAGAGGATTGGGACAGTTGTAGAGGAGTGGGACAGTTGTAGTGGAGTGGGACATTTGTAGAGGAGTGGGACAGTTGTAGAGGAGTGAGACAGTTGTAGTGGAGTGGGACAGTTGTAGAGGAGTGGGACAGTTGGAGAGGAGTGGGACAGTTGTAGTGGAGTGATACAGTTGTAGAGGAGTGGGACAGTTGTAGAGGAGTGAGACAGTTGTATTTGAGTGGGACATTTGTAGAGGAGTGAGACAGTTGTAGAGGAGTGGGACAGTTGCAGAGGAGTGGGACAGTTGTCGTTGAGTGGGACATTTGTAGAGGAGTGAGACAGTTGTAGAGGAGTGGGACAGTTGTAGAGGAGTGAGACAGTTGTAGAGGAGTGAGACGGTTGTAGAGGAGTGGGATAGTTGTAGAGGAGTGGGACAGTTGTAGTGGAGTGAGACACTTGTAGAGGAGTGGGACAGTTGTAGTGGAGTGGGACAGTTGTAGAGGAGTGGGACAGTTGTAGAGGAGTGGGACAGTTGTAGAGGAGTGGGACAGTTGTAGAGGAGTGAGACAGTTGTAGAGGAGTGAGACGGTTGTAGAGGAGTGGGATAGTTGTAGAGGAGTGGGACAGTTGTAGTGGAGTGAGACACTTGTAGAGGAGTGGGACAGTTGCAGAGGAGTGGGATAGTTGTAGAGGAGTGAGACAGTTGTAGAGGAGTGCGACAGTTGTAGTGGAGTGGGACAGTTGTAGTGGAGTGAGACAGTTGTAGAGGAGTGGGACAGTTGTAGAGGAGTGAGACAGTTGTCGTGAAGTGAGACAGTTGTAGAGGAGTGGGACAGTTGTAGAGGAGTGAGACAGTTGTAGTGGAGTGAGACAGTTGTAGAGGAGTGGGACAGTTGTAGAGGAGTGGGACAGTTGTAGAGGAGTGAGACAGTTGTAGAGGAGTGCGACAGTTGTAGAGGAGTGAGACAGTTGTAGTGGAGTGCGACAGTTGTAGAGGAGTGGGAAAGTTGTAGTGGAGTGGGACAGTTGTAGAGGAGTGAGACAGTTGTAGTGGAGTGAGACAGTTGTAGAGGAGTGGGACAGTTGTAGTGGAGTGGGACAGTTGTAGTGGAGTGGGACATTTGTAGAGGAGTGAGACACGTGTAGAGGAGTGGGACAGTTGTAGAGGAGTGGGACAGTTGTAGTGGAGTGGGACAGTTGTAGTGGAGTGGGACAGTTGTAGTGGAGTGGGACAGTTGTAGAGGAGTGAGACAGTTGTAGTGAAGTGGGACAGTTGTAGTGGAGTGGGACAGTTGTAGTGGAGTGGGACAGTTGTAGAGGAGTGAGACAGTTGTAGTGGAGTGGGACAGTTGTAGTGGAGTGGGACAGTTGTAGAGGAGTGGGACAGTTGTAGTGGAGTGGGACAGTTGTAGAGGAGTGAGACAGTTGTAGTGGAGTGGGACAGTTGTAGAGGAGTGGGACAGTTGTAGTGGAGTGGGACAGTTGTAGAGGAGTGGGACAGTTGTAGAGGAGTGGGACAGTTGTAGAGGAGTGGGACAGTTGTAGTGGAGTGGGACAGTTGTAGAGGAGTGGGACAGTTGTAGAGGAGTGGGACAGTTGTAGAGGAGTGGGACAGTTGTAGAGGAGTGGGACAGTTGTCGTGGAGTGGGACAGTTGTAGAGGAGTGGGACAGTTGTAGAGGAGTGGGACAGTTGTAGAGGAGTGGGACAGTTGTAGTGGAGTGGGACAGTTGTAGAGGAGTGGGACAGTTGTAGAGGAGTGAGACACTTGTAGTGGAGTGGGACAGTTGTAGTGGAGTGGAACAGTTGTAGTGGAGTGGGACATTTGTAGAGGAGTGAGACACTTGTAGAGGAGTGGGACAGTTGTAGAGGAGTGGGACAGTTGTAGTGGAGTGGGACAGTTGTAGAGGAGTAGGACAGTTGTCGTGGAGTGGGACAGTTGTAGAGGAGTGGGACAGTTGTAGAGGAGTGGGACAGTTGTAGTGGAGTGGGACAGTTGTAGAGGAGTGGGACAGTTGTAGAGGAGTGGGACAGTTGTAGTGGAGTGGGACAGTTGTAGTGGAGTGGGACAGTTGTAGAGGAGTGGGACAGTTGTAGTGGAGTGGGACAGTTGTAGAGGAGTGGGAGAGTTGTAGAGGAGTGGGACAGTTGTAGTGGAATGAGACAGTTGTAGTGGAATGAGACAGTTGTAGAGGAGTGGGACAGTTGTAAAGGAGTGGGACAGTTGTAGTGGAGTGGGACAGTTGTAGTGGAGTGGGACAGTTGTAGAGGAGTGGGACAGTTGTAGTGGAGTGCGACAGTTGTAGAGGAGTGAGACAGTTGTAGTGGAGTGAGACACTTGGAGAGGAGTGGGACAGTTGTAGAGGAGTGGGACAGTTGTAGAGGAGTGGGACAGTTGTAGAGGAGTGAGACAGTTGTAGAGGAGTGGGACAGTTGTAGTGGAGTGAGACAGTTGTAGAGGAGTGAGACAGTTGTAGAGGAGTGGGACAGTTGTAGTGGAGTGGGACATTTGTAGTGGAGTGGGACAGTTGTAGTGGAGTGGGACAGTTGTAGTGGAGTGGGACAGTTGTAGTGGAGTGGGACAGTTGTAGTGGAGTGGGACAGTTGTAGAGGAGTGGGACAGTTGTAGTGGAGTGGGACAGTTGTAGTGGAGTGGGACAGTTGTAGAGGATTGAGACAGTTGTAGTGGAGTGGGACAGTTGTAGAGGAGTGGGACAGTTGTAGAGGAGTGAGACAGTTGTAGTGGAGTGGGACAGTTGTAGAGGAGTGGGACAGTTGTAGTGAAGTGGGACAGTTGTAGTGGAGTGGGACAGTTGTAGTGGAGTGGGACAGTTGTAGAGGAGTAGGACAGTTGTAGAGGAGTGGGACAGTTGTAGTGAAGTGGGACAGTTGTAGTGGAGTGGGACAGTTGTAGTGGAGTGGGACAGTTGTAGAGGAGTGAGACAGTTGTAGTGGAGTGGGACAGTTGTAGTGGAGTGGGACAGTTGTAGAGGAGTGGGACAGTTGTAGTGGAGTGGGACAGTTGTAGAGGAGTGAGACAGTTGTAGTGGAGTGGGACAGTTGTAGAGGAGTGGGACAGTTGTAGTGGAGTGGGACAGTTGTAGAGGAGTGGGACAGTTGTAGAGGAGTGGGACAGTTGTAGAGGAGTGGGACAGTTGTAGTGGAGTGGGACAGTTGTAGAGGAGTAGGACAGTTGTAGTGGAGTGGGACAGTTGTAGAGGAGTGGGACAGTTGTAGAGGAGTGGGACAGTTGTAGAGGAGTGGGACAGTTGTCGTGGAGTGGGACAGTTGTAGAGGAGTGGGACAGTTGTAGAGGAGTGGGACAGTTGTAGAGGAGTGGGACAGTTGTAGTGGAGTGGGACAGTTGTAGAGGAGTGGGACAGTTGTAGAGGAGTGAGACACTTGTAGTGGAGTGGGACAGTTGTAGTGGAGTGGAACAGTTGTAGTGGAGTGGGACATTTGTAGAGGAGTGAGACAGTTGTAGAGGAGTGAGACAGTTGTTGACGAGTGAGACAGTTGTAGTGGAGTGGGACAGTTGTAGTGGAGTGGGACATTTGTAGAGGAGTGCGACATTTGTAGAGGAGTGGGACAGTTGTAGAGGAGTGAGACAGTTGTAGAGGAGTGGGACAGTTGTAGTGGAGTGCGACAGTTGTAGTGGAGTGGGACAGTTGTAGTGGAGTGGGACAGTTGTAGTGGAGTGGGACAGTTGTAGAGCAGTGGGACAGTTGTAGTGGAGCGGGACAGTTGTAGTGGAGTGAGACAGTTGTAGTGGAGTGGGACAGTTGTAGTGGAGTGGGACAGTTGTCGTGGAGTGGGACAGTTGTAGAGCAGTGGGACAGTTGTAGAGGAGTGGGACAGTTGTAGAGGAGTGAGACAGTTGTAGAGGAGTGGGACAGTTGTAGTGGAGTGCGACAGTTGTAGTGGAGTGGGACAGTTGTAGTGGAGTGGGACAGTTGTAGTGGAGTGGGACAGTTGTAGAGCAGTGGGACAGTTGTAGAGCAGTGGCACAGTTGTAGTGGAGTGAGACAGTTGTAGAGGAGTGAGACAGTTGTAGAGGATTGAGACAGTTGTCGAGGAGTGGGACAGTTGTAGAGGAGTGGGACAGTGGTAGGTGAGTGAGACAGTTGTAGAGGTCTGGGACAGTTGAAGAGGAGTGGGACATTTGTAGAGGAGTGAGCCAGTTGTAGTGGAGTGAGACAGTTGTAGTGAAGTGGGACAGTTGTAGTGGAGTGAGACAGTTGTAGTGGAGTGGGACAGTTGTAGAGGAGTGGGACAGTTGTATTGGAGTGGGACAGTTGTCGTGGAGTGGGACATTTGTAGTGGAGTGAGACACTTGTAGAGGAGTGCGACAGTTGTAGTGAAGTGGGACAGTTGTAGTGGGTGGGACAGTTGTAGAGGAGTGGGACAGTTGTAGTGGAGTGGGACAGTTGTAGTGGAGTGAGACAGTTGTAGAGGAGTGGGACAGTTGCAGAGGAGTGGGACAGTTGGAGAGGAGTGAGACAGTTGTAGTGGAGTGGGACAGTTGTAGTGGAGTGGGACAGTTGTAGTGGAGTGGGACAGTTGTAGAGGAGTGGGACGGTTGCAGAGGAGTGGGACAGTTGTAGAGGAGTGGGACAGTTGTAGTGGAGTGGGACAGTTGTAGTCGAGTGGGACAGTTGTCGAGGAGTGGGACAGTTGTAGAGGAGTGGGACAGTTGTAGAGGAGTGAGACAGTTGTAGAGGAGTGGGACAGTTGCAGAGGAGTGGGACAGTTGTCGTTGAGTGGGACATTTGTAGAGGAGTGAGACAGTTGTAGACGAGTGGGACAGTTGTCGAGGAGTGAGACAGTTGTATTTGAGTGGGACATTTGTTGAGGAGTGAGACAGTTGTAGAGGAGTGGGACAGTTGCAGAGGAGTGGGACAGTTGTCGTTGAGTGGGACATTTGTAGAGGAGTGAGACAGTTGTAGAGGAGTGGGACAGTTGTAGAGGAGTGAGACAGTTGTAGAGGAGTGAGACGGTTGTAGAGGAGTGGGATAGTTGTAGAGGAGTGGGACAGTTGTAGTGGAGTGAGACACTTGTAGAGGAGTGGGACAGTTGTAGTGGAGTGGGACAGTTGTAGAGGAGTGGGACAGTTGTAGAGGAGTGGGATAGTTGTAGAGGAGTGAGACAGTTGTAGCGGAGTGGGACAGTTGTAGTGGAGTGAGACAGTTGTAGAGGAGTGGGACAGTTGTAGAGGAGTGAGACAGTTGTCGTGGAGTGAGACAGTTGTAGAGGAGTGGGACAGTTGTAGAGGAGTGGGACAGTTGTAGAGGAGTGAGACAGTTGTAGTGGAGTGGGACATATGTAGAGGAGTGAGACAGTTGTAGTGGAGTGGGACAGTTGTAGAGGAGTGGGACAGTTGTAGAGGAGTGGGACAGTTGTAGAGGAGTGGGACAGTTGTAGAGGAGTGGGACAGTTGAAGAGGAGTGGACAGATGTAGTGGAGTGGGACATATGTAGAGGAGTGGGACATATGTAGAGGAGTGCGACAGTTGTAGAGGAGTGAGACAGTTGTAGAGGAGTGGACAGATGTAGTGGAGTGGGACATATGTAGAGGAGTGGGACATATGTAGAGGAGTGCGACAGTTGTAGAGGAGTGAGACAGTTGTAGTGGAGTGAGACAGTTGTAGTGGAGTGGGACAGTTGTAGTGGAGTGGGACAGTTGTCGTGGAGTGGGACATTTGTAGTGGAGTGAGACACTTGTAGAGGAGTGGGACAGTTGTAGTGGAGTGGGACAGTTGTAGAGGAGTGGGACAGTTGTAGAGGAGTGGGACAGTTGTAGAGGAGTGGGACAGTTGTAGAGGAGTGGGACAGTTGAAGAGGAGTGGGACAGTTGTAGTGGAGTGGGACAGTTGTAGAGGAGTGGGACAGTTGTAGAGGAGTGGGACAGTTGTAGTGGAGTGGGACAGTTGTAGAGGAGTGGGACAGTTGTAGAGGAGTGGGACAGTTGTAGAGGAGTGAGACAGTTGTAGAGGAGTGAGACAGTTGTAGAGGAGTGGGACAGTTGTAGAGGAGTGGGACAGTTGTAGAGGAGTGGGACAGTTGTAGAGGAGTGGGACAGTTGTAGTGGAGTGGGACAGTTGTAGTGGAGTGGGACAGTTGTAGTGGAGTGAGACACTTGTAGAGGAGTGGGACAGTTGTAGTGGAGTGGGACAGTTGTAGAGGAGTGGGACAGTTGTAGAGGAGTGAGACAGTTGTAGTGGAGTGAGACACTTGTAGAGGAGTGGGACAGTTGTAGTGGAGTGAGACAGTTGTAGTGGAGTGGGACAGTTGTAGAGGAGTGGGACAGTTGTAGAGGAGTGAGACAGTTGTAGAGGAGTGGGACAGTTGTAGTGGAGTGGGACAGTTGTAGAGGATTGAGACAGTTGTAGTGGAGTGGGACAGTTGTAGAGGAGTGAGACAGTTGTAGTGGAGTGGGACAGTTGTAGTGGTGTGGGACAGTTGTAGAGGAGTGGGACAGTTGTAGAGGAGTGAGACAGTTGTAGAGGAGTGCGACAGTTGTAGTGGAGTGGGACAGTTGTAGAGGAGTGGGACAGTTGTAGAGGAGTGAGACAGTTGTAGTGGAGTGGGACAGTTGTAGAGGAGTGAGACAGTTGTAGTGGAGTGGGACAGTTGTAGTGGAGTGGGACAGTTGTAGAGGAGTGAGACAGTTGTAGAGGAGTGCGACAGTTGTAGTGGTGTGGGACAGTTGTAGTGGAGTGGGACAGTTGTAGAGGAGTGAGACAGTTGTAGAGGAGTGGGACAGTTGTAGAGGAGTGGGACAGTTGTAGAGGAGTGGGACAGTTGTAGTGGAGTGGGACAGTTGTAGTGGAGTGGGACAGTTGTAGTGGAGTGAGACACTTGTAGAGGAGTGGGACAGTTGTAGTGGAGTGGGACAGTTGTAGAGGAGTGGGACAGTTGTAGAGGAGTGGGACAGTTGTAGTGGAGTGGGACAGTTGTAGTGGAGTGGGACAGTTGTAGAGGAGTGAGACAGTTGTAGAGGAGTGCGACAGTTGTAGTGGAGTGGGACAGTTGTAGAGGAGTGAGACAGTTGTAGTGGAGTGGGACAGTTGTAGTGGTGTGGGACAGTTGTAGTGGAGTGGGACAGTTGTAGAGGAGTGAGACAGTTGTAGAGGAGTGCGACAGTTGTAGTGGAGTGGGACAGTTGTAGAGGAGTGAGACAGTTGTAGTGGAGTGGGACAGTTGTAGTGGTGTGGGACAGTTGTAGTGGAGTGGGACAGTTGTAGAGGAGTGAGACAGTTGTAGAGGAGTGCGACAGTTGTAGTGGTGTGGGACAGTTGTAGTGGAGTGGGACAGTTGTAGAGGAGTGAGACAGTTGTAGAGGAGTGCGACAGTTGTAGTGGAGTGAGACAGTTGTAGTGGAGTGGGACAGTTGTAGAGGAGTGAGACAGTTGTAGTGGAGTGGGACAGTTGTAGAGGAGTGGGACAGTTGTAGTGGAGTGAGACAGTTGTAGTGGAGTGGGACAGTTGTAGTGGAGTGCGACAGTTGTAGTGGTGTGGGACAGTTGTAGTGGAGTGGGACAGTTGTAGAGGAGTGAGACAGTTGTAGAGGAGAGGGACAGTTGTAGAGGAGTGAGACACTTGTAGAGGAGTGGGACAGTTGTAGAGGAGTGGGACAGTTGTAGTGGAGTGGGACAGTTGTAGTGGAGTGGGACAGTTGTAGTGGAGTGGGACAGTTGTAGAGGAGTGAGACAGTTGTAGAGGAGTGCGACAGTTGTAGTGGAGTGGGACAGTTGTAGAGGAGTGGGACAGTTGTAGAGGAGTGAGACAGTTGTAGTGGAGTGGGACAGTTGTAGAGGAGTGAGACAGTTGTAGTGGAGTGGGACAGTTGTAGTGGAGTGGGACAGTTGTAGAGGAGTGGGACAGTTGTAGAGGAGTGAGACAGTTGTAGAGGAGTGCGACAGTTGTAGTGGAGTGGGACAGTTGTAGAGGAGTGGGACAGTTGTAGAGGAGTCAGACAGTTGTAGAGGAGTGCGACAGTTGTAGTGGAGTGGGACAGTTGTAGTGGAGTGGGAGAGTTGTAGAGGAGTGGGACAGTTGTAGAGGAGTGGGACAGTTGTAGAGGAGTGGGACAGTTGTAGAGGAGTGAGACAGTTGTAGAGGAGTGCGACAGTTGTAGTGGAGTGGGACAGTTGTAGAGGAGTGGGACAGTTGTAGAGGAGTGGGACAGTTGTAGAGGAGTGGGACAGTTCTAGAGGAGTGGGACAGTTGTAGAGGAGTGAGACAGTTGTAAAGGAGTGCGACAGTTGTAGTGGAGTGGGACAGTTGTAGAGGAGTGGGACAGTTGTAGAGGAGTGGGACAGTTGTAGTGGAGTGGGACAGTTGTAGTGGAGTGGAACAGTTGTAGAGGAGTGGGACAGTTGTAGTGGAGTGAGACACTTGTAGAGGAGTGGGACTGTTGTAGTGGAGTGGGACAGTTGTAGAGGAGTGGGACAGTTGTAGAGGAGTGAGACAGTTGTAGTGGAGTGAGACACTTGTAGAGGAGTGGGACAGTTGTAGTGGAGTGAGACAGTTGTAGAGGAGTGGGACAGTTGTAGTGGAGTGGGACAGTTGTAGAGGAGTGGGACAGTTGTAGAGGAGTGAGACAGTTGTAGTGGAGTGAGACACTTGTAGAGGAGTGGGACAGTTGTAGTGGAGTGGGACAGTTGTAGTGGAGTGGGACAGTTGTAGAGGAGTGGGACAGTTGTAGAGGAGTGAGACAGTTGTAGAGGAGTGCGACAGTTGTAGTGGAGTGGGACAGTTGTAGAGGAGTGAGACAGTTGTAGTGGAGTGGGACAGTTGTAGAGGAGTGAGACAGTTGTAGTGGAGTGGGACAGTTGTAGTGGAGTGGGACAGTTGTAGAGGAGTGGGACAGTTGTAGAGGAGTGAGACAGTTGTAGAGGAGTGCGACAGTTGTAGTGGAGTGGGACAGTTGTAGAGGAGTGGGACAGTTGTAGAGGAGTGAGACAGTTGTAGTGGAGTGGGACAGTTGTAGAGGAGTGAGACAGTTGTAGTGGAGTGGGACAGTTGTAGTGGAGTGGGACAGTTGTAGAGGAGTGGGACAGTTGTAGAGGAGTGAGACAGTTGTAGTGGAGTGGGACAGTTGTAGAGGAGTGAGACAGTTGTAGTGGAGTGGGACAGTTGTAGTGGAGTGGGACAGTTGTAGTGGAGTGGGACAGTTGTAGAGGAGTGAGACAGTTGTAGAGGAGTGAGACAGTTGTAGTGGAGTGGGACAGTTGTAGTGGAGTGGGACAGTTGTAGTGGAGTGGGACAGTTGTAGTGGAGTGGGACAGTTGTAGAGGAGTGAGACAGTTGTAGAGGAGTGCGACAGTTGTAGTGGAGTGGGACAGTTGTAGAGGAGTGGGACAGTTGTAGAGGAGTGAGACAGTTGTAGTGGAGTGGGACAGTTGTAGAGGAGTGAGACAGTTGTAGTGGAGTGGGACAGTTGTAGTGGAGTGGGACAGTTGTAGAGGAGTGGGACAGTTGTAGAGGAGTGAGACAGTTGTAGAGGAGTGCGACAGTTGTAGTGGAGTGGGACAGTTGTAGAGGAGTGGGACAGTTGTAGAGGAGTCAGACAGTTGTAGAGGAGTGCGACAGTTGTAGTGGAGTGGGACAGTTGTAGTGGAGTGGGAGAGTTGTAGAGGAGTGGGACAGTTGTAGAGGAGTGGGACAGTTGTAGAGGAGTGGGACAGTTGTAGAGGAGTGAGACAGTTGTAGAGGAGTGCGACAGTTGTAGTGGAGTGGGACAGTTGTAGAGGAGTGGGACAGTTGTAGAGGAGTGGGACAGTTGGAGAGGAGTGGGACAGTTGTAGAGGAGTGGGACAGTTGTAGAGGAGTGGGACAGTTGTAGAGGAGTGAGACAGTTGTAAAGGAGTGCGACAGTTGTAGTGGAGTGGGACAGTTGTAGAGGAGTGGGACAGTTGTAGAGGAGTGGGACAGTTGTAGAGGAGTGGGACAGTTGTAGTGGAGTGGGACAGTTGTAGTGGAGTGGGACAGTTGTAGAGGAGTGGGACAGTTGTAGTGGAGTGAGACACTTGTAGAGGAGTGGGACTGTTGTAGTGGAGTGGGACAGTTGTAGAGGAGTGGGACAGTTGTAGAGGAGTGAGACAGTTGTAGTGGAGTGAGACACTTGTAGAGGAGTGGGACAGTTGTAGTGGAGTGAGACACTTGTAGAGGAGTGGGACAGTTGTAGTGGAGTGGGACAGTTGTAGAGGAGTGGGACAGTTGTAGATGAGTGAGACAGTTGTAGTGGAGTGAGACACTTGTAGAGGAGTGGGACAGTTGTAGTGGAGTGGGACAGTTGTAGTGGAGTGGGACAGTTGTAGAGGAGTGGGACAGTTGTAGAGGAGTGAGACAGTTGTAGAGGAGTGTGACAGTTGTAGTGGAGTGGGACAGTTGTAGAGGAGTGAGACAGTTGTAGTGGAGTGGGACAGTTGTAGAGGAGTGAGACAGTTGTAGTGGAGTGGGACAGTTGTAGTGGAGTGGGACAGTTGTAGTGGAGTGGGACAGTTGTAGAGGAGTGAGACAGTTGTAGAGGAGTGCGACAGTTGTAGTGGAGTGGGACAGTTGTAGAGGAGTGGGACAGTTGTAGAGGAGTGAGACAGTTGTAGTGGAGTGGGACAGTTGTAGAGGAGTGAGACAGTTGTAGTGGAGTGGGACAGTTGTAGTGGAGTGGGACAGTTGTAGAGGAGTGGGACAGTTGTAGAGGAGTGAGACAGTTGTAGAGGAGTGCGACAGTTGTAGTGGAGTGGGACAGTTGTAGAGGAGTGGGACAGTTGTAGAGGAGTGAGACAGTTGTAGAGGAGTGCGACAGTTGTAGTGGAGTGGGACAGTTGTAGAGGAGTGAGACAGTTGTAGTGGAGTGGGACAGTTGTAGTGGAGTGGGACAGTTGTAGAGGAGTGGGACAGTTGTAGAGGAGTGAGACAGTTGTAGAGGAGTGCGACAGTTGTAGTGGAGTGGGACAGTTGTAGAGGAGTGGGACAGTTGTAGAGGAGTGGGACAGTTGTAGAGGAGTGGGACAGTTGTAGAGGAGTGGGACAGTTGTAGTGGAGTGAGACAGTTGTAGAGGAGTGGGACAGTTGTAGAGGAGTGGGACAGTTGTAGAGGAGTGGGACAGTTGTAGATGAGTGGGACAGTTGTAGAGGAGTGGGACAGTTGTAGAGGAGTGAGACAGTTGTAAAGGAGTGCGACAGTTGTAGTGGAGTGGGACAGTTGTAGAGGAGTGGGACAGTTGTAGAGGAGTGGGACAGTTGTAGTGGAGTGGGACAGTTGTAGTGGAGTGGAACAGTTGTAGAGGAGTGGGACAGTTGTAGTGGAGTGAGACACTTGTAGAGGAGTGGGACTGTTGTAGTGGAGTGGGACAGTTGTAGAGGAGTGGGACAGTTGTAGAGGAGTCAGACAGTTGTAGAGGAGTGCGACAGTTGTAGTGGAGTGGGACAGTTGTAGTGGAGTGGGAGAGTTGTAGAGGAGTGGGACAGTTGTAGAGGAGTGGGACAGTTGTAGAGGAGTGGGACAGTTGTAGAGGAGTGAGACAGTTGTAGAGGAGTGCGACAGTTGTAGTGGAGTGGGACAGTTGTAGAGGAGTGGGACAGTTGTAGAGGAGTGGGACAGTTGGAGAGGAGTGGGACAGTTGTAGAGGAGTGGGACAGTTGTAGAGGAGTGGGACAGTTGTAGAGGAGTGAGACAGTTGTAAAGGAGTGCGACAGTTGTAGTGGAGTGGGACAGTTGTAGAGGAGTGGGACAGTTGTAGAGGAGTGGGACAGTTGTAGAGGAGTGGGACAGTTGTAGAGGAGTGGGACAGTTGTAGTGGAGTGGGACAGTTGTAGTGGAGTGGGACAGTTGTAGAGGAGTGGGACAGTTGTAGTGGAGTGAGACACTTGTAGAGGAGTGGGACTGTTGTAGTGGAGTGGGACAGTTGTAGAGGAGTGGGACAGTTGTAGAGGAGTGAGACAGTTGTAGTGGAGTGAGACACTTGTAGAGGAGTGGGACAGTTGTAGTGGAGTGAGACACTTGTAGAGGAGTGGGACAGTTGTAGTGGAGTGGGACAGTTGTAGAGGAGTGGGACAGTTGTAGAGGAGTGAGACACTTGTAGAGGAGTGGGACAGTTGTAGTGGAGTGGGACAGTTGTAGAGGAGTGGGACAGTTGTAGAGGAGTGGGACAGTTGTAGAGGAGTAAGACAGTTGTAGTGGAGTGGGACAGTTGTAGTGGAGTGGGACAGTTGTAGAGGAGTGGGACAGATGTAGAGGAGTGAGACAGTTGTAGAGGAGTGCGACAGTTGTAGTGGAGTGGGACAGTTGTAGTGGAATGAGACAGTTGTAGAGGAGTGGGACAGTTGTAGAGGAGTGAGACAGTTGTAGTGGAGTGGGACAGTTGTAGAGGAGTGGGACAGTTGTAGAGGAGTGAGACAGTTGTAGTGGAGTGAGACAGTTGTAGAGGAGTGGGACAGTTGTAGAGGAGTGAGACAGTTGTAGAGGAGTGAGACAGTTGTAGAGGAGTGGGAAAGTTGTAGTGGAGTGCGACAGTTGTAGAGGAGTGAGACAGTTGTAGAGGAGTGAGACAGTTGTAGAGGAGTGCGACAGTTGTAGAGGAGTGAGACAGTTGTAGTGGAGTGAGACAGTTGTAGAGGAGTGGGATAGTTGTAGAGGAGTGAGACAGTTGTAGAGGAGTGGGACAGTTGTAGAGGTGTGGGACAGTTGTAGAGGAGTGGGACAGTTGTCGTGGAGTGGGACAGTTGTAGAGGAGTGGGACATTTGTAGAGGAGTGAGACACTTGTAGAGGAGTGGGACAGTTGTAGAGGAGTGGGACAGTTGTAATGGAGTGGGACACTTGTAGTGGAGTGGGACAGTTGTAGAGGAGTCGTACAGTTGTAATGGAGTGGGACAGTTGTAGAGGAGTGGGACACTTGTCGTGGAGTGGGACAGTTGAAGTGGAGTGGGACAGTTGTAGTGGAGTGGGACAGTTGTAGAGGAGTGAGACTCTTGCAGTGGAGTGGGATAGTTGTAGAGGAGTGGGACAGTTGTAGTGGAGTGGGACAGTTGTAGTGGAGTGGGACAGTTGTAGAGGAGTGGGACAGTTGTAATGGAGTGGGACACTTGTCGTGGAGTGGGACAGTTGAAGTGGAGTGGGACAGTTGTAGAGGAGTGGGACAGTTGTAGTGGAGTGAGACAGTTGTAGTGGAGTGAAACATTTGCAGAGGAGTGAGACAGTTGTAGACGAGTGAGACAGTTGTAGTGGAGTGGGACAGTTGTAGTGGAGTGGGACAGTTGTAGAGGAGTGAGACAGTTGTAAAGGAGTGCGACAGTTGTAGTGGAGTGGGACAGTTGTAGAGGAGTGGGACAGTTGTAGAGGAGTGGGACAGTTGTAGTGGAGTGGGACAGTTGTAGTGGAGTGGAACAGTTGTAGAGGAGTGGGACAGTTGTAGTGGAGTGAGACACTTGTAGAGGAGTGGGACTGTTGTAGTGGAGTGGGACAGTTGTAGAGGAGTGGGACAGTTGTAGAGGAGTCAGACAGTTGTAGAGGAGTGCGACAGTTGTAGTGGAGTGGGACAGTTGTAGTGGAGTGGGAGAGTTGTAGAGGAGTGGGACAGTTGTAGAGGAGTGGGACAGTTGTAGAGGAGTGGGACAGTTGTAGAGGAGTGAGACAGTTGTAGAGGAGTGCGACAGTTGTAGTGGAGTGGGACAGTTGTAGAGGAGTGGGACAGTTGTAGAGGAGTGGGACAGTTGGAGAGGAGTGGGACAGTTGTAGAGGAGTGGGACAGTTGTAGAGGAGTGGGACAGTTGTAGAGGAGTGAGACAGTTGTAAAGGAGTGCGACAGTTGTAGTGGAGTGGGACAGTTGTAGAGGAGTGGGACAGTTGTAGAGGAGTGGGACAGTTGTAGAGGAGTGGGACAGTTGTAGAGGAGTGGGACAGTTGTAGTGGAGTGGGACAGTTGTAGTGGAGTGGGACAGTTGTAGAGGAGTGGGACAGTTGTAGTGGAGTGAGACACTTGTAGAGGAGTGGGACTGTTGTAGTGGAGTGGGACAGTTGTAGAGGAGTGGGACAGTTGTAGAGGAGTGAGACAGTTGTAGTGGAGTGAGACACTTGTAGAGGAGTGGGACAGTTGTAGTGGAGTGAGACACTTGTAGAGGAGTGGGACAGTTGTAGTGGAGTGGGACAGTTGTAGAGGAGTGGGACAGTTGTAGAGGAGTGAGACACTTGTAGAGGAGTGGGACAGTTGTAGTGGAGTGGGACAGTTGTAGAGGAGTGGGACAGTTGTAGAGGAGTGGGACAGTTGTAGAGGAGTAAGACAGTTGTAGTGGAGTGGGACAGTTGTAGTGGAGTGGGACAGTTGTAGAGGAGTGGGACAGATGTAGAGGAGTGAGACAGTTGTAGAGGAGTGCGACAGTTGTAGTGGAGTGGGACAGTTGTAGTGGAATGAGACAGTTGTAGAGGAGTGGGACAGTTGTAGAGGAGTGAGACAGTTGTAGTGGAGTGGGACAGTTGTAGAGGAGTGGGACAGTTGTAGAGGAGTGAGACAGTTGTAGTGGAGTGAGACAGTTGTAGAGGAGTGGGACAGTTGTAGAGGAGTGAGACAGTTGTAGAGGAGTGAGACAGTTGTAGAGGAGTGGGAAAGTTGTAGTGGAGTGCGACAGTTGTAGAGGAGTGAGACAGTTGTAGAGGAGTGAGACAGTTGTAGAGGAGTGCGACAGTTGTAGAGGAGTGAGACAGTTGTAGTGGAGTGAGACAGTTGTAGAGGAGTGGGATAGTTGTAGAGGAGTGAGACAGTTGTAGAGGAGTGGGACAGTTGTAGAGGTGTGGGACAGTTGTAGAGGAGTGGGACAGTTGTCGTGGAGTGGGACAGTTGTAGAGGAGTGGGACATTTGTAGAGGAGTGAGACACTTGTAGAGGAGTGGGACAGTTGTAGAGGAGTGGGACAGTTGTAATGGAGTGGGACACTTGTAGTGGAGTGGGACAGTTGTAGAGGAGTCGTACAGTTGTAATGGAGTGGGACAGTTGTAGAGGAGTGGGACACTTGTCGTGGAGTGGGACAGTTGAAGTGGAGTGGGACAGTTGTAGTGGAGTGGGACAGTTGTAGAGGAGTGAGACTCTTGCAGTGGAGTGGGATAGTTGTAGAGGAGTGGGACAGTTGTAGTGGAGTGGGACAGTTGTAGTGGAGTGGGACAGTTGTAGAGGAGTGGGACAGTTGTAATGGAGTGGGACACTTGTCGTGGAGTGGGACAGTTGAAGTGGAGTGGGACAGTTGTAGAGGAGTGGGACAGTTGTAGTGGAGTGAGACAGTTGTAGTGGAGTGAAACATTTGCAGAGGAGTGAGACAGTTGTAGACGAGTGAGACAGTTGTAGTGGAGTGGGACAGTTGTAGTGGAGTGGGACAGTTGTAGAGGAGTGGGACAGTTGTAGAGGAGTGAGACTCTTGCAGTGGAGTGGGACAGTTGTAGAGGAGTGGGACAGTTGTAGAGGAGTGGGACAGTTGTAGAGGAGTGGGACAGTTGTAGTGGAGTGGGACAGTTGCAGTGGAGTGAGACAGTTGTAGTGGAGTGAGACAGTTGTAGAGGAGTGGGACAGTTGTAGAGGAGTGAGACACTTGTAGTGGAGTGGGACAGTTGTAGTGGAGTGGAACAGTTGTAGTGGAGTGGGACATTTGTAGAGGAGTGAGACACTTGTAGAGGAGTGGGACAGTTGTAGAGGAGTGGGACAGTTGTAGTGGAGTGGGACAGTTGTAGAGGAGTGAGACACTTGTAGTGGAGTGGGACAGTTGTAGTGGAGTGGAACAGTTGTAGTGGAGTGGGACATTTGTAGAGGAGTGAGACACTTGTAGTGGAGTGGGACAGTTGTAGTGGAGTGGGACAGTTGTAGTGGAGTGGGACAGTTGTAGAGGAGTAGGACAGTTGTCGTGGAGTGGGACAGTTGTAGAGGAGTGGGACAGTTGTAGAGGAGTGGGACAGTTGTAGTGGAGTGGGACAGTTGTAGAGGAGTGGGACAGTTGTAGAGGAGTGGGACAGTTGTAGTGGAGTGGGACAGTTGTAGTGGAGTGGGACAGTTGTAGAGGAGTGGGACAGTTGTAGTGGAGTGGGACAGTTGTAGAGGAGTGGGAGAGTTGTAGAGGAGTGGGACAGTTGTAGTGGAATGAGACAGTTGTAGTGGAATGAGACAGTTGTAGAGGAGTGGGACAGTTGTAAAGGAGTGGGACAGTTGTAGTGGAGTGGGACAGTTGTAGAGGAGTGGGACAGTTGTAGTGGAGTGGGACAGTTGTAGAGGAGTGGGACAGTTGTAGTGGAGTGCGACAGTTGTAGAGGAGTGAGACAGTTGTAGTGGAGTGAGACACTTGGAGAGGAGTGGGACAGTTGTAGAGGAGTGGGACAGTTGTAGAGGAGTGGGACAGTTGTAGAGGAGTGAGACAGTTGTAGAGGAGTGGGACAGTTGTAGTGGAGTGAGACAGTTGTAGAGGAGTGAGACAGTTGTAGAGGAGTGGGACAGTTGTAGTGGAGTGGGACATTTGTAGTGGAGTGGGACAGTTGTAGTGGAGTGAGACAGTTGTAGTGGAGTGGGACAGTTGTAGTGGAGTGGGACAGTTGTAGTGGAGTGGGACAGTTGTAGTGGAGTGGGACAGTTGTAGAGGAGTGGGACAGTTGTAGAGGAGTGGGACAGTTGTAGTGGAGTGGGACAGTTGTAGAGGATTGAGACAGTTGTAGTGGAGTGGGACAGTTGTAGAGGAGTGAGACAGTTGTAGTGAAGTGGGACAGTTGTAGTGGAGTGGGACAGTTGTAGTGGAGTGGGACAGTTGTAGAGGAGTGAGACAGTTGTAGTGGAGTGGGACAGTTGTAGTGGAGTGGGACAGTTGTAGAGGAGTGGGACAGTTGTAGTGGAGTGGGACAGTTGTAGAGGAGTGAGACAGTTGTAGTGGAGTGGGACAGTTGTAGAGGAGTGGGACAGTTGTAGTGGAGTGGGACAGTTGTAGAGGAGTGGGACAGTTGTAGAGGAGTGGGACAGTTGTAGAGGAGTGGGACAGTTGTAGTGGAGTGGGACAGTTGTAGAGGAGTAGGACAGTTGTAGTGGAGTGGGACAGTTGTAGAGGAGTGGGACAGTTGTAGAGGAGTGGGACAGTTGTCGTGGAGTGGGACAGTTGTAGAGGAGTGGGACAGTTGTAGAGGAGTGGGACAGTTGTAGAGGAGTGGGACAGTTGTAGTGGAGTGGGACAGTTGTAGAGGAGTGGGACAGTTGTAGAGGAGTGAGACACTTGTAGTGGAGTGGGACAGTTGTAGTGGAGTGGAACAGTTGTAGTGGAGTGGGACATTTGTAGAGGAGTGAGACACTTGTAGAGGAGTGGGACAGTTGTAGAGGAGTGGGACAGTTGTAGTGGAGTGGGACAGTTGTAGAGGAGTAGGACAGTTGTCGTGGAGTGGGACAGTTGTAGAGGAGTGGGACAGTTGTAGAGGAGTGGGACAGTTGTAGTGGAGTGGGACAGTTGTAGAGGAGTGGGACAGTTGTAGAGGAGTGGGACAGTTGTAGTGGAGTGGGACAGTTGTAGTGGAGTGGGACAGTTGTAGAGGAGTGGGACAGTTGTAGTGGAGTGGGACAGTTGTAGAGGAGTGGGAGAGTTGTAGAGGAGTGGGACAGTTGTAGTGGAATGAGACAGTTGTAGTGGAATGAGACAGTTGTAGAGGAGTGGGACAGTTGTAGTGGAGTGCGACAGTTGTAGAGGAGTGAGACAGTTGTAGTGGAGTGAGACACTTGGAGAGGAGTGGGACAGTTGTAGAGGAGTGGGACAGTTGTAGAGGAGTGGAACAGTTGTAGAGGAGTGAGACAGTTGTAGAGGAGTGGGACAGTTGTAGTGGAGTGAGACAGTTGTAGAGGAGTGGGACAGTTGTAGTGGAGTGAGACAGTTGTAGTGGAGTGGGACAGTTGTAGAGGAGTGAGACAGTTGTAGAGGAGTGGGACAGTTGTAGTGGAGTGAGACAGTTGTAGAGGAGTGAGACAGTTGTAGAGGAGTGGGACAGTTGTAGTGGAGTGGGACATTTGTAGTGGAGTGGGACATTTGTAGAGGAGTGAAACAGTTGTAGAGGAGTGAGACAGTTGTAGACGAGTGAGACAGTTGTAGTGGAGTGGGACAGTTGTAGTGGAGTGGGACATTTGTAGAGGAGTGCGACATTTGTAGAGGAGTGGGACAGTTGTAGAGGAGTGAGACAGTTGTAGAGGAGTGGGACAGTTGTAGAGGAGTGAGACAGTTGTAGAGGAGTGGGACAGTTGTAGTGGAGTGAGACAGTTGTAGAGGAGTGAGACAGTTGTAGAGGAGTGGGACAGTTGTAGTGGAGTGGGACATTTGTAGTGGAGTGGGACATTTGTAGAGGAGTGAAACAGTTGTAGAGGAGTGAGACAGTTGTAGACGAGTGAGACAGTTGTAGTGGAGTGGGACAGTTGTAGTGGAGTGGGACATTTGTAGAGGAGTGCGACATTTGTAGAGGAGTGGGACAGTTGTAGAGGAGTGAGACAGTTGTAGAGGAGTGGGACAGTTGTAGTGGAGTGCGACAGTTGTAGTGGAGTGGGACAGTTGTAGTGGAGTGGGACAGTTGTAGTGGAGTGGGACAGTTGTAGAGCAGTGGGACAGTTGTAGTGGAGCGGGACAGTTGTAGTGGAGTGAGACAGTTGTAGTGGAGTGGGACAGTTGTAGTGGAGTGGGACAGTTGTCGTGGAGTGGGACAGTTGTAGAGCAGTGGGACAGTTGTAGAGGAGTGGGACAGTTGTAGAGGAGTGAGACAGTTGTAGAGGAGTGGGACAGTTGTAGTGGAGTGCGACAGTTGTAGTGGAGTGGGACAGTTGTAGTGGAGTGGGACAGTTGTAGTGGAGTGGGACAGTTGTAGAGCAGTGGGACAGTTGTAGAGCAGTGGGACAGTTGTAGTGGAGTGAGACAGTTGTAGAGGAGTGAGACAGTTGTAGAGGATTGAGACAGTTGTCGAGGAGTGGGACAGTTGTAGAGGAGTGGGACAGTGGTAGGTGAGTGAGACAGTTGTAGAGGTCTGGGACAGTTGAAGAGGAGTGGGACATTTGTAGAGGAGTGAGCCAGTTGTAGTGGAGTGAGACAGTTGTAGTGAAGTGGGACATTTGTAGAGGAGTGAGACAGTTGTAGTGGAGTGAGACACTTGTAGTGAAGTGGGACATTTGTAGTGGAGTGAGACAGTTGTAGTGGAGTGGGACAGTTGTAGAGGAGTGGGACAGTTGTATTGGAGTGGGACAGTTGTAGTGGAGTGAGACACTTGTAGAGGAGTGCGACAGTTGTAGTGAAGTGGGACAGTTGTAGTGGGTGGGACAGTTGTAGAGGAGTGGGACAGTTGTAGTGGAGTGGGACAGTTGTAGTGGAGTGAGACAGTTGTAGAGGAGTGGGACAGTTGCAGAGGAGTGGGACAGTTGGAGAGGAGTGAGACAGTTGTAGTGGAGTGGGACAGTTGTAGTGGAGTGGGACAGTTGTAGTGGAGTGGGACAGTTGTAGAGGAGTGGGACGGTTGCAGAGGAGTGGGACAGTTGTAGAGGAGTGGGACAGTTGTAGTGGAGTGGGACAGTTGTAGTCGAGTGGGACAGTTGTCGAGGAGTGGGACAGTTGTAGAGGAGTGGGAGATTTGTAGAGGAGTGAGACAGTTGTAGAGGAGTGGGACAGTTGCAGAGGAGTGGGACAGTTGTCGTTGAGTGGGACATTTGTAGAGGAGTGAGACAGTTGTAGACGAGTGGGACAGTTGTCGAGGAGTGAGACAGTTGTATTTGAGTGGGACATTTGTTGAGGAGTGAGACAGTTGTAGAGGAGTGGGACAGTTGCAGAGGAGTGGGACAGTTGTCGTTGAGTGGGACATTTGTAGAGGAGTGAGACAGTTGTAGAGGAGTGGGACAGTTGTAGAGGAGTGAGACAGTTGTAGAGGAGTGAGACGGTTGTAGAGGAGTGGGATAGTTGTAGAGGAGTGGGACAGTTGTAGTGGAGTGAGACACTTGTAGAGGAGTGGGACAGTTGTAGTGGAGTGGGACAGTTGTAGAGGAGTGGGACAGTTGTAGAGGAGTGGGACAGTTGTAGCGGAGTGGGACAGTTGTAGTGGAGTGAGACAGTTGTAGAGGAGTGGGACAGTTGTAGAGGAGTGGGACAGTTGTCGTGGAGTGAGACAGTTGTAGAGGAGTGGGACAGTTGTAGAGGAGTGGGACAGTTGTAGAGGAGTGAGACAGTTGTCGTGGAGTGAGACAGTTGTAGAGGAGTGGGACAGTTGTAGAGGAGTGGGACAGTTGTAGAGGAGTGAGACAGTTGTAGTGGAGTGGGACATATGTAGAGGAGTGAGACAGTTGTAGTGGAGTGGGACAGTTGTAGTGGAGTGGGATATATGTAGAGGAGTGGGACATATGTAGAGGAGTGCGACAGTTGTAGAGGAGTGAGACAGTTGTAGAGGAGTGGACAGATGTAGTGGAGTGGGACATATGTAGAGGAGTGGGACATATGTAGAGGAGTGCGACAGTTGTAGAGGAGTGAGACAGTTGTAGTGGAGTGAGACAGTTGTAGTGGAGTGGGACAGTTGTAGTGGAGTGGGACAGTTGTCGTGGAGTGGGACATTTGTAGTGGAGTGAGACACTTGTAGAGGAGTGGGACAGTTGTAGTGGAGTGGGACAGTTGTAGAGGAGTGGGACAGTTGTAGAGGAGTGGGACAGTTGTAGAGGAGTGGGACAGTTGTAGAGGAGTGGGACAGTTGAAGAGGAGTGGGACAGTTGTAGTGGAGTGGGACAGTTGTAGAGGAGTGGGACAGTTGTAGAGGAGTGGGACAGTTGTAGTGGAGTGGGACAGTTGTAGAGGAGTGGGACAGTTGTAGAGGAGTGGGACAGTTGTAGAGGAGTGAGACAGTTGTAGAGGAGTGAGACAGTTGTAGAGGAGTGGGACAGTTGTAGAGGAGTGGGACAGTTGTAGAGGAGTGGGACAGTTGTAGTGGAGTGGGACAGTTGTAGTGGAGTGGGACAGTTGTAGTGGAGTGAGACACTTGTAGAGGAGTGGGACAGTTGTAGTGGAGTGGGACAGTTGTAGAGGAGTGGGACAGTTGTAGAGGAGTGAGACAGTTGTAGTGGAGTGAGACACTTGTAGAGGAGTGGGACAGTTGTAGTGGAGTGCGACAGTTGTAGTGGAGTGGGACAGTTGTAGAGGAGTGGGACAGTTGTAGAGGAGTGAGACAGTTGTAGAGGAGTGGGACAGTTGTAGTGGTGTGGGACAGTTGTAGAGGAGTGGGACAGTTGTAGAGGAGTGAGACAGTTGTAGAGGAGTGCGACAGTTGTAGTGGAGTGGGACAGTTGTAGAGGAGTGGGACAGTTGTAGAGGAGTGAGACAGTTGTAGTGGAGTGGGACAGTTGTAGAGGAGTGAGACAGTTGTAGTGGAGTGGGACAGTTGTAGTGGAGTGGGACAGTTGTAGAGGAGTGAGACAGTTGTAGAGGAGTGCGACAGTTGTAGTGGTGTGGGACAGTTGTAGTGGAGTGGGACAGTTGTAGAGGAGTGAGACAGTTGTAGAGGAGTGGGACAGTTGTAGAGGAGTGGGACAGTTGTAGAGGAGTGGGACAGTTGTAGTGGAGTGGGACAGTTGTAGTGGAGTGGGACAGTTGTAGTGGAGTGAGACACTTGTAGAGGAGTGGGACAGTTGTAGTGGAGTGGGACAGTTGTAGTGGAGTGGGACAGTTGTAGAGGAGTGGGACAGTTGTAGTGGAGTGGGACAGTTGTAGTGGAGTGGGACAGTTGTAGAGGAGTGAGACAGTTGTAGAGGAGTGGGACAGTTGTAGTGGAGTGGGACAGTTGTAGTGGAGTGGGACAGTTGTAGAGGAGTGGGACAGTTGTAGAGGAGTGGGACAGTTGTAGTGGAGTGGGACAGTTGTAGTGGAGTGGGACAGTTGTAGAGGAGTGAGACAGATGTAGAGGAGTGCGACAGTTGTAGTGGAGTGGGACAGTTGTAGAGGAGTGAGACAGTTGTAGTGGAGTGGGACAGTTGTAGTGGTGTGGGACAGTTGTAGTGGAGTGGGACAGTTGTAGAGGAGTGAGACAGTTGTAGAGGAGTGCGACAGTTGTAGAGGAGTGGGACAGTTGTAGAGGAGTGAGACAGTTGTAGTGGAGTGGGACAGTTGTAGTGGTGTGGGACAGTTGTAGTGGAGTGGGACAGTTGTAGAGGAGTGAGACAGTTGTAGAGGAGTGCGACAGTTGTAGTGGTGTGGGACAGTTGTAGTGGAGTGGGACAGTTGTAGAGGAGTGAGACAGTTGTAGAGGAGTGCGACAGTTGTAGTGGAGTGAGACAGTTGTAGTGGAGTGGGACAGTTGTAGAGGAGTGAGACAGTTGTAGTGGAGTGGGACAGTTGTAGAGGAGTGCGACAGTTGTAGTGGTGTGGGACAGTTGTAGTGGAGTGGGACAGTTGTAGAGGAGTGAGACAGTTGTAGAGGAGAGGGACAGTTGTAGAGGAGTGAGACACTTGTAGAGGAGTGGGACAGTTGTAGAGGAGTGGGACAGTTGTAGTGGAGTGGGACAGTTGTAGTGGAGTGGGACAGTTGTAGTGGAGTGGGACAGTTGTAGAGGAGTGAGACAGTTGTAGAGGAGTGCGACAGTTGTAGTGGAGTGGGACAGTTGTAGAGGAGTGGGACAGTTGTAGAGGAGTGAGACAGTTGTAGTGGAGTGGGACAGTTGTAGAGGAGTGAGACAGTTGTAGTGGAGTGGGACAGTTGTAGTGGAGTGGGACAGTTGTAGAGGAGTGGGACAGTTGTAGAGGAGTGAGACAGTTGTAGAGGAGTGCGACAGTTGTAGTGGAGTGGGACAGTTGTAGAGGAGTGGGACAGTTGTAGAGGAGTCAGACAGTTGTAGAGGAGTGCGACAGTTGTAGTGGAGTGGGACAGTTGTAGTGGAGTGGGAGAGTTGTAGAGGAGTGGGACAGTTGTAGAGGAGTGGGACAGTTGTAGAGGAGTGGGACAGTTGTAGAGGAGTGAGACAGTTGTAGAGGAGTGCGACAGTTGTAGTGGAGTGGGACAGTTGTAGAGGAGTGGGACAGTTGTAGAGGAGTGGGACAGTTGTAGAGGAGTGGGACAGTTGTAGAGGAGTGGGACAGTTGTAGAGGAGTGGGACAGTTGTAGAGGAGTGAGACAGTTGTAAAGGAGTGCGACAGTTGTAGTGGAGTGGGACAGTTGTAGAGGAGTGGGACAGTTGTAGAGGAGTGGGACAGTTGTAGTGGAGTGAGACACTTGTAGAGGAGTGGGACTGTTGTAGTGGAGTGGGACAGTTGTAGAGGAGTGGGACAGTTGTAGAGGAGTGAGACAGTTGTAGTGGAGTGAGACACTTGTAGAGGAGTGGGACAGTTGTAGTGGAGTGAGACACTTGTAGAGGAGTGGGACAGTTGTAGTGGAGTGGGACAGTTGTAGAGGAGTGGGACAGTTGTAGTGGAGTGAGACACTTGTAGAGGAGTGAGACAGTTGTAGTGGAGTGAGACACTTGTAGAGGAGTGAGACAGTTGTAGTGGAGTGAGACACTTGTAGAGGAGTGGGACAGTTGTAGTGGAGTGGGACAGTTGTAGTGGAGTGGGACAGTTGTAGTGGAGTGAGACACTTGTAGAGGAGTGAGACAGTTGTAGTGGAGTGAGACACTTGTAGAGGAGTGGGACAGTTGTAGTGGAGTGGGACAGTTGTAGTGGAGTGGGACAGTTGTAGAGGAGTGGGACAGTTGTAGAGGAGTGAGACAGTTGTAGAGGAGTGCGACAGTTGTAGTGGAGTGGGACAGTTGTAGAGGAGTGAGACAGTTGTAGTGGAGTGGGACAGTTGTAGAGGAGTGAGACAGTTGTAGTGGAGTGGGACAGTTGTAGTGGAGTGGGACAGTTGTAGAGGAGTGGGACAGTTGTAGAGGAGTGAGACAGTTGTAGAGGAGTGCGACAGTTGTAGTGGAGTGGGACAGTTGTAGAGGAGTGGGACAGTTGTAGAGGAGTGAGACAGTTGTAGTGGAGTGGGACAGTTGTAGAGGAGTGAGACAGTTGTAGTGGAGTGGGACAGTTGTAGTGGAGTGGGACAGTTGTAGAGGAGTGGGACAGTTGTAGAGGAGTGAGACAGTTGTAGTGGAGTGGGACAGTTGTAGAGGAGTGAGACAGTTGTAGTGGAGTGGGACAGTTGTAGTGGAGTGGGACAGTTGTAGTGGAGTGGGACAGTTGTAGAGGAGTGAGACAGTTGTAGAGGAGTGAGACAGTTGTAGTGGAGTGGGACAGTTGTAGTGGAGTGGGACAGTTGTAGTGGAGTGGGACAGTTGTAGTGGAGTGGGACAGTTGTAGAGGAGTGGGACAGTTGTAGAGGAGTGCGACAGTTGTAGTGGAGTGGGACAGTTGTAGAGGAGTGGGACAGTTGTAGAGGAGTGAGACAGTTGTAGTGGAGTGGGACAGTTGTAGAGGAGTGAGACAGTTGTAGTGGAGTGGGACAGTTGTAGTGGAGTGGGACAGTTGTAGAGGAGTGGGACAGTTGTAGAGGAGTGAGACAGTTGTAGAGGAGTGCGACAGTTGTAGTGGAGTGGGACAGTTGTAGAGGAGTGGGACAGTTGTAGAGGAGTCAGACAGTTGTAGAGGAGTGCGACAGTTGTAGTGGAGTGGGACAGTTGTAGTGGAGTGGGAGAGTTGTAGAGGAGTGGGACAGTTGTAGAGGAGTGGGACAGTTGTAGAGGAGTGGGACAGTTGTAGAGGAGTGAGACAGTTGTAGAGGAGTGCGACAGTTGTAGTGGAGTGGGACAGTTGTAGAGGAGTGGGACAGTTGTAGAGGAGTGGGACAGTTGGAGAGGAGTGGGACAGTTGTAGAGGAGTGGGACAGTTGTAGAGGAGTGGGACAGTTGTAGAGGAGTGAGACAGTTGTAAAGGAGTGCGACAGTTGTAGTGGAGTGGGACAGTTGTAGAGGAGTGGGACAGTTGTAGAGGAGTGGGACAGTTGTAGAGGAGTGGGACAGTTGTAGTGGAGTGGGACAGTTGTAGTGGAGTGGGACAGTTGTAGAGGAGTGGGACAGTTGTAGTGGAGTGAGACACTTGTAGAGGAGTGGGACTGTTGTAGTGGAGTGGGACAGTTGTAGAGGAGTGGGACAGTTGTAGAGGAGTGAGACAGTTGTAGTGGAGTGAGACACTTGTAGAGGAGTGGGACAGTTGTAGTGGAGTGAGACACTTGTAGAGGAGTGGGACAGTTGTAGTGGAGTGGGACAGTTGTAGAGGAGTGGGACAGTTGTAGAGGAGTGAGACAGTTGTAGTGGAGTGAGACACTTGTAGAGGAGTGGGACAGTTGTAGTGGAGTGGGACAGTTGTAGTGGAGTGGGACAGTTGTAGAGGAGTGGGACAGTTGTAGAGGAGTGAGACAGTTGTAGAGGAGTGTGATAGTTGTAGTGGAGTGGGACAGTTGTAGAGGAGTGAGACAGTTGTAGTGGAGTGGGACAGTTGTAGAGGAGTGAGACAGTTGTAGTGGAGTGGGACAGTTGTAGTGGAGTGGGACAGTTGTAGTGGAGTGGGACAGTTGTAGAGGAGTGAGACAGTTGTAGAGGAGTGAGACAGTTGTAGTGGAGTGGGACAGTTGTAGAGGAGTGGGACAGTTGTAGAGGAGTGAGACAGTTGTAGTGGAGTGGGACAGTTGTAGAGGAGTGAGACAGTTGTAGTGGAGTGGGACAGTTGTAGTGGAGTGGGACAGTTGTAGAGGAGTGGGACAGTTGTAGAGGAGTGAGACAGTTGTAGAGGAGTGCGACAGTTGTAGTGGAGTGGGACAGTTGTAGAGGAGTGGGACAGTTGTAGAGGAGTGAGACAGTTGTAGAGGAGTGAGACAGTTGTAGTGGAGTGGGACAGTTGTAGTGGAGTGGGACAGTTGTAGAGGAGTGGGACAGTTGTAGAGGAGTGAGACAGTTGTAGAGGAGTGCGACAGTTGTAGTGGAGTGGGACAGTTGTAGAGGAGTGGGACAGTTGTAGAGGAGTGGGACAGTTGTAGAGGAGTGGGACAGTTGTAGAGGAGTGGGACAGTTGTAGTGGAGTGAGACAGTTGTAGAGGAGTGGGACAGTTGTAGAGGAGTGGGACAGTTGTAGAGGAGTGGGACAGTTGTAGAGGAGTGGGACAGTTGTAGAGGAGTGAGACAGTTGTAAAGGAGTGCGACAGTTGTAGTGGAGTGGGACAGTTGTAGAGGAGTGGGACAGTTGTAGAGGAGTGGGACAGTTGTAGTGGAGTGGGACAGTTGTAGTGGAGTGGAACAGTTGTAGAGGAGTGGGACAGTTGTAGTGGAGTGAGACACTTGTAGAGGAGTGGGACTGTTGTAGTGGAGTGGGACAGTTGTAGAGGAGTGGGACAGTTGTAGAGGAGTCAGACAGTTGTAGAGGAGTGCGACAGTTGTAGTGGAGTGGGACAGTTGTAGAGGAGTGGGACAGTTGTAGTGGAGTGGGAGAGTTGTAGAGGAGTGGGACAGTTGTAGAGGAGTGGGACAGTTGTAGAGGAGTGGGACAGTTGTAGAGGAGTGAGACAGTTGTAGAGGAGTGCGACAGTTGTAGTGGAGTGGGACAGTTGTAGAGGAGTGGGACAGTTGTAGAGGAGTGGGACAGTTGGAGAGGAGTGGGACAGTTGTAGAGGAGTGGGACAGTTGTAGAGGAGTGGGACAGTTGTAGAGGAGTGAGACAGTTGTAAAGGAGTGCGACAGTTGTAGTGGAGTGGGACAGTTGTAGAGGAGTGGGACAGTTGTAGAGGAGTGGGACAGTTGTAGAGGAGTGGGACAGTTGTAGAGGAGTGGGACAGTTGTAGTGGAGTGGGACAGTTGTAGTGGAGTGGGACAGTTGTAGAGGAGTGGGACAGTTGTAGTGGAGTGAGACACTTGTAGAGGAGTGGGACTGTTGTAGTGGAGTGGGACAGTTGTAGAGGAGTGGGACAGTTGTAGAGGAGTGAGACAGTTGTAGTGGAGTGAGACACTTGTAGAGGAGTGGGACAGTTGTAGTGGAGTGAGACACTTGTAGAGGAGTGGGACAGTTGTAGTGGAGTGAGACACTTGTAGAGGAGTGGGACAGTTGTAGTGGAGTGGGACAGTTGTAGAGGAGTGGGACAGTTGTAGAGGAGTGGGACAGTTGTAGAGGAGTAAGACAGTTGTAGTGGAGTGGGACAGTTGTAGTGGAGTGGGACAGTTGTAGAGGAGTGGGACAGATGTAGAGGAGTGGGACAGTTGTAGAGGAGTAAGACAGTTGTAGTGGAGTGGGACAGTTGTAGTGGAGTGGGACAGTTGTAGAGGAGTGGGACAGATGTAGAGGAGTGAGACAGTTGTAGAGGAGTGCGACAGTTGTAGTGGAGTGGGACAGTTGTAGTGGAATGAGACAGTTGTAGAGGAGTGGGACAGTTGTAGAGGAGTGAGACAGTTGTAGTGGAGTGGGACAGTTGTAGAGGAGTGGGACAGTTGTAGAGGAGTGAGACAGTTGTAGTGGAGTGAGACAGTTGTAGAGGAGTGGGACAGTTGTAGAGGAGTGAGACAGTTGTAGAGGAGTGAGACAGTTGTAGAGGAGTGGGAAAGTTGTAGTGGAGTGCGACAGTTGTAGAGGAGTGTGACAGTTGTAGAGGAGTGAGACAGTTGTAGAGGAGTGCGACAGTTGTAGAGGAGTGAGACAGTTGTAGTGGAGTGAGACAGTTGTAGAGGAGTGGGATAGTTGTAGAGGAGTGAGACAGTTGTAGAGGAGTGGGACAGTTGTAGAGGTGTGGGACAGTTGTAGAGGAGTGGGACAGTTGTCGTGGAGTGGGACAGTTGTAGAGGAGTGGGACATTTGTAGAGGAGTGAGACACTTGTAGAGGAGTGGGACAGTTGTAGAGGAGTGGGACAGTTGTAATGGAGTGGGACACTTGTAGTGGAGTGGGACAGTTGTAGAGGAGTGGGACAGTTGTAGTGGAGTGGGACACTTGTCGTGGAGTGGGACAGTTGAAGTGGAGTGGGACAGTTGTAGTGGAGTGGGACAGTTGTAGAGGAGTGAGACTCTTGCAGTGGAGTGGGATAGTTGTAGAGGAGTGGGACAGTTGTAGTGGAGTGGGACAGTTGTAGTGGAGTGGGACAGTTGTAGAGGAGTGGGACAGTTGTAATGGAGTGGGACACTTGTCGTGGAGTGGGACAGTTGAAGTGGAGTGGGACAGGTGTAGAGGAGTGGGACAGTTGTAGTGGAGTGAGACAGTTGTAGTGGAGTGAAACATTTGCAGAGGAGTGAGACAGTTGTAGACGAGTGAGACAGTTGTAGTGGAGTGGGACAGTTGTAGTGGAGTGGGACAGTTGTAGAGGAGTGGGACAGTTGTAGAGGAGTGAGACTCTTGCAGTGGAGTGGGACAGTTGTAGAGGAGTGGGACAGTTGTAGAGGAGTGGGACAGTTGTAGAGGAGTGGAACAGTTGTAGAGGAGTGGGACAGTTGTAGTGGAGTGGGACAGTTGTAGTGGAGTGGGACATTTGTAGAGGAGTGAAACATTTGTAGAGGAGTGAGACAGTTGTAGACGAGTGAGACAGTTGTAGTGGAGTGGGACATTTGTAGATGAGTGGGACAGTTGTAGTAGAGTGGGACAGTTGTAGTGGAGTGAAACAGTTGTAGAGGAGTGAGACAGTTGTAGACGAGTGAGACAGTTGTAGTGGAGTGGGACATTTGTAGAGGAGTGAAACATTTGTAGAGGAGTGAGACAGTTGTAGACGATTGAGACAGTTGTAGTGGAGTGGGAGATTTGTAGATGAGTGGGACAGTTGTAGTAGAGTGGGACAGTTGTAGTGGAGTGAAACAGTTGTAGAGGAGTGAGACAGTTGTAGACGAGCGAGACAGTTGTAGAGGAGTGGGACAGTTGTAGAGGAGTGGGACAGTTGTAGTGGAGTGGGACAGTTGTAGTGGAGTGGGACAGTTGTAGTGGAGTGGGACAGTTGTAGAGGAGTGAGACAGTTGTAGTGGAGTGGGACAGTTATAGTGGAGTGGGACAGTTGGAGAGGAGTGGGACAGTTGTAGTGGAGTGGGACAGTTGTAGAGGAGTGAGACAGTTGTAGTGGAGTGGGACAGTTGTAGTGGAGTGGGACAGTTGTAGAGGAGTGGGACAGTTGTAGTGGAGTGGGACAGTTGTAGAGGAGTGGGACAGTTGTAGTGGAGTGGGACAGTTGTAGAGGAGTGGGACAGTTGTAGTGGAGTGGGACAGTTGTAGAGGAGTGGGACAGTTGTAGAGGAGTGGGACAGTTGTAGAGGAGTGGGACAGTTGTAGTGGAGTGGGACAGTTGTAGAGGAGTGGGACAGTTGTAGTGGAGTGGGACAGTTGTAGAGGAGTGGGACAGTTGTAGTGGAGTGAGACAGTTGTAGAGGAGTGGGACAGTTGTAGTGGAGTGGGACAGTTGTAGAGGAGTGGGACAGTTGTAGTGGAGTGGGACAGTTGTAGAGGAGTGGGACAGTTGTAGAGGAGTGGGACAGTTGTAGAGGAGTGGGACAGTTGTAGTGGAGTGGGACAGTTGTAGAGGAGTGGGACAGTTGTAGTGGAGTGGGACAGTTGTAGAGGAGTGAGACAGTTGTAGTGGAGTGGGACATATGTAGAGGAGTGAGACAGTTGTAGTGGAGTGGGACAGTTGTAGAGGAGTGGGACAGTTGGAGTGGAGTGGGACAGTTGTAGTGGAGTGAGATAGTTGTAGAGGAGTGGGACACTTGTAGAGGAGTGAGACAGTTGTAGAGGAGTGGGACAGTTGTAGTGGAGTGGGACAGTTGTAGTGGAGTGGGACAGTTGTCGTGGAGTGGGACAGTTGTCGTGGAGTGGGACATTTGTAGTGGAGTGAGACACTTGTAGAGGAGTGAGACAGTTGTAGAGGAGTGAGACAGTTGTAGAGGAGTGAGACAGTTGTAGAGGAGTGGGACAGTTGTAGAGGAGTGGGACAGTTGTAGTGGAGTGGGACAGTTGTAGTGGAGTGGGACAGTTGTAGAGGAGTGGGACAGTTGTAGTGGAGTGAGACACTTGTAGAGGAGTGGGACTGTAGTAGTGGAGTGGGACAGTTGTAGAGGAGTGGGACAGTTGTAGAGGAGTGAGACAGTTGTAGTGGAGTGAGACACTTGTAGAGGAGTGGGACAGTTGTAGTGGAGTGAGACACTTGTAGAGGAGTGGGACATTTGTAGTGGAGTGGGACAGTTGTAGAGGAGTGGGACAGTTGTAGAGGAGTGAGACAGTTGTAGTGGAGTGAGACACTTGTAGAGGAGTGGGACAGTTGTAGTGGAGTGGGACAGTTGTAGTGGAGTGGGACAGTTGTAGAGGAGTGGGACAGTTGTAGAGGAGTGAGACAGTTGTAGAGGAGTGCGACAGTTGTAGTGGAGTGGGACAGTTGTAGAGGAGTGGGACAGTTGTAGTGGAGTGGGACAGTTGTAGAGGAGTGAGACAGTTGTAGTGGAGTGGGACAGTTGTAGTGGAGTGGGACAGTTGTAGTGGAGTGGGACAGTTGTAGAGGAGTGAGACAGTTGTAGAGGAGTGCGACAGTTGTAGTGGAGTGGGACAGTTGTAGAGGAGTGGGACAGTTGTAGAGGAGTGAGACAGTTGTAGTGGAGTGGGACAGTTGTAGAGGAGTGAGACAGTTGTAGTGGAGTGGGACAGTTGTAGTGGAGTGGGACAGTTGTAGAGGAGTGGGACAGTTGTAGAGGAGTGAGACAGTTGTAGAGGAGTGCGACAGTTGTAGTGGAGTGGGACAGTTGTAGAGGAGTGGGACAGTTGTAGTGGAGTGGGACAGTTGTAGAGGAGTGGGACAGTTGTAGAGGAGTGAGACAGTTGTAGAGGAGTGAGACAGTTGTAGTGGAGTGGGACAGTTGTAGTGGAGTGGGACAGTTGTAGTGGAGTGGGACAGTTGTAGAGGAGTGAGACAGTTGTAGAGGAGTGCGACAGTTGTAGTGGAGTGGGACAGTTGTAGAGGAGTGGGACAGTTGTAGAGGAGTGAGACAGTTGTAGTGGAGTGGGACAGTTGTAGTGGAGTGGGACAGTTGTAGTGGAGTGGGACAGTTGTAGAGGAGTGAGACAGTTGTAGAGGAGTGCGACAGTTGTAGTGGAGTGGGACAGTTGTAGAGGAGTGGGACAGTTGTAGAGGAGTGAGACAGTTGTAGTGGAGTGGGACAGTTGTAGAGGAGTGAGACAGTTGTAGTGGAGTGGGACAGTTGTAGTGGAGTGGGACAGTTGTAGAGGAGTGGGACAGTTGTAGAGGAGTGAGACAGTTGTAGAGGAGTGCGACAGTTGTAGTGGAGTGGGACAGTTGTAGAGGAGTGGGACAGTTGTAGAGGAGTAAGACAGTTGTAGTGGAGTGAGACAGTTGTAGTGGAGTGGGACAGTTGTAGAGGAGTGGGACAGTTGTAGAGGAGTGGGACAGTTGTAGAGGAGTGGGACAGTTGTAGAGGAGTGGGACAGTTGTAGAGGAGTGGGACAGTTGTAGTGGAGTGAGACAGTTGTAGAGGAGTGGGACAGTTGTAGAGGAGTGAGACAGTTGTAGAGGAGTGGGACAGTTGTAGAGGAGTGGGACAGTTGTAGAGGAGTGGGACAGTTGTAGTGGAGTGAGACACTTGTAGAGGAGTGGGACAGTTGTAGTGGAGTGGGACAGTTGTAGAGGAGTGGGACAGTTGTAGAGGAGTGGGACAGTTGTAGAGGAGTGAGACAGTTGTAGTGGAGTGGGACAGTTGTAGTGGAGTGGGACAGTTGTAGAGGAGTGGGACAGATGTAGAGGAGTGAGACAGTTGTAGAGGAGTGCGACAGTTGTAGTGGAGTGGGACAGTTGTAGTGGAATGAGACAGTTGTAGAGGAGTGGGACAGTTGTAGAGGAGTGAGACAGTTGTAGTGGAGTGGGACAGTTGTAGAGGAGTGGGACAGTTGTAGAGGAGTGAGACAGTTGTAGTGGAGTGAGACAGTTGTAGAGGAGTGGGACAGTTGTAGAGGAGTGAGACAGTTGTAGAGGAGTGAGACAGTTGTAGAGGAGTGGGAAAGTTGTAGTGGAGTGCGACAGTTGTAGAGGAGTGAGACAGTTGTAGAGGAGTGAGACAGTTGTAGAGGAGTGCGACAGTTGTAGAGGAGTGAGACAGTTGTAGTGGAGTGAGACAGTTGTAGAGGAGTGGGATAGTTGTAGAGGAGTGAGACAGTTGTAGAGGAGTGGGACAGTTGTAGAGGTGTGGGACAGTTGTAGAGGAGTGGGACAGTTGTCGTGGAGTGGGACAGTTGTAGAGGAGTGGGACATTTGTAGAGGAGTGAGACACTTGTAGAGGAGTGGGACAGTTGTAGAGGAGTGGGACAGTTGTAATGGAGTGGGACACTTGTAGTGGAGTGGGACAGTTGTAGAGGAGTGGGACAGTTGTAATGGAGTGGGACAGTTGTAGAGGAGTGGGACACTTGTCGTGGAGTGGGACAGTTGAAGTGGAGTGGGACAGTTGTAGTGGAGTGGGACAGTTGTAGAGGAGTGAGACTCTTGCAGTGGAGTGGGATAGTTGTAGAGGAGTGGGACAGTTGTAGTGGAGTGGGACAGTTGAAGTGGAGTGGGACAGTTGTAGAGGAGTGGGACAGTTGTAGTGGAGTGAGACAGTTGTAGTGGAGTGAAACATTTGCAGAGGAGTGAGACAGTTGTAGACGAGTGAGACAGTTGTAGTGGAGTGGGACAGTTGTAGTGGAGTGGGACAGTTGTAGAGGAGTGGGACAGTTGTAGTGGAGTGAGACAGTTGTAGTGGAGTGAAACATTTGCAGAGGAGTGAGACAGTTGTAGACGAGTGAGACAGTTGTAGAGGAGTGGGACAGTTGTAGAGGAGTGGGACAGTTGTAGAGGAGTGGGACAGTTGTAGAGGAGTGGGACAGTTGTAGTGGAGTGGGACAGTTGTAGTGGAGTGAGACAGTTGTAGTGGAGTGAGACAGTTGTAGAGGAGTGGAACAGTTGCAGTGGAGTGAGACAGTTGTAGTGGAGTGCGACAGTTGTAGAGGAGTGGGACAGTTGTAGTGGAGTGGGACAGTTGTAGAGGAGTGGGACAGTTGTAGAGGAGTGCGACAGTTGTAGAGGAGTGGGACAGTTGTAGTGGAGTGGGACAGTTGTAGTGGAGTGCGACAGTTGTAGAGGAGTGGGACAGTTGTAGTGGAGTGGGACAGTTGTAGTGGAGTGGGACATTTGTAGAGGAGTGAAACAGTTGTAGAGGAGTGAGACAGTTGTAGACGAGTGAGTCAGTTGTAGTGGAGTGAGACAGTTGTAGAGGAGTGGGATAGTTGTAGAGGAGTGAGACAGTTGTAGAGGAGTGGGACAGTTGTAGAGGTGTGGGACAGTTGTAGAGGAGTGGGACAGTTGTCGTGGAGTGGGACAGTTGTAGAGGAGTGGGACATTTGTAGAGGAGTGAGACACTTGTAGAGGAGTGGGACAGTTGTAGAGGAGTGGGACAGTTGTAATGGAGTGGGACACTTGTAGTGGAGTGGGACAGTTGTAGAGGAGTGGGACAGTTGTAATGGAGTGGGACAGTTGTAGAGGAGTGGGACACTTGTCGTGGAGTGGGACAGTTGAAGTGGAGTGGGACAGTTGTAGTGGAGTGGGACAGTTGTAGAGGAGTGAGACTCTTGCAGTGGAGTGGGATAGTTGTAGAGGAGTGGGACAGTTGTAGTGGAGTGGGACAGTTGAAGTGGAGTGGGACAGTTGTAGAGGAGTGGGACAGTTGTAGTGGAGTGAGACAGTTGTAGTGGAGTGAAACATTTGCAGAGGAGTGAGACAGTTGTAGACGAGTGAGACAGTTGTAGTGGAGTGGGACAGTTGTAGTGGAGTGGGACAGTTGTAGAGGAGTGGGACAGTTGTAGTGGAGTGAGACAGTTGTAGTGGAGTGAAACATTTGCAGAGGAGTGAGACAGTTGTAGACGAGTGAGACAGTTGTAGAGGAGTGGGACAGTTGTAGAGGAGTGGGACAGTTGTAGAGGAGTGGGACAGTTGTAGAGGAGTGGGACAGTTGTAGTGGAGTGGGACAGTTGTAGTGGAGTGAGACAGTTGTAGTGGAGTGAGACAGTTGTAGAGGAGTGGAACAGTTGCAGTGGAGTGAGACAGTTGTAGTGGAGTGCGACAGTTGTAGAGGAGTGGGACAGTTGTAGTGGAGTGGGACAGTTGTAGAGGAGTGGGACAGTTGTAGAGGAGTGCGACAGTTGTAGAGGAGTGGGACAGTTGTAGTGGAGTGGGACAGTTGTAGTGGAGTGCGACAGTTGTAGAGGAGTGGGACAGTTGTAGTGGAGTGGGACAGTTGCAGTGGAGTGGGACAGTTGTAGTGGAGTGGGACAGTTGTAGAGGAGTGGGACAGTTGTAGAGGAGTGCGACAGTTGTAGAGGAGTGGGACAGTTGTAGTGGAGTGGGACAGTTGTAGTGGAGTGCGACAGTTGTAGAGGAGTGGGACAGTTGTAGTGGAGTGGGACAGTTGCAGTGGAGTGGGACAGTTGTAGTGGAGTGGGACAGTTGTAGTGGAGTGGGACATTTGTAGAGGAGTGAAACAGTTGTAGAGGAGTGAGACAGTTGTAGACGAGTGAGTCAGTTGTAGTGGAGTGGGACATTTGTAGATGAGTGGGACAGTTGTAGTAGAGTGGGACAGTTGTAGTGGAGTGAAACAGTTGTAGAGGAGTGAGACAGTTGTAGACGAGTGAGACAGTTGTAGTGGAGTGGGACATTTGTAGAGGAGTGAAACATTTGTAGAGGAGTGAGACAGTTGTAGACGATTGAGACAGTTGTAGTGGAGTGGGTCATTTGTAGATGAGTGGGACAGTTGTAGACGAGTGAGTCAGTTGTAGTGGAGTGGGACATTTGTAGATGAGTGGGACAGTTGTAGTAGAGTGGGACAGTTGTAGTGGAGTGAAACAGTTGTAGAGGAGTGAGACAGTTGTAGACGAGTGAGACAGTTGTAGAGGAGTGGGACAGTTGTAGTGGAGTGGGACATTTGTAGAGGAGTGGGACAGTTGTAGTGGAGTGGGACAGTTGTAGTGGAGTGGGACAGTTGTAGTGGAGTGGGACAGTTGTAGAGGAGTGAGACAGTTGTAGAGGAGTGGAACAGTTGTAGTGGAGTGAGACAGTTGTAGTGGAGTGCGACAGTTGTAGAGGAGTGGGACAGTTGTTGTGGAGTGGGACAGTTGTAGAGGAGTGGGACAGTTGTAGAGGAGTGGAACAGTTGTAGAGGAGTGGGACAGTTGTAGTGGAGTGGGACAGTTGTAGTGGAGTGGGACATTTGTAGAGGAGTGAAACATTTGTAGAGGAGTGAGACAGTTGTAGACGAGTGAGACAGTTGTAGTGGAGTGGGACATTTGTAGATGAGTGGGACAGTTGTAGTAGAGTGGGACAGTTGTAGTGGAGTGAAACAGTTGTAGAGGAGTGAGACAGTTGTAGACGAGTGAGACAGTTGTAGTGGAGTGGGACATTTGTAGAGGAGTGAAACATTTGTAGAGGAGTGAGACAGTTGTAGACGATTGAGACAGTTGTAGTGGAGTGGGAGATTTGTAGATGAGTGGGACAGTTGTAGTAGAGTGGGACAGTTGTAGTGGAGTGAAACAGTTGTAGAGGAGTGAGACAGTTGTAGACGAGCGAGACAGTTGTAGAGGAGTGGGACAGTTGTAGAGGAGTGGGACAGTTGTAGTGGAGTGGGACAGTTGTAGTGGAGTGGGACAGTTGTAGTGGAGTGGGACAGTTGTAGAGGAGTGAGACAGTTGTAGTGGAGTGGGACAGTTGTAGTGGAGTGGGACAGTTGGAGAGGAGTGGGACAGTTGTAGTGGAGTGGGACAGTTGTAGAGGAGTGAGACAGTTGTAGTGGAGTGGGACAGTTGTAGAGGAGTGGGACAGTTGTAGTGGAGTGGGACAGTTGTAGAGGAGTGGGACAGTTGTAGAGGAGTGGGACAGTTGTAGAGGAGTGGGACAGTTGTAGTGGAGTGGGACAGTTGTAGAGGAGTGGGACAGTTGTAGTGGAGTGGGACAGTTGTAGAGGAGTGAGACAGTTGTAGTGGAGTGGGACATATGTAGAGGAGTGAGACAGTTGTAGTGGAGTGGGACAGTTGTAGAGGAGTGGGACAGTTGGAGTGGAGTGGGACAGTTGTAGTGGAGTGAGATAGTTGTAGAGGAGTGGGACAGTTGTAGAGGAGTGAGACAGTTGTAGAGGAGTGGGACAGTTGTAGTGGAGTGGGACATATGTAGAGGAGTGAGACAGTTGTAGTGGAGTGGGACAGTTGTAGAGGAGTGGGACAGTTGTCGTGGAGTGGGACATTTGTAGTGGAGTGAGACACTTGTAGAGGAGTGAGACAGTTGTAGAGGAGTGAGACAGTTGTAGAGGAGTGAGACAGTTGTAGAGGAGTGAGACAGTTGTAGTGGAGTGGGACATTTGTCGTGGAGTTGGACATTTGTAGAGGAGTGGGACAGTTGTAGTGGAGTGGGACATATGTAGAGGAGTGAGACAGTTGTAGTGGAGTGGGACATTTGTCGTGGAGTTGGACATTTGTAGAGGAGTGGGACAGTTGTAGTGGAGTGGGACAGTTGTAGTGGAGTGGGACAGTTGTAGAGGAGTGGGACGGTTGCAGAGGAGTGGGACAGTTGTAGAGGAGTGGGACAGTTGTAGTGGAGTGGGACAGTTGTAGAGGAGTGGGACGGTTGCAGAGGAGTGGGACAGTTGTAGAGGAGTGGGACAGTTGTAGTGGAGTGGGACAGTTGTCGAGGAGTGGGTCGGTTGCAGAGGAGTGGGACAGTCGTAGAGGAGTGGGAGATTTGTCAAGGAGTGGGACAGTTGTAGAGGAGTGGCACAGTTGAAGAGGAGTCGGACAGTTGTAGTGGAGTGGGACAGTTGTCGAGGAGTGGGACAGTTGTGGTGGAGTGGGACAGTTGTAGAGGAGTGGGACAGTTGTAGAGGAGTGGGACAGTTGTAGTGGAGTGGGACAGTTGTAGAGGAGTGGGACAGTTGTAGAGGAGTGGGACAGTTGTAGAGGAGTGGGACAGTTGTCGAGGAGTGGGACAGTTGTGGTGGAGTGGGACAGTTGTAGAGGAGTGGGACAGTTGTAGAGGAGTGGGACAGTTGTAGAGGAGTGGGACAGTTGTAGTGGAGTGAGACAGTTGTAGTGGAGTGGGACAGTTGTACTGGAGTGAGACAGTTGTAGAGGAGTGGGAGAGTTGTAGAGGAGTGGGATAGTTGTAGTGGAGTGAGACAGTTGTAGTGGAGTGGGACAGTTGTACTGGAGTGAGACAGTTGTAGAGGAGTGGGACAGTTGTAGAGGAGTGGGACAGTTGTAGAGGAGTGAGACAGTTGTAGTGGAGTGGGACAGTTGTAGAGGAGTGAGACAGTTGTAGAGGAGTGGGACAGTTGTAGAGGAGTGTGACAGTTGTAGAGGAGTGGGACAGTTGTAGTGGAGTGAGACAGTTGTAGAGGAGTGGGACAGTTGCAGTGGAGTCGGACAGTTGTAGAGGAGTGAGACAGTTGTAGAGGAGTGGGACAGTTCTAGTGGAGTGGGACAGTTGTAGAGGAGTGGGACAATTGTAGTGGAGTGGGACAGTTGTAGTGGAGTGGGACAGTTGTAGAGGAGTGGGACATTTGTAGAGGAGTGGGACAGTTGTAGAGGAGTGGGATAGTTGTAGAGGAGTGAGACAGTTGTAGTGGAGTGGGACAGTTGTAGAGGAGTGAGACAGTTGTAGAGGAGTGGGACAGTTGTAGAGGAGTGAGACAGTTGTAGAGGAGTGGGACAGTTGCAGTGGAGTCGGACAGTTGTAGAGGAGTGAGACAGTTGTAGAGGAGTGGGACAGTTGTAGAGGAGTGAGACAGTTGTAGAGGAGTGGGACAATTGTAGTGGAGTGGGACATTTGTAGAGGAGTGGGACAGTTGTAGAGGAGTGGGACAGTTGTAGAGGAGTGGGACAGTTGTAGTGGAGTGGGACATTTGTAGAGGAGTGGGACAGTTGTAGAGGAGTGAGACAGTTGTAGAGGAGTGGGACAGTTGTAGTGGAGTGGGACAGTTGTAGAGGAGTGGGACAGTTGTAGAGGAGTGGGACAGTTGTAGTGGAGTGGGACATTTGTAGAGGAGTGGGACAGTTGTAGAGGAGTGAGACAGTTGTTGTGGAGTGTGACAGTTGTAGAGGAGTGGGACAGTTGTAGAGGAGTGGGACAGTTGTAGAGGAGTGGGACAGTTGTAGTGGAGTGATACAGTTGTAGAGGAGTGGGACAGTTGTAGAGGAGTGAGACAGTTGTAGAGGAGTGGGACAGTTGCAGAGGAGTGGGACAGTTGTCGTTGAGTGGGACATTTGTAGAGGAGTTAGACAGTTGTAGAGGAGTGAGACAGTTGTAGAGGAGTGGGACAGTTGTAGAGGAGTGGGACAGTTGTAGAGGAGTGGGACAGTTGTAGAGGAGTGAGACAGTTGTAGAGGAGTGCGACAGTTGTAGTGGAGTGGCACAGTTGTAGTGGAGTGAGACAGTTGTAGAGGAGTGGGACAATTGTAGACGAGTGAGACAGTTGTAGTGGATTGGGACATTTGTAGAGGAGTGGGACAGTTGTAGTGGAGTGGGACATTTGTAGAGGAGTGGGACAGTTGTAGTAGAGTGGGACAGTTGTCGTGGAGTGAAACAGTTGTAGAGGAGTGAGACAGTTGTAGACGAGTGAGACAGTTGTAGTGGAGTGGGACATTTGTAGAGGAGTGGGACAGTTGTAGTGGAGTGGGACATTTGGAGATGAGTGGGACAGTTGTAGTAGAGTGGGACAGTTGTAGTGGAGTGAAACAGTTGTAGAGGAGTGAGACAGTTGTAGACGAGTGAGACAGTTGTAGTGGAGTGGGACATTTGTAGAGGAGTGGGACAGTTGTAGTGGAGTAGGACATTTGTAGAGGAGTGGGACAGTTGTAGTGGAGTGGGACATTTGGAGATGAGTGGGACAGTTGTAGTAGAGTGGGACAGTTGTAGTGGAGTGAAACAGTTGTAGAGGAGTGAGACAGTTGTAGACGAGTGAGACAGTTGTAGTGGAGTGGGACAGTTGTAGAGGAGTGGGACAGTTGTAATGGAGTGGGACAGTTGTAGAGGAGTGGGACACTTGTCGTGGAGTGGGACAGTTGAAGTGGAGTGGGACAGTTGTAGTGGAGTGGGACAGTTGTAGAGGAGTGAGACTCTTGCAGTGGAGTGGGATAGTTGTAGAGGAGTGGGACAGTTGTAGTGGAGTGGGACAGTTGAAGTGGAGTGGGACAGTTGTAGAGGAGTGGGACAGTTGTAGTGGAGTGAGACAGTTGTAGTGGAGTGAAACATTTGCAGAGGAGTGAGACAGTTGTAGACGAGTGAGACAGTTGTAGTGGAGTGGGACAGTTGTAGTGGAGTGGGACAGTTGTAGAGGAGTGAGACAGTTGTAGTGGAGTGAAACATTTGCAGAGGAGTGAGACAGTTGTAGACGAGTGAGACAGTTGTAGAGGAGTGGGACAGTTGTAGAGGAGTGGGACAGTTGTAGAGGAGTGGGACAGTTGTAGAGGAGTGGGACAGTTGTAGTGGAGTGGGACAGTTGTAGTGGAGTGAGACAGTTGTAGTGGAGTGAGACAGTTGTAGAGGAGTGGAACAGTTGCAGTGGAGTGAGACAGTTGTAGTGGAGTGCGACAGTTGTAGAGGAGTGGGACAGTTGTAGTGGAGTGGGACAGTTGTAGAGGAGTGGGACAGTTGTAGAGGAGTGCGACAGTTGTAGAGGAGTGGGACAGTTGTAGTGGAGTGGGACAGTTGTAGTGGAGTGCGACAGTTGTAGAGGAGTGGGACAGTTGTAGTGGAGTGGGACAGTTGCAGTGGAGTGGGACAGTTGTAGTGGAGTGGGACAGTTGTAGTGGAGTGGGACATTTGTAGAAGAGTGAAACAGTTGTAGAGGAGTGAGACAGTTGTAGACGAGTGAGTCAGTTGTAGTGGAGTGGGACATTTGTAGATGAGTGGGACAGTTGTAGTAGAGTGGGACAGTTGTAGTGGAGTGAAACAGTTGTAGAGGAGTGAGACAGTTGTAGACGAGTGAGACAGTTGTAGTGGAGTGGGACATTTGTAGAGGAGTGAAACATTTGTAGAGGAGTGAGACAGTTGTAGACGATTGAGACAGTTGTAGTGGAGTGGGTCATTTGTAGATGAGTGGGACAGTTGTAGACGAGTGAGTCAGTTGTAGTGGAGTGGGACATTTGTAGATGAGTGGGACAGTTGTAGTAGAGTGGGACAGTTGTAGTGGAGTGAAACAGTTGTAGAGGAGTGAGACAGTTGTAGACGAGTGAGACAGTTGTAGAGGAGTGGGACAGTTGTAGTGGAGTGGGACATTTGTAGAGGAGTGGGACAGTTGTAGTGGAGTGGGACAGTTGTAGTGGAGTGGGACAGTTGTAGTGGAGTGGGACAGTTGTAGAGGAGTGAGACAGTTGTAGAGGAGTGGAACAGTTGTAGTGGAGTGAGACAGTTGTAGTGGAGTGGAACAGTTGTAGTGGAGTGAGACAGTTGTAGTGGAGTGCGACAGTTGTAGAGGAGTGGGACAGTTGTTGTGGAGTGGAACAGTTGTAGAGGAGTGGGACAGTTGTAGTGGAGTGGGACAGTTGTAGTGGAGTGGGACATTTGTAGAGGAGTGAAACATTTGTAGAGGAGTGAGACAGTTGTAGACGAGTGAGACAGTTGTAGTGGAGTGGGACATTTGTAGATGAGTGGGACAGTTGTAGTAGAGTGGGACAGTTGTAGTGGAGTGAAACAGTTGTAGAGGAGTGAGACAGTTGTAGACGAGTGAGACAGTTGTAGTGGAGTGGGACATTTGTAGAGGAGTGAAACATTTGTAGAGGAGTGAGACAGTTGTAGACGATTGAGACAGTTGTAGTGGAGTGGGAGATTTGTAGATGAGTGGGACAGTTGTAGTAGAGTGGGACAGTTGTAGTGGAGTGAAACAGTTGTAGAGGAGTGAGACAGTTGTAGACGAGCGAGACAGTTGTAGAGGAGTGGGACAGTTGTAGAGGAGTGGGACAGTTGTAGTGGAGTGGGACAGTTGTAGTGGAGTGGGACAGTTGTAGTGGAGTGGGACAGTTGTAGAGGAGTGAGACAGTTGTAGTGGAGTGGGACAGTTGTAGTGGAGTGGGACAGTTGGAGAGGAGTGGGACAGTTGTAGTGGAGTGGGACAGTTGTAGAGGAGTGAGACAGTTGTAGTGGAGTGGGACAGTTGTAGAGGAGTGGGACAGTTGTAGTGGAGTGGGACAGTTGTAGAGGAGTGGGACAGTTGTAGAGGAGTGGGACAGTTGTAGAGGAGTGGGACAGTTGTAGTGGAGTGGGACAGTTGTAGAGGAGTGGGACAGTTGTAGTGGAGTGGGACAGTTGTAGAGGAGTGAGACAGTTGTAGTGGAGTGGGACATATGTAGAGGAGTGAGACAGTTGTAGTGGAGTGGGACAGTTGTAGAGGAGTGGGACAGTTGGAGTGCAGTGGGACAGTTGTAGTGGAGTGAGATAGTTGTAGAGGAGTGGGACAGTTGTAGAGGAGTGAGACAGTTGTAGAGGAGTGGGACAGTTGTAGTGGAGTGGGACATATGTAGAGGAGTGAGACAGTTGTAGTGGAGTGGGACAGTTGTAGAGGAGTGGGACAGTTGTCGTGGAGTGGGACATTTGTAGTGGAGTGAGACACTTGTAGAGGAGTGAGACAGTTGTAGAGGAGTGAGACAGTTGTAGAGGAGTGAGACAGTTGTAGAGGAGTGAGACAGTTGTAGTGGAGTGGGACATTTGTCGTGGAGTTGGACATTTGTAGAGGAGTGGGACAGTTGTAGTGGAGTGGGACATATGTAGAGGAGTGAGACAGTTGTAGTGGAGTGGGACATTTGTCGTGGAGTTGGACATTTGTAGAGGAGTGGGACAGTTGTAGTGGAGTGGGACAGTTGTAGTGGAGTGGGACAGTTGTAGAGGAGTGGGACGGTTGCAGAGGAGTGGGACAGTTGTAGAGGAGTGGGACAGTTGTAGTGGAGTGGGACAGTTGTAGAGGAGTGGGACGGTTGCAGAGGAGTGGGACAGTTGTAGAGGAGTGGGACAGTTGTAGTGGAGTGGGACAGTTGTCGAGGAGTGGGTCGGTTGCAGAGGAGTGGGACAGTCGTAGAGGAGTGGGAGATTTGTCAAGGAGTGGGACAGTTGTAGAGGAGTGGGACAGTTGTAGAGGAGTGAGACAGTTGTAGAGGAGTGGGACAGTTGTAGAGGAGTGGGACAGTTGTAGAGGAGTGGGACAGTTGTCGAGGAGTGGGACAGTTGTGGTGGAGTGGGACAGTTGTAGAGGAGTGGGACAGTTGTAGAGGAGTGGGACAGTTGTAGAGGAGTGGGACAGTTGTAGTGGAGTGAGACAGTTGTACTGGAGTGAGACAGTTGTAGAGGAGTGCGAGAGTTGTAGAGGAGTGGGATAGTTGTAGTGGAGTGAGACAGTTGTAGAGGAGTGGGACAGTTGTAGAGGAGTGAGACAGTTGTAGTGGAGTGGGACAGTTGTAGAGGAGTGGGACAGTTGTAGTGGAGTGGGACAGTTGTAGAGGAGTGGGACAGTTGTAGAGGAGTGGGACAGTTGTAGAGGAGTGGGACAGTTGTAGTGGAGTGGGACAGTTGTAGTGGAGTGGGACAGTTGTAGAGGAGTGAGACAGTTGTAGTGGAGTGGGACAGTTGTAGAGGAGTGAGACAGTTGTAGTGGAGTGGGACATATTTAGAGGAGTGAGACAGTTGTAGTGGAGTGGGACAGTTGTAGAGGAGTGGGACAGTTGTAGAGGAGTGAGACAGTTGTAGAGGAGTGGGACAGTTGTAGAGGAGTGAGACAGTTGTAGAGGAGTGCGACAGTTGTAGAGGAGTGGGACAGTTGTAGAGGAGTGGGACAGTTGTAGTGGAGTGGGACATATGTAGAGGAGTGAGACAGTTGTAGTGGAGTGGGACAGTTGTAGTGGAGTGGGACAGTTGGAGTGGAGTGGGACAGTTGTCGTGGAGTGGGACATTTGTAGTGGAGTGAGACACTTGTAGAGGAGTGGGACAGTTGTAGAGGAGTGGGACAGTTGTAGAGGAGTGGGACAGTTGTAGTGGAGTGGGACAGTTGTAGAGGAGTGGGACAGTTGTAGAGGAGTGGGACAGTTGTAGTGGAGTGGGACATATGTAGATGAGTGAGACAGTTGTAGAGGAGTGAGACAGTTGTAGAGCAGTGGGACAGTTGTAGTGGCGTGGGACAGTTGTAGAGGAGTGGGACAGTTGTAGTGGAGTGGGACATATGTAGATGAGTGAGACAGTTGTCGAGGAGTGGGACAGTTGTAGTGGAGTGGGACATATGTCGAGGAGTGAGACAGTTGTAGTGGAGTGGGACAGTTGTAGTGGAGTGGGACAGTTGTAGTGGAGTGGGACAGTTGTGGAGGAGTGGGACGGTTGTAGAGCAGTGGGACAGTTGTAGTGGAGTGGGACAGTTGTAGAGGAGTGGGACAGTTGTAGAGGAGTGGGACAGTTGTAGTGGAGTGGGACAGATGTCGAGGAGTGAGACAGTTGTAGTGGAGTGGGACAGTTGTAGAGGAGTGGGACAGTTGTAGTGGAGTGGGACATATGTCGAGGAGTGAGACAGTTGTAGTGGAGTGGGACAGTTGTAGTGGAGTGGGACAGTTGTAGAGGAGTGGGACAGTTGTAGTGGAGTGGGACATATGTAGATGAGTGAGACAGTTGTAGAGGAGTGAGACAGTTGGAGTGGAGTGGGACATTTGTCGTGGAGTTGGACATTTGTAGAGGAGTGGGACAGTTGTAGTGGAGTGGGACATATGTCGAGGAGTGAGACAGTTGTAGTGGAGTGGGACAGTTGTAGTGGAGTGGGACAGTTGTAGAGGTGTGGGACGGTTGCAGAGGAGTGGGACAGTTGTAGAGGAGTGGGACAGTTGTAGTGGAGTGGGACAGTTGTAGTGGAGTGGGACAGTTGTAGTGGAGTGGGACAGTTGTCGAGGAGTGGGACGGTTGCAGAGGAGTGGGACAGTTGTAGAGGAGTGGGAGATTTGTCGAGGAGTGGGACAGTTGTAGAGGAGTGGCACAGTTGTAGAGGAGTCGGACAGTTGTAGTGGTGTGGGACAGTTGTAGTGGAGTGGGACAGTTGTAGAGGAGTGGGACAGTTGTTGTGGAGTGGGACAGTTGTAGAGGAGTGGGACAGTTGTAGAGGAGTGGGACAGTTGTAGAGGAGTGGGACAGTTGTAGTGGAGTGGGACAGTTGTAGAGGAGTGGGACAGTTGTAGAGGAGTGGGACAGTTGTCGAGGAGTGGGACAGTTGTGGTGGAGTGGGACAGTTGTAGAGGAGTGGGACAGTTGTAGAGGAGTGGGACAGTTGTAGTGGAGTGGGACAGTTGCAGAGGAGTGGGACAGTTGTAGAGGAGTGGGACAGTTGTCGAGGAGTGGGACAGTTGTGGTGGAGTGGGACAGTTGTAGTGGAGTGGGACAGTTGTAGAGGAGTGGGACAGTTCTAGTGGAGTGGGACAGTTGTAGAGGAGTGGGACAGTTGTAGTGGAGTGAGACAGTTGTAGAGGAGTGGGACAGTTGTAGTGGAGTGGGACAGTTGTAGTGGAGTGGGACAGTTGTACTGGAGTGAGACAGTTGTAGAGGAGTGGGACAGTTGTAGTGGAGTGGGACAGTTGTAGAGGAGTGGGACAGTTGTAGTGGAGTGGGACAGTTGTAGAGGAGTGGGACAGTTGTAGAGGAGTGGGACAGTTGTAGAGGAGTGGGACAGTTGTAGAGGAGTGAGACAGTTGTAGAGGAGTGAGACAGTTGTCGAGGAGAGGGAAAGTTGTAGTGGAGTGGGACAGTTGTAGAGGAGTGGGACAGTTGTAGAGGAGTGGGACAGTTGTAGAGGAGTGGGACAGTTGTAGTGGAGTGGGACAGTTGTAGTGGAGTGGGACAGTTGTAGAGGAGTGCGACAGTTGTAGAGGAGTGAGACAGTTGTAGAGGAGTGAGACAGTTGTAGAGGAGTGCGACAGTTGTAGAGGAGTGAGACAGTTGTAGTGGAGTGAGACAGTTGTAGAGGAGTGGGATAGTTGTAGAGGAGTGAGACAGTTGTAGAGGAGTGGGACAGTTGTAGAGGAGTGAGACAGTTGTAGAGGAGTGAGACAGTTGTAGAGGAGTGGGATAGTTGGAGAGGAGTGGGACAGTTGTAGTGGACTGAGACACTTGTAGAGGAGTGGGACAGTTGTAGTGGAGTGGGACAGTTGTAGAGGAGTGGGACAGTTGTAGTGGAGTGGGACAGTTGTAGTGGAGTGGGACAGTTGTAGAGGAGTGGGACAGTTGAAGTGGAGTGGGACAGTTGTAGTGGAGTGGGACAGTTGTGGTGGAGTGGGACAGTTGTAGAGGAGTGGGACAGTTGAAGTGGAGTGGGACAGTTGTAGTGGAGTGGGACAGTTGTAGCGGTGTGAGACAGTTGTAGTGGAGTGGGACAGTTGTAGTGGAGTGGGACAGTTGTAGAGGAGTGAGACAGTTGTAGAGGAGTGAGACAGTTGTAGTGGAGTGGGACAGTTGTAGAGGAGTGGGACAGTTGTAGTGGAGTGGGACAGTTGTAGAGGAGTGAGACAGTTGTAGTGGAGTGGGACAGTTGTAGAGGAGTGGGACAGTTGTAGTGGAGTGGGACAGTTGTAGAGGAGTGGGACAGTTGTAGTGGAGTGGGACAGTTGTAGAGGAGTGGGACAGTTGTAGAGGAGTGGGACAGTTGTAGTGGAGTCGGACAGTTGTAGTGGAGTGGGACAGTTGTAGTGGAGTGGGACAGTTGTCGTGGAGTGGGACAGTTGTAGAGGAGTGGGACAGTTGTAGTGGAGTGAGACAGTTGTAGTGGAGTGGGACAGTTGTAGTGGAGTGGGACAGTTGTAGAGGAGTGGGACAGTTGTAGATAAGTGAGACAGTTGTAGAGGAGTGGGACAGTTGTAGAGGAGTGGGACAGTTGTAGAGGAGTGGGACAGTTGTAGTGGAGTGGGACAGTTCTAGAGGAGTGGGACAGTTGTAGAGGAGTGGGACAGTTGTAGAGGAGTGGGACAGTTGTAGTGGAGTGGGACAGTTGTAGAGGAGTGAGACAGTTGTAGAGGAGTGGGACAGTTGTAGAGGAGAGGGACAGTTGTAGTGGAGTGGGACAGTTGTAGAGGAGTGGGACAGTTGTAGAGGAGTGGGACAGTTGTAGAGGAGAGGGACAGTTGTAGTGGAGTGGGACAGTTGTAGAGGAGTGGGACAGTTGTAGTGGAGTGGGACAGTTGTAGAGGAGTGGGACAGTTGTAGAGGAGTGGGTCAGTTGTAGTGGAGTGGGACAGTTGTAGAGGAGTGGGACAGTTGTAGTGGAGTGGGACAGTTGTAGAGGAGAGGGACAGTTGTAGTGGAGTGGGACAGTTGTAGAGGAGTGGGACAGTTGTAGAGGAGTGGGACAGTTGTAGAGGAGAGGGACAGTTGTAGTGGAGTGGGACAGTTGTAGAGGAGTGGGACAGTTGTAGAGGAGTGGGACAGTTGTAGAGGAGTGGGACAGTTGTAGTGGAGTGGGACAGTTGTAGAGGAGTGGGACAGTTGTAGAGGAGTGGGTCAGTTGTAGTGGAGTGGGACAGTTGTAGAGGAGTGGGACAGTTGTAGTGGAGTGAGACAGTTGTAGTGGAGTGAAACAGTTGTAGAGGAGTGAGACAGTTGTAGACGAGTGAGACAGTTGTAGTGGAGTGGGACATTTGTAGAGGAGTGAAACATTTGTAGAGGAGTGAGACAGTTGTAGTGGAGTGACACAGTTGTAGTGGAGTGGGACAGTTGTAGACGAGTGAGACAGTTGTAGTGGAGTGGGTCATTTGTAGATGAGTGGGACAGTTGTAGTAGAGTGGGACAGTTGTAGTGGAGTGAAACAGTTGTAGAGGAGTGAGACAGTTGTAGTGTAGTGGGACATTTGTAGAGGAGTGGGACAGTTGTAGTGTAGTGGGACATTTGTAGAGGAGTGAGACACTTGAAGAAGAGTGAGACAGTTGGAGAGGAGTGGGACATTTGTAGTGGAGTGGGACAGTTGTAGAGGAGTGGGACAGTTGTAGAGGAGTGAGACAGTTGTAGAGGAGTGAGACAGTTATAGAGGAGTGGGATAGTTGTAGAGGAGTGGTACAGTTGTAGAGGAGTGGGACAGTTGTAGTGGAGTGAGACAGTTGTAGAGGAGTGGGACAGTTGTAGAGGAGAGGGAGAGTTGTCGAGGAGTGGGAGAGTTGTAGAGGAGTGCGACAGTTGTAGTGGAGTGGGACAGTTGTAGTGGAGTGAGACAGTTGTAGAGGAGTGGGAGAGTTGTAGAGGAGTGAGACAGTTGTAGAGGAGTGGGACAGTTGTAGAGGAGTGGGAGAGTTGTAGAGGAGTGAGACAGTTGTAGAGGAGTGGGACAGTTGTAGAGGAGAGGGAGAGTTGTAGTGGAGTGCGACAGTTGTAGTGGAGTGGGACAGTTGTAGTGGAGTGAGACAGTTGTAGAGGAGTGGGAGAGTTGTAGAGGAGTGAGACAGTTGTAGAGGAGTGGGACAGTTGTAGAGGAGTGGGAGAGTTGTAGAGGAGTGAGACAGTTGTAGAGGAGTGGGACAGTTGTAGAGGAGTGGGAGAGTTGTAGTGGAGTGGGACATTTGTAGTGGAGTGGGACAGTTGTAGTGGAGTGAGACAGTTGTAGAGGAGTGGGACAGTTGTAGAGGTGTGGGACAGTTGTAGTGGAGTGGGACAGTTGTAGTGGAGTGGGACAGTTGTAGAGGAGTGAGACAGTTGTAGAGGAGTGGGACAGTTGTAGAGGAGAGGGAGAGTTGTCGAGGAGTGGGAGAGTTGTAGAGGAGTGCGACAGTTGTAGTGGAGTGGGACAGTTGTAGTGGAGTGAGACAGTTGTAGATGAGTGGGAGAGTTGTAGAGGAGTGAGACAGTTGTAGAGGAGTGGGAGAGTTATGGAGGAGTGGGAGAGTTGTCGAGGAGTGGGAGAGTTGTAGTGGAGTGGGACAGTTGTAGAGGAGTGGGACAGTTGTAGAGGAGTGGGACAGTTGTAGAGGAGTGGGACAGTTGTAGTGGAGTGGGACAGTTGTAGAGGAGTGGGACAGTTGTAGAGGAGTGCGACAGTTGTAGTGGAGTGGGACAGTTGTAGTGGAGTGGGACAGTTGTAGTGGAGTGGGACAGTTGTAGAGGAGTGCGACAGTTGTAGTGGAGTGGGACAGTTGTAGTGGAGTGGGACAGTTGTAGAGGAGTGGGACAGTTGTAGTGGAGTGAGACAGTTGTAGAGGAGTGGGAGAGTTGTAGAGGAGTGAGACAGTTGTAGAGGAGTGGGACAGTTGTAGAGGTGTGGGACAGTTGTAGTGGAGTGGGACAGTTGTAGAGGTGTGGGACAGTTGTAGTGGAGTGGGACAGTTGTAGTGGAGTGAGACAGTTGTAGAGGAGTGGGACAATTGTAGAGGTGTGGGACAGTTGTAGAGGAGTGGGACAGTTGTAGTGGAGTGGGAGAGTTGTAGTGGAGTGGGACAGTTGTAGAGGAGTGAGACAGTTGTAGAGGAGTGGGACAGTTGTAGAGGAGTGGGAGAGTTGTCGAGGAGTGGGAGAGTTGTAGAGGAGTGCGACAGTTGTAGTGGAGTGAGACAGTTGTAGTGGAGTGAGACAGTTATAGAGGAGTGGGATAGTTGTGGAGGAGTGGGACAGTTGTAGTGGAGTGAGACACTTGTAGAGGAGTGGGACAGTTGTAGTGGAGTGGGACAGTTGTAGAGGACTGGGACAGTTATAGAGGAGTGGGATAGTTGTAGAGGAGTGGGACAGTTGTAGTGGAGTTGGACATTTGGAGAGGAGTGAGGCAGTTGTAGTGGAGTGGGACAGTTGTAGTGGAGTGGGACAGTTGTAGTGGAGTGAGACAGTTGTAGTGGAGTGGGACAGTTGTAGAGGAGTGGGACAGTTATAGAGGAGTGGGATAGTTGTAGAGGAGTGGGACAGTTGTAGTGGAGTGAGACAGTTGTAGAGGAGTGGGAGAGTTGAAGAGGAGTGAGACAGTTGTAGTGGAGTGAGACAGTTATAGAGGAGTGGGACAGTTGTAGAGGAGTGGGACAGTTGTAGTGGAGTGGGACAGTTGTAGAGGAGTGGGACAGTTGTAGAGGAGTGGGATAGTTGTAGAGGAGTGGGACAGTTGTAGTGGAGTGAGACAGTTGTAGAGGAGTGGGAGAGTTGTAGAGGAGTGAGACAGTTGTAGAGGAGTGGGACAGTTGTAGAGGAGTGGGACAGTTGTAGAGGTGTGGGACAGTTGTAGAGGAGTGGGACAGTTGTAGTGGAGTGGGACAGTTGTAGTGGAGTGAGACAGTTGTAGAGGAGTGGGACAGTTGTAGAGGAGTGGGACAGTTGTAGAGGAGTGGGACAGTTGTAGTGGAGTGGGACAGTTGTAGTGGAGTGGGACAGTTGTAGTGGAGTGAGACAGTTGTAGAGGAGTGGGACAGTTGTAGAGGAGTGAGACAGTTGTAGTGGAGTGAGACAGTTAGAGAGGAGTGGGATAGTTGTAGAGGAGTGGGACAGTTGTAGTGGAGTGAGACACTTGTAGAGGAGTGGGACAGTTGTAGTGGAGTGGGACAGTTGTAGAGGAGTGGGACAGTTGTAGAGGAGTGGGACAGTTATAGAGGAGTGGGATAGTTGTAGAGGAGTGGGACAGTTGTAGTGGAGTGAGACAGTTGTAGAGGAGTGGGAGAGTTGTAGAGGAGTGAGACAGTTGTAGAGGAGTGGGACAGTTGTAGAGGTGTGGGACAGTTGTAGTGGAGTGGGACAGTTGTAGTGGAGTGGGAGAGTTGTAGAGGAGTGAGACAGTTGTAGTGGAGTGAGACAGTTGTAGAGGAGTGGGAGAGTTGTCGAGGAGTGAGACAGTTGTAGTGGAGTGGGACAGTTGCAGAGGAGTGGGACAGTTGTAGTGGAGTGGGACAGTTGTAGTGGAGTGGGACAGTTGTAGTGGAGTGGGACAGTTGTAGTGGAGTGGGACAGTTGTAGTGGAGTGGGACAGTTGTAGAGGAGTGGGACAGTTGTAGTGGAGTGAGACAGTTGTAGAGGAGTGGGAGAGTTGTCGAGGAGTGAGACAGTTGTAGTGGAGTGGGAGAGTTGTAGTGGAGTGGGACAGTTGTAGAGGAGTGGGAGAGTTGTCGAGATGTGGGACAGTTGTAGAGGTGTGGGACAGTTGTAGAGGAGTGGGACAGTTGTAGTGGAGTGGGACAGTTGTAGTGGAGTGGGACAGTTGTTGAGGAGTGGGAGAGTTGTAGTGGAGTGGGACAGTTGTAGAGGAGTGGGAGAGTTGTCGAGATGTGGGACAGTTGTAGAGGTGTGGGACAGTTGTAGAGGAGTGGGACAGTTGTAGTGGAGTGGGACAGTTGTAGTGGAGTGGGACAGTTGTAGTGGAGTGAGACAGTTGTAGAGGAGTGGGACAGTTGTAGAGGAGTGAGACAGTTGTAGAGGAGTGGGACAGTTGCAGAGGTGTGGGACAGTTGTAGAGGAGTGGGACAGTTGTAGTGGAGTGAGACAGTTGTAGTGGAGTGTGACAGTTGTAGAGGAGTGGGACAGTTGTCGAGGAGTGAGACAGTTGTAGAGGAGTGGGACAGTTGCAGAGGTGTGGGACAGTTGTTGAGGAGTGGGACAGTTGTAGTGGAGTGACACAGTTGTAGTGGAGTGTGACAGTTGTAGAGGAGTGGGAGAGTTGTAGAGGAGTGAGACAGTTGTAGAGGAGTGGGACAGTTGTAGAGGAGTGGGAGAGTTGTCGAGGTGTGGGACAGTTGTAGAGGAGTGGGACAGTTGTAGTGGAGTGAGACAGTTGTAGAGGAGTGGGAGAGTTGTAGAGGAGTGAGACAGTTGTAGAGGAGTGAGACAGTTGTAGAGGAGTGGGACAGTTGTAGAGGTGTGGGACAGTTGTAGTGGAGTGGTACAGTTGTAGTGGAGTGGGACAGTTGTAGAGGAGTGAGACAGTTGTAGAGGAGTGGGACAGTTGTAGAGGAGTGGGAGAGTTGTAGAGGAGTGAGACAGTTGTAGAGGAGTGGGACAGTTGTAGAGGAGTGGGAGAGTTGTCGAGGAGTGGGAGAGTTGTAGAGGAGTGGGACAGTTGTAGAGGAGTGGGACAGTTGTAGTGGAGTGAGACAGTTGTAGAGGAGTGGGAGAGTTGTAGAGGAGTGAGACAGTTGTAGAGGAGTGGGACAGTTGTAGAGGAGTGGGACAGTTGTAGAGGAGTGGGACAGTTGTAGACGAGTGGGACAGTTGTAGAGGAGTGCGACAGTTGTAGTGGAGTGGGACAGTTGTAGTGGAGTGAGACAGTTGTAGAGGAGTGGGAGAGTTGTAGAGGAGTGGGACAGTTGTAGTGGAGTGGGACAGTTGTAGAGGAGTGGGACAGTTGTAGAGGAGTGCGACAGTTGTAGTGGAGTGGGACAGTTGTAGTGGAGTGGGACAGTTGTAGTGGAGTGGGACAGTTGTAGAGGAGTGCGACAGTTGTAGTGGAGTGGGACAGTTGTAGTGGAGTGGGACAGTTGTAGTGGAGTGGGACAGTTGTAGAGGACTCTGGGACGGTTCTAGAGGAGTGGGACAGTTGTAGTGGAGTGGGACAGTTGTAGTGGAGTGGGACAGTTGTAGAGGAGTGGGACAGTTGTAGTGGAGTGGGACAGTTGTAGAGGTGTGGGACAGTTGTAGTGGAATGGGACAGTTGTAGAGGTGTGGGACAGTTGTAGTGGAGTGGGACAGTTGTAGAGGTGTGGGACAGTTGTAGTGGAGTGGGACAGTTGTAGTGGAGTGAGACAGTTGTAGAGGAGTGGGACAATTGTAGAGGTGTGGGACAGTTGTAGTGGAGTGAGACAGTTGTAGAGGAGTGGGAGAGTTGTAGTGGAGTGGGACAGTTGTAGAGGAGTGAGACAGTTGTAGAGGAGTGGGACAGTTGTAGAGGAGTGAGAGAGTTGTCGAGGAGTGGGAGAGTTGTAGAGGAGTGCGACAGTTGTAGTGGAGTGGGACAGTTGTAGTGGAGTGAGACAGTTGTTGAGGAGTGGGAGAGTTGTAGAGGAGTGAGACAGTTGTAGAGGAGTGGGACAGTTGTAGAGGAGTGGGACAGTTGTCGAGGAGTGGGAGAGTTGTAGTGGAGTGGGACAGTTGTAGAGGAGTACGACAGTTGTAGTGGAGTGGGACAGTTGTAGTGGAGTGGGACAGTTGTAGTGGAGTGGGACAGTTGTAGAGGAGTGCGACAGTTGTAGTGGAGTGGGACAGTTGTAGAGGAGTGGGACAGTTGTAGAGGACTCTGGGACGGTTGTAGAGGAGTGGGACAGTTGTAGTGGAGTGGGACAGTTGTAGAGGAGTGGGACATTTGTAGAGGTGTGGGACAGTTGTAGTGGAGTGGGACAGTTGTAGAGGACTCTGGGACGGTTGTAGAGGAGTGGGAGAGTTGTAGAGGAGTGGGACAGTTGTAGTGGAGTGCCACAGTTGTAGAGGAGTGGGACAGTTGTAGAGGAGTGGGACAGTTGTAGTGCAGTGAGACAGTTGTAGTGGAGTGGGACAGTTGTAGAGGAGTGGGACAGTTGTAGAGGAGTGGGACAGTTGTAGAGGACTCTGGGACGGTTGTAGAGGAGTGGGACAGTTGTAGTGGAGTGGGACAGTTGTAGAGGAGTGGGACATTTGTAGAGGTGTGGGACAGTTGTAGTGGAGTGGGACAGTTGTAGAGGACTCTGGGACGGTTGTAGAGGAGTGGGAGAGTTGTAGAGGAGTGGGACAGTTGTAGTGGAGTGCCACAGTTGTAGAGGAGTGGGACAGTTGTGGAGGAGTGGGACAGTTGTAGTGCAGTGAGACAGTTGTAGTGGAGTGGGACAGTTGTAGAGGAGTGGGACAGTTGTAGAGGAGTGGGACAGTTATAGTGGAGTGGCACAGTTGTAGAGGAGTGGGACAGTTGTAGAGGAGTGGGACAGTTGTAGTTCAGTGAGACAGTTGTAGTGGAGTGGGACAGTTGTAGAGAAGTGGGACAGTTGTAGTGGAGTGGGACAGTTGTCGAGGAGTGGGACAGGTGTAGAGGAGTGGGACAGTTGTAGAGGAGTGGGACAGTTGTAGAGAAGTGGGACAGTTGTAGAGGAGTGAGACAGTTGTCGTGGAGTGGCACAGTTGTAGAGGATTGGGACAGTTGTAGAGGATTGGGACAGTTGTAGAGGAGTGGGACAGTTGCAGAGGATTGGGACAGTTGTAGAGAAGTGGGACAGTTGTAGAGGAGTGAGACAGTTGTCGTGGAGTGGCACAGTTGTAGTGGAGTGGGACAGTTGTAGTGGAGTGGGACAGTTGTAGAGGAGTGGGACAGTTGTAGTGGAGTGAGACAGTTGTAGTGTAGTGGGACATTTGTAGAGGAGTGAGACAGTTGTCGTGGAGTGGCACAGTTGTAGAGGAGTGGTACAGTTGTAGTGGAGTGGGACAGTTGTAGTGGAGTGCGACAGTTGCAGAGGATTGGACAGTTGTAGTGGAGTGGGACAGTTGTAGAGGAGTGGGACAGTTGTCGAGGAGTGGGACAGTTGTAGTGGAGTGGGACAGTTGTAGTGGAGTGGGACAGTTGCAGAGGATTGGACAGTTGTAGTGGAGTGGGACAGTTGTAGTGGAGTGGGACAGTTGTAGAGGAGTGGGACAGTTGTAGTGGAGTGGGACAGTTGTAGAGGAGTGGGACAGTTGTAGTGGAGTGGGACAGTTGTAGAGCATTGAGACAGTTGTAGTGGAGTGGGACAGTTGTAGAGGAGTGGGACAGTTGTAGTGGAGTGGGACAGTTGTAGAGGAGTGGGACAGTTGTCGTGGAGTGGGACAGTTGTAGAGGAGTGGGACAGTTGTAGTGGAGTGGGACAGTTGTAGAGGAGTGGGACAGTTGTAGTGGAGTGGGACAGTTGTAGTGGTGTGGGACAGTTGTAGTGGAGTGGGACAGTTGTAGAGCAGTGAGACAGTTGTAGTGGTGTGGGACAGTTGTAGTGGAGTGGGACAGTTGTAGAGCAGTGAGACAGTTGTAGTGGAGTGAGACAGTTGTAGTGGAGTGGGACAGTTTGTAGAGGAGTGGGACAGTTGTAGAGGAGTGGGACAGTTGTAGAGGAGTGGGACAGTTGTAGAGGAGTGGGACAGTTGTAGTGGAGTGGGACAGTTGTAGAGGAGTGGGACAGTTGTAGAGGAGTGGGACAGTTGTAGTGGAGTGGGACAGTTGTCGTGGAGTGAGACAGTTGTAGAGGAGTGGGACAGTTGTAGAGGAGTGGGACAGTTGTAGAGGAGTGGGACAGTTGTAGAGGAGTGGGACAGTTGTAGTGGAGTGGGACAGTTGTAGTGGAGTGAGACAGTTGTAGAGGAGTGGGACAGTTGTAGTGGAGTGAGACAGTTGTAGAGGAGTGGGACAGTTGTAGAGGAGTGGGACAGTTGTAGTGGAGTGGGACAGTTGTAGTGGAGTGGGACAGTTGTAGTGGAGTGAGACAGTTGTAGAGGAGTGGGACAGTTGTAGTGGAGTGAGACAGTTGTAGAGGAGTGGGACAGTTGTAGAGGAGTGGGACAGTTGTAGAGGAGTGGGACAGTTGTAGAGGAGTGAGACAGTTGTAGAGGAGTGGGATAGTTGAAGAGGAGTGGGACAGTTGTAGAGGAGTGAGACAGTTGTAGAGGAGTGGGACAGTTGTAGAGGAGTGGGACAGTTGTAGTGGAGTGGCACAGTTGTAGAGGATTGGGACAGTTGTAGAGGAGTGGGACAGTTGTAGTGGAGTGGCACAGTTGTAGAGGAGTGAGACAGTTGTAGAGGAGTGGGACAGTTGTAGAGGAGTGGGACATTTGTAGAGGAGTGGGACAGTTGTCGAGGAGTGGGACAGTTGTAGTGGAGTGGGACAGTTGTAGAGGATTGGGACAGTTGTAGAGGAGTGGGACAGTTGTAGTGGAGTGGGACAGTTGTAGAGGAGTGGGACAGTTGTAGAGAAGTGGGACAGTGTAGTGGAGTGGGACAGTTGTAGAGGAGTGGGACAGTTGCAGAGGAGTGGGACAGTTGTAGTGGAGTGAGACAGTTGTAGAGGAGTGGGACAGTTGCAGAGGAGTGGGACAGTTGTAGAGGAGTGGGACAGTTGTAGTGGAGTGGGACAGTTGTCGTTGAGTGGGACACTTGTAGAGGAGTGAGACAGTTGTCGAGGAGTGGGATAGTTGTAGAGGAGTGGGACAGTTGTAGAGGAGTGAGACAGTTGTAGAGGAGTGGGACAGTAGTCGAGGAGTGGGACAGTTGTAGAGGAGTGGGACAGTTGTAGAGCCTCTGGGACGGTTGTAGAGGAGTGGGACAGTTGTAGAGGAGTGGGACAGTTGTAGAGGAGTGGGACAGATGTAGTGGAGTGGGACAGTTGTAGAGCCTCTGGGACGGTTGTAGAGAAGTGGGAGAGTTGTAGAGGAGTGGGACAGTTGTATAGGAGTGGGACAGTTGTAGAGCCTCTGGGACGGTTGTAGAGAAGTGGGACAGTTGGCGAGGAGTGAGACAGTTGCAGAGGATTGGACAGTTGTAGTGGAGTGGGACAGTTGTAGAGGAGTGAGACAGTTGTAGTGGAGTGAGACAGTTGTAGAGGAGTGGGACAGTTGTAGTGGAGTGGGACAGTTGTAGAGGAGTGGGACAGTTGTAGAGGAGTGCGACAGTTGTAGTGGAGTGGGACAGTTGTAGTGGAGTGGGACAGTTGTAGAGGAGTGCGACAGTTGTAGTGGAGTGGGACAGTTGTAGTGGAGTGGGACAGTTGTAGTGGAGTGGGACAGTTGTAGAGGACTCTGGGACGGTTCTAGAGGAGTGGGACAGTTGTAGTGGAGTGGGACAGTTGTAGTGGAGTGGGACAGTTGTAGAGGAGTGGGACAGTTGTAGTGGAGTGGGACAGTTGTAGAGGTGTGGGACAGTTGTAGTGGAGTGGGACAGTTGTAGAGGTGTGGGACAGTTGTAGTGGAGTGGGACAGTTGTAGAGGTGTGGGACAGTTGTAGTGGAGTGGGACAGTTGTAGTGGAGTGAGACAGTTGTAGAGGAGTGGGACAATTGTAGAGGTGTGGGACAGTTGTAGTGGAGTGAGACAGTTGTAGAGGAGTGGGAGAGTTGTAGTGGAGTGGGACAGTTGTAGAGGAGTGAGACAGTTGTAGAGGAGTGGGACAGTTGTAGAGGAGTGGGAGAGTTGTCGAGGAGTGGGAGAGTTGTAGTGGAGTGGGACAGTTGTAGTGGAGTGAGACAGTTGTTGAGGAGTGGGAGAGTTGTAGAGGAGTGAGACAGTTGTAGAGGAGTGGGACAGTTGTAGAGGAGTGGGACAGTTGTCGAGGAGTGGGAGAGTTGTAGTGGAGTGGGACAGTTGTAGAGGAGTACGACAGTTGTAGTGGAGTGGGACAGTTGTAGTGGAGTGGGACAGTTGTAGTGGAGTGGGACAGTTGTAGAGGAGTGCGACAGTTGTAGTGGAGTGGGACAGTTGTAGAGGAGTGGGACAGTTGTAGAGGAGTGGGACATTTGTAGAGGTGTGGGACAGTTGTAGTGGAGTGGGACAGTTGTAGAGGACTCTGGGACGGTTGTAGAGGAGTGGGACAGTTGTAGTGGAGTGGGACAGTTGTAGAGGAGTGGGACATTTGTAGAGGTGTGGGACAGTTGTAGTGGAGTGGGACAGTTGTAGAGGACTCTGGGACGGTTGTAGAGGAGTGGGAGAGTTGTAGAGGAGTGGGACAGTTGTAGTGGAGTGCCACAGTTGTAGAGGAGTGGGACAGTTGTAGAGGAGTGGGACAGTTGTAGTGCAGTGAGACAGTTGTAGTGGAGTGGGACAGTTGTAGAGGAGTGGGACAGTTGTAGAGGAGTGGGACAGTTATAGTGGAGTGGCACAGTTGTAGAGGAGTGGGACAGTTGTAGAGGAGTGGGACAGTTGTAGTTCAGTGAGACAGTTGTAGTGGAGTGGGACAGTTGTAGAGAAGTGGGACAGTTGTAGTGGAGTGGGACAGTTGTAGAGGAGTGGGACAGGTGTAGAGGAGTGGGACAGTTGTAGAGGAGTGGGACAGTTGTAGAGAAGTGGGACAGTTGTAGAGGAGTGAGACAGTTGTCGTGGAGTGGCACAGTTGTAGAGGATTGGGACAGTTGTAGAGGAGTGGGACAGTTGTAGACGAGTGGGACAGTTGCAGAGGATTGGGACAGTTGTAGAGAAGTGGGACAGTTGTAGAGGAGTGAGACAGTTGTCGTGGAGTGGCACAGTTGTAGAGGATTGGGACAGTTGTAGTGGAGTGGGACAGTTGTAGTGGAGTGGGACAGTTGTAGAGGAGTGGGACAGTTGTAGTGGAGTGAGACAGTTGTAGTGTAGTGGGACATTTGTAGAGGAGTGAGACAGTTGTCGTGGAGTGGCACAGTTGTAGAGGAGTGGTACAGTTGTAGTGGAGTGGGACAGTTGTAGTGGAGTGCGACAGTTGCAGAGGATTGGACAGTTGTAGTGGAGTGGGACAGTTGTAGAGGAGTGGGACAGTTGTCGAGGAGTGGGACAGTTGTAGTGGAGTGGGACAGTTTTAGTGGAGTGGGACAGTTGCAGAGGATTGGACAGTTGTAGTGGAGTGGGACAGTTGTAGTGGAGTGGGACAGTTGTAGAGGAGTGGGACAGTTGTAGTGGAGTGGGACAGTTGTAGAGGAGTGGGACAGTTGTAGTGGAGTGGGACAGTTGTAGAGCATTGAGACAGTTGTAGTGGAGTGGGACAGTTGTAGAGGAGTGGGACAGTTGTAGTGGAGTGGGACAGTTGTAGAGGAGTGGGACAGTTGTCGTGGAGTGGGACAGTTGTAGAGGAGTGGGACAGTTGTAGTGGAGTGGGACAGTTGTAGAGGAGTGGGACAGTTGTAGTGGAGTGGGACAGTTGTAGTGGTGTGGGACAGTTGTAGTGGAGTGGGACAGTTGTAGAGCAGTGAGACAGTTGTAGTGGTGTGGGACAGTTGTAGTGGAGTGGGACAGTTGTAGAGCAGTGAGACAGTTGTAGTGGAGTGAGACAGTTGTAGTGGAGTGGGACAGTTTGTAGAGGAGTGGGACAGTTGTAGAGGAGTGGGACAGTTGTAGAGGAGTGGGACAGTTGTAGTGGAGTGGGACAGTTGTAGAGGAGTGGGACAGTTGTAGAGGAGTGGGACAGTTGTAGTGGAGTGGGACAGTTGTCGTGGAGTGAGACAGTTGTAGAGGAGTGGGACAGTTGTAGAGGAGTGGGACAGTTGTAGAGGAGTGGGACAGTTGTAGTGGAGTGAGACAGTTGTAGAGGAGTGGGACAGTTGTAGTGGAGTGAGACAGTTGTAGAGGAGTGGGACAGTTGTAGAGGAGTGGGACAGTTGTAGTGGAGTGGGACAGTTGTAGTGGAGTGGGACAGTTGTAGTGGAGTGAGACAGTTGTAGAGGAGTGGGACAGTTGTAGTGGAGTGAGACAGTTGTAGAGGAGTGGGACAGTTGGAGAGGAGTGGGACAGTTGTAGAGGAGTGGGACAGTTGTAGAGGAGTGAGACAGTTGTAGAGGAGTGGGATAGTTGAAGAGGAGTGGGACAGTTGTAGAGGAGTGAGACAGTTGTAGAGGAGTGGGACAGTTGTAGAGGAGTGGGACAGTTGTAGTGGAGTGGCACAGTTGTAGAGGATTGGGACAGTTGTAGAGGAGTGGGACAGTTGTAGTGGAGTGGCACAGTTGTAGAGGAGTGAGACAGTTGTAGAGGAGTGGGACAGTTGTAGAGGAGTGGGACATTTGTAGAGGAGTGGGACAGTTGTAGTGGAGTGGCACAGTTGTAGAGGATTGGGACAGTTGTAGAGGATTGGGACAGTTGTAGTGGAGTGGGACAGTTGTAGAGGAGTGGGACAGTTGTCGAGGAGTGGGACAGTTGTAGTGGAGTGGGACAGTTGTAGAGGATTGGGACAGTTGTAGAGGAGTGGGACAGTTGTAGTGGAGTGGGACAGTTGTAGAGGAGTGGGACAGTTGTAGAGGAGTGGGACAGTGTAGTGGAGTGGGACAGTTGTAGAGGAGTGGGACAGTTGCAGAGGAGTGGGACAGTTGTAGTGGAGTGAGACAGTTGTAGAGGAGTGGGACAGTTGCAGAGGAGTGGGACAGTTGTAGAGGAGTGGGACAGTTGTAGTGGAGTGGGACAGTTGTCGTTGAGTGGGACACTTGTAGAGGAGTGAGACAGTTGTCGAGGAGTGGGATAGTTGTAGAGGAGTGGGACAGTTGTAGAGGAGTGAGACAGTTGTAGAGGAGTGGGACAGTAGTCGAGGAGTGGCACAGTTGTAGAGGAGTGGGACAGTTGTAGAGCCTCTGGGACGGTTGTAGAGGAGTGGGACAGTTGTAGAGGAGTGGGACAGTTGTAGAGGAGTGGGACAGATGTAGTGGAGTGGGACAGTTGTAGAGCCTCTGGGACGGTTGTAGAGAAGTGGGAGAGTTGTAGAGGAGTGGGACAGTTGTAGAGGAGTGGGACAGTTGTAGAGCCTCTGGGACGGTTGTAGAGAAGTGGGACAGTTGGCGAGGAGTGAGACAGTTGCAGAGGATTGGACAGTTGTAGTGGAGTGGGACAGTTGTAGAGGAGTGAGACAGTTGTAGTGGAGTGAGACAGTTGTAGAGGAGTGGGACAGTTGTAGAGGAGTGAGACAGTTGTAGTGGAGTGAGACAGTTGTAGTGGAGTGGGACAGTTGTAGAGGAGTGAGAGAGTTGAAGTGGAGTGAGACAGTTGTAGTGGAGTGGGACAGTTGTAGAGCAGTGAGACAGTTGTAGTGGAGTGGGACAGTTGTAGTGGAGTGGGACAGTTGCAGAGGAGTGGGACAGTTGTAGTGGAGTGGGACAGTTGTAGAGGAGTGGGACAGTTGTAGTGGAGTGGGACAGTTGTAGTGGAGTGGGACAGTTGTAGAGCAGTGAGACAGTTGAAGTGGAGTGGGACAGTTGTAGTGGAGTGGGACAGTTGCAGAGGAGTGGGACAGTTGTAGTGGAGTGGGACAGTTGTAGAGGAGTGGGACAGTTGTAGTGGAGTGGGACATTTGTAGATGAGTGCGACAGTTGCAGAGGATTGGACATTTGTAGTGGAGTGGGACAGTTGTAGAGGAGTGGTACAGTTGTAGTGGAGTGGGACAGTTGTAGATGAGTGCGACAGTTGCAGAGGATTGGACAGTTGTAGTGGAGTGGGACAGTTGTAGAGGAGTGGGACAGTTGTCGAGGAGTGGGACAGTTGTAGTGGAGTGGGACAGTTGTAGTGGAGTGGGACAGTTGCAGAGGAGTGGGACAGTTGTAGTGGAGTGGGACAGTTGTAGAGGAGTGGGACAGTTGTAGAGGAGTGGGACAGTTGTAGAGGAGTGGGACAGTTGTAGTGGAGTGAGACAGTTGTAGTGGAGTGGGACAGTTGTAGAGGTGTGGGACAGTTGTAGAGGAGTGGGACAGTTGTAGTGGAGTGGGACAGTTGTAGAGGAGTGGGACAGTTGTAGAGGAGTGGGGCAGTTGTAGTGGAGTGGGACAGTTGTAGTGGAGTGGGACAGTTGTCGAGCAGTGAGACAGTTGTAGTGGAGTGGGACAGTTGTAGTGGAGTGGGACAGTTGCAGAGGAGTGGGACAGTTGTAGTGGAGTGGGACAGTTGTAGAGGAGTGGGACAGTTGTAGTGGAGTGGGACAGTTGTAGAGGAGTGGGACAGTTGTAGTGGAGTGGGACAGTTGTAGAGGAGTGAGACAGTTGTCGAGGAGTGGGATAGTTGTAGATGAGTGGGACAGTTGTAGTGGAGTTAGACAGTTGTAGTGGAGTGGGACAGTTGTAGTGGAGTGGGACAGTTGTAGAGGATTGGGACAGTTGTAGAGGAGTGGGACAGTTGTAGAGGAGTGAAACAGTTGCAGAGGATTGGACAGTTGTAGTGGAGTGGGACAGTTGTAGTGGAGTGGGACAGTTGTAGTGGAGTGGGACAGTTGTCGTTGAGTGGGACATTTGTAGAGGAGTGAGACAGTTGTCGAGGAGTGGGACAGTTGTAGAGGAGTGAGACAGTTGTAGCGGAGTGGGAGAATTGTAGAGGAGTGGGACAGTTGTAGAGGAGTGGGACAGTTGTAGAGCCTCTGGGACGGTTGTAGAGGAGTGGGAGAGTTGTAGAGGAGTGGGAGAGTTGTAGAGGAGTGGGACAGATGTAGAGGAGTGGGACAGTTGTAGAGGAGTGGGACATTTGTAGTGGAGTAGGACAGTTGTCGAGCCTCTGGGACGGTTGTAGAGGAGTGGGAGAGTTGTAGAGGAGTGGGACAGTTGTAGAGGAGTAGGACAGTTGTAGAGCCTCTGGGACGGTTGTAGAGGAGTGGGAGAGATGTAGAGGAGTGGGACAGTTGTAGAGGAGTGGGACAGTTGTAGAGGAGTGGGACATTTGTAGTGGAGTAGGACAGTTGTAGTGGAGTGGGACAGTTGTAGAGGACTCTGGGACGGTTGTAGAGGAGTGGGACAGTTGCAGAGGATTGGACAGTTGTAGTGGAGTGGGACAGTTGTAGTGGAGTGGGACAGTTGTAGAGGAGTGAGACAGTTGTAGAGGAGTGGGACAGTTGTAGTGGAGTGGGACAGTTGTAGTGGAGTGGGACAGTTGTAGAGGAGTGGCACAGTTGTAGAGGAGTGGGACAGTTGTAGAGGAGTGGGACAGTTGTAGAGGAGTGGGACAGTTGTAGAGGAGTGGGACAGTTGCAGAGGATTGGACAGTTGTAGTGGAGTGGGACAGTTGTAGTGGAGTGGGACAGTTGTAGAGGAGTGAGACAGTTGTAGAGGAGTGGGACAGTTGCAGAGGATTGGTCAGTTGTAGTGGAGTGGGACAGTTGTAGTGGAGTGGGACAGTTATAGAGGAGTGGCACAGTTGTAGAGGAGTGGGACAGTTGTAGAGGAGTGGGACAGTTGTAGAGGAGTGGGACAGTTGCAGAGGATTGGACAGTTGTAGTGGAGTGGGACAGTTGTAGTGGAGTGGGACAGTTGTAGTGGAGTGGGACAGTTGGAGAGGAGTGGCACAGTTGTAGAGGAGTGGGACAGTTGTACTGGAGTGGGACAGTTGTAGAGGACTCTGGGACGGTTGTAGAGGAGTGGGACAGTTGTAGTGGAGTGGCACAGTTGTAGAGGAGTGGGACAGTTGTAGAGGAGTGGGACAGTTGTAGTGGAGTGGCACAGTTGTAGAGGAGTGGGACAGTTGTAGAGGAGTGGGACAGTTGTAGTGCAGTGAGACAGTTGTAGTGGAGTGGGACAGTTGTAGAGGAGTGGGACAGTTGTAGAGGAGTGGGAAAGTTGTAGAGGAGTGGGACAGTTGTAGAGAAGTGGGACAGTTGTAGTGGAGTGGGACATTTGTAGAGGAGTGGGACAGTTGCAGTGGAGTGGGACAGTTGTAGAGGAGTGGGACAGTTGTAGAGAAGTGGGACAGTTGTAGTGGAGTGGGACAGTTGTAGAGGAGTGGGACAGTTGTAGTGGAGTGGGACAGTTGCAGTGGAGTGGGACAGTTGTAGTGGAGTGGGACAGTTGTAGAGAAATGGGACAGTTGTAGTGGAGTGGGACAGTTGTAGTGGAGTGGTACAGTTGTAGAGGAGTGGGACAGTTGTAGTGGAGTGGGACAGTTGTAGAGGAGTGGGACAGTTGTAGAGGAGTGGGAAAGTTGTAGAGGAGTGGGACAGTTGTAGAGAAGTGGGACAGTTGTAGTGGAGTGGGACAGTTGTAGAGGAGTGGGACAGTTGCAGTGGAGTGGGACAGTTGTAGAGGAGTGGGACAGTTGTAGTGGAGTGGCACAGTTGTAGAGGAGTGGGACAGTTGTAGTGGAGTGGGACAGTTGTAGAGGAGTGGGACAGTTGTAGTGGAGTGGCACAGTTGTAGAGGAGTGGGACAGTTGTAGAGGAGTGGGACAGTTGTAGTGGAGTGGGACAGTTGTAGAGGAGTGGGACAGTTGTAGTGGAGTGGGACAGTTGTCGAGGAGAGGGACAGTTATAGAGGAGTGGGACAGTTGTAGAGGAGTGGGACAGTTGTAGAGAAGTGGGACAGTTGTAGAGGAGTGAGACAGTTGTAGTGGAGTGGGACAGTTGTAGAGGAGTGGGACAGTTGTAGTGGAGTGGGACAGTTGTCGAGGAGAGGGACAGTTGTAGAGGAGTGGGACAGTTGTAGAGGAGTGGGACAGTTGTAGAGAAGTGGGACAGTTGTAGAGGAGTGAGACAGTTGTAGTGGAGTGGCACAGTTGTAGAGGATTGGGACAGTTGTAGAGGAGTGGGACAGTTGTAGACGAGTGGGACAGTTGCAGAGGATTGGACAGTTGTAGTGGAGTGGGACAGTTGTAGAGGAGTGGGACAGTTGTAGTGGAGTGGTACAGTTGTAGTGGAGTGGGACAGTTGTCGAGGAGTGCGACAATTGCAGAGGATTGGACAGTTGTAGTGGAGTGGGACAGTTGTAGAGGATTGGGACAGTTGTCGAGGAGTGGGACAGTTGTAGTGGAGTGGGACAGTTGTAGAGGAGTGGGACAGTTGTAGTGGAGTGGGACAGTTGTAGAGGAGTGGGACAGTTGTAGTGGAGTGGGACAGTTGTAGAGCAGTGAGACAGTTGTAGAGGAGTGCGACAGTTGTAGTGGTGTGGGACAGTTGTAGAGGAGTGGGACAGTTGAAGAGGAGTGGGACAGTTGTAGTGGTGTGGGACAGTTGTAGTGGAGTGGGACAGTTGTAGAGCAGTGAGACAGTTGTAGTGGAGTGGGACAGTTGTAGAGGAGTGGGACAGTTGTAGTGGAGTGGGACAGTTGTAGAGGAGTGGGACAGTTGTAGAGGAGTGGGGCCGTTGTAGAGGAGTGGGACAGTTGTAGTGGAGTGGCACAGTTGTAGAGGAGTGGGACAGTTGTAGAGGAGTGGGACAGTTGTAGTGGAATGGCACAGTTGTAGAGGAGTGGGACAGTTGTAGAGGAGTGGGACAGTTGTAGAGGAGTGGGACAGTTGTAGTGCAGTGAGACAGTTGTAGTGGAGTGGGACAGTTGTAGAGGAGTGGGACAGTTGTAGAGGAGTGGGAAAGTTGCAGAGGAGTGCGACAGTTGTAGAGAAGTGGGACAGTTGTAGTGGAGTGGGACATTTGTAGAGGAGTGGGACAGTTGCAGTGGAGTGGGACAGTTGTAGAGGAGTGGGACAGTTGTAGAGAAGTGGGACAGTTGTAGTGGAGTGGGACAGTTGTAGAGGAGTGGGACAGTTGTAGTGGAGTGGGACAGTTGCAGTGGAGTGGGACAGTTGTAGTGGAGTGGGACAGTTGTAGAGAAATGGGACAGTTGTAGTGGAGTGGGACAGTTGTAGTGGAGTGGTACAGTTGTAGAGGAGTGGGACAGTTGTATTGGAGTGGGACAGTTGTAGAGGAGTGGGACAGTTGTAGAGGAGTGGGAAAGTTGTAGAGGAGTGGGACAGTTGTAGAGAAGTGGGACAGTTGTAGTGGAGTGGGACAGTTGTAGAGGAGTGGGACAGTTGCAGTGGAGTGGGACAGTTGTAGAGGAGTGGGACAGTTGTAGTGGAGTGGCACAGTTGGAGAGGAGTGGGACAGTTGTAGTGGAGTGGGACAGTTGTAGAGGAGTGGGACAGTTGTAGTGGAGTGGCACAGTTGTAGAGGAGTGGGACAGTTGTAGAGGAGTGGGACAGTTGTAGTGGAGTGGGACAGTTGTAGAGGAGTGGGACAGTTGTAGTGGAGTGGGACAGTTGTCGAGGAGAGGGACAGTTATAGAGGAGTGGGACAGTTGTAGAGGAGTGGGACAGTTGTAGAGAAGTGGGACAGTTGTAGAGGAGTGAGACAGTTGTACTGGAGTGGGACAGTTGTAGAGGAGTGGGACAGTTGTAGTGGAGTGGGACAGTTGTCGAGGAGAGGGACAGTTGTAGAGGAGTGGGACAGTTGTAGAGGAGTGGGACAGTTATAGAGAAGTGGGACAGTTGTAGAGGAGTGAGACAGTTGTAGTGGAGTGGCACAGTTGTAGAGGATTGGGACAGTTGTAGAGGAGTGGGACAGTTGTAGACGAGTGGGACAGTTGCAGAGGATTGGACAGTTGTAGTGGAGTGGGACAGTTGTAGAGGAGTGGGACAGTTGTAGTGGAGTGGTACAGTTGTAGTGGAGTGGGACAGTTGTCGAGGAGTGCGACAATTGCAGAGGATTGGACAGTTGTAGTGGAGTGGGACAGTTGTAGAGGATTGGGACAGTTGTCGAGGAGTGGGACAGTTGTAGTGGAGTGGGACAGTTGTAGAGGAGTGGGACAGTTGTAGTGGAGTGGGACAGTTGTAGAGGAGTGGGACAGTTGTAGTGGAGTGGGACAGTTGTAGAGCAGTGAGACAGTTGTAGAGGAGTGCGACAGTTGTAGTGGTGTGGGACAGTTGTAGAGGAGTGGGACAGTTGAAGAGGAGTGGGACAGTTGTAGTGGTGTGGGACAGTTGTAGTGGAGTGGGACAGTTGTAGAGCAGTGAGACAGTTGTAGTGGAGTGGGACAGTTGTAGAGGAGTGGGACAGTTGTAGTGGAGTGGGACAGTTGTAGAGGAGTGGGACAGTTGTAGAGGAGAGGGGCCGTTGTAGAGGAGTGGGACAGTTGTAGTGGAGTGGCACAGTTGTAGAGGAGTGGGACAGTTGTAGAGGAGTGGGACAGTTGTAGTGGAGTGGCACAGTTGTAGAGGAGTGGGACAGTTGTAGAGGAGTGGGACAGTTGTAGAGGAGTGGGACAGTTGTAGTGCAGTGAGACAGTTGTAGTGGAGTGGGACAGTTGTAGAGGAGTGGGACAGTTGTAGAGGAGTGGGAAAGTTGCAGAGGAGTGCGACAGTTGTAGAGAAGTGGGACAGTTGTAGTGGAGTGGGACATTTGTAGAGGAGTGGGACAGTTGCAGTGGAGTGGGACAGTTGTAGAGGAGTGGGACAGTTGTAGAGAAGTGGGACAGTTGTAGTGGAGTGGGACAGTTGTAGAGGAGTGGGACAGTTGTAGTGGAGTGGGACAGTTGCAGTGGAGTGGGACAGTTGTAGTGGAGTGGGACAGTTGTAGAGAAATGGGACAGTTGTAGTGGAGTGGGACAGTTGTAGTGGAGTGGTACAGTTGTAGAGGAGTGGGACAGTTGTAGTGGAGTGGGACAGTTGTAGAGGAGTGGGACAGTTGTAGAGGAGTGGGAAAGTTGTAGAGGAGTGGGACAGTTGTAGAGAAGTGGGACAGTTGTAGTGGAGTGGGACAGTTGTAGAGGAGTGGGACAGTTGCAGTGGAGTGGGACAGTTGTAGAGGAGTGGGACAGTTGTAGTGGAGTGGCACAGTTGTAGAGGAGTGGGACAGTTGTAGTGGAGTGGGACAGTTGTAGAGGAGTGGGACAGTTGTAGTGGAGTGGCACAGTTGTAGAGGAGTGGGACAGTTGTAGAGGAGTGGGACAGTTGTAGTGGAGTGGGACAGTTGTAGAGGAGTGGGACAGTTGTAGTGGAGTGGGACAGTTGTCGAGGAGAGGGACAGTTATAGAGGAGTGGGACAGTTGTAGAGGAGTGGGACAGTTGTAGAGAAGTGGGACAGTTGTAGAGGAGTGAGACAGTTGTAGTGGAGTGGGACAGTTGTAGAGGAGTGGGACAGTTGTAGTGGAGTGGGACAGTTGTCGAGGAGAGGGACAGTTGTAGAGGAGTGGGACAGTTGTAGAGGAGTGGGACAGTTGTAGAGAAGTGGGACAGTTGTAGAGGAGTGAGACAGTTGTAGTGGAGTGGCACAGTTGTAGAGGATTGGGACAGTTGTAGAGGAGTGGGACAGTTGTAGACGAGTGGGACAGTTGCAGAGGATTGGACAGTTGTAGTGGAGTGGGACAGTTGTAGAGGAGTGGGACAGTTGTAGTGGAGTGGTACAGTTGTAGTGGAGTGGGACAGTTGTCGAGGAGTGCGACAGTTGCAGTGGAGTGGGACAGTTGTAGTGGAGTGGGACAGTTGGAGTGGACTGGGATAGTTGTAGAGGAGTGGCACAGTTGTAGAGGAGTGGGACAGTTGTAGAGGAGTGGGACAGTTGTAGAGGAGTGGGACAGTTGCAGAGGATTGGACAGTTGTAGTGGAGTGGGACAGTTGTAGTGGAGTGGGACAGTTGTAGAGGAGTGGCACAGTTGTAGAGGAGTGGGACAGTTGTAGAGGAGTGGGACAGTTGTAGAGAAGTGGGACAGTTGTAGAGGCGTGGGACAGTTGCAGAGGAGTGGGACAGTTGTAGTGGAGTGGGACAGTTGCAGAGGATTGGACAGTTGTAGAGGAGTGGGACAGTTGTAGTGGAGTGGGACAGTTGTAGAGGAGTGGGACAGTTGTAGAGGAGTGGGAGAGTTGTAGAGGAGTGGGAGAGTTGTAGAGGAGTGGGAGAGTTGTAGAGGAGTGGGACAGTTGTAGAGGAGTGGGACAGTTGTAGAGGAGTGGGACAGTTGTAGTGGAGTGGGACAGTTGTAGAGGAGTGGGACAGTTGTAGTGGAGTGGGACAGTTGTAGAGGAGTGGGACAGTTGTAGTGGAGTGGGACAGTTGTAGAGGAGTGCGACAGTTGTAGAGGAGTGGGACAGTTGTAGAGGAGTGGGAGAGTTGCAGAGGAGTGGGAGAGTTGTAGAGGAGTGGGACAGTTGTAGAGGAGTGAGACAGTTGTAGTGGAGTGGGACAGTTGTAGAGGAGTGAGACAGTTGTAGTGGAGTGGGACAGTTGTAGAGGAGTGCGACAGTTGTAGAGGAGTGGGACAGTTGTAGAGGAGTGGGAGAGTTGTAGAGGAGTGGGAGAGTTGTAGAGGAGTGGGACAGTTGTAGAGGAGTGGGACAGTTGTAGAGGAGTGGGACAGTTGTAGAGCAGTGTGACAGTTGTAGAGCCTCTGGGACGGTTGTAGAGGAGTGGGACAGTTGTAGAGGAGTGGGACAGTTGTAGAGGAGTGGGACAGATGTAGTGGAGTGGGACAGTTGTAGAGCCTCTGGGACGGTTGTAGAGAAGTGGGAGAGTTGTAGAGGAGTGGGACAGTTGTAGAGGAGTGGGACAGTTGTAGAGCCTCTGGGACGGTTGTAGAGAAGTGGGACAGTTGGCGAGGAGTGAGACAGTTGCAGAGGATTGGACAGTTGTAGTGGAGTGGGACAGTTGTAGAGGAGTGAGACAGTTGTAGTGGAGTGAGACAGTTGTAGAGGAGTGGGACAGTTGTAGAGGAGTGAGACAGTTGTAGTGGAGTGAGACAGTTGTAGTGGAGTGGGACAGTTGTAGAGGAGTGAGAGAGTTGTAGTGGAGTGAGACAGTTGTAGAGGAGTGGGACAGTTGTAGAGGAGTGGGACAGTTGTAGTGGAGTGGGACAGTTGTAGTGGAGTGGGACAGTTGTAGAGCAGTGAGACAGTTGTAGTGGAGTGGGACAGTTGTAGTGGAGTGGGACAGTTGCAGAGGAGTGGGACAGTTGTAGTGGAGTGGGACAGTTGTAGAGGAGTGGGACAGTTGTAGTGGAGTGGGACATTTGTAGATGAGTGCGACAGTTGCAGAGGATTGGACAGTTGTAGTGGAGTGGGACAGTTGTAGAGGAGTGGTACAGTTGTAGTGGAGTGGGACAGTTGTAGATGAGTGCGACAGTTGCAGAGGATTGGACAGTTGTAGTGGAGTGGGACAGTTGTAGAGGTGTGGGACAGTTGTCGAGGAGTGGGACAGTTGTAGTGGAGTGGGACAGTTGTAGTGGAGTGGGACAGTTGCAGAGGAGTGGGACAGTTGTAGTGGAGTGGGACAGTTGTAGAGGAGTGGGACAGTTGTAGAGGAGTGGGACAGTTGTAGAGGAGTGGGACAGTTGTAGTGGAGTGAGACAGTTGTAGTGGAGTGGGACAGTTGTAGAGGTGTGGGACAGTTGTAGAGGAGTGGGACAGTTGTAGTGGAGTGGGACAGTTGTAGAGGAGTGGGACAGTTGTAGAGGAGTGGGGCAGTTGTAGTGGAGTGGGACAGTTGTAGTGGAGTGGGACAGTTGTAGAGCAGTGAGACAGTTGTAGTGGAGTGGGACAGTTGTAGTGGAGTGGGACAGTTGCAGAGGAGTGGGACAGTTGTAGTGGAGTGGGACAGTTGTAGAGGAGTGGGACAGTTGTAGAGGAGTGGGACAGTTGTAGAGGAGTGGGACAGTTGTAGTGGAGTGGGACAGTTGTAGAGCAGTGAGACAGTTGTAGAGGAGTGGGATAGTTGTAGAGGAGTGGGACAGTTGTAGTGGAGTTAGACAGTTGTAGTGGAGTGGGACAGTTGTAGTGGAGTGGCACAGTTGTAGAGGATTGGGACAGTTGTAGAGGAGTGGGACAGTTGTAGAGGAGTGGGACAGATGTAGAGGAGTGGGACAGTTGTAGAGGAGTGGGACATTTGTAGTGGAGTAGGACAGTTGTCGAGCCTCTGGGACGGTTGTAGAGGAGTGGGAGAGTTGTAGAGGAGTGGGACAGTTGTAGAGGAGTAGGACAGTTGTAGAGCCTCTGGGACGGTTGTAGAGGAGTGGGAGAGTTGTAGAGGAGTGGGACAGTTGTAGAGCCTCTGGGACGGTTGTAGAGGAGTGGGAGAGTTGTAGAGGAGTGGGAGAGTTGTAGAGGAGTGGGACAGATGTAGAGGAGTGGGACAGTTGTAGAGGAGTGGGACATTTGTAGTGGAGTAGGACAGTTGTCGAGCCTCTGGGACGGTTGTAGAGGAGTGGGAGAGTTGTAGAGGAGTGGGACAGTTGTAGAGGAGTAGGACAGTTGTAGAGCCTCTGGGACGGTTGTAGAGGATTGGGAGAGTTGTAGAGGAGTGGGACAGTTGTAGAGGAGTGGGACAGTTGTAGAGGAGTGGGACATTTGTAGTGGAGTAGGACAGTTGTAGTGGAGTGGGACAGTTGTAGAGGACTCTGGGACGGTTGTAGAGGAGTGGGAGAGTTGTAGATGAGTGGGACAGTTGTAGTGGAGTGGGACAGTTGTAGAGGAGTGGGACAGTTGTAGTGGAGTGAGACAGTTGTAGAGGAGTGGCACAGTTGTAGAGGAGTGGGACAGTTGTAGAGGAGTGGGACAGTTGTAGAGGAGTGGGACAGTGGTAGAGGAGTGGGACAGTTGCAGAGGATTGGTCAGTTGTAGTGGAGTGGGACAGTTGTAGTGGAGTGGGACAGTGAAAGAGGAGTGGCACATTTGTAGAGGAGTGGGACAGTTGTAGAGGAGTGGGACAGTTGTAGAGGAGTGGGATAGTTGTAGAGGAGTGGGACAGTTGTAGTGGAGTGGGACAGTTGCAGAGGATTGGACAGTTGTAGTGGAGTGGGACAGTTGTAGTGGAGTGGGACAGTTGCAGAGGATTGGACAGTTGTAGTGGAGTGGGACAGTTGTAGTGGAGTGGGACAGTTGTAGTGGAGTGGGACAGTTGGAGAGGAGTGGCACAGTTGTAGAGGAGTGGGACAGTTGTACTGGAGTGGGACAGTTGTAGAGGACTCTGGGACGGTTGTAGAGGAGTGGGAGAGTTGTAGAGGAGTGGGACAGTTGTAGAGGAGAGGGGCCGTTGTAGAGGAGTGGGACAGTTGTAGTGGAGTGGCACAGTTGTAGAGGAGTGGGACAGTTGTAGAGGAGTGGGACAGTTGTAGTGGAGTGGCACAGTTGTAGAGGAGTGGGACAGTTGTAGTGCAGTGAGACAGTTGTAGTGGAGTGGGACAGTTGTAGAGGAGTGGGACAGTTGTAGAGGAGTGGGAAAGTTGGAGAGGAGTGGGACAGTTGTAGAGAAGTGGGACAGTTGTAGTGGAGTGGGACATTTGTAGAGGAGTGGGACAGTTGCAGTGGAGTGGGACAGTTGTAGTGGAGTGGGACAGTTGTAGAGAAATGGGACAGTTGTAGTGGAGTGGGACAGTTGTAGTGGACTGGTACAGTTGTAGAGGAGTAGGACAGTTGTAGTGGAGTGGGACAGTTGTAGAGGAGTGGGACAGTTGTAGAGGAGTGGGAAAGTTGTAGAGGAGTGGGACAGTTGTAGAGAAGTGGGACAGTTGTAGTGGAGTGGGACAGTTGTAGAGGAGTGGGACAGTTGCAGTGGAGTGGGACATTTGTAGAGGAGTGGGACAGTTGTAGTGGAGTGGCACAGTTGTAGAGGAGTGGGACAGTTGTAGAGGAGTGGGACAGTTGTAGTGGAGTGGGACAGTTGTAGAGGACTGGGACAGTTGTAGTGGAGTGGGACAGTTGTCGAGGAGAGGGACAGTTGTAGAGGAGTGGGACAGTTGTAGAGGAGTGGGACAGTTGTAGAGAAGTGGGACAGTTGTAGAGGAGTGAGACAGTTGTAGTGGAGTGGGACAGTTGTAGAGGAGTGGGACAGTTGTAGTGGAGTGGGACAGTTGTCGAGGAGAGGGACAGTTGTAGAGGAGTGGGACAGTTGTAGAGGAGTGGGACAGTTGTAGAGAAGTGGGACAGTTGTAGAGGAGTGAGACAGTTGTAGTGGAGTGGCACAGTTGTAGAGGATTGGGACAGTTGTAGAGGAGTGGGACAGTTGTAGACGAGTGGGACAGTTGCAGAGGATTGGACAGTTGTAGTGGAGTGGGACAGTTGTAGAGGAGTGGGACAGTTGTAGTGGAGTGGTACAGTTGTAGTGGAGTGGGACAGTTGTCGAGGAGTGCGACAGTTGCAGAGGATTGGACAGTTGTAGTGGAGTGGGACAGTTGTAGAGGATTGGGACAGTTGTCGAGGAGTGGGACAGTTGTAGTGGAGTGGGACAGTTGTAGAGGAGTGGGACAGTTGTAGTGGAGTGGGACAGTTGTAGAGGAGTGGGACAGTTGTAGTGGAGTGGGACAGTTGTAGAGCAGTGAGACAGTTGTAGAGGAGTGCGACAGTTGTAGTGGTGTGGGACAGTTGTAGAGGAGTGGGACAGTTGAAGAGGAGTGGGACAGTTGTAGTGGTGTGGGACAGTAGTAGTGGAGTGGGACAGTTGTAGAGCAGTGAGACAGTTGTAGTGGAGTGGGACAGTTGTAGAGGAGTGGGACAGTTGTAGTGGAGTGGGACAGTTGTAGAGGAGTGGGACAGTTGTAGAGGAGTGGGACAGTTGTAGTGGTGTGGGACAGTTGTAGAGGAGTGGGACAGTTGTAGAGGAGTGGGACAGTTGTAGTGGAGTGGGACAGTTGTAGAGGAGTGGGACAGTTGTAGAGGAGTGGGACAGTTGTAGTGGAGTGAGACACTTGTAGAGGAGTGGGACAGTTGTAGTGGAGTGGGACAGTTGTAGAGGATTGGGACAGTTGTAGTGGAGTTGGACAGTTGTAGTGGAGTGGGACAGTTGTAGTGGAGTGGGACAGTTGTCGTTGAGTGGGACATTTGTAGAGGAGTGAGACAGTTGTAGAGGAGTGGGATAGTTGTAGAGGAGTGGGACAGTTGCAGAGGATTGGACAGTTGTAGTGGAGTGGGACAGTTGTAGTGGAGTGGGACAGTTGTAGTGGAGTGGGACAGTTGTCGTTGAGTGGGACATTTGTAGAGGAGTGAGACAGTTGTAGAGGAGTGGGATAGTTGTAGAGGAGTGGGACAGTTGTAGAGGAGTGGGACAGTTGTAGAGGAGTGGGATAGTTGTAGTGGAGTGGGACATTTGTAGAGGAGTGGGACAGTTGTAGAGGAGTGAGACAGTTGTAGTTGAGTGGGACAGTTGTAGAGGAGTGAGACAGTTGTAGAGGAGTGGGATAGTTGTAGTGGAGTGGGACATTTGTAGAGGAGTGGGACAGTTGTAGTGGAGTGGGACAGTTGTAGTGGACTGGGACAGTTGTAGAGGAGTGGCACAGTTGTAGTGGAGTGGGACAGTTGTAGTGAACTGGGACAGTTGGAGAGGAGTGGCACAGTTGTAGAGGAGTGGGACAGTTGTAGAGGAGTGAGACAGTTGTAGAGGAGTGAGACAGTTGTAGAGGAGTGGGACAGTTGTAGAGGAGTGGGACAGTTGTAGTGGAGTGGGACAGTTGTAGAGGAGTGGGACATTTGTAGAGGAGTGGGATAGTTGTAGTGGAGTGGGACAGTTGTAGTGGAGTGGGACAGTTGTAGTGGACTGGGACAGTTGTAGAGGAGTGGCACAGTTGTAGTGGAGTGGGACAGTTGTAGTGGACTGGGACAGTTGTAGAGGAGTGGCACAGTTGTAGAGGAGTGGGACAGTTGTAGAGGAGTGAGACAGTTGTAGAGGAGTGAGACAGTTGTAGAGGAGTGGGACAGTTGTAGAGGAGTGGGACAGTTGTAGTGGAGTGGGACAGTTGTAGTGGAGTGGGACAGTTGTAGAGGAGTGGGACAGTTGTAGAGGAGTGGGACATTTGTAGAGGAGTGGGATAGTTGTAGAGGAGTGGGACAGTTGTAGAGGACTCTGGGACGGTTGTAGAGGAGTGGGAGAGTTGTAGATGAGTGGGACAGTTGTAGAGGAGTGGGAGAGTTGTAGAGGAGTGGGACAGTTGTAGAGGAGTGGGACAGTTGTAGTGGAGTGGGACAGTTGTAGAGGACTCTGGGACGGTTGTAGAGGAATGGGAGAGTTGTAGATGAGTGGGACAGTTGTAGAGGAGTGGGACAGTTGTAGAGGAGTGGGACATTTGGAGTGGAGTGGGACAGTTGTAGTGGAGTGGGACAGTTGTAGAGGACTCTGGGACGGTTGTAGAGGAGTGGGAGAGTTGTAGATGAGTGGGACAGTTGTAGTGGAGTGGGACAGTTGTAGTGGACTGGGACAGTTGTAGAGGAGTGGCACAGTTGTAGAGGAGTGGGACAGTTGTAGAGGAGTGGGACAGTTGTAGAGGAGTGGGACAGTTGTAGAGGAGTGGGACAGTTGCAGAGGATTGGACAGTTGAAGTGGAGTGGGACAGTTGTAGTGGAGTGGGACAGTTGTAGAGGAGTGGCACAGTTGTAGAGGAGTGGGACAGTTGTAGAGGCGTGGGACAGTTGCAGAGGATTGGACAGTTGTAGTGGAGTGGGACAGTTGTAGTGGAGTGGGACAGTTGTAGTGGAGTGGGACAGTTGTAGAGGAGTGGCACAGTTGTAGAGGAGTGGTACAGTTGTAGAGGAGTGGGACAGTTGTAGAGGAGTGGGACAGTTGCAGAGGATTGGACAGTTGTCGTGGAGTGGGACAGTTGTAGTGGAGTGGGACAGTTGCAGAGGATTGGACAGTTGTAGAGGAGTGGGACAGTTGTAGTGGAGTGGGACAGTTGTAGAGGAGTGGGAGAGTTGTAGAGGAGTGGGAGAGTTGTAGAGGAGTGGGAGAGTTGTAGAGGAGTGGGACAGTTGTAGAGGAGTGGGACAGTTGTAGAGGAGTGGGACAGTTGTAGAGGAGTGGTACAGTTGTAGAGGACTGGGACAGTTGTAGTGGAGTGGGACAGTTGTAGAGGAGTGGGACAGTTGTAGAGGAGTGGGACAGTTGTAGAGGACTGGGACAGTTGTAGTGGAGTGGGACAGTTGTAGAGGAGTGGGACAGTTGTAGAGGAGTGGGACAGTTGTAGAGGACTGGGACAGTTGTAGTGGAGTGGGACAGTTGTAGAGGAGTGGGACAGTTGTAGTGGAGTGGGACAGTTGTAGAGGAGTGGGACAGTTGTAGTGGAGTGGGACAGTTGTAGAGGAGTGCGACAGTTGTAGAGGAGTGGGACAGTTGTAGAGGAGTGGGAGAGTTGTAGAGGAGTGGGAGAGTTGTAGAGGAGTGGGACAGTTGTAGAGGAGTGAGACAGTTGTAGTGGAGTGGGACAGTTGTAGAGGAGTGAGACAGTTGTAGTGGAGTGGGACAGTTGTAGAGGAGTGCGACAGTTGTAGAGGAGTGGGACAGTTGTAGAGGAGTGGGAGAGTTGTAGAGGAGTGGGAGAGTTGTAGAGGAGTGGGACAGTTGTAGAGGAGTGGGACAGTTGTAGAGGAGTGGGACAGTTGTAGAGCAGTGTGACAGTTGTAGTGGAGTGGGACAGTTGTAGAGGAGTGGGACAGTTGTAGTGGAGTGGGACAGTTGTAGAGGAGTGGGACAGTTGTAGAGCAGTGAGACAGTTGTAGTGGAGTGGGACAGTTGTAGAGGAGTGGGACAGTTGTAGTGGAGTGGGACAGTTGTAGTGGAGTGGGACAGTTGTCGAGGAGTGTGAGAGTTTTCGAGGAGTGAGACAGTTGTAGAGGAGTGAGACAGTTGGAGAGGAGTGGGAGATTTGTCGAGGAGTGGGACAGTTGTAGAGGAGTGAGACAGTTGTAGAGGAGTGGGACAGTTGTAGAGGAGTGGGACAGTTGTTGTGGAGTGGGACAGTTGTAGAGGAGTGGGACAGTTGCAGAGGAGTGGACAGTTGTAGTGGAGTGGGACAGTTGTAGAGGAGTGGGTCAGTTCTAGAGGAGTGGGCCATTTGTAGGGGAGTGGGACAGTTGTAGAGCAGTGGGACAGTTGAAGAGGAGTGGGACATTTGTAGAGGAGTGGGACAGTTGTAGAGGAGTGGGACAGTTGTAGAGGAGTGGGACATTTGTAGAGGAGTGGGACAGTTGTAGTGGAGAAGGACAGTTGTAGAGGAGTCGGACAGTTGTAGTGGAGTGGGACAGTTGTAGTGGAGTGTGACAGTTGTAGAGCAGTGGGACAGTTGAAGAGGAGTGGGACATTTGTAGAGGAGTGGGACAGTTGTAGAGGAGTGGGACAGTTGTAGAGGAGTGGGACAGTTGTAGTGGAGTGGGACAGTTGTAGAGGAGTGGGACAATTGCAGAGGAGTGGACAGTTGTAGTGGAGTGGGACAGTTGTAGAGGAGTGGGACAGTTGTAGAGGAGTGGGACAGTTGTATTGGAGTGGGACAGTTGTAGTGGAGTGGGACAGTTGTAGTGGAGTGGGACCGTTGTAGAGGAGTGGGTCAGTTGTAGAGGAGTGGGACAGGTGCAGAGGAGTGGACAGTTGTAGTGGAGTGGGACAGTTGTAGTGGAGTGGGACAGTTGTAGAGGAGTGGGACAGTTGTTGTGGAGTGGGACAGTTGTAGAGGAGTGGGACAGTTGTAGAGGAGTGGGACAGTTGTAGAGGAGTGGGACAGTTGTAGTGGAGTGGGACAGTTGTAGAGGAGTGGACAGTTGTAGTGGAGTGGGACAGTTGTCGAGGAGTGGGACAGTTACAGAGGACTGGACAGTTGTAGTGGAGTGGGACAGTTGTAGAGGAGTGGGACAATTGTAGAGGAGTGGGACAGTTGGAGGGGAGTGGGACAGTTGGAGAGGAGTGGGACAGTTGTAGAGCAGTGGGACAGTTGTAGAGCAGTGGGACAGTTGTAGAGGAGTGGGACAGTTGTAGAGGAGTGGGACAATTGTAGAGGAGTGGGTCAGTTGGAGGGGAGTGGGACATTTGTAGAGGAGTGGGAGATTTCTGGTGGAGTGGGACAGTTGTAGAGGAGTGAGACTGTTGTAGAGGAGTGGGACAGTTGTAGAGGAGTGGGACAGTTGTAGAGGAGTGGGACAGTTGTAGAGGAGTGCGACAGTTGGAGAGGAGTGAGACAGTTGTAGAGGTGTGAGACATTTGTAGTGGAGTGGGACGGTTGTAGAGGAGTGGGAGAGTTGTAGAGGAGTGGGACAGTTGCAGAGGACACTGGGACGGTTGTAGAGGAGTCAGACAGTTGTAGTGGAGTGGGACAGTTGTAGTGGAGTGGGAGAGTTGTAGAGGAATGGGACAGTTGTGGTGGAGTGGGACAGTTGTAGTGGAGTGGGACAGTTGTAGAGGAGAGGGGCAGTTATAGTGGAGTGGGACAGTTGTAGAGGAGTGGGACAGTTGTAGTGGAGTGGGACAGTTGTAGTGGAGTGGGACAGTTGTAGTGGAGTGGGACAGTTGTAGAGGAGTGGGACAGTTGTAGTGGAGTGGGACAGTTGTAGTGGAGTGGGACAGTAGTAGTGGAGTGGGACAGTTGTAGTGGAGTGGGACAGTTGTAGAGGAGTGGGACAGTTGTAGTGGAGTGGGACAGTTGTAGTGGAGTGGGACAGTAGTAGTGGAGTGGGACAGTTGTAGAGGAGTGGGACAGTTGTAGTGGAGTGGGACAGTTGTAGTGGAGTGGAACATTTGTAGAGGATTGGGACAGTTGTAGTGGAGTGGGACAGTTGTAGTGGAGTGGGACAGTAGTAGAGGAGTGGGACAGTTGTAGTGGAGTGGGACAGTTGTAGAGGAGTGGGAGAGTTGTAGAGGAGTGGGACAGTTGTAGTGGAGTGGGACAGTAGTAGAGGAGTGGGACAGTTGTAGTGGAGTGGGACAGTAGTAGAGGAGTGGGACAGTTGTAGTGGAGTGGGACAGTAGTAGAGGAGTGGGAGAGTTGTAGAGGAGTGGGACAGTTGTAGAGGAGTGGGACAGTTGTAGAGGAGTGAGACAGTAGTAGAGGAGTGGGACAGTTGTAGAGGAGTGGGACAGTTGTAGAGGAGTGAGACAGTTGTAGTGGAGTGGGACAGTTGTAGTGGAGTGGGACAGTAGTAGAGGAGTGGGACAGTTGTAGTGGAGTGGGACAGTAGTAGAGGAGTGGGAGAGTTGTAGAGGAGTGAGACAGTTGTAGTGGAGTGAGACAGTTGTACAGGAGTGGGACAGTTGTAGAGGAGTGGGACAGTTGTAGTGGAGTGGGACAGTTGTAGTGGAGTGGGACAGTAGTAGAGGAGTGGGACAGTTGTAGTGGAGTGGGACAGTAGTAGAGGAGTGGGACAGTTGTAGTGGAGTGGGACAGTTGTAGAGGAGTGGGACAGTTGTAGAGGAGTGGGACAGTTGTAGTGGAGTGGGACAGTTGTAGAGGAGTGGGACAGTTGTAGTGGAGTGGGACAGTTGTAGTGGAGTGGGACAGTTGTAGTGGAGTGGGACAGTAGTAGAGGAGTGGGACAGTTGTAGTGGAGTGGGACAGTTGTAGAGGAGTGGGACAGTTGTAGAGGAGTGAGACAGTTGTAGAGGAGTGGGACAGTAGTAGAGGAGTGGGACAGTTGTAGTGGAGTGGGACAGTTGTAGAGGAGTGGGACAGTTGTAGAGGAGTGAGACAGTTGTAGAGGAGTGGGACAGTTGTAGAGGAGTGGGACAGTTGTAGTGGAGTGGGACAGTAGTAGAAGAGTGGGACAGTTGTAGTGGAGTGGGACAGTTGTCGTGGAGTGGGACAGTTGTAGCGGAGTGGAACAGTTGTAGTGGAGTGGGACAGTTGTAGTGGAGTGGGACAGTTGTAGAGGAGTGGGACAGTTGTAGAGGAGTGGGACAGTTGTAGAGGAGTGGGACAGTTGTAGAGGAGTGGGACAGTTGTAGAGGAGTGAGACAGTTGTAGTGGAGTGGGACAGTTGTAGAGGAGTGGGACAGTTGGAGAGGAGTGGGACAGTTGTAGAGGAGTGGGACAGTTGTAGAGGAGTGGGACAGTTGTAGTGGAGTGGGACAGTTGTAGTGGAGTGGGACAGTAGTAGAGGAGTGGGACAGTTGTAGAGGAGTGAGACAGTTGTAGTGGAGTGGGACAGTTGTAGAGGAGTGGGACAGTTGTAGAGGAGTGGGACAGTTGTAGTGGAGTGGGACAGTTGTAGAGGAGTGGGACAGTTGTAGTGGAGTGGGACAGTTGTAGAGGAGTGAGACAGTTGTAGTGGAGTGGGACAGTTGTAGAGGAGTGCGACAGTTGTAGAGGAGTGGGACAGTTGTAGAGGAGTGGGAGAGTTGTAGAGGAGTGGGAGAGTTGTAGAGGAGTGGGACAGTTGTAGAGGAGTGGGACAGTTGTAGAGGAGTGGGACAGTTGTAGAGCAGTGTGACAGTTGTAGAGCCTCTGGGACGGTTGTAGAGGAGTGGGACAGTTGTAGAGGAGTGGGACAGTTGTAGAGGAGTGGGACAGATGTAGTGGAGTGGGACAGTTGTAGAGCCTCTGGGACGGTTGTAGAGAAGTGGGAGAGTTGTAGAGGAGTGGGACAGTTGTAGAGGAGTGGGACAGTTGTAGAGCCTCTGGGACGGTTGTAGAGAAGTGGGACAGTTGGCGAGGAGTGAGACAGTTGCAGAGGATTGGACAGTTGTAGTGGAGTGGGACAGTTGTAGAGGAGTGAGACAGTTGTAGTGGAGTGAGACAGTTGTAGAGGAGTGGGACAGTTGTAGAGGAGTGAGACAGTTGTAGTGGAGTGAGACAGTTGTAGTGGAGTGGGACAGTTGTAGAGGAGTGAGAGAGTTGTAGTGGAGTGAGACAGTTGTAGAGGAGTGGGACAGTTGTAGAGGAGTGGGACAGTTGTAGTGGAGTGGGACAGTTGTAGTGGAGTGGGACAGTTGTAGAGCAGTGAGACAGTTGTAGTGGAGTGGGACAGTTGTAGTGGAGTGGGACAGTTGCAGAGGAGTGGGACAGTTGTAGTGGAGTGGGACAGTTGTAGAGGAGTGGGACAGTTGTAGTGGAGTGGGACATTTGTAGATGAGTGCGACAGTTGCAGAGGATTGGACAGTTGTAGTGGAGTGGGACAGTTGTAGAGGAGTGGTACAGTTGTAGTGGAGTGGGACAGTTGTAGATGAGTGCGACAGTTGCAGAGGATTGGACAGTTGTAGTGGAGTGGGACAGTTGTAGAGGTGTGGGACAGTTGTCGAGGAGTGGGACAGTTGTAGTGGAGTGGGACAGTTGTAGTGGAGTGGGACAGTTGCAGAGGAGTGGGACAGTTGTAGTGGAGTGGGACAGTTGTAGAGGAGTGGGACAGTTGTAGAGGAGTGGGACAGTTGTAGAGGAGTGGGACAGTTGTAGTGGAGTGAGACAGTTGTAGTGGAGTGGGACAGTTGTAGAGGTGTGGGACAGTTGTAGAGGAGTGGGACAGTTGTAGTGGAGTGGGACAGTTGTAGAGGAGTGGGACAGTTGTAGAGGAGTGGGGCAGTTGTAGTGGAGTGGGACAGTTGTAGTGGAGTGGGACAGTTGTAGAGCAGTGAGACAGTTGTAGTGGAGTGGGACAGTTGTAGTGGAGTGGGACAGTTGCAGAGGAGTGGGACAGTTGTAGTGGAGTGGGACAGTTGTAGAGGAGTGGGACAGTTGTAGAGGAGTGGGACAGTTGTAGAGGAGTGGGACAGTTGTAGTGGAGTGGGACAGTTGTAGAGCAGTGAGACAGTTGTAGAGGAGTGGGATAGTTGTAGAGGAGTGGGACAGTTGTAGTGGAGTTAGACAGTTGTAGTGGAGTGGGACAGTTGTAGTGGAGTGGCACAGTTGTAGAGGATTGGGACAGTTGTAGAGGAGTGGGACAGTTGTAGAGGAGTGGGACAGATGTAGAGGAGTGGGACAGTTGTAGAGGAGTGGGACATTTGTAGTGGAGTAGGACAGTTGTCGAGCCTCTGGGACGGTTGTAGAGGAGTGGGAGAGTTGTAGAGGAGTGGGACAGTTGTAGAGGAGTAGGACAGTTGTAGATCCTCTGGGACGGTTGTAGAGGAGTGGGAGAGTTGTAGAGGAGTGGGACAGTTGTAGAGCCTCTGGGACGGTTGTAGAGGAGTGGGAGAGTTGTAGAGGAGTGGGAGAGTTGTAGAGGAGTGGGACAGATGTAGAGGAGTGGGACAGTTGTAGAGGAGTGGGACATTTGTAGTGGAGTAGGACAGTTGTCGAGCCTCTGGGACGGTTGTAGAGGAGTGGGAGAGTTGTAGAGGAGTGGGACAGTTGTAGAGGAGTAGGACAGTTGTAGAGCCTCTGGGACGGTTGTAGAGGAGTGGGAGAGTTGTAGAGGAGTGGGACAGTTGTAGAGGAGTGGGACAGTTGTAGAGGAGTGGGACATTTGTAGTGGAGTAGGACAGTTGTAGTGGAGTGGGACAGTTGTAGAGGACTCTGGGACGGTTGTAGAGGAGTGGGAGAGTTGTAGATGAGTGGGACAGTTGTAGTGGAGTGGGACAGTTGTAGAGGAGTGGGACAGTTGTAGTGGAGTGAGACAGTTGTAGAGGAGTGGCACAGTTGTAGAGGAGTGGGACAGTTGTAGAGGAGTGGGACAGTTGTAGAGGAGTGGGACAGTTGTAGTGGAGTGGGACAGTTGTAGTGGAGTGGGACAGTGAAAGAGGAGTGGCACATTTGTAGAGGAGTGGGACAGTTGTAGAGGAGTGGGACAGTTGTAGAGGAGTGGGACAGTTGCAGAGGATTGGACAGTTGTAGTGGAGTGGGACAGTTGTAGTGGAGTGGGACAGTTGTAGTGGAGTGGGACAGTTGGAGAGGAGTGGCACAGTTGTAGAGGAGTGGGACAGTTGTACTGGAGTGGGACAGTTGTAGAGGACTCTGGGACGGTTGTAGAGGAGTGGGAGAGTTGTAGAGGAGTGGGACAGTTGTAGAGGAGAGGGGCCGTTGTAGAGGAGTGGGACAGTTGTAGTGGAGTGGCACAGTTGTAGAGGAGTGGGACAGTTGTAGAGGAGTGGGACAGTTGTAGTGGAGTGGCACAGTTGTAGAGGAGTGGGACAGTTGTAGTGCAGTGAGACAGTTGTAGTGGAGTGGGACAGTTGTAGAGGAGTGGGACAGTTGTAGAGGAGTGGGAAAGTTGGAGAGGAGTGGGACAGTTGTAGAGAAGTGGGACAGTTGTAGTGGAGTGGGACATTTGTAGAGGAGTGGGACAGTTGCAGTGGAGTGGGACAGTTGTAGTGGAGTGGGACAGTTGTAGAGAAATGGGACAGTTGTAGTGGAGTGGGACAGTTGTAGTGGACTGGTACAGTTGTAGAGGAGTGGGACAGTTGTAGTGGAGTGGGACAGTTGTAGAGGAGTGGGACAGTTGTAGAGGAGTGGGAAAGTTGTAGAGGAGTGGGACAGTTGTAGAGAAGTGGGACAGTTGTAGTGGAGTGGGACAGTTGTAGAGGAGTGGGACAGTTGCAGTGGAGTGGGACATTTGTAGAGGAGTGGGACAGTTGTAGTGGAGTGGCACAGTTGTAGAGGAGTGGGACAGTTGTAGAGGAGTGGGACAGTTGTAGTGGAGTGGGACAGTTGTAGAGGACTGGGACAGTTGTAGTGGAGTGGGACAGTTGTCGAGGAGAGGGACAGTTGTAGAGGAGTGGGACAGTTGTAGAGGAGTGGGACAGTTGTAGAGAAGTGGGACAGTTGTAGAGGAGTGAGACAGTTGTAGTGGAGTGGGACAGTTGTAGAGGAGTGGGACAGTTGTAGTGGAGTGGGACAGTTGTCGAGGAGAGGGACAGTTGTAGAGGAGTGGGACTGTTGTAGAGGAGTGGGACAGTTGTAGAGAAGTGGGACAGTTGTAGAGGAGTGAGACAGTTGTAGTGGAGTGGCACAGTTGTGGAGGATTGGGACAGTTGTAGAGGAGTGGGACAGTTGTAGACGAGTGGGACAGTTGCAGAGGATTGGACAGTTGTAGTGGAGTGGGACAGTTGTAGAGGAGTGGGACAGTTGTAGTGGAGTGGTACAGTTGTAGTGGAGTGGGACAGTTGTCGAGGAGTGCGACAGTTGCAGAGGATTGGACAGTTGTAGTGGAGTGGGACAGTTGTAGAGGATTGGGACAGTTGTCGAGGAGTGGGACAGTTGTAGTGGAGTGGGACAGTTGTAGAGGAGTGGGACAGTTGTAGTGGAGTGGGACAGTTGTAGAGGAGTGGGACAGTTGTAGTGGAGTGGGACAGTTGTAGAGCAGTGAGACAGTTGTAGAGGAGTGCGACAGTTGTCGAGGAGAGGGACAGTTGTAGAGGAGTGGGACAGTTGTAGAGGAGTGGGACAGTTGTAGAGAAGTGGGACAGTTGTAGAGGAGTGAGACAGTTGTAGTGGAGTGGGACAGTTGTAGAGGAGTGGGACAGTTGTAGTGGAGTGGGACAGTTGTCGAGGAGAGGGACAGTTGTAGAGGAGTGGGACTGTTGTAGAGGAGTGGGACAGTTGTAGAGAAGTGGGACAGTTGTAGAGGAGTGAGACAGTTGTAGTGGAGTGGCACAGTTGTGGAGGATTGGGACAGTTGTAGAGGAGTGGGACAGTTGTAGACGAGTGGGACAGTTGCAGAGGATTGGACAGTTGTAGTGGAGTGGGACAGTTGTAGAGGAGTGGGACAGTTGTAGTGGAGTGGTACAGTTGTAGTGGAGTGGGACAGTTGTCGAGGAGTGCGACAGTTGCAGAGGATTGGACAGTTGTAGTGGAGTGGGACAGTTGTAGAGGATTGGGACAGTTGTCGAGGAGTGGGACAGTTGTAGTGGAGTGGGACAGTTGTAGAGGAGTGGGACAGTTGTAGTGGAGTGGGACAGCTGTAGAGGAGTGGGACAGTTGTAGAGGAGTGGGACAGTTGAAGAGGAGTGGGACAGTTGTAGTGGAGTGGGACAGTTGTAGAGGAGTGGGACAGTTGTAGAGGAGTGGGACAGTTGTAGTGGTGTGGGACAGTTGTAGAGGAGTGGGACAGTTGTAGAGGAGTGGGACAGTTGTAGTGGAGTGGGACAGTTGTAGAGGAGTGGGACAGTTGTAGAGGAGTGGGACAGTTGTAGTGGAGTGAGACACTTGTAGAGGAGTGGGACAGTTGTAGTGGAGTGGGACAGTTGTAGAGGATTGGGACAGTTGTAGTGGAGTTGGACAGTTGTAGTGGAGTGGGACAGTTGTAGTGGAGTGGGACAGTTGTCGTTGAGTGGGACATTTGTAGAGGAGTGAGACAGTTGTAGAGGAGTGGGATAGTTGTAGAGGAGTGGGACAGTTGCAGAGGATTGGACAGTTGTAGTGGAGTGGGACAGTTGTAGTGGAGTGGGACAGTTGTAGTGGAGTGGGACAGTTGTCGTTGAGTGGGACATTTGTAGAGGAGTGAGACAGTTGTAGAGGAGTGGGATAGTTGTAGAGGAGTGGGACAGTTGTAGAGGAGTGGGACAGTTGTAGAGGAGTGGGATAGTTGTAGTGGAGTGGGACATTTGTAGAGGAGTGGGACAGTTGTAGAGGAGTGAGACAGTTGTAGTTGAGTGGGACAGTTGTAGAGGAGTGAGACAGTTGTAGAGGAGTGGGATAGTTGTAGTGGAGTGGGACATTTGTAGAGGAGTGGGACAGTTGTAGAGCCTCTGGGACGGTTGTAGAGGAGTGGGAGAGTTGTAGAGGAGTGGGACAGTTGTAGTGGAGTGGGACAGTTGTAGTGGACTGGGACAGTTGTAGAGGAGTGGCACAGTTGTAGTGGAGTGGGACAGTTGTAGTGAACTGGGACAGTTGGAGAGGAGTGGCACAGTTGTAGAGGAGTGGGACAGTTGTAGAGGAGTGAGACAGTTGTAGAGGAGTGAGACAGTTGTAGAGGAGTGGGACAGTTGTAGAGGAGTGGGACAGTTGTAGTGGAGTGGGACAGTTGTAGAGGAGTGGGACAGTTGTAGAGGAGTGGGACATTTGTAGAGGAGTGGGATAGTTGTAGTGGAGTGGGACAGTTGTAGTGGAGTGGGACAGTTGTAGTGGACTGGGACAGTTGTAGAGGAGTGGCACAGTTGTAGTGGAGTGGGACAGTTGTAGTGGACTGGGACAGTTGTAGAGGAGTGGCACAGTTGTAGAGGAGTGGGACAGTTGTAGAGGAGTGAGACAGTTGTAGAGGAGTGAGACAGTTGTAGAGGAGTGGGACAGTTGTAGAGGAGTGGGACAGTTGTAGTGGAGTGGGACAGTTGTAGAGGAGTGGGACAGTTGTAGAGGAGTGGGACATTTGTAGAGGAGTGGGATAGTTGTAGAGGAGTGGGACAGTTGTAGAGGAGTGGGACAGTTGTAGAGGACTCTGGGACGGTTGTAGAGGAGTGGGAGAGTTGTAGAGGAGTGGGACAGTTGTAGAGGAGTGGGACAGTTGTAGTGGAGTGGGACAGTTGTAGAGGACTCTGGGACGGTTGTAGAGGAATGGGAGAGTTGTAGATGAGTGGGACAGTTGTAGAGGAGTGGGACAGTTGTATAGGAGTGGGACATTTGGAGTGGAGTGGGACAGTTGTAGTGGAGTGGGACAGTTGTAGAGGACTCTGGGACGGTTGTAGAGGAGTGGGACAGTTGTAGTGGAGTGGGACAGTTGTAGTGGACTGGGACAGTTGTAGAGGAGTGGCACAGTTGTAGAGGAGTGGGACAGTTGTAGAGGAGTGGGACAGTTGTAGAGGAGTGGGACAGTTGTAGAGGAGTGGGACAGTTGCAGAGGATTGGACAGTTGAAGTGGAGTGGGACAGTTGTAGTGGAGTGGGACAGTTGTAGAGGAGTGGCACAGTTGTAGAGGAGTGGGACAGTTGTAGAGGCGTGGGACAGTTGCAGAGGATTGGACAGTTGTAGTGGAGTGGGACAGTTGTCGTGGAGTGGGACAGTTGTAGTGGAGTGGGACAGTTGTAGAGGAGTGGCACAGTTGTAGAGGAGTGGTACAGTTGTAGAGGAGTGGGACAGTTGTAGAGGAGTGGGACAGTTGCAGAGGATTGGACAGTTGTCGTGGAGTGGGACAGTTGTAGTGGAGTGGGACAGTTGCAGAGGATTGGACAGTTGTAGAGGAGTGGGACAGTTGTAGTGGAGTGGGACAGTTGTAGAGGAGTGGGAGAGTTGTAGAGGAGTGGGAGAGTTGTAGAGGAGTGGGAGAGTTGTAGAGGAGTGGGACAGTTGTAGAGGAGTGGGACAGTTGTAGAGGAGTGGGACAGTTGTAGAGGAGTGGGACAGTTGTAGAGGACTGGGACAGTTGTAGAGGAGTGGGACAGTTGTAGAGGAGTGGGACAGTTGTAGAGGAGTGGGACAGTTGTAGAGGACTGGGACAGTTGTAGTGGAGTGGGACAGTTGTAGAGGAGTGAGACAGTTGTAGTGGAGTGGGACAGTTGTAGAGGAGTGCGACAGTTGTAGAGGAGTGGGACAGTTGTAGAGGAGTGGGAGAGTTGTAGAGGAGTGGGAGAGTTGTAGAGGAGTGGGACAGTTGTAGAGGAGTGGGACAGTTGTAGAGGAGTGGGACAGTTGTAGAGCAGTGTGACAGTTGTAGTGGAGTGGGACAGTTGTAGAGGAGTGGGACAGTTGTAGTGGAGTGGGACAGTTGTAGAGGAGTGGGACAGTTGTAGAGCAGTGAGACAGTTGTAGTGGAGTGGGACAGTTGTAGAGGAGTGGGACAGTTGTAGTGGAGTGGGACAGTTGTCGAGGAGTGTGAGAGTTTTCGAGGAGTGAGACAGTTGTAGTGGAGTGGGACAGTTGGAGAGGAGTGGGAGATTTGTCGAGGAGTGGGACAGTTGTAGAGGAGTGAGACAGTTGTAGAGGAGTGGGACAGTTGTAGAGGAGTGGGACAGTTGTAGTGGAGTGGGACAGTTGTAGAGGAGTGGGACAGTTGCAGAGGAGTGGACAGTTGTAGTGGAGTGGGACAGTTGTAGAGGAGTGGGTCAGTTCTAGAGGAGTGGGACATTTGTAGGGGAGTGGGACAGTTGTAGAGCAGTGGGACAGTTGAAGAGGAGTGGGACATTTGTAGAGGAGTGGGACAGTTGTAGAGGAGTGGGACAGTTGTAGAGGAGTGGGACATTTGTAGAGGAGTGGGACAGTTGTAGTGGAGAAGGACAGTTGTAGAGGAGTCGGACAGTTGTAGTGGAGTGGGACAGTTGTAGTGGAGTGTGACAGTTGTAGAGCAGTGGGACAGTTGAAGAGGAGTGGGACATTTGTAGAGGAGTGGGACAGTTGTAGAGGAGTGGGACAGTTGTAGAGGAGTGGGACAGTTGTAGTGGAGTGGGACAGTTGTAGAGGAGTGGGACAATTGCAGAGGAGTGGACAGTTGTAGTGGAGTGGGACAGTTGTAGAGGAGTGGGACAGTTGTAGAGGAGTGGGACCGTTGTAGAGGAGTGGGTCAGTTGTAGAGGAGTGGGACAGGTGCAGAGGAGTGGACAGTTGTAGTGGAGTGGGACAGTTGTAGTGGAGTGGGACAGTTGTAGAGGAGTGGGACAGTTGTTGTGGAGTGGGACAGTTGTAGAGGAGTGGGACAGTTGTAGAGGAGTGGGACAGTTGTAGAGGAGTGGGACAGTTGTAGTGGAGTGGGACAGTTGTAGAGGAGTGGACAGTTGTAGTGGAGTGGGACAGTTGTCGAGGAGTGGGACAGTTACAGAGGACTGGACAGTTGTAGTGGAGTGGGACAGTTGTAGAGGAGTGGGACAATTGTAGAGGAGTGGGACAGTTGGAGGGGAGTGGGACAGTTGGAGAGGAGTGGGACAGTTGTAGAGCAGTGGGACAGTTGTAGAGCAGTGGGACAGTTGTAGAGGAGTGGGACAGTTGTAGAGGAGTGGGACAATTGTAGAGGAGTGGGTCAGTTGGAGGGGAGTGGGACATTTGTAGAGGAGTGGGAGATTTCTGGTGGAGTGGGACAGTTGTAGAGGAGTGAGACTGTTGTAGAGGAGTGGGACAGTTGTAGAGGAGTGGGACAGTTGTAGAGGAGTGGGACAGTTGTAGAGGAGTGCGACAGTTGGAGAGGAGTGAGACAGTTGTAGAGGTGTGAGACATTTGTAGTGGAGTGGGACGGTTGTAGAGGAGTGGGAGAGTTGTAGAGGAGTGGGACAGTTGCAGAGGACACTGGGACGGTTGTAGAGGAGTCAGACAGTTGTAGTGGAGTGGGACAGTTGTAGTGGAGTGGGAGAGTTGTAGAGGAGTGGGACAGTCGTAGAGGAGTGGGACAGTTGTAGTGGAGTGGGACAGTTGTAGTGGAGTGGGACAGTTGTAGAGGAGAGGGGCAGTTATAGTGGAGTGGGACAGTTGTAGAGGAGTGGGACAGTTGTAGTGGAGTGGGACAGTTGTAGTGGAGTGGGACAGTTGTAGAGGAGTGGGACAGTTGTAGTGGAGTGGGACAGTTGTAGTGGAGTGGGACAGTTGTAGAGGAGTGGGACAGTTGTAGTGGAGTGGGACAGTTGTAGTGGAGTGGGACAGTAGTAGTGGAGTGGGACAGTTGTAGTGGAGTGGGACAGTTGTAGAGGAGTGGGACAGTTGTAGTGGAGTGGGACAGTTGTAGTGGAGTGGGACAGTAGTAGTGGAGTGGGACAGTTGTAGAGGAGTGGGACAGTTGTAGTGGAGTGGGACAGTTGTAGTGGAGTGGAACATTTGTAGAGGATTGGGACAGTTGTAGTGGAGTGGGACAGTTGTAGTGGAGTGGGACAGTAGTAGAGGAGTGGGACAGTTGTAGTGGAGTGGGACAGTTGTAGAGGAGTGGGACAGTTGTAGTGGAGTGGGAGAGTTGTAGAGGAGTGGGACAGTTGTAGTGGAGTGGGACAGTAGTAGAGGAGTGGGACAGTTGTAGTGGAGTGGGACAGTAGTAGAGGAGTGGGACAGTTGTAGTGGAGTGGGACAGTAGTAGAGGAGTGGGAGAGTTGTAGAGGAGTGGGACAGTTGTAGAGGAGTGGGAGAATTGTAGAGGAGTGGGACAGTTGTAGTGGAGTGGGACAGTTGTAGTGGAGTGGGACAGTAGTAGAGGAGTGGGACAGTTGTAGTGGAGTGGGACAGTAGTAGAGGAGTGGGAGAGTTGTAGAGGAGTGAGACAGTTGTAGTGGAGTGAGACAGTTGTACAGGAGTGGGACAGTTGTAGAGGAGTGGGACAGTTGTAGAGGAGTGGGACAGTTGTAGAGGAGTGGGACAGTTGTAGTGGAGTGGGACAGTTGTAGAGGAGTGGGACAGTTGTAGAGGAGTGGGACAGTTGTAGAGGAGTGGGACAGTTGTAGAGGAGTGGGACAGTTGTAGTGGAGTGGGACAGTTGTAGTGGAGTGGGACAGTTGTAGTGGAGTGGGACAGTTGTAGAGGAGTGGGACAGTTGTAGTGGAGTGGGACAGTAGTAGAGGAGTGGGACAGTTGTAGTGGAGTGGGACAGTTGTAGAGGAGTGGGACAGTTGTAGAGGAGTGGGACAGTTGTAGTGGAGTGGGACAGTTGTAGAGGAGTGGGACAGTTGTAGTGGAGTGGGACAGTTGTAGTGGAGTGGGACAGTTGTAGTGGAGTGGGACAGTAGTAGAGGAGTGGGACAGTTGTAGTGGAGTGGGACAGTAGTAGAGGAGTGGGACAGTTGTAGAGGAGTGGGACAGTTGTAGTGGAGTGGGACAGTTGTAGTGGAGTGGGACAGTTGTAGAGGAGTGGGACAGTTGTAGAGGAGTGGGACAGTTGTAGTGGAGTGGGACAGTTGTAGAGGAGTGGGACAGTTGTAGTGGAGTGGGACAGTTGTAGTGGAGTGGGACAGTAGTAGAGGAGTGGGAGAGTTGTAGAGGAGTGGGACAGTTGTAGAGGAGTGGGACAGTTGTAGTGGAGTGGGACAGTTGTAGTGGAGTGGGACAGTTGTAGAGGAGTGGGAGAGTTGTAGAGGAGTGGGACAGTTGTAGTGGAGTGGGACAGTTGTAGAGGAGTGGGACAGTTGTAGAGGAGTGGGACAGTTGCAGTGGAGTGGGACAGTTGTAGTGGAGTGGGACAGTAGTAGAGGAGTGGGAGAGTTGTAGAGGAGTGGGACAGTTGTAGAGGAGTGGGACAGTTGTAGTGGAGTGGGACAGTTGTAGTGGAGTGGGACAGTTGTAGAGGAGTGGGAGAGTTGTAGAGGAGTGGGACAGTTGTAGTGGAGTGGGACAGTTGTAGAGGAGTGGGACAGTTGTAGAGGAGTGGGACAGTTGTAGTGGAGTGGGACAGTTGTAGTGGAGTGGGACAGTAGTAGAGGAGTGGGACAGTTGTAGTGGAGTGGGACAGTTGTAGTGGAGTGGGACAGTAGTAGAGGAGTGGGACAGTTGTAGTGGAGTGGGACAGTTGTAGTGGAGTGGGACAGTAGTAGAGGAGTGGGACATTTGTAGAGGAGTGGGACAGTAGTAGAGGAGTGGGACAGTTGTAGTGGAGTGGGACAGTTGTAGTGGAGTGGGACAGTTCTAGTGGAGTGGGACAGTTGTAGTGGAGTGGGACAGTAGTAGAGGAGTGGGACAGTTGTAGTGGAGTGGGACAGTTGTAGTGGAGTGGGACAGTAGTAGAGGAGTGGGACATTTGTAGAGGAGTGGGACAGTAGTAGAGGAGTGGGACAGTTGTAGTGGAGTGGGACAGTTGTAGTGGAGTGGGACAGTTGTAGTGGAGTGGGACAGTAGTAGAGGAGTGGGACAGTTGTAGTGGAGTGGGACAGTTGTAGAGGAGTGGGAAAGTTGTAGTGGAGTGGGACAGTTGTAGTGGAGTGGGACAGTAGTAGAGGAGTGGGACAGTTGTAGTGGAGTGGGACAGTTGTAGAGGAGTGGGACAGTTGTAGTGGAGTGGGACAGTAGTAGAGGAGTGGGAGAGTTGTAGAGGAGTGGGACAGTTGTAGTGGAGTGGGACAGTTGTAGTGGAGTGGGACAGTTGTAGAGGAGTGGGAGAGTTGTAGAGGAGTGGGACAGTTGTAGTGGAGTGGGACAGTTGTAGAGGAGTGGGAGAGTTGTAGAGGAGTGGGACAGTTGTAGAGGAGTGGGACAGTTGTAGAGGAGTGGGACAGTTGTAGAGGAGTGGGACAGTTGTAGAGGAGTGGGACAGTTGTAGTGGAGTGGGACAGTAGTAGAGGAGTGGGAGAGTTGTAGAGGAGTGGGACAGTTGTAGTGGAGTGGGACAGTTGTAGAGGAGTGGGACAGTTGTAGTGGAGTGGGACAGTTGTAGTGGAGTGGGACAGTTGTAGAGGAGTGGGACAGTTGTAGTGGAGTGGGACAGTTGTAGTGGAGTGGGACAGTTGTAGTGGAGTGGGACAGTTGTAGAGGAGTGGGACAGTTGTAGTGGAGTGGGACAGTTGTAGTGGAGTGGGACAGTTGTAGTGGAGTGGGAAAGTAGTAGAGGAGTGGGACAGTAGTAGAGAAGTGGGACAGTAGTAGAGGAGTGGGACAGTAGTAGAGGAGTGGGAGAGTTGTAGAGGAGTGGGAAAGTAGTAGAGGAGTGGTAGAGTTGTAGAGGAGTGGGACAGTTGTAGTGGAGTGGGACAGTTGTAGTGGAGTGAGACAGTTGTAGAGGAGTGGGACATTTGTAGTGGAGTGGGACAGTAGTAGAGGAGTGGGAGAGTTGTAGAGGAGTGGGACAGTTGTAGTGGAGTGCGACAGTTGTAGAGGAGTGGGACAGTAGTAGAGGAGTGGGAGAGTTGTAGAGGAGTGGGACAGTTGTAGTGGAGTGCGACAGTTGTAGAGGAGTGGGACATTTGTAGTGGAGTGGGACAGTAGTAGAGGAGTGGGAGAGTTGTAGAGGAGTGGGACAGTTGTAGTGGAGTGCGACAGTTGTAGTGGAGTGGGACAGTAGTGGAGGAGTGGGACAGTTGTAGTGGAGTGGGACAGTTGTAGTGGAGTGGGACAGTTGTAGTGGAGTGGGACAGTTGTAGAGGAGTGGGAGAGTTGAAGAGGAGTGGGACAGTTGTAGTGGAGTGGGACAGTAGTAGAGGAGTGGGACAGTTGTAGTGGAGTGGGACAGTAGAAGAGGAATGGGAGAGTTGTAGAGGAGTGGGACAGTTGTAGTGGAGTGGGACAGTTGTAGTGGAGTGGGACAGTAGTAGAGGAGTGGGAGAGTTGTAGAGGAGTGGGACAGTTGTAGTGGAGTGCGACAGTTGTAGTGGAGTGGGACAGTAGTAGAGGAGTGGGATAGTTGTAGTGGAGTGGGACAGTTGTAGAGGAGTGGGACAGTTGTAGTGGAGTGGGACAGTAGTCGAGGAGTGGGACAGTTGTAGTGGAGTGGGACAGTTGTAGTGGAGTGGGACAGTTGTAGAGGAGTGGGACAGTTGTAGAGGAGTGGTACAGTTGTAGTGGAGTGGGACAGTTGTAGTGGAGTGGGACAGTTGTAGAGGAGTGGGACAGTTGTAGTGGAGTGGGACAGTTGTAGAGGAGTGGGACAGTAGTAGAGGAGTGGGACAGTTGTAGTGGAGTGGGACAGTAGTAGAGGAGTGGGACAGTTGTAGTGGAGTGGGACAGTTGTAGTGGAGTGGGACAGTTGTAGAGGAGTGGGACAGTTGTAGTGGAGTGGGACAGTAGTAGAGGAGTGGGAGAGTTGTAGAGGAGTGGGACAGTTGTAGTGGAGTGGGACAGTTGTAGTGGAGTGGGACAGTAGTAGAGGAGTGGGACAGTTGTAGTGGAGTGGGACAGTTGTAGTGGAGTGGGACAGTTGTAGAGGAGTGGGACAGTTGTAGTGGAGTGGGACAGTAGTAGAGGAGTGGGAGAGTTGTAGAGGAGTGGGACAGTTGTAGTGGAGTGGGACAGTAGTAGAGGAGTGGGACAGTTGTAGTGGAGTGGGACAGTTGTAGTGGAGTGCGACAGTTGTAGAGGAGTGGGACAGTTGTAGAGGAGTGGGACAGTTGTAGTGGAGTGAGACAGTTGTAGTGGAGTGAGACAGTTGGAGAGGAGTGGGACAGTTGTAGTGGAGTTAGACAGTTGGAGAGGAGTGGGATAGTTGTAGTGGAGTGAGACAGTTGTAGAGGAGTGGGACAGTAGTAGAGGAGTGTGACAGTAGTAGAGGAGTGGGACAGTTGTAGAGGAGTGGGACAGTTGTAGTGGAGTGGGACAGTTGTAGAGGAGTGAGACAGTTGTAGTGGAGTGGGACAGTTGTAGTGGAGTGGGACAGTTGTAGTGGAGTGGGACAGTTGTAGTGGAGTGAGACAGTTGTAGAGGAGTGGGAGAGTAGTAGAGGAGTGGGACAGTTGTAGAGGAGTGGGACAGTTGTAGAGGAGTGGGACAGTTGTAGTGGAGTGGGACAGTAGTAGAGGAGTGGGACAGTAGTAGAGGAGTGGGACAGTTGTAGTGGAGTGAGACAGTTGTAGTGGAGTGGGACAGTAGTAGAGGAGTGGGACAGTAGTAGAGGAGTGGGAGAGTTGTAGAGGAGTGGGAGAGTTGTAGAGGAGTGGGACAGTTGTAGTGGAGTGGGACAGTTGTAGTGGAGTGGGACAGTAGTAGAGGAGTGGGACAGTAGTAGAGGAGTGGGAGAGTTGTAGAGGAGTGGGAGAGTTGTAGAGGAGTGGGACAGTTGTAGTGGAGTGGGACAGTAGTAGAGGAGTGGGACAGTAGTAGAGGAGTGGGAGAGTTGTAGAGGAGTGGGACAGTTGTAGTGGAGTGGGACAGTTGTAGAGGAGTGGGACAGTTGTAGTGGAGTGGGACAGTTGTAGTGGAGTGGGACAGTTGTAGAGGAGTGGGACAGTTGTAGTGGAGTGGGACAGTAGTAGAGGAGTGGGACAGTAGTAGAGGAGTGGGACAGTAGTAGAGGAGTGGGAGAGTTGTAGAGGAGTGGGAGAGTTGTAGAGGAGTGGGACAGTTGTAGTGGAGTGGGACAGTTGTAGAGGAGTGGGACAGTTGTCGAGGAGTGGGACAGTTGTAGTGGAGTGGGACAGTAGTAGTGGAGTGGGACAGTAGTAGAGGAGTGGGACAGTTGTAGTGGAGTGGGACAGTTGTAGTGGAGTGGGACAGTTGTAGAGGAATGGGACAGTTGTAGAGGAGTGGGACAGTTGTAGAGGAGTGGGACAGTTGTAGTGGAGTGGGACAGTTGTAGAGGAGTGGGACAGTTGCAGAGGAGTGGGACAGTTGTAGTGGAGTGGGACAGTTGTAGAGCAGTGGGACAGTTGTAGTGGAGTGGGAGAGTTGTAGAGGAGTGGGACAGTTGTAGTGGAGTGGGACAGTTGTAGAGGAGTGGGACAGTTGTCGAGGAGTGGGACAGTTGTAGTGGAGTGGGACAGTAGTAGAGGAGTGGGACAGTAGTAGAGGAGTGGGAGAGTTGTAGAGGAGTGGGACAGTTGTAGTGGAGTGGGACAGTTGTAGAGGAGTGGGACAGTTGTCGAGGAGTGGGACAGTTGTAGTGGAGTGGGACAGTAGTAGTGGAGTGGGACAGTAGTAGAGGAGTGGGACAGTTGTAGTGGAGTGGGACAGTTGTAGTGGAGTGGGACAGTTGTAGAGGAATGGGACAGTTGTAGAGGAGTGGGACAGTTGTAGAGGAGTGGGACAGTTGTAGTGGAGTGGGACAGTTGTAGAGGAGTGGGACAGTTGCAGAGGAGTGGGACAGTTGTAGTGGAGTGGGACAGTTGTAGAGCAGTGGGACAGTTGTAGTGGAGTGCGACAGTTGTAGTGGAGTGGGACAGTTGTAGAGGAGTGGGACAGTTGTAGTGGAGTGGGACAGTTGTAGAGGAGTGGGACAGTTGTAGTGGAGTGGGACAGTAGTAGAGGAGTGGGACAGTAGTAGAGGAGTGGGACAGTTGTAGTGGAGTGGGACAGTTGTAGAGGAGTGGGACAGTTGTAGAGGAGTGGGACAGTTGTAGAGGTGTGAGACATTTGTAGTGGAGTGGGACGGTTGTAAAGGAGTGGGAGAGTTGTAGAGGAGTGGGACAGTTGCAGAGGACTCTGGGACGGTTGTAGAGGAGTCAGACAGTTGTAGAGGAGTGGGGCAGTTGTAGAGGAGTGGGAGAGTTGTAGAGGAGTGAGACAGTTGTAGTGGAGTGGGACAGTTGTAGTGGTGTGGGAGAGTTGTAGAGGAGTGAGACAGTTGTAGTGGAGTGGGAGAGTTGTAGTGGAGTGGGACACTTGTGGAGGAGAGGGGCAGTTTTAGTGGAGTGGGACAGTTGTAGAGGAGTGGGACAGTTGTAGTGGAGTGGGACAGTTGTAGTGGAGTGGGACAGTTGTAGAGGAGTGGGACAGTTGTAGTGGAGTGGGACAGTTGTAGTGGAGTGGGACAGTAGTAGAGGAGTGGGACAGTTGTAGAGGAGTGGGACAGTTGTAGAGGAGTGGGACAGTTGTAGTGGAGTGGGACAGTAGTAGAGGAGTGGGACAGTAGTAGAGGAGTGGGAGAGTTGTAGAGGAGTGGGAGAGTTGTAGAGGAGTGGGACAGTTGTAGTGGAGTGGGACAGTTGTAGAGGAGTGGGACAGTTGTCGAGGAGTGGGACAGTTGTAGTGGAGTGGGACAGTAGTAGTGGAGTGGGACAGTAGTAGAGGAGTGGGACAGTTGTAGTGGAGTGGGACAGTTGTAGTGGAGTGGGACAGTTGTAGAGGAATGGGACAGTTGTAGAGGAGTGGGACAGTTGTAGAGGAGTGGGACAGTTGTAGTGGAGTGGGACAGTTGTAGAGGAGTGGGACAGTTGCAGAGGAGTGGGACAGTTGTAGTGGAGTGGGACAGTTGTAGAGCAGTGGGACAGTTGTAGTGGAGTGGGAGAGTTGTAGAGGAGTGGGACAGTTGTAGTGGAGTGGGACAGTTGTAGAGGAGTGGGACAGTTGTCGAGGAGTGGGACAGTTGTAGTGGAGTGGGACAGTAGTAGAGGAGTGGGACAGTAGTAGAGGAGTGGGAGAGTTGTAGAGGAGTGGGACAGTTGTAGTGGAGTGGGACAGTTGTAGAGGAGTGGGACAGTTGTCGAGGAGTGGGACAGTTGTAGTGGAGTGGGACAGTAGTAGTGGAGTGGGACAGTAGTAGAGGAGTGGGACAGTTGTAGTGGAGTGGGACAGTTGTAGTGGAGTGGGACAGTTGTAGAGGAATGGGACAGTTGTAGAGGAGTGGGACAGTTGTAGAGGAGTGGGACAGTTGTAGTGGAGTGGGACAGTTGTAGAGGAGTGGGACAGTTGCAGAGGAGTGGGACAGTTGTAGTGGAGTGGGACAGTTGTAGAGCAGTGGGACAGTTGTAGTGGAGTGGGACAGTAGTAGAGGAGTGGGACAGTTGTAGTGGAGTGGGACAGTTGTAGTGGAGTGGGACAGTTGTAGAGGAGTGGGACAGTTGTAGTGGAGTGGGACAGTTGTAGTGGTGTGGGACAGTTGTAGTGGAGTGGGACAGTTGTAGTGGAGTGGGACAGTTGTAGTGGAGTGGGACAGTAGTAGAGGAGTGGGACAGTTGTAGTGGAGTGGGACAGGAGTAGAGGAGTGGGAGAGTTGTAGAGGAGTGGGACAGTTGTAGTGGAGTGGGACAGTAGTAGAGGAGTGGGACAGTTGTAGTGGAGTGGGACAGTTGTAGAGGAGTGGGACAGTTGTAGTGGAGTGGGACAGTTGTAGTGGAGTGGGACAGTTGTAGTGGAGTGGGACAGTAGTAGAGGAGTGGGACAGTTGTGGTGGAGTGGGACAGTTGTAGAGGAGTGGGACAGTTGTAGTGGAGTGGGACATTTGTAGAGGAGTGGGACAGTTGTAATGGAGTGGGACAGTTGAAGTGGAGTGAGACAGTTGTAGTGGAGTGGGACAGTTGTAGTGGAGTGGGACAGTTGAAGTGGAGTGAGACAGTTGTAGTGGAGTGGGACAGTAGTAGAGGAGTGGGACAGTTGTAGAGGAGTGGGACAGTTGTAGAGGAGTGGGACAGTTGTAGAGGAGTGGGACAGTTGTAGTGGAGTGGGACAGTAGTAGAGGAGTGGGAGAGTTGTAGTGGAGTGGGACAGTAGTAGAGGAGTGGGACAGTTGTAGTGGAGTGGGACAGTTGTAGAGGAGTGGGACAGTTGTAGTGGAGTGGGACAGTAGTAGAGGAGTGGGACAGTTGTAGAGGAGTGGGACAGTTGTAGAGGAGTGGGACAGTTGTAGAGGAGTGGGACAGTTGTAGTGGAGTGGGACAGTTGTAGAGGAGTGGGACAGTTGTAGTGGAGTGGGACAGTTGTAGAGGAGTGGGACAGGTGTAGTGGAGTGGGACAGTTGTAGAGGAGTGGGACAGTTGTAGTGGAGTGGGACAGTTGTAGAGGAGAGGGACAGTTGTAGAGGAGTGGGACAGTTGTAGTGGAGTGGGACAGTTGTAGTGGAGTGAGACAGTTGTAGTGGAGTGGGACAGTAGTAGAGGAGTGGGACAGGTGTAGTGGAGTGGGACAGTTGTAGAGGAGTGGGACAGTTGTAGTGGAGTGGGACAGTTGTAGAGGAGAGGGACAGTTGTAGAGGAGTGGGACAGTTGTAGTGGAGTGGGATAGTTGTAGTGGAGTGGGACAGTTGTAGAGGAGTGGGACAGTTGTAGTGGAGTGGGACAGTTGTAGTGGAGTGAGACAGTTGTAGAGGAGTGGGACAGTTGTAGAGGAGTGGGACAGTTGTAGAGGAGTGGGACAGTTGTAGTGGCGTGGGACAGTTGTAGAGGAGTGGGAGAGTTGTAGTGGAGTGGGACAGTTGTAGAGGAATGGGACAGTTGTAGAGGAGTGGGACAGTTGTAGAGGAGTGGGACAGTTGTAGTGGAGTGGGACAGTTGTAGAGGAGTGGGACAGTTGCAGAGGAGTGGGACAGTTGTAGTGGAGTGGGACAGTTGTAGTGGAGTGGGACAGTTGTAGAGGAGTGGGACAGTTGTAGTGGAGTGCGACAGTTGTAGTGGAGTGGGACAGTTGTAGAGGAGTGGGACAGTTGTAGTGGAGTGGGACAGTTGTAGAGGAGTGGGACAGTTGTAGTGGAGTGGGACAGTAGTAGAGGAGTGGGACAGTAGTAGAGGAGTGGGACAGTTGTAGTGGAGTGGGACAGTTGTAGAGGAGTGGGACAGTTGTAGAGGAGTGGGACAGTTGTAGAGGTGTGAGACATTTGTAGTGGAGTGGGACGGTTGTAAAGGAGTGGGAGAGTTGTAGAGGAGTGGGACAGTTGCAGAGGACTCTGGGACGGTTGTAGAGGAGTCAGACAGTTGTAGAGGAGAGGGGCAGTTGTAGAGGAGTGGGAGAGTTGTAGAGGAGTGAGACAGTTGTAGTGGAGTGGGACAGTTGTAGTGGTGTGGGAGAGTTGTAGAGGAGTGAGACAGTTGTAGTGGAGTGGGAGAGTTGTAGTGGAGTAGGACAGTTGTAGAGGAGTAGGACAGTTGTAGAGGAGTGGGACAGTTGTAGTGGAGTGGGACGGTTGTAGTGGAGTGGGACAGTAGTAGAGGAGTGGGACAGTTGTAGTGGAGTGGGACAGTTGTAGAGGTGTGGGACAGTTGTAGAGGAGTGGGACAGTTGTAGTGGAGTGGGACAGTTGTAGTGGAGTGGGACAGTAGTAGAGGAGTGGGACAGTTGTAGTGGAGTGGGACAGTAGTAGACGAGTGGGACGGTTGTAGTGGAGTGGGACAGTAGTAGAGGAGTGGGACAGTTGTAGAGGAGTGGGACAGTTGTAGTGGAGTGGGACAGTTGTAGTGGAGTGGGACAGTAGTAGAGGAGTGGGACAGTTGAAGTGGAGTGGGACAGTTGTAGTGGAGTGGGACAGTTGTAGTGGAGTGGGACAGTAGTAGAGGAGTGGGACAGTTGTAGTGGAGTGGGACAGTTGTAGTGGAGTGGGACAGTTGTAGTGGAGTGGGACAGTTGTAGAGGAGTGGGACAGTTGTAGTGGAGTGGGACAGTTGTAGTGGAGTGGGACAGTAGTAGAGGAGTGGGACAGTTGTAGTGGAGTGGGACAGTTGTAGTGGAGTGGGAGAGTTGTAGAGGAGTGGGACAGTTCTAGAGGAGTGGGACAGTTGTAGTGGAGTGGGACAGTTGTAGTGGAGTGGGACAGTTGTAGTGGAGTGGGACATTTGTAGTGGAGTGGGACAGTTGTAGTGGAGTGGGACAGTTGTAGTGGAGTGGGACATTTGTAGTGGAGTGGGACAGTTGTAGTGGAGTGGGACAGTTGTAGAGGAGTGGGACAGTTGTAGTGGAGTGGGACAGTTGTAGTGGAGTGGGACAGTTGTAGTGGAGTGGGACAGTTGTAGAGGAGTGGGACAGTTGTAGTGGAGTGGGACAGTTGTAGTGGTGTGGGACAGTTGTAGTGGAGTGGGACAGTTGTAGTGGAGTGGGACAGTTGTAGTGGAGTGGGACAGTTGTAGTGGAGTGGGACAGTAGTAGAGGAGTGGGACAGTTGTAGTGGAGTGGGACAGGAGTAGAGGAGTGGGAGAGTTGTAGAGGAGTGGGACAGTTGTAGTGGAGTGGGACAGTAGTAGAGGAGTGGGACAGTTGTAGTGGAGTGGGACAGTTGTAGAGGAGTGGGACAGTTGTAGTGGAGTGGGACAGTTGTAGTGGAGTGGGACAGTTGTAGTGGAGTGGGACAGTAGTAGAGGAGTGGGACAGTTGTAGTGGAGTGGGACAGTTGTAGAGGAGTGGGACAGTTGTAGTGGAGTGGGACATTTGTAGAGGAGTGGGACAGTTGTAGTGGAGTGGGACAGTTGTAGTGGAGTGGGACAGTTGAAGTGGAGTGAGACAGTTGTAGTGGAGTGGGACAGTTGTAGTGGAGTGGGACAGTTGAAGTGGAGTGAGACAGTTGTAGTGGAGTGGGACAGTAGTAGAGGAGTGGGACAGTTGTAGAGGAGTGGGACAGTTGTAGAGGAGTGGGACAGTTGTAGAGGAGTGGGACAGTTGTAGTGGAGTGGGACAGTAGTAGAGGAGTGGGAGAGTTGTAGTGGAGTGGGACAGTAGTAGAGGAGTGGGACAGTTGTAGTGGAGTGGGACAGTTGTAGAGGAGTGGGACAGTTGTAGTGGAGTGGGACAGTAGTAGAGGAGTGGGACAGTTGTAGAGGAGTGGGACAGTTGTAGAGGAGTGGGACAGTTGTAGAGGAGTGGGACAGTTGTAGTGGAGTGGGACAGTTGTAGAGGAGTGGGACAGTTGTAGTGGAGTGGGACAGTTGTAGAGGAGTGGGACAGGTGTAGTGGAGTGGGACAGTTGTAGAGGAGTGGGACAGTTGTAGTGGAGTGGGACAGTTGTAGAGGAGAGGGACAGTTGTAGAGGAGTGGGACAGTTGTAGTGGAGTGGGACAGTTGTAGTGGAGTGGGACAGTTGTAGAGGAGTGGGACAGTTGTAGTGGAGTGGGACAGTTGTAGTGGAGTGAGACAGTTGTAGAGGAGTGGGATAGTTGTAGAGGAGTGGGACAGTTGTAGAGGAGTGGGACAGTTGTAGTGGAGTGGGACAGTTGTAGAGGAGTGGGAGAGTTGTAGAGGAGTGGGACAGTTGTAGTGGAGTGAGACAGTTGTAGTGGAGTGGGACAGTAGTAGAGGAGTGGGAGAGTTGTCGAGGAGTGGGACAGTTGTAGAGGTGTGGGACAGTTGTAGTGGAGTGGGACAGTTGTAGAGGAGTGGGACAGTTGTAGAGGAGTGGGACAGTTGTAGTGGAGTGGGACAGTTGTAGACGAGTGGGACAGTTGTAGAGGAGTGGGACAGTTGTAGAGGAGTGGGACAGTTGTAGTGGAGTGGGACAGTAGTAGAGGAGTGGGAGAGTTGTAGAGGAGTGGGACATTTGTAGTGGAGTGGGACAGTTGTAGTGGAGTGGGACAGTTGTAGAGGAGTGGGAGAGTTGTAGAGGAGTGGGACAGTTGTAGTGGAGTGGGACAGTAGTAGAGGAGTGGGACAGTAGTAGAGGAGTGGGACAGTTGTAGTGGAGTGGGACAGTTGTAGAGGAGTGGGACAGTTGAAGTGGAGTGGGACAGTTGTAGTGGAGTGGGACAGTTGTAGTGGAGTGGGACAGTAGTAGAGGAGTGGGACAGTAGTAGAGGAGTGGGACAGTTGTAGTGGAGTGGGACAGTTGTAGTGGAGTGGGACAGTTGTAGAGGAGTGGGACAGTTGTAGTGGAGTGGGACAGTAGTAGAGGAGTGGGAGAGTTGTAGAGGAGTGGGACAGTTGTAGTGGAGTGGGACAGTAGTAGAGGAGTGAGACAGTTGTAGAGGAGTGGGACAGTTGTAGTGGAGTGGGACAGTAGTAGAGGAGTGGGAGAGTTGTAGAGGAGTGGGACAGTTGTAGTGGAGTGGGACAGTTGTAGTGGAGTGGGACAGATGTAGAGGAGTGGGAGAGTTGTAGAGGAGTGGGACAGTTGTAGAGGAGTGGGACAGTTGTAGAGGAGTGGGACAGTTGTAGTGGAGTGGGACAGTTGGAGAGGAGTGAGACAGTTGTAGTGGAGTGGGACAGTTGTAGTGGAGTGAGACAATTGTAGTGGAGTGGGACAGTTGTAGTGGAGTGGGACAGTTGTAGAGGAGTGGGACAGTTGTAGTGGAGTGGGACAGTTGTAGAGGAGTGGGACAGTTGTAGTGGAGTGGGACAGTAGTAGAGGAGTGAGACAGTTGTAGTGGAGTGGGACATTTGTAGAGGAGTGGGACAGTTGTAGTGGAGTGGGACAGTTGTAGTGGAGTGGGACAGTTGAAGTGGAGTGAGACAGTTGTAGTGGAGTGGGACAGTTGTAGAGGAGTGGGACAGTTGTAGTGGAGGGGGACAGTAGTAGAGGAGTGAGACAGTTGTAGTGGAGTGGGACATTTGTAGAGGAGTGGGACAGTTGTAGTGGAGTGGGACAGTTGTAGAGGAGTGGGACAGTTGTAGTGGAGTGGGACATTTGCAGAGGAGTGGGACAGTTGTAGTGGAGTGGGACAGTTGTAGTGGAGTGGGACAGTTGAAGTGGAGTGAGACAGTTGTAGTGGAGTGGGACAGTTGTAGTGGAGTGGGACAGTTGAAGTGGAGTGAGACAGTTGTAGTGGAGTGGGACAGTAGTAGAGGAGTGGGACAGTTGTAGAGGAGTGGGACAGTTGTAGAGGAGTGGGACAGTTGTAGAGGAGTGGGACAGTTGTAGTGGAGTGGGACAGTAGTAGAGGAGTGGGAGAGTTGTAGTGGAGTGGGACAGTAGTAGAGGAGTGGGACAGTTGAAGTGGAGTGGGACAGTTGTAGAGGAGTGGGACAGTTGTAGTGGAGTGGGACAGTAGTAGAGGAGTGGGACAGTTGTAGAGGAGTGGGACAGTTGTAGAGGAGTGGGACAGTTGTAGAGGAGTGGGACAGTTGTAGTGGAGTGGGACAGTTGTAGAGGAGTGGGACAGTTGTAGTGGAGTGGGACAGTTGTAGAGGAGTGGGACAGGTGTAGTGGAGTGGGACAGTTGTAGAGGAGTGGGACAGTTGTAGTGGAGTGGGACAGTTGTAGAGGAGAGGGACAGTTGTAGAGGAGTGGGACAGTTGTAGTGGAGTGGGACAGTTGTAGTGGAGTGAGACAGTTGTAGTGGAGTGGGACAGTAGTAGAGGAGTGGGAGAGTTGTAGAGGAGTGGGACAGTTGTAGAGGAGTGGGACAGTTGTAGAGGAGTGGGACAGTTGTAGAGGAGTGGGACAGTTGTAGTGGAGTGGGACAGTTGTAGAGGAGTGGGACAGTTGTAGAGGAGTGGGACAGTTGTAGTGGAGTGGGACAGTTGTAGAGGAGTGGGAGAGTTGTAGTGGAGTGGGACAGTTGTAGAGGAATGGGACAGTTGCAGAGGAGTGGGACAGTTGTAGAGGAGTGGGACAGTTGTAGTGGAGTGGGACAGTTGTAGAGGAGTGGGACAGTTGCAGAGGAGTGGGACAGTTGTAGTGGAGTGGGACAGTTGTAGTGGAGTGGGACAGTTGTAGAGGAGTGGGACAGTTGTAGTGGAGTGCGACAGTTGTAGTGGAGTGGGACAGTTGTAGAGGAGTGGGACAGTTGTAGTGGAGTGGGACAGTTGTAGAGGAGTGGGACAGTTGTAGTGGAGTGGGACAGTAGTAGAGGAGTGGGACAGTAGTAGAGGAGTGGGACAGTTGTAGTGGAGTGGGACAGTTGTAGAGGAGTGGGACAGTTGTAGTGGAGTGGGACAGTTGTAGTGGAGTGGGACAGTAGTAGAGGAGTGGGACAGTTGTAGTGGAGTGGGACAGTTGTAGAGGAGTGGGACAGTTGTAGAGGAGTGGGACAGTTGTAGACGAGTGGGACAGTTGTAGAGGAGTGGGACAGTTGTAGACGAGTGGGACAGTTGTAGAGGAGTGAGACAGTTGTAGTGGAGTGAGACAGTTGTAGTGGAGTGGGACAGTTGTAGAGGAGTGGGACAGTTGTAGAGGAGTGGGACAGTTGTAGTGGAGTGGGACAGTTGTAGACGAGTGGGACAGTTGTAGAGGAGTGGGACAGTTGTAGAGGAGTGGGACAGTTGTAGTGGAGTGGGACAGTAGTAGAGGAGTGGGAGAGTTGTAGAGGAGTGGGACATTTGTAGTGGAGTGGGACAGTTGTAGTGGAGTGGGACAGTTGTAGAGGAGTGGGAGAGTTGTAGAGGAGTGGGACAGTTGTAGTGGAGTGGGACAGTAGTAGAGGAGTGGGACAGTAGTAGAGGAGTGGGACAGTTGTAGTCGAGTGGGACAGTTGTAGAGGAGTGGGACAGTTGAAGTGGAGTGGGACAGTTGTAGTGGAGTGGGACAGTTGTAGTGGAGTGGGACAGTAGTAGAGGAGTGGGACAGTAGTAGAGGAGTGGGACAGTTGTAGTGGAGTGGGACAGTTGTAGTGGAGTGGGACAGTTGTAGAGGAGTGGGACAGTTGTAGTGGAGTGGGACAGTAGTAGAGGAGTGGGAGAGTTGTAGAGGAGTGGGACAGTTGTAGTGGAGTGGGACAGTTGTAGTGGAGTGGGACAGTTGTAGTGGAGTGGGACAGTTGTAGAGGAGTGGGACAGTAGTAGAGGAGTGGGAGAGTTGTAGAGGAGTGGGACAGTAGTAGAGGAGTGGGAGAGTTGTAGAGGAGTGGGACAGTTGTAGTGGAGTGGGACAGTTGTAGAGGAGTGGGACAGTAGTAGAGGAGTGGGAGAGTTGTAGAGGAGTGAGACAGTTGTAGAGGAGTGGGACAGTTGTAGTGGAGTGGGACAGTTGTAGTGGAGTGGGACAGATGTAGAGGAGTGGGAGAGTTGTAGAGGAGTGGGACAGTTGTAGAGGAGTGGGACAGTTGTAGAGGAGTGGGACAGTTGTAGTGGAGTGGGACAGTTGGAGAGGAGTGAGACAGTTGTAGTGGAGTGGGACAGTTGTAGTGGAGTGGGACAGTAGTAGAGGAGTGGGAGAGTTGTAGAGGAGTGGGACAGTTGTAGTGGAGTGGGACAGTTGTAGTGGAGTGGGACAGATGTAGAGGAGTGGGAGAGTTGTAGAGGAGTGGGACAGTTGTAGAGGAGTGGGACAGTTGTAGAGGAGTGGGACAGTTGTAGTGGAGTGGGACAGTTGGAGAGGAGTGAGACAGTTGTAGTGGAGTGGGACAGTTGTAGTGGAGTGAGACAATTGTAGTGGAGTGGGACAGTTGTAGTGGAGTGGGACAGTTGTAGAGGAGTGGGACAGTTGTAGTGGAGTGGGACAGTTGTAGAGGAGTGGGACAGTTGTAGTGGAGTGGGACAGTAGTAGAGGAGTGAGACAGTTGTAGTGGAGTGGGACATTTGTAGAGGAGTGGGACAGTTGTAGTGGAGTGGGACAGTTGTAGTGGAGTGGGACAGTTGAAGTGGAGTGAGACAGTTGTAGTGGAGTGGGACAGTTGTAGAGGAGTGGGACAGTTGTAGTGGAGTGGGACAGTAGTAGAGGAGTGAGACAGTTGTAGTGGAGTGGGACATTTGTAGAGGAGTGGGACAGTTGTAGTGGAGTGGGACAGTTGTAGAGGAGTGGGACAGTTGTAGACGAGTGGGACAGTTGTAGAGGAGTGGGACAGTTGTAGTGGAGTGGGACAGTTGTAGTGGAGTGGGACAGTAGTAGAGGAGTGGGAGAGTTGTAGAGGAGTGGGACATTTGTAGTGGAGTGGGACAGTTGTAGTGGAGTGGGACAGTTGTAGAGGAGTGGGAGAGTTGTAGAGGAGTGGGACAGTTGTAGTGGAGTGGGACAGTAGTAGAGGAGTGGGACAGTAGTAGAGGAGTGGGACAGTTGTAGTGGAGTGGGACATTTGTAGAGGAGTGGGACAGTTGAAGTGGAGTGGGACAGTTGTAGTGGAGTGGGACAGTTGTAGTGGAGTGGGACAGTAGTAGAGGAGTGGGACAGTAGTAGAGGAGTGGGACAGTTGTAGTGGAGTGGGACAGTTGTAGTGGAGTGGGACAGTTGTAGAGGAGTGGGACAGTTGTAGTGGAGTGGGACAGTAGTAGAGGAGTGGGAGAGTTGTAGAGGAGTGGGACAGTTGTAGTGGAGTGGGACAGTAGTAGAGGAGTGAGACAGTTGTAGAGGAGTGGGACAGTTGTAGTGGAGTGGGACAGTTGTAGTGGAGTGGGACAGTTGTAGAGGAGTGGGACAGTTGTAGAGGAGTGGGACAGTTGTAGAGGAGTGGGACAGTTGTAGAGGAGTGGGACAGTTGTAGAGGAGTGGGAGAGTTGTAGAGGAGTGGGACAGTTGTAGTGGAGTGGGACAGTTGTAGTGGAGTGGGACAGATGTAGAGGAGTGGGAGAGTTGTAGAGGAGTGGGACAGTTGTAGAGGAGTGGGACAGTTGTAGAGGAGTGGGACAGTTGTAGTGGAGTGGGACAGTTGGAGAGGAGTGAGACAGTTGTAGTGGAGTGTGACAGTTGTAGTGGAGTGGGACAGTTGTAGAGGAGTGGGACAGTTGTAGTGGAGTGGGACAGTTGTAGAGGAGTGGGACAGTTGTAGTGGAGTGGGACAGTAGTAGAGGAGTGAGACAGTTGTAGTGGAGTGGGACATTTGTAGAGGAGTGGGACAGTTGTAGTGGAGTGGGACAGTTGTAGTGGAGTGGGACAGTTGAAGTGGAGTGAGACAGTTGTAGTGGAGTGGGACAGTTGTAGAGGAGTGGGACAGTTGTAGTGGAGGGGGACAGTAGTAGAGGAGTGAGACAGTTGTAGTGGAGTGGGACATTTGTAGAGGAGTGGGACAGTTGTAGTGGAGTGGGACAGTTGTAGAGGAGTGGGACAGTTGTAGTGGAGTGGGACAGTAGTAGAGGAGTGAGACAGTTGTAGTGGAGTGGGACATTTGTAGAGGAGTGGGACAGTTGTAGTGGAGTGGGACATTTGTAGAGGAGTGGGACAGTTGTAGTGGAGTGGGACAGTTGTAGAGGAGTGGGACAGTTGTAGTGGAGTGGGACATTTGCAGAGGAGTGGGACAGTTGTAGTGGAGTGGGACAGTTGTAGTGGAGTGGGACAGTTGAAGTGGAGTGAGACAGTTGTAGTGGAGTGGGACAGTTGTAGTGGAGTGGGACAGTTGAAGTGGAGTGAGACAGTTGTAGTGGAGTGGGACAGTAGTAGAGGAGTGGGACAGTTGTAGAGGAGTGGGACAGTTGTAGAGGAGTGGGACAGTTGTAGAGGAGTGGGACAGTTGTAGTGGAGTGGGACAGTAGTAGAGGAGTGGGAGAGTTGTAGTGGAGTGGGACAGTAGTAGAGGAGTGGGACAGTTGTCGTGGAGTGGGACAGTAGTAGAGGAGTGGGACAGTTGTAGAGGAGTGGGACAGTTGTAGAGGAGTGGGACAGTTGTAGAGGAGTGGGACAGTTGTAGTGGAGTGGGACAGTTGTAGAGGAGTGGGACAGTTGTAGTGGAGTGGGACAGTTGTAGAGGAGTGGGACAGGTGTAGTGGAGTGGGACAGTTGTAGAGGAGTGGGACAGTTGTAGTGGAGTGGGACAGTTGTAGAGGAGAGGGACAGTTGTAGAGGAGTGGGACAGTTGTAGTGGAGTGGGACAGTTGTAGTGGAGTGAGACAGTTGTAGTGGAGTGGGACAGTAGTAGAGGAGTGGGAGAGTTGTAGAGGAGTGGGACAGTTGTAGAGGAGTGGGACAGTTGTAGAGGAGTGGGACAGTTGTAGTGGAGTGGGACAGTTGTAGAGGAGTGGGAGAGTTGTAGTGGAGTGGGACAGTTGTAGAGGAATGGGACAGTTGTAGAGGAGTGGGACAGTTGTAGAGGAGTGGGACAGTTGTAGTGGAGTGGGACAGTTGTAGAGGAGTGGGACAGTTGCAGAGGAGTGGGACAGTTGTAGAGGAGTGCGACAGTTGTAGTGGAGTGGGACAGTTGTAGTGGAGTGGGACAGTTGTAGTGGAGTGGGACAGTTGTAGAGGAGTGGGACAGTTGTAGTGGAGTGCGACAGTTGTAGTGGAGTGGGACAGTTGTAGAGGAGTGGGACAGTTGTAGTGGAGTGGGACAGTTGTAGAGGAGTGGGACAGTTGTAGTGGAGTGGGACAGTAGTAGAGGAGTGGGACAGTAGTAGAGGAGTGGGACAGTTGTAGTGGAGTGGGACAGTTGTAGAGGAGTGGGACAGTTGTAGTGGAGTGGGACAGTTGTAGTGGAGTGGGACAGTAGTAGAGGAGTGGGAGAGTTGTCGAGGAGTGGGACAGTTGTAGAGGTGTGGGACAGTTGTAGTGGAGTGGGACAGTTGTAGAGGAGTGGGACAGTTGTAGAGGAGTGGGACAGTTGTAGTGGAGTGGGACAGTTGTAGACGAGTGGGACAGTTGTAGAGGAGTGGGACAGTTGTAGAGGAGTGGGACAGTTGTAGTGGAGTGGGACAGTAGTAGAGGAGTGGGAGAGTTGTAGAGGAGTGGGACATTTGTAGTGGAGTGGGACAGTTGTAGTGGAGTGGGACAGTTGTAGAGGAGTGGGAGAGTTGTAGAGGAGTGGGACAGTTGTAGTGGAGTGGGACAGTAGTAGAGGAGTGGGACAGTAGTAGAGGAGTGGGACAGTTGTAGTGGAGTGGGACAGTTGTAGAGGAGTGGGACAGTTGAAGTGGAGTGGGACAGTTGTAGTGGAGTGGGACAGTTGTAGTGGAGTGGGACAGTAGTAGAGGAGTGGGACATTAGTAGAGGAGTGGGACAGTTGTAGTGGAGTGGGACAGTTGTAGTGGAGTGGGACAGTTGTAGAGGAGTGGGACAGTTGTAGTGGAGTGGGACAGTAGTAGAGGAGTGGGAGAGTTGTAGAGGAGTGGGACAGTTGTAGTGGAGTGGGACAGTTGTAGTGGAGTGGGACAGATGTAGAGGAGTGGGAGAGTTGTAGAGGAGTGGGACAGTTGTAGAGGAGTGGGACAGTTGTAGAGGAGTGGGACAGTTGTAGTGGAGTGGGACAGTTGGAGAGGAGTGAGACAGTTGTAGTGGAGTGGGACAGTTGTAGTGGAGTGAGACAATTGTAGTGGAGTGGGACAGTTGTAGTGGAGTGGGACAGTTGTAGAGGAGTGGGACAGTTGTAGTGGAGTGGGACAGTTGTAGAGGAGTGGGACAGTTGTAGTGGAGTGGGACAGTAGTAGAGGAGTGAGACAGTTGTAGTGGAGTGGGACATTTGTAGAGGAGTGGGACAGTTGTAGTGGAGTGGGACAGTTGTAGTGGAGTGGGACAGTTGAAGTGGAGTGAGACAGTTGTAGTGGAGTGGGACAGTTGTAGAGGAGTGGGACAGTTGTAGTGGAGTGGGACAGTAGTAGAGGAGTGAGACAGTTGTAGTGGAGTGGGACATTTGTAGAGGAGTGGGACAGTTGTAGTGGAGTGGGACAGTTGTAGAGGAGTGGGACAGTTGTAGTGGAGTGGGACAGTAGTAGAGGAGTGAGACAGTTGTAGTGGAGTGGGACATTTGTAGAGGAGTGGGACAGTTGTAGTGGAGTGGGACATTTGTAGAGGAGTGGGACAGTTGTAGTGGAGTGGGACAGTTGTAGAGGAGTGGGACAGTTGTAGTGGAGTGGGACATTTGCAGAGGAGTGGGACAGTTGTAGTGGAGTGGGACAGTTGTAGTGGAGTGGGACAGTTGAAGTGGAGTGAGACAGTTGTAGTGGAGTGGGACAGTTGTAGTGGAGTGGGACAGTTGAAGTGGAGTGAGACAGTTGTAGTGGAGTGGGACAGTAGTAGAGGAGTGGGACAGTTGTAGAGGAGTGGGACAGTTGTAGAGGAGTGGGACAGTTGTAGAGGAGTGGGACAGTTGTAGTGGAGTGGGACAGTAGTAGAGGAGTGGGAGAGTTGTAGTGGAGTGGGACAGTAGTAGAGGAGTGGGACAGTTGAAGTGGAGTGGGACAGTTGTAGAGGAGTGGGACAGTTGTAGTGGAGTGGGACAGTAGTAGAGGAGTGGGACAGTTGTAGAGGAGTGGGACAGTTGTAGAGGAGTGGGACAGTTGTAGTGGAGTGGGACAGTTGTAGAGGAGTGGGACAGTTGTAGTGGAGTGGGACAGTTGTAGAGGAGTGGGACAGGTGTAGTGGAGTGGGACAGTTGTAGAGGAGTGGGACAGTTGTAGTGGAGTGGGACAGTTGTAGAGGAGAGGGACAGTTGTAGAGGAGTGGGACAGTTGTAGTGGAGTGGGACAGTTGTAGTGGAGTGAGACAGTTGTAGTGGAGTGGGACAGTAGTAGAGGAGTGGGAGAGTTGTAGAGGAGTGGGACAGTTGTAGAGGAGCGGGACAGTTGTAGAGGAGTGGGACAGTTGTAGAGGAGTGGGACAGTTGTAGTGGAGTGGGACAGTTGTAGAGGAGTGGGAGAGTTGTAGTGGAGTGGGACAGTTGTAGAGGAATGGGACAGTTGTAGAGGAGTGGGACAGTTGTAGAGGAGTGGGACAGTTGTAGTGGAGTGGGACAGTTGTAGAGGAGTGGGACAGTTGCAGAGGAGTGGGACAGTTGTAGTGGAGTGGGACAGTTGTAGTGGAGTGGGACAGTTGTAGAGGAGTGGGACAGTTGTAGTGGAGTGCGACAGTTGTAGTGGAGTGGGACAGTTGTAGAGGAGTGGGACAGTTGTAGTGGAGTGGGACAGTTGTAGAGGAGTGGGACAGTTGTAGTGGAGTGGGACAGTAGTAGAGGAGTGGGACAGTAGTAGAGGAGTGGGACAGTTGTAGTGGAGTGGGACAGTTGTAGAGGAGTGGGACAGTTGTAGAGGAGTGGGACAGTTGTAGAGGAGTGGGACAGTTGTAGTGGAGTGGGACAGTTGTAGAGGAGTGGGAGAGTTGTAGAGGAGTGGGACAGTTGCAGAGGACTCTGGGACGGTTGTAGAGGAGTCAGACAGTTGTAGAGGAGAGGGGCAGTTGTAGAGGAGTGGGAGAGTTGTAGAGGAGTGAGACAGTTGTAGTGGAGTGGGACAGTTGTAGTGGTGTGGGAGAGTTGTAGAGGAGTGAGACAGTTGTAGTGGAGTGGGAGAGTTGTAGTGGAGTGGGACACTTGTGGAGGAGAGGGGCAGTTTTAGTGGAGTGGGACAGTTGTAGAGGAGTGGGACAGTTGTAGTGGAGTGGGACAGTTGTAGTGGAGTAGGACAGTTGTAGAGGAGTGGGACAGTTGTAGTGGAGTGGGACAGTAGTAGAGGAGTGGGACAGTTGTAGTGGAGTGGGACAGTTGTAGTGGAGTGGGAGAGTTGTAGAGGAGTGGGACAGTAGTAGAGGAGTGGGACAGTTGTAGTGGAGTGGGACAGTTGTAGTGGAGTGGGACAGTAGTAGAGGAGTGGGACAGTTGTAGTGGAGTGGGACAGTAGTAGACGAGTGGGACGGTTGTAGTGTAGTGGGACAGTAGTAGAGGAGTGGGACAGTTGTAGAGGAGTGGGACAGTTGTAGTGGAGTGGGACAGTTGTAGTGGAGTGGGACAGTAGTAGAGGAGTGGGACAGTTCAAGTGGAGTGGGACAGTTGTAGTGGAGTGGGACAGTTGTAGTGGAGTGGGACAGTAGTAGAGGAGTGGGACAGTTGTAGTGGAGTGGGACAGTTGTAGTGGAGTGGGACAGTTGTAGTGGAGTGGGACAGTTGAAGTGGAGTGAGACAGTTGTAGTGGAGTGGGACAGTTGTAGAGGAGTGGGACAGTTGTAGTGGAGTGGGACAGTAGTAGAGGAGTGAGACAGTTGTAGTGGAGTGGGACATTTGTAGAGGAGTGGGACAGTTGTAGTGGAGTGGGACAGTTGTAGAGGAGTGGGACAGTTGTAGTGGAGTGGGACAGTAGTAGAGGAGTGAGACAGTTGTAGTGGAGTGGGACATTTGTAGAGGAGTGGGACAGTTGTAGTGGAGTGGGACATTTGTAGAGGAGTGGGACAGTTGTAGTGGAGTGGGACAGTTGTAGAGGAGTGGGACAGTTGTAGTGGAGTGGGACATTTGCAGAGGAGTGGGACAGTTGTAGTGGAGTGGGACAGTTGTAGTGGAGTGGGACAGTTGAAGTGGAGTGAGACAGTTGTAGTGGAGTGGGACAGTTGTAGTGGAGTGGGACAGTTGAAGTGGAGTGAGACAGTTGTAGTGGAGTGGGACAGTAGTAGAGGAGTGGGACAGTTGTAGAGGAGTGGGACAGTTGTAGAGGAGTGGGACAGTTGTAGTGGAGTGGGACAGTAGTAGAGGAGTGGGAGAGTTGTAGTGGAGTGGGACAGTAGTAGAGGAGTGGGACAGTTGAAGTGGAGTGGGACAGTTGTAGAGGAGTGGGACAGTTGTAGTGGAGTGGGACAGTAGTAGAGGAGTGGGACAGTTGTAGAGGAGTGGGACAGTTGTAGAGGAGTGGGACAGTTGTAGAGGAGTGGGACAGTTGTAGTGGAGTGGGACAGTTGTAGAGGAGTGGGACAGTTGTAGTGGAGTGGGACAGTTGTAGAGGAGTGGGACAGGTGTAGTGGAGTGGGACAGTTGTAGAGGAGTGGGACAGTTGTAGTGGAGTGGGACAGTTGTAGAGGAGAGGGACAGTTGTAGAGGAGTGGGACAGTTGTAGTGGAGTGGGACAGTTGTAGTGGAGTGAGACAGTTGTAGTGGAGTGGGACAGTAGTAGAGGAGTGGGAGAGTTGTAGAGGAGTGGGACAGTTGTAGAGGAGCGGGACAGTTGTAGAGGAGTGGGACAGTTGTAGAGGAGTGGGACAGTTGTAGTGGAGTGGGACAGTTGTAGAGGAGTGGGAGAGTTGTAGTGGAGTGGGACAGTTGTAGAGGAATGGGACAGTTGTAGAGGATTGGGACAGTTGTAGTGGAGTGGGACAGTTGTAGTGGAGTGGGACAGTTGTAGTGGAGTGGGACAGTTGTAGTGGAGTGGGACAGTAGTAGAGGCGTGGGACAGTTGTAGTGGAGTGGGACAGTTGTAGTGGAGTAGGACAGTTGTAGAGGAGTGGGACAGTTGTAGTGGAGTGGGACAGTTGTAGTGGAGTGGGACAGTAGTAGAGGAGTGGGACAGTTGTAGTGGAGTGGGACAGTTGTAGTGGAGTGGGAGAGTTGTAGAGGAGTGGGACAGTAGTAGAGGAGTGGGACAGTAGTAGAGGAGTGGGACAGTTGTAGTGGAGTGGGACAGTTGTAGTGGAGTGGGACAGTTGTAGTGGAGTGGGACAGTAGTAGAGGAGTGGGACAGTTGTAGTGGAGTGGGACAGTTGTAGTGGAGTGGGACAGTTGTAGTGGAGTGGGACAGTAGTAGAGGAGTGGGACAGTTGTAGTGGAGTGGGACAGTTGTAGTGGAGTGGGACAGTTGTGGTGGAGTGGGACAGTTGTAGAGGAGTGGGACAGTTGTAGTGGAGTGGGACAGTTGTAGTGGAGTTGGACAGTAGTAGAGGATTGGGACAGTTGTAGTGGAGTGGGACAGTTGTAGTGGAGTGGGAGAGTTGTAGAGGAGTGGGACAGTTGTAGAGGAGTGGGACAGTTGTAGTGGAGTGGGACAGTTGTAGTGGAGTGGGACAGTTGTAGTGGAGTGGGACATTTGTAGTGGAGTGGGACAGTTGTAGTGGAGTGGGACAGTTGTAGTGGAGTGGGACATTTGTAGTGGAGTGGGACAGTTGTAGTGGAGTGGGACAGTTGTAGTGGAGTGGGACAGTTGTAGAGGAGTGGGACAGTTGTAGTGGAGTGGGACAGTTGTAGTGGAGTGGGACAGTTGTAGTGGAGTGGGACAGTTGTAGAGGAGTGGGACAGTTGTAGTGGAGTAGGACAGTTGTAGTGGTGTGGGACAGTTGTAGTGGAGTGGGACAGTTGTAGTGGAGTGGGACAGTTGTAGTGGAGTGGGACAGTTGTAGAGGAGTGGGACAGTTGTAGTGGAGTGGGACAGTTGTAGTGGAGTGGGACAGTTGTAGTGGAGTGGGACAGTTGTAGAGGAGTGGGACAGTTGTAGTGGAGTGGGACAGTTGTAGTGGTGTGGGACAGTTGTAGTGGAGTGGGACAGTTGTAGTGGAGTGGGACAGTTGTAGTGGAGTGGGACAGTAGTAGAGGAGTGGGACAGTTGTAGTGGAGTGGGACAGGAGTAGAGGAGTGGGAGAGTTGTAGAGGAGTGGGACAGTTGTAGTGGAGTGGGACAGTAGTAGAGGAGTGGGACAGTTGTAGTGGAGTGGGACAGTTGTAGAGGAGTGGGACAGTTGTAGTGGAGTGGGACAGTTGTAGTGGAGTGGGACAGTAGTAGAGGAGTGGGACAGTTGTCGTGGAGTGGGACAGTTGGAGAGGAGTGGGACAGTTGTAGTGGAGTGGGACATTTGTAGAGGAGTGGGACAGTTGTAGTGGAGTGGGACAGTTGTAGTGGAGTGGGACAGTTGAAGTGGAGTGAGACAGTTGTAGTGGAGTGGGACAGTTGTAGTGGAGTGGGACAGTTGAAGTGGAGTGAGACAGTTGTAGTGGAGTGGGACAGTAGTAGAGGAGTGGGACAGTTGTAGAGGAGTGGGACAGTTGTAGAGGAGTGGGACAGTTGTAGTGGAGTGGGACAGTAGTAGAGGAGTGGGAGAGTTGTAGTGGAGTGGGACAGTAGTAGAGGAGTGGGACAGTTGTAGTGGAGTGGGACAGTTGTAGAGGAGTGGGACAGTTGTAGTGGAGTGGGACAGTAGTAGAGGAGTGGGACAGTTGTAGAGGAGTGGGACAGTTGTAGAGGAGTGGGACAGTTGTAGAGGAGTGGGACAGTTGTAGTGGAGTGGGACAGTTGTAGAGGAGTGGGACAGTTGTAGTGGAGTGGGACAGTTGTAGAGGAGTGGGACAGGTGTAGTGGAGTGGGACAGTTGTAGAGGAGTGGGACAGTTGTAGTGGAGTGGGACAGTTGTAGAGGAGAGGGACAGTTGTAGAGGAGTGGGACAGTTGTAGTGGAGTGGGACCATTGTAGAGGAGTGGGACAGTTGTAGAGGAGTTGGACAGTTCTAGAGGAGTGGAACAGTAGTAGAGGAGTGGGACAGTAGTAGAGGAGTGGGACAGTTGTAGTGCAGTGGGACAGTTGTAGTGGAGTGGGACAGTTGTAGTGGAGTGGGACAGTTGTAGTGGAGTGGGACAGTTGGAGAGGAGTGAGACAGTTGTAGTGGAGTGGGACAGTTGTAGTGGAGTGGGACAGTTGTAGTGGAGTGGGACAGTTGTAGAGGAGTGGGACAGTTGTAGTGGAGTGGGACAGTTGTAGAGGAGTGGGACAGTTGTAGTGGAGTGGGACAGTAGTAGAGGAGTGAGACAGTTGTAGAGGAGTGGGACAGTTGTAGTGGAGTGGGACAGTTGTAGAGGAGTGGGACAGTTGTAGTGGAGTGGGACAGTCGTAGAGGAGTGGGACAGTTGTAGTGGAGTGGGACAGTTGTAGAGGAGTGGGACAGTTGTAGTGGAGTGGGACAGTTGTAGTGGAGTGGGACAGTTGTAGTGGAGTGGGAGAGTTGTAGAGGAGTGGGACAGTTGTAGTGGAGTGGGACAGTAGTAGAGGAGTGGGACAGTAGTAGAGGAGTGGGACAGTTGTAGTGGAGTGGGAAAGTAGTAGAGGAGTGGTAGAGTTGTAGAGGAGTGGGACAGTTGTAGTGGAGTGGGACACTTGTAGTGGAGTGGGACAGTTGTAGTGGAGTGAGACAGTTGTAGAGGAGTGGGAGAGTTATAGAGGAGTGGGACAGTTGTAGTGGAGTGGGACAGTAGTAGAGGAGTGGGAGAGTTGTAGAGGAGTGGGACATTTGTGGTGGAGTGGGACAGTAGTAGAGGAGTGGGAGAGTTGTAGAGGAGTGGGACAGTTGTAGTGGAGTGCGACAGTTGTAGAGGAGTGGGACAGTTGTAGTGGAGTGAGACAGTTGTAGAGGAGTGGGACATTTGTAGTGGAGTGGGACAGTAGTAGAGGAGTGGGAGAGTTATAGAGGAGTGGGACAGTTGTAGTGGAGTGCGACAGTTGTAGTGGAGTGGGACAGTAGTAGAGGAGTGGGACAGTTGTAGTGGAGTGGGACCATTGTAGAGGAGTGGGACAGTTGTAGAGGAGTTGGACAGTTCTAGAGGAGTGGAACAGTAGTAGAGGAGTGGGACAGTAGTAGAGGAGTGGGACAGTTGTAGTGCAGTGGGACAGTTGTAGTGGAGTGGGACAGTTGTAGTGGAGTGGGACAGTTGTAGTGGAGTGGGACAGTTGTAGAGGAGTGGGAGAGTTGAAGAGGAGTGGGACAGTTGTAGTGGAGTGGGACAGTAGTAGAGGAGTGGGACAGTAGTAGAGGAGTGGGACAGTTGTAGTGGAGTGGGACAGTAGAAGAGGAATGGGAGAGTTGTAGAGGAGTGGGACAGTTGTAATGGAGTGGGACAGTTGTAGTGGAGTGGGACAGTTGTAGTGGAGTGGGACAGTTGTAGTGGAGTGGGACAGTTGTAGTGGAGTGGGACAGTAGTAGAGGAGTGGGAGAGTTGTAGAGGAGTGGGACAGTTGTAATGGAGTGGGACAGTTGTAGTGGAGTGAGACAGTTGTAGTGGAGTGCGACAGTTGTAGTGGAGTGGGACAGTTGTAGTGGAGTGCGACAGTTGTAGTGGAGTGGGACAGTAGTAGAGGAGTGGGACAGTTGTAGTGGAGTGGGACAGTTGTAGAGGAGTGGGACAGTTGTAGTGGAGTGGGACAGTAGTCGAGGAGTGGGACAGTTGTAGTGGAGTGGGACAGTTGTAGTGGAGTGGGACAGTTGTAGAGGAGTGGGACAGTTGTAGTGGAGTGGGACAGTTGTAGTGGAGTGGGACAGTTGTAGAGGAGTGGGACAGTTGTAGTGGAGTGGGACAGTAGTAGAGGAGTGGGACAGTTGTAGTGGAGTGGGACAGTTGTAGTGGAGTGGGACAGTAGTAGAGGAGTGGGACAGTTGTAGTGGAGTGGGACAGTTGTAGTGGAGTGGGACAGTAGTAGAGGAGTGGGACAGTTGTAGTGGAGTGGGACAGTTGTAGTGGAGTGGGACAGTAGTAGAGGAGTGGGACAGTTGTAGTGGAGTGGGACAGTAGTAGAGGAGTGGGAGAGTTGTAGAGGAGTGGGGCAGTTGTAGAGGAGTGGGACAGTTGGAGAGGAGTGGGACAGTAGTAGAGGAGTGGGACAGTAGTAGAGGAGTGGGACAGTTGTAGTGGAGTGGGACAGTTGTAGTGGAGTGCGACAGTTGTAGAGGAGTGGGACAGTTGTAGAGGAGTGGGACAGTTGTAGTGGAGTGAGACAGTTGTAGTGGAGTGAGACAGTTGGAGAGGAGTGGGACAGTTGTAGTGGAGTGAGACAGTTGGAGAGGAGTGGGATAGTTGTAGTGGAGTGAGACAGTTGTAGAGGAGTGGGACAGTAGTAGAGGAGTGTGACAGTAGTAGAGGAGTGAGACAGTTGTAGAGGAGTGGGACAGTTGTAGTGGAGTGGGACAGTTGTAGAGGAGTGAGACAGTTGTAGTGGAGTGGGACAGTTGAAGTGGAGTGGGACAGTTGTAGTGGAGTGGGACAGTTGTAGTGGAGTGAGACAGTTGTAGAGGAGTGGGACAGTAGTAGAGGAGTGGGACAGTTGTAGTGGAGTGGGACAGTTGTAGAGGAGTGGGACAGTTGTAGAGGAGTGGGACAGTTGTAGTGGAGTGAGACAGTTGTAGTGGAGTGGGACAGTTGAAGTGGAGTGGGACAGTTGTAGTGGAGTGGGACAGTTGTAGAGGAGTGAGACAGTTGTAGTGGAGTGGGACAGTTGAAGTGGAGTGGGACAGTTGTAGTGGAGTGGGACAGTTGTAGTGGAGTGAGACAGTTGTAGAGGAGTGGGACAGTAGTAGAGGAGTGGGACAGTTGTAGTGGAGTGGGACAGTTGTAGAGGAGTGGGACAGTTGTAGAGGAGTGGGACAGTTGTAGTGGAGTGGGACAGTTGTAGTGGAGTGGGACAGTAGTAGAGGAGTGGGAGAGTTGTAGAGGAGTGGGACAGTTGTAGTGGAGTGGGACAGTAGTAGAGGAGGGGGGGCAGTAGTAGAGGAGTGGGAGAGTTGTAGAGGAGTGGGACAGTTGTAGAGGAGTGGGACAGTTGTAGAGGAGTGGGACAGTTGTAGTGGAGTGGGACAGTTGTAGTGGAGTGGGACAGTTGTAGAGGAGTGGGACAGATGTAGTGGAGTGGGACAGTAGTAGAGGAGTGGGACAGAAGTAGAGGAGTGGGACAGTTGTAGTGGAGTGGGACAGTAGTAGAGGAGTGGGACAGTAGTAGAGGAGTGGGAGAGTTGTAGAGGAGTGGGACAGTTGTAGTGGAGTGGGACAGTTGTAGAGGAGTGGGACAGTTGTCGAGGAGTGGGACAGTTGTAGTGGAGTGGGACAGTAGTAGTGGAGTGGGACAGTAGTAGAGGAGTGGGACAGTTGCAGTGGAGTGGGACAGTTGTAGTGGAGTGGGACAGTTGTAGAGGAATGGGACAGTTGTAGAGGAGTGGGACAGTTGTAGAGGAGTGGGACAGTTGTAGTGGAGTGGGACAGTTGTAGAGGAGTGGGACAGTTGCAGAGGAGTGGGACAGTTGTAGTGGAGTGGGACAGTTGTAGTGGAGTGGGACAGTAGTAGAGGAGTGGGACAGTTGTAGTGGAGTGGGACAGTTGTAGTGGAGTGGGACAGTTGTAGAGGAGTGGGACAGTTGTAGTGGAGTGGGACAGTTGTAGAGGAGTGGGACAGTTGTAGTGGAGTGGGACAGTAGTAGAGGAGTGGGACAGTAGTAGAGGAGTGGGACAGTTGTAGTGGAGTGGGACAGTTGTAGAGGAGTGGGACAGTTGTAGAGGAGTGGGACAGTTGTAGAGGTGTGAGACATTTGTAGTGGAGTGGGACGGTTGTAAAGGAGTGGGAGAGTTGTAGAGGAGTGGGACAGTTGTAGAGGAGTGGGAGAGTTGTAGTGGAGTGGGACAGTTGTAGTGGAGTGGGACAGTAGTAGAGGAGTGGGACAGTAGTAGAGGAGTGGGAGAGTTGTAGAGGAGTGGGACAGTTGTAGTGGAGTGGGACAGTTGTAGAGGAGTGGGACAGTTGTAGAGGAGTGGGACAGTTGTAGTGGAGTGGGACAGTTGTAGTGGAGTGGGACAGTTGTAGAGGAGTGGGACAGTTGTAGTGGAGTGGGACAGTAGTAGAGGAGTGGGACAGTAGTAGAGGAGTGGGACAGTTGTAGTGGAGTGGGACAGTTGTAGAGGAGTGGGACAGTAGTAGAGGAGTGGGACAGTAGTAGAGGAGTGGGAGAGTTGTAGAGGAGTGGGACAGTTGTAGAGGAGTGGGACAGTTGTCGAGGAGTGGGACAGTTGTAGTGGAGTGGGACAGTAGTAGTGGAGTGGGACAGTAGTAGAGGAGTGGGACAGTTGTAGTGGAGTGGGACAGTTGTAGTGGAGTGGGACAGTTGTAGAGGAATGGGACAGTTGTAGAGGAGTGGGACAGTTGTAGAGGAGTGGGACAGTTGTAGTGGAGTGGGACAGTTGTAGAGGAGTGGGACAGTTGCAGAGGAGTGGGACAGTTGTAGTGGAGTGGGACAGTTGTAGTGGAGTGGGACAGTTGTAGAGGAGTGGGACAGTTGTAGTGGAGTGGGACAGTTGTAGTGGAGTGGGACAGTTGTAGAGGAGTGGGACAGTTGTAGTGGAGTGGGACAGTTGTAGAGGAGTGGGACAGTTGTAGTGGAGTGGGACAGTAGTAGAGGAGTGGGACAGTAGTAGAGGAGTGGGACAGTTGTAGTGGAGTGGGACAGTTGTAGAGGAGTGGGACAGTTGTAGAGGAGTGGGACAGTTGTAGAGGTGTGAGACATTTGTAGTGGAGTGGGACGGTTGTAAAGGAGTGGGAGAGTTGTAGAGGTGTGAGACATTTGTAGTGGAGTGGGACGGTTGTAGAGGAGTCAGACAGTTGTAGAGGAGAGGGGCAGTTGTAGAGGAATGGGAGAGTTGTAGTGGAGTGAGACAGTTGTAGTGGAGTGGGACAGTTGTAGTGGTGTGGGAGAGTTGTAGAGGAGTGAGACAGTTGTAGTGGAGTGGGAGAGTTGTAGTGGAGTGGGACACTTGTGGAGGAGAGGGGCAGTTTTAGTGGAGTGGGACAGTTGTAGAGGAGTGGGACAGTTGTAGTGGAGTGGGACAGTTGTAGTGGAGTGGGACAGTTGTAGAGGAGTGGGACAGTTGTAGAGGAGTGGGACAGTTGTAGAGGAGTGGGACAGTTGTAGTGGAGTGTGACAGTTGTAGTGGAGTGGGACAGTTGTAGTGGAGTGGGACAGTTGTAGTGGAGTGGGACAGTAGTAGAGGAGTGGGACAGTTGTAGTGGAGTGGGACAGTTGTAGTGGAGTGGGAGAGTTGTAGAGGAGTGGGACAGTAGTAGAGGAGTGGGACAGTTGTAGTGGAGTGGGACAGTTGTAGTGGAGTGGGACAGTAGTAGAGGAGTGGGACAGTTGTAGTGGAGTGGGACAGTTGTAGTGGAGTGGGACAGTTGTAGTGGAGTGGGACAGTAGTAGAGGAGTGGGACAGTTGTAGTGGAGTGGGACAGTTGTAGTGGAGTGGGACAGTTGTAGAGGAGTGGGACAGTTGTAGTGGAGTGGGACAGTAGTAGAGGAGTGGGACAGTTGTAGTGGAGTGGGACAGTTGTAGTGGAGTGGGACAGTTGTAGAGGAGTGGGACAGTTGTAGAGGAGTGGGACAGTTGTAGAGGAGTGGGACAGTTGTAGTGGAGTGGGACAGTAGTAGAGGAGTGGGACAGTTGTAGTGGAGTGGGACAGTTGTAGTGGAGTGGGAGAGTTGTAGAGGAGTGAGACAGTTGTAGTGGAGTGGGACAGTAGGAGAGGAGTGAGACAGTTGTAGTGGAGTGGGACAGTTGTAGAGGAGTGGGACAGTTGTAGTGGAGTGGGACAGTTGTAGAGGAGTGGGACAGTTGTAGAGGAGTGGGACAGTTGTAGTGGAGTGGGACAGTAGTAGAGGAGTGAGACAGTTGTAGAGGAGTGGGACAGTTGTAGTGGAGTGGGACAGTTGTAGAGGAGTGGGACAGTTGTAGTGGAGTGGGACAGTTGTAGAGGAGTGGGACAGTTGGAGTGGAGTGAGACAGTTGTAGTGGAGTGGGACAGTTGTAGAGGAGTGGGACAGTTGTAGTGGAGTGGGACAGTTGTAGAGGAGTGGGACAGTTGTAGAGGAGTGGGACAGTTGTAGTGGAGTGGGACAGTAGTAGAGGAGTGAGACAGTTGTAGAGGAGTGGGACAGTTGTAGTGGAGTGGGACAGTTGTAGAGGAGTGGGACAGTTGTAGTGGAGTGGGACAGTTGTAGAGGAGTGGGACAGTTGGAGTGGAGTGAGACAGTTGTAGTGGAGTGGGACAGTTGTAGAGGAGTGAGACAGTTGTAGTGGAGTGGGACAGTAGGAGAGGAGTGAGACAGTTGTAGAGGAGTGGGACAGTTGTAGAGGAGTGCGACAGTTGTAGAGGAGTGAGACAGTTGTAGAGGAGTGCGACAGTTGTAGTGGAGTGAGACAGTTGTGGAGGAGTGCGACAGTTGTAGTGGAGTGGGACAGTTGTAGAGGAGTGAGACAGTTGTAGAGGAGTGAGACAGTTGTAGTCGAGTGAGACAGTTGTAGAGGAGTGCGACAGTTGTAGTGGAGTGAGACAGTTGTAGAGGAGTGCGACAGTTGTAGAGGAGTGGGACAGTTGTAGAGGAGTGGGACAGTTGTAGTGGAGTGGGACAGTAGTAGAGGAGTGAGACAGTTGTAGAGGAGTGGGACAGTTGTAGTGGAGTGGGACAGTTGTAGAGGAGTGAGACAGTTGTAGAGGAGTGCGACAGTTGTAGTGGAGTGCGACAGTTGTAGAGGAGTGGGACAGTTGTAGAGGAGTGGGACAGTAGTAGAGGAGTGAGACAGTGGTAGAGGAGTGGGACAGTTGTCGTGGAGTGGGACAGTAGTAGAGGAGTGAGACAGTTGTAGAGGAGTGGGACAGTTGTAGTGGAGTGGGACAGTTGTAGAGGAGTGGGACAGTTGTAGTGGAGTGGGACAGTGGTAGAGGAGTGGGACAGTTGTAGAGGAGTGGGACAGTTGTAGAGGAATGGGACAGTTGTAGAGGAGTGGGACAGTTGTAGAGGAATGAGACAGTTGTAGTGGAGTGGGACAGTTGTAGTGGAGTGAGACAGTTGTAGAGGAGTGGGACAGTAGTAGAGGAGTGGGACAGTTGTAGTGGAGTGGGACAGTTGTAGTGGAGTGGGACAGTAGTAGAGGAGTGGGACAGTTGTAGTGGAGTGGGACAGTTGTAGTGGAGTGGGAGAGTTGTAGAGGAGTGGGACAGTAGTAGAGGAGTGGGACAGTTGTAGTGGAGTGGGACAGTAGTAGAGGAGTGGGACAGTTGTAGTGGAGTGGGACAGTTGTAGTGGAGTGGGACAGTTGTAGTGGAGTGGGACAGTAGTAGAGGAGTGGGACAGTTGTAGTGGAGTGGGACAGTTGTAGTGGAGTGGGACAGTTGTAGAGGAGTGGGACAGTTGTAGTGGAGTGGGACAGTAGTAGAGGAGTGGGACAGTTGTAGTGGAGTGGGACAGTTGTAGTGGAGTGGGACAGTTGTAGAGGAGTGGGACAGTTGTAGAGGAGTGGGACAGTTGTAGAGGAGTGGGACAGTTGTAGAGGAGTGGGACAGTAGTAGAGGAGTGGGACAGTTGTAGTGGAGTGGGACAGTTGTAGTGGAGTGGGAGAGTTGTAGAGGAGTGGGACAGTTGTAGAGGAGTGGGACAGTTGTAGTGGAGTGGGACAGTTGCAGTGGAGTGGGACAGTTGTAGAGGAGTGGGACAGTTGTAGTGGAGTGGGACAGTTGTAGTGGAGTGGGACAGTAGTAGAGGAGTGGGACAGTTGTAGTGGAGTGGGACAGGAGTAGAGGAGTGGGAGAGTTGTAGAGGAGTGGGACAGTTGTAGTGGAGTGGGACAGTAGTAGAGGAGTGGGACAGTTGTAGTGGAGTGGGACAGTTGTAGAGGAGTGGGACAGTTGTAGTGGAGTGGGACAGTTGTAGTGGAGTGGGACAGTAGTAGAGGAGTGGGACAGTTGTAGTGGAGTGGGACAGTTGTAGAGGAGTGGGACAGTTGTAGTGGAGTGGGACATTTGTAGAGGAGTGGGACAGTTGTAGTGGAGTGGGACAGTTGTAGTGGAGTGGGACAGTTGAAGTGGAGTGAGACAGTTGTAGTGGAGTGGGACAGTTGTAGTGGAGTGGGACAGTTGAAGTGGAGTGAGACAGTTGTAGTGGAGTGGGACAGTAGTAGAGGAGTGGGACAGTTGTAGAGGAGTGGGACAGTTGTAGTGGAGTGGGACAGTTGAAGTGGAGTGAGACAGTTGTAGTGGAGTGGGACAGTAGTAGAGGAGTGGGACAGTTGTAGAGGAGTGGGACAGTTGTAGAGGAGTGGGACAGTTGTAGTGGAGTGGGACAGTTGTAGAGGAGTGGGACAGTTGAAGTGGAGTGAGACAGTTGTAGTGGAGTGGGACAGTAGTAGAGGAGTGGGACAGTAGTAGAGGAGTGGGACAGTTGTAGTGGAGTGGGACAGTTGTAGAGGAGTGGGACAGTTGTAGAGGAGTGGGACAGTTGTAGAGGAGTGGGACAGTTGTAGAGGAGTGGGACAGTAGTAGAGGAGTGGGACAGTTGTAGTGGAGTGGGACAGTTGTAGTGGAGTGGGAGAGTTGTAGAGGAGTGGGACAGTTGTAGAGGAGTGGGACAGTTGTAGTGGAGTGGGACAGTTGTAGTGGAGTGGGACAGTTGTAGAGGAGTGGGACAGTTGTAGTGGAGTGGGACAGTTGTAGTGGAGTGGGACAGTAGTAGAGGAGTGGGACAGTTGTAGTGGAGTGGGACAGGAGTAGAGGAGTGGGAGAGTTGTAGAGGAGTGGGACAGTTGTAGTGGAGTGGGACAGTAGTAGAGGAGTGGGACAGTTGTAGTGGAGTGGGACAGTTGTAGTGGAGTGGGACAGTAGTAGAGGAGTGGGACAGTTGTAGTGGAGTGGGACAGTTGTGGAGGAGTGGGACAGTTGTAGTGGAGTGGGACATTTGTAGAGGAGTGGGACAGTTGTAGTGGAGTGGGACAGTTGTAGTGGAGTGGGACAGTTGAAGTGGAGTGAGACAGTTGTAGTGGAGTGGGACAGTTGTAGTGGAGTGGGACAGTTGAAGTGGAGTGAGACAGTTGTAGTGGAGTGGGACAGTAGTCGAGGAGTGGGACAGTTGTAGAGGAGTGGGACAGTTGTAGTGGAGTGGGACAGTTGAAGTGGAGTGAGACAGTTGTAGTGGAGTGGGACAGTAGTAGAGGAGTGGGACAGTTGTAGAGGAGTGGGACAGTTGTAGAGGAGTGGGACAGTTGTAGTGGAGTGGGACAGTTGTAGAGGAGTGGGACAGTTGTAGTGGAGTGGGACAGTTGTAGAGGAGTGGGACAGGTGTAGTGGAGTGGGACAGTTGTAGAGGAGTGGGACAGTTGTAGTGGAGTGGGACAGTTGTAGAGGAGAGGGACAGTTGTAGAGGAGTGGGACAGTTGTAGTGGAGTGGGACAGTGGTAGTGGAGTGAGACAGTTGTAGTGGAGTGGGACAGTAGTAGAGGAGTGGGAGAGTTGTAGAGGAGTGGGACAGTTGTAGAGGAGTGGGACAGTTGTAGTGGAGTGGGACAGTAGTAGAGGAGTGGGAGAGTTGTAGTGGAGTGGGACAGTTGTAGAGGAGAGGGACAGTTGTAGAGGAGTGGGACAGTTGTAGTGGAGTGGGACAGTTGTAGTGGAGTGGGACAGTTGTAGAGGAGTGGGACAGTTGTAGTGGAGTGGGACAGTTGTAGTGGAGTGAGACAGTTGTAGAGGAGTGGGACAGTTGTAGAGGAGTGGGACAGTTGTAGTGGAGTGGGACAGTTGTAGAGGAGTGGGAGAGTTGTAGAGGAGTGGGACAGTTGTAGTGGAGTGAGACAGTTGTAGTGGAGTGGGACAGTAGTAGAGGAGTGGGAGAGTTGTCGAGGAGTGGGACAGTTGTAGAGGAGTGGGACAGTTGTAGTGGAGTGGGACAGTTGTAGAGGAGTGGGACAGTTGTAGAGGAGTGGGACAGTTGTAGTGGAGTGGGACAGTTGTAGACGAGTGGGACAGTTGTAGAGGAGTGGGACAGTTGTAGAGGAGTGGGACAGTTGTATTGGAGTGGGACAGTAGTAGAGGAGTGGGAGAGTTGTAGAGGAGTGAGACATTTGTAGTGGAGTGGGACAGTTGTAGTGGAGTGGGACAGTTGTAGAGGAGTGGGAGAGTTGTAGAGGAGTGGGACAGTTGTAGTGGAGTGGGTCAGTAGTAGAGGAGTGGGACAGTAGTAGAGGAGTGGGACAGTTGTAGTGGAGTGGGACAGTTGTAGAGGAGTGGGACAGTAGTAGAGGAGTGGGACAGTTGTAGTGGAGTGGGACAGTTGTAGTGGAGTGGGACAGTTGTAGTGGAGTGTGACAGTTGTAGTGGAGTGGGACAGTAGTAGAGGAGTGGGACAGTAGTAGAGGAGTGGGACAGTTGTAGTGGAGTGGGACAGTTGTAGAGGAGTGGGACAGTTGTAGTGGAGTGGGACAGTAGTAGAGGAGTGGGAGAGTTGTAGAGGAGTGGGACAGTTGTAGTGGAGTGGGACAGTTGTAGTGGAGTGGGACAGTTGTAGAGGAGTGGGACAGTTGTAGTGGAGTGGGACAGTAGTAGAGGAGTGGGAGAGTTGTAGAGGAGTGGGACAGTTGTAGTGGAGTGGGACAGTAGTAGAGGAGTGAGACAGTTGTAGAGGAGTGGGACAGTTGTAGTGGAGTGGGACAGTAGCAGAGGAGTGGGACAGTTGTAGAGGAGTGGGACAGTTGTAGAGGAGTGGGACAGTTGTAGTGGAGTGGGACAGTTGTAGTGAGTGGGACAGATGTAGAGGAGTGGGAGAGTTGTAGAGGAGTGGGACAGTTGTAGAGGAGTGGGACAGTTGTAGAGGAGTGGGACAGTTGTAGTGGAGTGGGACAGTTGGAGAGGAGTGAGACAGTTGTAGTGGAGTGGGACAGTTGTAGAGGAGTGAGACAATTGTAGTGGAGTGGGACAGTTGTAGTGGAGTGGGACAGTTGTAGAGGAGTGGGACAGTTGTAGTGGAGTGGGACACTTGTAGAGGAGTGGGACAGTTGTAGTGGAGTGGGACAGTAGTAGAGGAGTGAGACAGTTGTAGAGGAGTGGGACAGTTGTAGTGGAGTGGGACAGTTGTAGAGGAGTGGGACAGTTGTAGTGGAGTGGGACAGTTGTAGAGGAGTGGGACAGTTGTAGTGGAGTGGGACAGTTGTAGAGGAGTGGGACAGTTGTAGAGGAGTGGGACAGTTGTAGTGGAGTGGGACAGTAGTAGAGGAGTGAGACAGTTGTAGAGGAGTGGGACAGTTGTAGTGGAGTGGGACAGTTGTAGAGGAGTGGGACAGTTGTAGTGGAGTGGGACAGTTGTAGAGGAGTGGGACAGTTGGAGTGGAGTGAGACAGTTGTAGTGGAGTGGGACAGTTGTAGAGGAGTGAGACAGTTGTAGTGGAGTGGGACAGTAGGAGAGGAGTGAGACAGTTGTAGAGGAGTGGGACAGTTGTAGTGGAGTGGGACAGTTGTAGAGGAGTGGGACAGTTGTAGTGGAGTGGGACAGTTGTAGAGGAGTGGGACAGTTGTAGTGGAGTGAGACAGTTGTAGTGGAGTGGGACAGTTGTAGAGGAGTGAGACAGTTGTAGTGGAGTGGGACACTTGTAGTGGAGTGGGACAGTTGTAGAGGAGTGGGACAGTTGTAGAGGAGTGGGACAGTTGTAGTGGAGTGGGACAGTAGTAGAGGAGTGGGACAGTTGTAGTGGAGTGGGACAGTAGTAGAGGAGTGAGACAGTTGTAGAGGAGTGGGACAGTTGTAGTGGAGTGGGACAGTTGTAGAGGAGTGGGACAGTAGTAGAGGAGTGAGACAGTTGTAGAGGAGTGGGACAGTTGTAGTGGAGTGGGAGAGTAGTAGAGGAGTGGGACAGTTGTAGTGGAGTGGGACAGTAGTAGAGGAGTGAGACAGTTGTAGAGGAGTGGGACAGTTGTAGTGGAGTGGGACAGTTGTAGAGGAGTGGGACAGTTGTAGTGGAGTGGGACAGTTGTAGAGGAGTGGGACAGTTGTAGTGGAGTGAGACAGTTGTAGTGGAGTGGGACAGTTGTAGAGGAGTGAGACAGTTGTAGTGGAGTGGGACAGTTGTAGTGGAGTGGGACAGTTGTAGAGGAGTGGGACAGTTGTAGTGGAGTGAGACAGTTGTAGTGGAGTGTGACAGTTGTAGTGGAGTGAGACAGTTGTAGAGGAGTGGGACAGTTGTAGAGGAGTGGGACAGTTGTAGTGGAGTGGGGCAGTTGTAGAGGAGTGGGACAGTTGTAGTTGAGTGAGACAGTTGTAGTGGAGTGGGACAGTTGTCGTGGAGTGGGACAGTTGTCGAGGAGTGAGACAGTTGTAGAGGAGTGGGACAGTTGTAGAGGAGTGGGACAGTTGTAGTGGAGTGAGACAGTTGTAGAGGAGTGGGACAGTTGTAGAGGAGTGGGACAGTTGTAGTGGAGTGGGGCAGTTGTAGAGGAGTGGGACAGTTGTAGTTGAGTGAGACAGTTGTAGTGGAGTGGGACAGTAGTAGAGGAGTGGGACAGTTGTAGAGGAGTGTGAGAGTTGTAGAGGAGTGGGACAGTTGTAGTGGAGTGGGACAGTTGTAGTGGAGTGGGACAGTAGTAGAGGAGTGGGACAGTTGTAGAGGAGTGAGACAGTTGTAGAGGAGTGCGACAGTTGTAGAGGAGTGAGACAGTTGTAGAGGAGTGCGACAGTTGTAGTGGAGTGAGACAGTTGTGGAGGAGTGCGACAGTTGTAGTGGAGTGGGACAGTTGTAGAGGAGTGAGACAGTTGTAGAGGAGTGAGACAGTTGTAGTCGAGTGAGACAGTTGTAGAGGAGTGCGACAGTTGTAGTGGAGTGAGACAGTTGTAGAGGAGTGCGACAGTTGTAGAGGAGTGGGACAGTTGTAGAGGAGTGGGACAGTTGTAGTGGAGTGGGACAGTAGTAGAGGAGTGAGACAGTTGTAGAGGAGTGGGACAGTTGTAGTGGAGTGGGACAGTTGTAGAGGAGTGAGACAGTTGTAGAGGAGTGCGACAGTTGTAGTGGAGTGCGACAGTTGTAGAGGAGTGCGACAGTTGTAGAGGAGTGGGACAGTAGTAGAGGAGTGAGACAGTGGTAGAGGAGTGGGACAGTTGTCGTGGAGTGGGACAGTAGTAGAGGAGTGAGACAGTTGTAGAGGAGTGGGACAGTTGTAGTGGAGTGGGACAGTTGTAGAGGAGTGGGACAGTTGTAGTGGAGTGGGACAGTGGTAGAGGAGTGGGACAGTTGTAGAGGAGTGGGACAGTTGTAGAGGAATGGGACAGTTGTAGAGGAGTGGGACAGTTGTAGAGGAGTGGGACAGTTGTAGAGGAGTGGGACAGTTGTAGAGGAGTGGGACAGTTGTAGAGGAGTGGGACAGTTGTAGTGGAGTGGGACAGTTGTAGTGGAGTGGGACAGTAGTAGAGGAGTGGGACAGTAGTAGAGGAGTGGGAGAGTTGTAGTGGAGTGGGACAGTTGTAGTGGAGTGGGACAGTAGTAGAGGAGTGGGACAGTAGTAGAGGAGTGGGAGAGTTGTAGAGGAGTGGGACAGTTGTAGTGGAGTGGGACAGTTTTAGAGGAGTGGGACAGTTGTAGAGGAGTGGGACAGTTGTAGTGGAGTGGGACAGTTGTAGTGGAGTGGGACAGTTGTAGAGGAGTGGGACAGTTGTAGTGGAGTGGGACAGTTGTAGAGGAGTGGGACAGTAGTAGAGGAGTGGGACAGTTGTAGTGGAGTGGGACAGTTGTAGAGGAGTGGGACAGTTGTAGTGGAGTGGGACAGTAGTAGAGGAGTGGGAGAGTTGTAGAGGAGTGGGACAGTTGTAGTGGAGTGGGACAGTTGTAGAGGAGTGGGACAGTTGTCGAGGAGTGGGACAGTTGTAGTGGAGTGGGACAGTAGTAGTGGAGTGGGACAGTAGTAGAGGAGTGGGACAGTTGTAGAGGAGTGGGACAGTAGTAGAGGAGTGGGACAGTTGTAGTGGAGTGGGACAGTTGTAGAGGAGTGGGACAGTAGTAGAGGAGTGGGACAGTTGTAGTGGAGTGGGACAGTAGTAGAGGAGTGGGAGAGTTGTAGAGGAGTGGGACAGTTGTAGTGGAGTGGGACAGTTGTAGTGGAGTGGGAGAGTTGTAGAGGAGTGGGACAGTAGTAGAGGAGTGGGACAGTTGTAGTGGAGTGGGACAGTTGTAGAGGAGTGGGACAGTAGTAGAGGAGTGGGACAGTTGTAGTGGAGTGGGACAGTAGTAGAGGAGTGGGAGAGTTGTAGAGGAGTGGGACAGTTGTAGTGGAGTGGGACAGTTGTAGAGGAGTGGGACAGTAGTAGAGGAGTGGGACAGTTGTAGTGGAGTGGGACAGTAGTAGAGGAGTGGGAGAGTTGTAGAGGAGTGGGACAGTTGTAGAGGAGTGGGACAGTAGTAGAGGAGTGGGACAGTTGTAGTGGAGTGGGACAGTAGTAGAGGAGTGGGAGAGTTGTAGAGGAGTGGGACAGTTGTAGAGGAGTGGGACAGTTGTAGAGGAGTGGGACAGTTGTAGAGGAGTGGGACAGTTGTAGTGGAGTGGGACAGTTGTAGAGGAGTGGGACAGTTGTAGAGGAGTGGGACAGTTGTAGTGGAGTGGGACAGTTGTAGAGGAGTGGGACAGTTGTCGAGGAGTGGGACAGTTGTAGTGGAGTGGGACAGTAGTAGTGGAGTGGGACAGTAGTAGAGGAGTGGGACAGTTGTAGTGGAGTGGGACAGTTGTAGTGGAGTGGGACAGTTGTAGAGGAATGGGACAGTTGTAGAGGAGTGGGACAGTTGTAGAGGAGTGGGACAGTTGTAGTGGAGTGGGACAGTAGTAGAGGAGTGGGACAGTTGCAGAGGAGTGGGACAGTTGTAGTGGAGTGGGACAGTTGTAGTGGAGTGGGACAGTTGTAGAGGAGTGGGACAGTTGTAGTGGAGTGGGACAGTTGTAGTGGAGTGGGACAGTTGTAGAGGAGTGGGACAGTTGTAGTGGAGTGGGACAGTTGTAGAGGAGTGGGACAGTTGTAGTGGAGTGGGACAGGAGTAGAGGAGTGGGACAGTAGTAGAGGAGTGGGACAGTTGTAGTGGAGTGGGACAGTTGTAGAGGAGTGGGACAGTTGTAGAGGAGTGGGACAGTTGTAGAGGTGTGAGACATTTGTAGTGGAGTGGGACGGTTGTAAAGGAGTGGGAGAGTTGTAGAGGAGTGGGACAGTTGTAGAGGAGTGGGAGAGTTGTAGTGGAGTGGGACAGTTGTAGTGGAGTGGGACAGTAGTAGAGGAGTGGGACAGTAGTAGAGGAGTGGGAGAGTTGTAGAGGAGTGGGACAGTTGTAGTGGAGTGGGACAGTAGTAGAGGAGGGGGGGCAGTAGTAGAGGAGTGGGACAGTTGTAGTGGAGTGGGACAGTTGTAGTGGAGTGGGACAGTAGTAGAGGAGTGGGACAGTTGTAGAGGAGTGGGACAGTTGTAGTGGAGTGGGACAGTTGTAGAGGAGTGGGACAGTTGTAGAGGAGTGGGACAGTTGTAGTGGAGTGGGACAGTTGTAGAGGAGTGGGACAGTAGTAGAGGAGTGGGAGAGTTGTAGAGGAGTGGGACAGTTGTAGTGGAGTGGGACAGTTGTAGAGGAGTGGGACAGTTGTCGAGGAGTGGGACAGTTGTAGTGGAGTGGGACAGTAGTAGTGGAGTGGGACAGTAGTAGAGGAGTGGGACAGTTGTAGTGGAGTGGGACAGTTGTAGTGGAGTGGGACAGTTGTAGAGGAATGGGACAGTTGTAGAGGAGTGGGACAGTTGTAGAGGAGTGGGACAGTTGTAGTGGAGTGGGACAGTTGTAGAGGAGTGGGACAGTTGCAGAGGAGTGGGACAGTTGTAGTGGAGTGGGACAGTTGTAGTGGAGTGGGACAGTTGTAGAGGAGTGGGACAGTTGTAGTGGAGTGGGACAGTTGTAGTGGAGTGGGACAGTTGTAGAGGAGTGGGACAGTTGTAGTGGAGTGGGACAGTTGTAGAGGAGTGGGACAGTTGTAGTGGAGTGGGACAGTAGTAGAGGAGTGGGACAGTAGTAGAGGAGTGGGACAGTTGTAGTGGAGTGGGACAGTTGTAGAGGAGTGGGACAGTTGTAGAGGAGTGGGACAGTTGTAGAGGTGTGAGACATTTGTAGTGGAGTGGGACGGTTGTAAAGGAGTGGGAGAGTTGTAGAGGAGTGGGACAGTTGTAGAGGTGTGAGACATTTGTAGTGGAGTGGGACGGTTGTAGAGGAGTCAGACAGTTGTAGAGGAGAGGGGCAGTTGTAGAGGAGTGGGAGAGTTGTAGTGGAGTGAGACAGTTGTAGTGGAGTGGGACAGTTGTAGTGGTGTGGGAGAGTTGTAGAGGAGTGAGACAGTTGTAGTGGAGTGGGAGAGTTGTAGTGGAGTGGGACACTTGTGGAGGAGAGGGGCAGTTTTAGTGGAGTGGGACAGTTGTAGAGGAGTGGGACAGTTGTAGTGGAGTGGGACAGTTGTAGTGGAGTGGGACAGTTGTAGAGGAGTGGGACAGTTGTAGTGGAGTGGGACAGTTGTAGTGGAGTGGGACAGTAGTAGAGGAGTGGGACAGTTGTAGTGGAGTGGGACAGTTGTAGTGGAGTGGGAGAGTTGTAGAGGAGTGGGACAGTAGTAGAGGAGTGGGACAGTTGTAGTGGAGTGGGACAGTTGTAGTGGAGTGGGACAGTAGTAGAGGAGTGGGACAGTTGTAGTGGAGTGGGACAGTTGTAGTGGAGTGGGACAGTTGTAGTGGAGTGGGACAGTAGTAGAGGAGTGGGACAGTTGGAGTGGAGTGGGACAGTTGTAGTGGAGTGGGACAGTTGTAGTGGAGTGGGACAGTAGTAGAGGAGTGGGACAGTTGTAGTGGAGTGGGACAGTTGTAGTGGAGTGGGAGAGTTGTAGAGGAGTGGGACAGTTGTAGTGGAGTGAGACAGTTGTAGAGGAGTGGGACAGTTGTAGTGGAGTGGGACAGTTGTAGTGGAGTGGGACAGTTGTAGTGGAGTGGGAGAGTTGTAGTGGAGTGGGACAGTTGTAGTGGAGTGAGACAGTTGTAGAGGAGTGGGACAGTTGTAGTGGAGTGGGACAGTTGTAGAGGAGTGGGACAGTTGTAGTGGAGTGGGACAGTTGTAGAGGAGTGGGACAGTAGTAGAGGAGTGGGACAGTTGTAGTGGAGTGGGACAGTTGTAGTGGAGTGGGAGAGTTGTAGTGGAGTGGGACAGTTGTAGTGGAGTGAGACAGTTGTAGAGGAGTGGGACAGTTGTAGTGGAGTGGGACAGTTGTAGAGGAGTGGGACAGTTGTAGTGGAGTGGGACAGTTGTAGTGGAGTGGGACAGTAGTAGAGGAGTGGGACAGTTGTAGTGGAGTGGGACAGGAGTAGAGGAGTGGGAGAGTTGTAGAGGAGTGGGACAGTTGTAGTGGAGTGGGACAGTTGTAGTGGAGTGGGACAGTTGTAGAGGAGTGGGACAGTTGTAGTGGAGTGGGACAGTTGTAGTGGAGTGGGACAGTTGTAGTGGAGTGGGACAGTAGTAGAGGAGTGGGACAGTTGTAGTGGAGTGGGACAGTTGTAGAGGAGTGGGACAGTTGTAGTGGAGTGGGACATTTGTAGAGGAGTGGGACAGTTGTAGTGGAGTGGGACAGTTGTAGTGGAGTGGGACAGTTGAAGTGGAGTGAGACAGTTGTAGTGGAGTGGGACAGTTGTAGTGGAGTGGGACAGTTGAAGTGGAGTGAGACAGTTGTAGTGGAGTGGGACAGTAGTAGAGGAGTGGGACAGTTGTAGAGGAGTGGGACAGTTGTAGTGGAGTGGGACAGTTGAAGTGGAGTGAGACAGTTGTAGTGGAGTGGGACAGTAGTAGAGGAGTGGGACAGTTATAGAGGAGTGGGACAGTTGTAGAGGAGTGGGACAGTTGTAGTGGAGTGGGACAGTTGTAGAGGAGTGGGACAGTTGTAGTGGAGTGGGACAGTTGTAGAGGAGTGGGACAGGTGTAGTGGAGTGGGACAGTAGTAGAGGAGTGGGACAGTTGTAGTGGAGTGGGACAGTTGTAGAGGAGTGGGACAGTTGTAGTGGAGTGGGACAGTTGTAGTGGAGTGGGACAGTAGTAGAGGAGTGGGACAGTTGTAGTGGAGTGGGACAGTTGTAGTGGAGTGGGAGAGTTGTAGAGGAGTGGGACAGTAGTAGAGGAGTGGGACAGTTGTAGTGGAGTGGGACAGTTGTAGTGGAGTGGGACAGTAGTAGAGGAGTGGGACAGTTGTATTGGAGTGGGACAGTTGTAGTGGAGTGGGACAGTTGTAGTGGAGTGGGACTGTTGTAGTGGAGTGGGACAGTAGTAGAGGAGTGGGACAGTTGTAGTGGAGTGGGACAGTTGTAGTGGAGTGGGACAGTTGTAGTGGAGTGGGACAGTAGTAGAGGAGTGGGACAGTTGTAGTGGAGTGGGACAGTTGTAGTGGAGTGGGAGAGTTGTAGAGGAGTGGGACAGTTGTAGAGGAGTGGGACAGTTGTAGTGGAGTGGGACAGTTGTAGTGGAGTGGGACAGTTGTAGAGGAGTGGGACAGTTGTAGTGGAGTGGGACAGTTGTAGTGGAGTGGGACAGTAGTAGAGGAGTGGGACAGTTGTAGTGGAGTGGGACAGGAGTAGAGGAGTGGGAGAGTTGTAGAGGAGTGGGACAGTTGTAGTGGAGTGGGACAGTAGTAGGGGAGTGGGACAGTTGTAGTGGAGTGGGACAGTTGTAGAGGAGTGGGACAGTTGTAGTGGAGTGGGACAGTTGTAGTGGAGTGGGACAGTTGTAGTGGAGTGGGACAGTAGTAGAGGAGTGGGACAGTTGTAGTGGAGTGGGACAGTTGTAGAGGAGTGGGACAGTTGTAGTGGAGTGGGACATTTGTAGAGGAGTGGGACAGTTGTAGTGGAGTGGGACAGTTGTAGTGGAGTGGGACAGTTGAAGTGGAGTGAGACAGTTGTAGTGGAGTGGGACAGTTGTAGTGGAGTGGGACAGTTGAAGTGGAGTGAGACAGTTGTAGTGGAGTGGGACAGTAGTAGAGGAGTGGGACAGTTGTAGAGGAGTGGGACAGTTGTAGTGGAGTGGGACAGTTGAAGTGGAGTGAGACAGTTGTAGTGGAGTGGGACAGTAGTAGAGGAGTGGGACAGTTGTAGAGGAGTGGGACAGTTGTAGAGGAGTGGGACAGTTGTAGTGGAGTGGGACAGTTGTAGAGGAGTGGGACAGTTGTAGTGGAGTGGGACAGTTGTAGAGGAGTGGGACAGGTGTAGTGGAGTGGGACAGTTGTAGAGGAGTGGGACAGTTGTAGTGGAGTGGGACAGTTGTAGAGGAGAGGGACAGTTGTAGAGGAGTGGGACAGTTGTAGTGGAGTGGGACAGTTGTAGTGGAGTGAGACAGTTGTAGTGGAGTGGGACAGTAGTAGAGGAGTGGGAGAGTTGTAGAGGAGTGGGACAGTTGTAGAGGAGTGGGACAGGTGTAGTGGAGTGGGACAGTTGTAGAGGAGTGGGACAGTTGTAGTGGAGTGGGACAGTTGTAGAGGAGAGGGACAGTTGTAGAGGAGTGGGACAGTTGTAGTGGAGTGGGACAGTTGTAGTGGAGTGGGACAGTTGTAGAGGAGTGGGACAGTTGTAGTGGAGTGGGACAGTTGTAGTGGAGTGAGACAGTTGTAGAGGAGTGGGACAGTTGTAGAGGAGTGGGACAGTTGTAGTGGAGTGGGACAGTTGTAGAGGAGTGGGAGAGTTGTAGAGGAGTGGGACAGTTGTAGTGGAGTGAGACAGTTGTAGTGGAGTGGGACGGTAGTAGAGGAGTGGGAGAGTTGTCGAGGAGTGGGACAGTTGTAGAGGAGTGGGACAGTTGTAGTGGAGTGGGACAGTTGTAGAGGAGTGGGACAGTTGTAGAGGAGTGGGACAGTTGTAGTGGAGTGGGACAGTTGTAGACGAGTGGGACAGTTGTAGAGGAGTGGGACAGTTGTAGAGGAGTGGGACAGTTGTAGTGGAGTGGGACAGTTGTATTGGAGTGGGACAGTAGTAGAGGAGTGGGAGAGTTGTAGAGGAGTGAGACATTTGTAGTGGAGTGGGACAGTTGTAGTGGAGTGGGACAGTTGTAGAGGAGTGGGAGAGTTGTAGAGGAGTGGGACAGTTGTAGTGGAGTGTGACAGTTGTAGTGGAGTGGGACAGTTGTAGAGGAGTGGGAGAGTTGTAGAGGAGTGGGACAGTTGTAGTGGAGTGGGACAGTTGTAGTGGAGTGGGACAGTTGTAGAGGAGTGGGACAGTTGTAGTGGAGTGGGACAGTTGTAGTGGAGTGTGACAGTTGTAGTGGAGTGGGACAGTAGTAGAGGAGTGGGACAGTAGTAGAGGAGTGGGACAGTTGTAGTGGAGTGGGACAGTTGTAGTGGAGTGGGACAGTTGTAGAGGAGTGGGACAGTTGTAGTGGAGTGGGACAGTAGTAGAGGAGTGGGAGAGTTGTAGAGGAGTGGGACAGTTGTAGTGGAGTGGGACAGTAGTAGAGGAGTGAGACAGTTGTAGAGGAGTGGGACAGTTGTAGTGGAGTGGGACAGTAGTAGAGGAGTGGGAGAGTTGTAGAGGAGTGGGACAGTTGTAGTGGAGTGGGACAGTTGTAGAGGAGTGGGACAGTTGTAGTGGAGTGGGACAGTTGTAGTGGAGTGGGACAGATGTAGAGGAGTGGGACAGTTGTAGTGGAGTGGGACAGATGTAGAGGAGTGGGACAGTTGTAGTGGAGTGGGACAGATGTAGAGGAGTGGGAGAGTTGTAGAGGAGTGGGACAGTTGTAGAGGAGTGGGACAGTTGTAGTGGAGTGGGACAGTTGTAGAGGAGTGGGACAGTTGTAGTGGAGTGGGACAGTTGTAGAGGAGTGGGACAGTTGTAGTGGAGTGGGACAGATGTAGAGGAGTGGGAGAGTTGTAGAGGAGTGGGACAGTTGTAGAGGAGTGGGACAGTTGTAGAGGAGTGGGACAGTTGTAGTGGAGTGGGACAGTTGGAGAGGAGTGAGACAGTTGTAGTGGAGTGGGACAGTTGTAGTGGAGTGAGACAATTGTAGTGGAGTGGGACAGTTGTAGTGGAGTGGGACAGTTGTAGAGGAGTGGGACAGTTGTAGTGGAGTGGGACAGTTGTAGAGGAGTGGGACAGTTGTAGTGGAGTGGGACAGTAGTAGAGGAGTGAGACAGTTGTAGAGGAGTGGGACAGTTGTAGTGGAGTGGGACAGTTGTAGAGGAGTGGGACAGTTGTAGTGGAGTGGGACAGTTGTAGAGGAGTGGGACAGTTGTAGTGGAGTGGGACAGTTGTAGAGGAGTGGGACAGTTGTAGAGGAGTGGGACAGTTGTAGTGGAGTGGGACAGTAGTAGAGGAGTGAGACAGTTGTAGAGGAGTGGGACAGTTGTAGTGGAGTGGGACAGTTGTAGAGGAGTGGGACAGTTGTAGTGGAGTGGGACAGTTGTAGAGGAGTGGGACAGTTGGAGTGGAGTGAGACAGTTGTAGTGGAGTGGGACAGTTGTAGAGGAGTGAGACAGTTGTAGTGGAGTGGGACAGTAGGAGAGGAGTGAGACAGTTGTAGAGGAGTGGGACAGTTGTAGTGGAGTGGGACAGTTGTAGAGGAGTGGGACAGTTGTAGTGGAGTGGGACAGTTGTAGAGGAATGGGACAGTTGTAGTGGAGTGAGACAGTTGTAGTGGAGTGGGACAGTTGTAGAGGAGTGAGACAGTTGTAGTGGAGTGGGACACTTGTAGTGGAGTGGGACAGTTGTAGAGGAGTGGGACAGTTGTAGAGGAGTGGGACAGTTGTAGAGGAGTGGGACAGTTGTAGTGGAGTGGGACAGTAGTAGAGGAGTGGGACAGTTGTAGTGGAGTGGGACAGTAGTAGAGGAGTGAGACAGTTGTAGAGGAGTGGGACAGTTGTAGTGGAGTGGGACAGTTGTAGAGGAGTGGGACAGTTGTAGAGGAGTGGGACAGTTGTAGAGGAGTGGGACAGTTGTAGTGGAGTGGGACAGTAGTAGAGGAGTGAGACAGTTGTAGAGGAGTGGGACAGTTGTAGTGGAGTGGGACAGTTGTAGAGGAGTGGGACAGTTGTAGTGGAGTGGGACAGTTGTAGAGGAGTGGGACAGTTGTAGTGGAGTGAGACAGTTGTAGTGGAGTGGGACAGTTGTAGAGGAGTGAGACAGTTGTAGTGGAGTGGGACAGTTGTAGTGGAGTGGGACAGTTGTAGAGGAGTGGGACAGTTGTAGTGGAGTGAGACAGTTGTAGTGGAGTGTGACAGTTGTAGTGGAGTGAGACAGTTGTAGAGGAGTGGGACAGTTGTAGTGGAGTGGGACAGTTGTCGAGGAGTGAGACAGTTGTAGTGGAGTGGGACAGTTGTAGAGGAGTGAGACAGTTGTAGTGGAGTGGGACACTTGTAGTGGAGTGGGACAGTTGTAGAGGAGTGGGACAGTTGTAGAGGAGTGGGACAGTAGTAGAGGAGTGAGACAGTTGTAGAGGAGTGGGACAGTTGTAGTGGAGTGGGACAGTTGTAGAGGAGTGGGACAGTAGTAGAGGAGTGAGACAGTTGTAGAGGAGTGGGACAGTTGTAGTGGAGTGGGACACTTGTAGTGGAGTGGGACAGTTGTAGAGGAGTGGGACAGTTGTAGAGGAGTGGGACAGTTGTAGAGGAGTGGGACAGTTGTAGTGGAGTGGGACAGTAGTAGAGGAGTGAGACAGTTGTAGAGGAGTGGGACAGTTGTAGTGGAGTGGGACAGTTGTAGAGGAGTGGGACAGTTGTAGTGGAGTGGGACAGTTGTAGAGGAGTGGGACAGTTGTAGTGGAGTGAGACAGTTGTAGTGGAGTGGGACAGTTGTAGAGGAGTGAGACAGTTGTAGTGGAGTGGGACAGTTGTAGTGGAGTGGGACAGTTGTAGAGGAGTGGGACAGTTGTAGTGGAGTGAGACAGTTGTAGTGGAGTGTGACAGTTGTAGTGGAGTGAGACAGTTGTAGAGGAGTGGGACAGTTGTAGTGGAGTGGGACAGTTGTCGAGGAGTGAGACAGTTGTAGTGGAGTGAGACAGTTGTAGAGGAGTGGGACAGTTGTAGAGGAGTGGGACAGTTGTAGTGGAGTGGGGCAGTTGTAGAGGAGTGGGACAGTTGTAGTGGAGTGAGACAGTTGTAGTGGAGTGGGACAGTAGTAGAGGAGTGGGACAGTTGTAGAGGAGTGGGAGAGTTGTAGAGGAGTGGGACAGTTGTAGTGGAGTGGGACAGTTGTAGTGGAGTGGGACAGTAGTAGAGGAGTGGGACAGTTGTAGAGGAGTGAGACAGTTGTAGAGGAGTGCGACAGTTGTAGAGGAGTGAGACAGTTGTAGAGGAGTGCGACAGTTGTAGTGGAGTGAGACAGTTGTAGAGGAGTGCGACAGTTGTAGTGGAGTGGGACAGTTGTAGAGGAGTGAGACAGTTGTAGAGGAGTGAGACAGTTGTAGTCGAGTGAGACAGTTGTAGAGGAGTGCGACAGTTGTAGTGGAGTGAGACAGTTGTAGAGGAGTGCGACAGTTGTAGAGGAGTGGGACAGTTGTAGAGGATTGGGACAGTTGTAGTGGAGTGGGACAGTAGTAGAGTATTGAGACAGTTGTAGAGGAGTGGGACAGTTGTAGTGGAGTGGGACAGTTGTAGAGGAGTGAGACAGTTGTAGAGGAGTGCGACAGTTGTAGTGGAGTGCGACAGTTGTAGAGGAGTGGGACAGTTGTAGAGGAGTGGGACAGTAGTAGAGGAGTGAGACAGTGGTAGAGGAGTGGGACAGTTGTAGTGGAGTGGGACAGTAGTAGAGGAGTGAGACAGTTGTAGAGGAGTGGGACAGTTGTAGTGGAGTGGGACAGTTGTAGAGGAGTGGGACAGTTGTAGTGGAGTGGGACAGTGGTAGAGGAGTGGGACAGTTGTAGAGGAGTGGGACAGTTGTAGAGGAATGGGACAGTTGTAGAGGAGTGGGACAGTTGTAGAGGAGTGCGACAGTTGTAGTGGAGTGGGACAGTTGTAGTGGAGTGAGACAGTTGTAGAGGAGTGGGACAGTTGTAGAGGAGTGGGACAGTTGTAGAGGAGTGGGACAGTTGTAGTGGAGTGGGACAGTAGTAGAGGAGTGGGACAGTTGTAGTGGAGTGGGACAGTTGTAGAGGAGTGAGACAGTTGTAGAGGAGTGGGACAGTTGTAGAGGAGTGAGACAGTTGTAGAGGAGTGGGAGAGTTGTAGAGGAGTGGGACAGTAGTAGAGGAGTGGGACTGTAGTAGAGGAGTGGGAGAGTTGTAGAGGAGTGGGACAGTTGTAGTGGAGTGGGACAGTTGTAGAGGAGTGGGACAGTTGTAGAGGAGTGGGACAGTTGTAGTGGAGTGGGACAGTAGTAGAGGAGTGGGACAGTTGTAGAGGAGTGGGACAGTTGTAGAGGAGTGAGACAGTTGTAGAGGAGTGGGAGAGTTGTAGAGGAGTGGGACAGTAGTAGAGGAGTGGGAGAGTTGTAGAGGAGTGGGACAGTTCTAGTGGAGTTGGACAGTAGTAGAGGAGTGGGAGAGTTGTAGAGGAGTGGGACAGTTGTAGTGGAGTGGGACTGTAGTAGAGGAGTGGGGCTGTAGTAGAGGAGTGGGACAGTTGTAGTGGAGTGGGACAGTTGTAGAGGAGTGGGACAGTTGTAGAGGAGTGGGACAGTTGTAGTGGAGTGAGACAGTTGTAGAGGAGTGGGACTGTAGTAGAGGAGTGGGACAGTTGTAGTGGAGTGGGACAGTTGTAGAGGAGTGGGACAGTTGTAGAGGAGTGGGACAGTTGTAGTGGAGTGGGACAGTTGTACTGGAGTGGGAGAGTTGTAGAGGAGTGGGACAGTTGTAGTGGAGTGGGACAGTAGTAGAGGAATGGGACAGTTGTAGAGGAGTGGGACAGTTGTAGAGGAGTGGGACAGTTGTAGAGGAGTGGGACAGTTGTAGTGGAGTGAGACAGTTGTAGAGGAGTGGGACTGTAGTAGAGGAGTGGGACAGTTGTAGTGGAGTGGGACAGTTGTAGAGGAGTGGGACAGTTGTAGAGGAGTGGGACAGTTGTAGTGGAGTGGGACAGTTGTACTGGAGTGGGAGAGTTGTAGAGGAGTGGGACAGTTGTAGTGGAGTGGGACAGTAGTAGAGGAATGGGACAGTTGTAGAGGAGTGGGACAGTTGTAGAGGAGTGGGACAGTTGTAGTGGAGTGAGACAGTTGTAGTGGAGTGAGACAGTTGTAGAGGAGTGGGACTGTAGTAGAGGAGTGGGACAGTTGTAGAGGAGTGGGACAGTTGTAGAGGAGTGGGACAGTTGTAGTGGAGTGAGACAGTTGTAGTGGAGTGGGACTGTAGTAGAGGAGTGGGACAGTTGTAGTGGAGTGGGACAGTTGTAGAGGAGTGGGACAGTTGTAGAGGAGTGGGACAGTTGTAGAGGAGTGGGACAGTTGTAGTGGAGTGAGACAGTTGTAGAGGAGTGGGACTGTAGTAGAGGAGTGGGACAGTTGTAGTGGAGTGGGACAGTTGTAGAGGAGTGGGACAGTTGTAGAGGAGTGGGACAGTTGTAGAGGAGTGGGACAGTTGTAGAGGAGTGGGACAGTTGTAGTGGAGTGGGACAGTTGTAGTGGAGTGGGACAGTTGTAGAGGAGTGGGACAGTTGTAGTGGAGTGAGACAGTTGTTGAGGAGTGGGAGAGTTGTAGAGGAGTGGGACAGTTGTAGTGGAGTGGGACAGTTGTAGAGGAGTGGGACAGTTGTAGTGGAGTGGGACAGTTGTAGTGGAGTGGGACAGTAGTAGAGGAGTGGGACAGTTGTAGTGGAGTGGGACAGTTGTAGAGGAGTGGGAGAGTTGTAGAGGAGTGGGACAGTTGTCGAGGAGTGGGAGAGTTGTAGAGGAGTGGGACAGTTGTAGTGGAGTGGGACAGAAGTAGAGGAGTGGGACTGTAGTAGAGGAGTGGGACAGTTGTAGTGGAGTGGGACAGTTGTAGAGGAGTGGGACAGTTGTAGTGGAGTGAGACAGTTGTAGTGGAGTGGGACAGTTGTAGAGGAGTGGGACAGTTGTAGTGGAGTGAGACAGTTGTAGAGGAGTGGGAGAGTTGTAGAGGAGTGGGACAGTTGTAGTGGAGTGGGACAGTTGTAGAGGAGTGGGAGAGTTGTAGAGGAGTGGGAGAGTTGTAGAGGAGTGCGACAGTTGTAGTGGAGTGGGAGAGTTGTAGTGGAGTGGGACAGTTGTAGAGGAGTGGGAGAGTTGTAGAGGAGTGGGAGAGTTGTAGTGGAGTGGGACAGTTGTAGTGGAGTGGGACAGTTGTAGTGGAGTGGGACAGTTGTAGTGGAGTGGGACAGTAGTAGAGGAGTGGGAGAGTTGTAGAGGAGTGGGACAGTTGTAGAGGAGTGGGACAGTTGTAGTGGAGTGGGACAGTTGTAGAGGAGTGGGACAGTTGTCGTGGAGTGGGACAGTTGTAGTGGAGAGGGACAGTTGTAGTGGAGTGGGACAGTAGTAGAGGAGTGGGACAGTAGTAGAGGAGTGGGATTGTAGTAGAGGAGTGGGAGAGTTGTAGAGGAGTGGGACAGTTGTAGAGGAGTGGGACAGTTGTAGTGGAGTGGGACAGTAGTAGAGGAGTGGGACAGTTGTAGAGGAGTGGGACAGTTGTAGTGGAGTGGGACAGTAGTAGAGGAGTGGGACAGTTGTAGTGGAGTGGGACAGTTGTAGTGGAGTGGGACAGTTGTAGAGGAGTGGGAGAGTTGTAGTGGAGTGGGACAGTTGTAGTGGAGTGGGACAGTTGTAGTGGAGTGGGACAGTAGTAGAGGAGTGGGACAGTTGTAGTGGAGTGGGACAGTTGTAGTGGAGTGGGACAGTTGTAGTGGAGTGGGACAGTAGCAGAGGAGTGGGACAGTTGTAGTGGAGTGGGACAGTTGTAGTGGAGTGGGAGAGTTGTAGAGGAGTGGGACAGTTGTAGAGGAGTGGGACAGTTGTAGTGGAGTGGGACAGTTGTAGTGGAGTGGGACAGTTGTAGAGGAGTGGGACAGTTGTAGTGGAGTGGGACAGTTGTAGTGGAGTGGGACAGTAGTAGAGGAGTGGGACAGTTGTAGTGGAGTGGGACAGGAGTAGAGGAGTGGGAGAGTTGTAGAGGAGTGGGACAGTTGTAGTGGAGTGGGATAGTTGTAGTGGAGTGGTACAGTAGTAGAGGAGTGGGACAGTTGTAGTGGAGTGGGACAGTTGTAGAGGAGTGGGACAGTTGTAGTGGAGTGGGACAGTTGTAGTGGAGTGGGACAGTTGTAGTGGAGTGGGACAGTAGTAGAGGAGTGGGACAGTTGTAGTGGAGTGGGACAGTTGTAGAGGAGTGGGACAGTTGTAGTGGAGTGGGACATTTGTAGAGGAGTGGGACAGTTGTAGTGGAGTGGGACAGTTGTAGTGGAGTGGGACAGTTGAAGTGGAGTGAGACAGTTGTAGTGGAGTGGGACAGTTGTAGTGGAGTGGGACAGTTGAAGTGGAGTGAGACAGTTGTAGTGGAGTGGGACAGTAGTAGAGGAGTGGGACAGTTGTAGAGGAGTGGGACAGTTGTAGTGGAGTGGGACAGTTGTAGTGGAGTGGGACAGTTGTAGAGGAGTGGGACAGGTGTAGTGGAGTGGGACAGTTGTAGAGGAGTGGGACAGTTGTAGTGGAGTGGGACAGTTGTAGAGGAGAGGGACAGTTGTAGAGGAGTGGGACAGTTGTAGTGGAGTGGGACAGTTGTAGAGGAGTGGGACAGTTGTAGTGGAGTGGGACAGTTGTAGAGGAGTGGGACAGTTGTAGAGGAGTGGGACAGTTGTAGAGGAGTGGGACAGTTGTAGTGGAGTGGGACAGTTGTAGAGGAGTGGGACAGTTGTAGTGGAGTGGGACAGTTGTAGAGGAGTGGGACAGGTGTAGTGGAGTGGGACAGTTGTAGAGGAGTGGGACAGTTGTAGTGGAGTGGGACAGTTGTAGAGGAGAGGGACAGTTGTAGAGTAGTGGGACAGTTGTAGTGGAGTGGGACAGTTGTAGTGGAGTGAGACAGTTGTAGTGGAGTGGGACAGTAGTAGAGGAGTGGGAGAGTTGTAGAGGAGTGGGACAGTTGTAGAGGAGTGGGACAGGTGTAGTGGAGTGGGACAGTTGTAGAGGAGTGGGACAGTTGTAGTGGAGTGGGACACTTGTAGAGGAGAGGGACAGTTGTAGAGGAGTGGGACAGTTGTAGTGGAGTGGGACAGTTGTAGTGGAGTGGGACAGTTGTAGAGGAGTGGGACAGTTGTAGTGGAGTGGGACAGTTGTAGTGGAGTGAGACAGTTGTAGAGGAGTGGGACAGTTGTAGAGGAGTGGGACAGTTGTAGTGGAGTGGGACAGTTGTAGAGGAGTGGGAGAGTTGTAGAGGAGTGGGACAGTTGTAGTGGAGTGGGACAGTTGTAGAGGAGTGGGACAGTTCTAGTGGAGTGGGACAGTTGTATTGGAGTGGGACAGTAGTAGAGGAGTGGGAGAGTTGTAGAGGAGTGAGACATTTGTAGTGGAGTGGGACAGTTGTAGTGGAGTGGGACAGTTGTAGAGGAGTGGGAGAGTTGTAGAGGAGTGGGACAGTTGTAGAGGAGTGGGACAGTTGTAGTGGAGTGGGACAGTTCTAGTGGAGTGGGACAGTTGTAGAGGAGTGGGACAGTTGTAGAGGAGTGGGACAGTTGTAGTGGAGTGGGACAGTTGTAGACGAGTGGGACAGTTGTAGAGGAGTGGGACAGTTGTAGAGGAGTGGGACAGTTGTAGTGGAGTGGGACAGTTGTATTGGAGTGGGACAGTAGTAGAGGAGTGGGAGAGTTGTAGAGGAGTGAGACATTTGTAGTGGAGTGGGACAGTTGTAGTGGAGTGGGACAGTTGTAGAGGAGTGGGAGAGTTGTAGAGGAGTGGGACAGTTGTAGTGGAGTGGGACAGTAGTAGAGGAGTGGGACAGTAGTAGAGGAGTGGGACAGTTGTAGTGGAGTGGGACAGTTGTAGAGGAGTGGGACAGTTGTAGTGGAGTGGGACAGTTGTAGTGGAGTGTGACAGTTGTAGTGGAGTGGGACAGTAGTAGAGGAGTGGGACAGTTGTAGTGGAGTGGGACAGTTGTAGTGGAGTGGGACAGTTGTAGTGGAGTGGGACAGTAGTAGAGGAGTGGGACAGTTGTAGTGGAGTGGGACAGTTGTAGTGGAGTGGGACAGTTGTAGTGGAGTGGGACAGTAGTAGAGGAGTGGGAGAGTTGTAGAGGAGTGGGACAGTTGTAGTGGAGTGGGACAGTAGTAGAGGAGTGAGACAGTTGTAGAGGAGTGGGACAGTTGTAGTGGAGTGGGACAGTAGTAGAGGAGTGGGAGAGTTGTAGAGGAGTGGGACAGTTGTAGTGGAGTGGGATAGTTGTAGTGGAGTGGGACAGATGTAGAGGAGTGGGAGAGTTGTAGAGGAGTGGGACAGTTGTAGAGGAGTGGGACAGTTGTAGAGGAGTGGGACAGTTGTAGTGGAGTGGGACAGTTGGAGAGGAGTGAGACAGTTGTAGTGGAGTGGGACAGTTGTAGTGGAGTGAGACAATTGTAGTGGAGTGGGACAGTTGTAGTGGAGTGGGACAGTTGTAGAGGAGTGGGACAGTTGTAGTGGAGTGGGACAGTTGTAGAGAAGTGGGACAGTTGTAGTGGAGTGGGACAGTAGTAGAGGAGTGAGACAGTTGTAGAGGAGTGGGACAGTTGTAGTGGAGTGGGACAGTTGTAGAGGAGTGGGACAGTTGTAGTGGAGTGGGACAGTTGTAGAGGAGTGGGACAGTTGTAGTGGAGTGGGACAGTTGTAGAGGAGTGGGACAGTTGTAGAGGAGTGGGACAGTTGTAGTGGAGTGGGACAGTAGTAGAGGAGTGAGACAGTTGTAGAGGAGTGGGACAGTTGTAGTGGAGTGGGACAGTTGTAGAGGAGTGGGACAGTTGTAGTGGAGTGGGACAGTTGTAGAGGAGTGGGACAGTTGGAGTGGAGTGAGACAGTTGTAGTGGAGTGGGACAGTTGTAGAGGAGTGAGACAGTTGTAGTGGAGTGGGACAGTAGGAGAGGAGTGAGACAGTTGTAGAGGAGTGGGACAGTTGTAGTGGAGTGGGACAGTTGTAGAGGAGAGGGACAGTTGTAGTGGAGTGGGACAGTTGTAGAGGAGTGGGACAGTTGTAGTGGAGTGAGACAGTTGTAGTGGAGTGGGACAGTTGTAGAGGAGTGAGACAGTTGTAGTGGAGTGGGACACTTGTAGTGGAGTGGGACAGTTGTAGAGGAGTGGGACAGTTGTAGAGGAGTGGGACAGTTGTAGAGGAGTGGGACAGTTGTAGTGGAGTGGGACAGTAGTAGAGGAGTGGGACAGTTGTAGTGGAGTGGGACAGTAGTAGAGGAGTGAGACAGTTGTAGAGGAGTGGGACAGTTGTAGTGGAGTGGGACAGTAGTAGAGGAGTGGGACAGTAGTAGAGGAGTGAGACAGTTGTAGAGGAGTGGGACAGTTGTAGTGGAGTGGGAGAGTAGTAGAGGAGTGGGACAGTTGTAGTGGAGTGGGACAGTAGTAGAGGAGTGAGACAGTTGTAGAGGAGTGGGACAGTTGTAGTGGAGTGGGACAGTTGTAGAGGAGTGGGACAGTTGTAGTGGAGTGGGACAGTTGTAGAGGAGTGGGACAGTTGTAGTGGAGTGAGACAGTTGTAGTGGAGTGGGACAGTTGTAGAGGAGTGAGACAGTTGTAGTGGAGTGGGACAGTTGTAGTGGAGTGGGACAGTTGTAGAGGAGTGGGACAGTTGTAGTGGAGTGAGACAGTTGTAGTGGAGTGTGACAGTTGTAGTGGAGTGAGACAGTTGTAGAGGAGTGGGACAGTTGTAGTGGAGTGGGACAGTTGTCGAGGAGTGAGACAGTTGTAGTGGAGTGAGACAGTTGTAGAGGAGTGGGACAGTTGTAGAGGAGTGGGACAGTTGTAGTGGAGTGAGACAGTTGTAGTGGAGTGGGACAGTAGTAGAGGAGTGGGACAGTTGTAGAGGAGTGGGAGAGTTGTAGAGGAGTGGGACAGTTGTAGTGGAGTGGGACAGTTGTAGTGGAGTGGGACAGTAGTAGAGGAGTGGGACAGTTGTAGAGGAGTGAGACAGTTGTAGAGGAGTGCGACAGTTGTAGAGGAGTGAGACAGTTGTAGAGGAGTGCGACAGTTGTAGTGGAGTGAGACAGTTGTAGAGGAGTGCGACAGTTGTAGTGGAGTGGGACAGTTGTAGAGGAGTGAGACAGTTGTAGAGGAGTGAGACAGTTGTAGTCGAGTGAGACAGTTGTAGAGGAGTGCGACAGTTGTAGTGGAGTGAGACAGTTGTAGAGGAGTGCGACAGTTGTAGAGGAGTGGGACAGTTGTAGAGGAGTGGGACAGTTGTAGTGGAGTGGGACAGTAGTAGAGGAGTGAGACAGTTGTAGTGGAGTGGGACAGTTGTAGTGGAGTGGGACAGTTGTAGAGGAGTGAGACAGTTGTAGAGGAGTGCGACAGTTGTAGTGGAGTGCGACAGTTGTAGAGGAGTGGGACAGTTGTAGAGGAGTGGGACAGTAGTAGAGGAGTGAGACAGTGGTAGAGGAGTGGGACAGTTGTAGTGGAGTGGGACAGTAGTAGAGGAGTGAGACAGTTGTAGAGGAGTGGGACAGTTGTAGTGGAGTGGGACAGTTGTAGAGGAGTGGGACAGTTGTAGTGGAGTGGGACAGTGGTAGAGGAGTGGGACAGTTGTAGAGGAGTGGGACAGTTGTAGAGGAATGGGACAGTTGTAGAGGAGTGGGACAGTTGTAGAGGAGTGAGACAGTTGTAGTGGAGTGGGACAGTTGTAGTGGAGTGAGACAGTTGTAGAGGAGTGGGACAGTTGTAGAGGAGTGGGACAGTTGTAGAGGAGTGGGACAGTTGTAGTGGAGTGGGACAGTAGTAGAGGAGTGGGACAGTTGTAGTGGAGTGGGACAGTTGTAGAGGAGTGAGACAGTTGTAGAGGAGTGGGACAGTTGTAGAGGAGTGAGACAGTTGTAGAGGAGTGGGAGAGTTGTAGAGGAGTGGGACAGTAGTAGAGGAGTGGGACTGTAGTAGAGGAGTGGGAGAGTTGTAGAGGAGTGGGACAGTTGTAGTGGAGTGGGACAGTTGTAGAGGAGTGGGACAGTTGTAGAGGAGTGGGACAGTTGTAGTGGAGTGGGACAGTAGTAGAGGAGTGGGACAGTTGTAGAGGAGTGGGACAGTTGTAGAGGAGTGAGACAGTTGTAGAGGAGTGGGAGAGTTGTAGAGGAGTGGGACAGTAGTAGAGGAGTGGGAGAGTTGTAGAGGAGTGGGACAGTTCTAGTGGAGTTGGACAGTAGTAGAGGAGTGGGAGAGTTGTAGAGGAGTGGGACAGTTGTAGTGGAGTGAGACAGTTGTAGAGGAGTGGGACAGTTGTAGTGGAGTGGGACAGTTGTAGAGGAGTGGGACAGTTGAAGTGGAGTGAGACAGTTGTAGTGGAGTGAGACAGTTGTAGTGGAGTGGGACAGTTGTAGAGGAGTGGGACAGTTGTAGAGGAGTGGGACAGTTGTAGTGGAGTGAGACAGTTGTAGAGGAGTGGGACTGTAGTAGAGGAGTGGGACAGTTGTAGTGGAGTGGGACAGTTGTAGAGGAGTGGGACAGTTGTAGAGGAGTGGGACAGTTGTAGTGGAGTGGGACAGTTGTACTGGAGTGGGAGAGTTGTAGAGGAGTGGGACAGTTGTAGTGGAGTGGGACAGTTGTAGAGGAGTGGGACAGTTGTAGTGGAGTGAGACAGTTGTAGTGGAGTGAGACAGTTGTAGAGGAGTGGGACTGTAGTAGAGGAGTGGGACAGTTGTAGAGGAGTGGGACAGTTGTAGAGGAGTGGGACAGTTGTAGTGGAGTGAGACAGTTGTAGTGGAGTGGGACTGTAGTAGAGGAGTGGGACAGTTGTAGTGGAGTGGGACAGTTGTAGAGGAGTGGGACAGTTGTAGAGGAGTGGGACAGTTGTAGAGGAGTGGGACAGTTGTAGTGGAGTGAGACAGTTGTAGAGGAGTGGGACTGTAGTAGAGGAGTGGGACAGTTGTAGTGGAGTGGGACAGTTGTAGAGGAGTGGGACAGTTGTAGAGGAGTGGGACAGTTGTAGAGGAGTGGGACAGTTGTAGTGGAGTGGGACAGTTGTAGAGGAGTGGGACAGTTGTAGTGGAGTGAGACAGTTGTTGAGGAGTGGGAGAGTTGTAGAGGAGTGGGACAGTTGTAGTGGAGTGGGACAGTTGTAGAGGAGTGGGACAGTTGTAGTGGAGTGGGACAGTTGTAGTGGAGTGGGACAGTAGTAGAGGAGTGGGACAGTTGTAGTGGAGTGGGACAGTTGTAGAGGAGTGGGAGAGTTGTAGAGGAGTGGGACAGTTGTCGAGGAGTGGGAGAGTTGTAGAGGAGTGGGACAGTTGTAGTGGAGTGGGACAGAAGTAGAGGAGTGGGACTGTAGTAGAGGAGTGGGACAGTTGTAGTGGAGTGGGACAGTTGTAGAGGAGTGGGACAGTTGTAGAGGAGTGGGACAGTTGTAGTGGAGTGAGACAGTTGTAGTGGAGTGGGACAGTTGTAGAGGAGTGGGACAGTTGTAGTGGAGTGAGACAGTTGTAGAGGAGTGGGAGAGTTGTAGAGGAGTGGGACAGTTGTAGTGGAGTGGGACAGTTGTAGAGGAGTGGGAGAGTTGTAGAGGAGTGGGAGAGTTGTAGAGGAGTGCGACAGTTGTAGTGGAGTGGGAGAGTTGTAGTGGAGTGGGAGAGTTGTAGTGGAGTGAGACAGTTGTAGAGGAGTGGGACAGTTGTAGTGGAGAGGGACAGTTGTAGTGGAGTGGGACAGTAGTAGAGGAGTGGGACAGTTGTAGTGGAGTGGGACAGTTGTAGAGGAGTGGGACAGTTGTAGAGGAGTGGGACAGTTGTAGTGGAGTGAGACAGTTGTAGTGGAGTGGGACAGTTGTAGAGGAGTGGGACAGTTGTAGTGGAGTGAGACAGTTGTAGAGGAGTGGGAGAGTTGTAGAGGAGTGGGACAGTTGTAGTGGAGTGGGACAGTTGTAGTGGAGTGGGAGAGTTGTAGTGGAGTGAGACAGTTGTAGAGGAGTGGGACAGTTGTAGTGGAGTGGGACAGTAGTAGAGGAGTGGGACAGTAGTAGAGGAGTGGGATTGTAGTAGAGGAGTGGGAGAGTTGTAGAGGAGTGGGACAGTTGTAGAGGAGTGGGACAGTTGTAGTGGAGTGGGACAGTAGTAGAGGAGTGGGAGAGTTGTAGAGGAGTGGGACAGTTGTAGAGGAGTGGGACAGTTGTAGAGGAGAGGGACAGTTGTAGAGGAGTGCGACAGTTGTAGTGGAGTGGGACAGTTGTAGTGGAGTGGGACAGTTGTAGTGGAGTGGGACAGTAGTAGAGGAGTGGGACAATAGTAGAGGAGTGGGACAGTTGTAGAGGAGTGGGACAGTTGTAGAGGAGTGGGACAGTTGTAGAGGAGTGGGACAGTTGTAGTGGAGTGGGACAGTAGTAGAGGAGTGGGAGAGTTGTAGAGGAGTGGGACAGTTGTAGAGGAGTGGGACAGTTGTAGAGGAGTGGGACAGTTGTAGTGGAGTGGGACAGTAGTAGAGGAGTGGGAGAGTTGTAGAGGAGTGGGACAGTTGTAGAGGAGTGGGACAGTTGTAGTGGAGGGGGACAGTTGTAGAGGAGTGCGACAGTTGTAGTGGAGTGGGACAGTTGTAGAGGAGAGGGACAGTTGTAGAGGAGTGCGACAGTTGTAGTGGAGTGGGACAGTTGTAGTGGAGTGGGACAGTTGTAGTGGAGTGGGACAGTAGTAGAGGAGTGGGACAGTAGTAGAGGAGTGGGACAGTTGTAGTGGAGTGGGACAGTAGTAGAGGAGTGGGACAATAGTAGAGGAGTGGGACAGTTGTAGAGGAGTGGGACAGTTGTAGAGGAGTGGGACAGTTGTAGTGGAGTGAGACAGTTGTAGAGGAGTGGGAGAGTTGTAGAGGAGTGGGACAGTTGTAGTGGAGTGGGACAGTTGTAGAGGAGTGGGAGAGTTGTAGAGGAGTGGGAGAGTTGTAGAGGAGTGCGACAGTTGTAGTGGAGTGGGAGAGTTGTAGTGGAGTGGGACAGTTGTAGAGGAGTGGGAGAGTTGTAGAGGAGTGGGAGAGTTGTAGTGGAGTGGGACAGTTGTAGTGGAGTGGGACAGTTGTAGTGGAGAGGGACAGTTGTAGTGGAGTGGTACAGTAGTAGAGGAATGGGATTGTAGTAGAGGAGTGAGAGAGTTGTAGAGGAGTGGGACAGTTGTAGAGGAGTGGGACAGTTGTAGAGGAGTGGGACAGTTGTAGAGGTGTGAGACAGTTGTAGTGGAGTGGGACGGTTGTAGAGGAGTCAGACAGTTGTAGAGGAGAGGGGCAGTTGTAGAGGAGTGGGAGAGTTGTAGGGGCGTGGAACAGTTGTAGAGGAGTGGGACAGTTGTAGAGGAGTGGGACAGTTGTAGAGGAGTGAGACAGTTGTAGTGGAGTGGGACAGTTGTAGTGGAGTGGGACAGTTGTAGAGGAGTGAGTCAGTTGTAGAGGAGTGGGACAGTTGTAGAGGAGTGCGACAGTTGTAGTGGAGTGGGACAGTTGTAGTGGAGTGGGACAGTTGTAGAGGAGTGAGTCAGTTGTAGTGGAGTGGGACAGTTGTAGAGGTGTGAGACAGTTGTAGTGGAGTGGGACGGTTGTAGAGGAGTCAGACAGTTGTAGAGGAGAGGGGCAGTTGTAGAGGAGTGGGAGAGTTGTAGGGGCGTGGAACAGTTGTAGAGGAGTGGGACAGTTGTAGAGGAGTGGGACAGTTGTAGAGGAGTGAGACAGTTGTAGTGGAGTGGGACAGTTGTAGTGGAGTGGGACAGTTGTAGAGGAGTGAGTCAGTTGTAGAGGAGTGGGACAGTTGTAGAGGAGTGCGACAGTTGTAGTGGAGTGGGACAGTTGTAGTGGAGTGGGACAGTTGTAGAGGAGTGAGTCAGTTGTAGAGGAGTGGGACAGTTATAGAGGAGTGGGACAGTTGTAGAGGAGTGGGACAGTTGTAGTGGAGTGGGACAGTTGTAGAGGAGTGAGTCAGTTGTAGAGGAGTGGGACAGTTGTAGAGGAGTGCGACAGTTGTAGTGGAGTGGGACAGTTGTAGTGGAGTGGGACAGTTGTAGAGGAGTGGGACAGTTGTAGTGGAGTGGGACAGTTGTAGAGGAGTGGGACAGTTGTAGAGGAGTGGGACAGTTGTAGTGGAGTGGGACAATTGTAGAGGAGTGAGACAGTTGTAGAGGAGTGGGACAGTTGTAGTGGAGTGGGACAATTGTAGAGGAGTGAGACAGTTGTAGAGGAGTGGGACAGTTATAGAGGAGTGGGACAGTTGTAGTGGAGTGGGACAGTTGTAGTGGAGTGGGACAGTTGTAGAGGAGTGGGACAGTTGTAGTGGAGTGGGACAGTTGTAGAGAAATGGGTGAGTTGTAGAGGAGTCGGACAGTTGTAGTGGAGTGGGACATTTGTAGTGGAGTGGGACAGTTGTAGAGGAGTGGGACAGTTGTAGAGGAGTGGGACAGTTGTAGTGGAGTGGGACAGTTGTAGAGGAGTGGGACAGTTGTAGAGGAGTGGGACAGTTGTAGTGGAGTGAGACAGTTGTAGTGGAGTGGGACAGTTGTCGAGGAGTGGGACAGTTGTAGTGGAGTGAGACAGTTGTAGAGGAGTGGGACAGTTGTCGTGGAATGGGACGGTTGGAGGTGTAGTGGACAGCGAAGAAGTTTATCTCAGATTACAACAGGATCTGGACCAGATGGGCCGATGGGCTGAAAAGTGGCAGATAGAGTTTCGTGCAGATAAAAGCGAGGTGCTGCATTTTGGGAAAGCAAATCTTAGCAGGACTTATACACTTAATGGTAAGTTTCTGGGGAATGTTGCTGAACAAAGAGACCTTGGAGTGCAGGTTCAGAGCTCCTTGAAAGTGGAGTCGCAGGTAGATAGGATAGTGAAGAAGGCGTTTGGTATGCTTTCCTTTATTGGTCAGAGTATTGAGTACAGGAGTTGGGAGGTCATGTTTTTCACTTGGTAACACACTCGAAAGCAGACTTAGGTGATTTGTTTAATACTTTATATCGATGATGGTGTGGACATTTATAGCTGTCACAATGATAGCTCACCAAGTTAACAAGGATTCAGGCCGTGAAGTGAATGGGCAAAAATCTGGCAGCTGGAATAGAATCGAAGAAAATGTTAAATTGTTTACCGTGGCAGGAAGAATAAAAAAGCAGGCACCAGGGATAGTTCAACAGACCCCCGTTTCCCTTCAGTAGGAAGCCCTCAGACAGGGGTCTTTCCCCACTGCCCCTTGGCAGCAGCTGCCCCAAGCTTCAGTGCGCCCCTCAGCACGTAGTCCTGGACCTTGGAAGGTGTCAGTCTGTAACACTCGGTCAGGGTCAGCTCCTTGCTCTGGAAGACCAACACGTTTCGGGCAGATCAAAGAGCGTCTCTCACTGAGTTGATGGTCCTCCGGGCGCAGTCGGTGTTTGTCTTGGTGTGTGTCCCGGGGAACAGACCGTAGAGCACAGAGTCCCGCCTCACGGAGCTGCTCGGGACGAGCCTCGACACAACCCACTGCGTCTCTCTCTAGACTTCCTTCACAAAGGCCCATTCCACAAGGAGATGTGTGACAGTCTCTACCCCCCCCCCCCCCCTCCACAGCCACTTCGAGGGCAGCGTGCGGTGGCACAGACCGACCGGGCGTACATGAAGGATCTGACAGGCAGTGCCCTTCTCCCCACCAGCCGAGTGATGTCTTGGGGCTTGTTGGAAAGTTCTGGTGATGGAGTTAAAAATCATGCAACGCCAGGTTATAGTCCAACAGGTTTATTTGGAAGCACTAGCTTTCGGAGCGCTGCCCCTTCATCAGGTGATTGTGGAGAATAAGATTGTCAGACCCAGAATTTATAGCAAACGTTTACAGTGTGATGTAACTGGAATTATATATTGCAAAAAACCTGGATTATTTGCTAAATCTCTCATCTTTTAGAATGACTGTGTTGGTTTCAGTTCTTTCATGTGTAAATCACAAAACTTTTTTTTTCCAAAGTTACATTCTCAAGTGCACTTTAACAATTGGTGTCATGTCGGCCCAGACAAGATATTGACAGTCTCCCTGTGAGGCTGTCTGTGCCACAATGGTCAGACTGATTCTAATCTAAAAAAACGATTTACGGAATCTTACACGGTGGCTCAGTGGTTAGCACTGCTGCCTTACAGCACCAGGGTCCCAGGTTCGATTCCAGCCTGGGGTGACTGTCTGTGTGGAGTTTGCACATTCTCCCCGTGTCTGCGTGGGTTTCCTCCAAGTGCTCCGGTTTCCTCCCACAGTCACAAAGATGTATAGGTTAGGGTGAATTGGCCATACTACATTGACCATAGTGTTAGGTGCATTAGTCAGAGGGAAATGGGTCTGGGTGGGTTACTCCTCAGAGGGTTGGTGTGGACTTGTTGGGCCGAAGGGCCTGTTTCCACATTGTAGGGAATCTGATCTAAATGGATATATTTACATGGGTATTTTTCAATGTATAATTTCAGTTACATCACATTATAAACTTTTGCTATAAATTCTGTGTCCTACGATCTTATTCTCCACAACCACTTGATGAAGGAGCGACGCTCCGAAAGCTAGCGCTTCCAAATAAAACTGTTGGACTATAACCTGGTGTTATGTGTTTTTTAACTTTGTACACCCCAGTCCAACACCGGCATCTCCAAGTTCTGGTGATGGGGCATTCCGCCGAATGACTGACAGTCTGCTCAGGCGACAACCCCTGGATGGTGGCAGGGAACGGGGGCGCTGGGAAGGGAGACAGGGGATGGGGAGGGAAGTTATTTGAAAGTGGAGAACTCAGCGCGGAGTCCTCTGGGTTGTGGGATCCCTAGGCGGAAGGCAAGATGTTATTCCTCCAATAGGCACTGAGGTTTGTTTTCAGTGTCAAGATCAGAGCGGTGCTGGAAAAGCACAGCAGGTCAGGCAGCATCGGAGGGGCAGGAAAATCGACGTTTCTGCTTTGGAGGAGACCAAGATTGGTCATGTCAGAAAGGGAGTGGTTGGGGGAATGGAAATGGGGCCTGACTGGGAGGCCT